>NC_066621.1:7956644-8556644 GCF_025201925.1 Gopherus flavomarginatus
AAAAACAACCCAGGAAACTACAGACCAGTTAGTTTAACTTCTGTGCCAGGGAAGATAATGGAGCAAGTAATTAAAGAAATCATCTGCAAACACTTGGAAGGTGGTAAGGTGATAAAGAATAGCCTGCATGGATTTGTAAAGAACAAATCGTGTCAAACTAATCTGATAGCATTCTTTGATAGGATAACGAGCCTTGTGGATAAGGGAGAAGCGGTGGATGTGATATACCTAGACTTTAGTAAGGCATTTGATACGGTCTCGCATGATATTCTTATAGGTAAACTAGGAAAGTACAATTTAGATGGGGCTACTATAAGGTGGGTGCATAACTAGCTGGATAACCGTACTCAGAGAGTAGTTATTAACGGTTCCCAATCCTGCTGGAAAGGTATAACAAGTAGGGTTCCGCAGGGGTCTGTTTTGGGACTGGCTCTGTTCAATATCTTCATCAACGATTTAGATGTTGGCATAGAAAGTACGCTTATTAAGTTTGCGGACGATACCAAACTGGGAGGGATTGCAACTGCTTTGGAGGACAGGGTCAAAATTCAAAATGATCTGAACAAATTGGAGAAATGGTCTGAGGTAAACAGGATGAAGTTCAATAAAGATAAATGCAAAGTGCTCCACTTAGGAAGGAACAATCAGTTTCACACATACAGAATGGGAAGAGACTGTCTAGGAAGGAGTATGGCAGAAAGAGATCTAGGGGTCATAGTGGACCACAAGCCTAATATGAGTCAACAGTGTGATACTGTTGCAAAAAAAGCAAACGTGATTCTGGGTTGCATTAACAGGTGTGTTGTAAACAAGACACGAGAAGTCATTCTTCTGCTTTACTCTGCGCTGGTTAGGCCTCAGCTGGAGTATTGTGTCCAGTTCTGGGCACCGCATTTCAAGAAAGATGTGGAGAAATTGGAGAGGGTCCAGAGAAGAGCAACAAGAATGATTAAAGGTCTTGAGAACATGACCTATGAAGGAAGGCTGAAGGAATTGGGTTTCTTTAGTTTGGAAAAGAGAAGACTGAGAGGGGACATGATAGCAGTTTTCAGGTATCTAAAAGGGTGTCATCAGGAGGAGGGAGAAAACTTGTTCACCTTAGCCTCCAGTGATAGAACAAGAAGCAATGGGCTTAAACTGCAGCAAGGGAGATTTAGGTTGGACATTAGGAAAAAGTTCCTAACTGTCAGGGTAGTTAAACACTGGAATAGATTGCCTAGGGAAGTTGTGGAATCTCCATCTCTGGAGATATTTAAGAGTAGGTTAGATAAATGTCTATCAGGAATGGTCTAGACAGTATTTGGTCCTGCCATGAGGGCAGGGGACTGGACTCGATGACCTCTCGAGGTCCCTTCCAGTCCTAGAGTCTATGAGTCTATTGCTACCAGGAACCTCTATTGTCAACTGTAGATTTGTAAGGATATCGAGGATGACAGGGTAGTCCAAGCCCTTATAAACAGTGAAACATTTCCTGTTTGTAAGCAGAAGTTGATTCTCATTTACACTAAGACCTCTTTATATTGCCTTATAGTGGGCAACAATGTAAAAGTAGCCTTAATGTAAATGAGGATTGGGCCATCTCTCTAAAGAGCATTTCATCTGATCCTTTGCAGAGAGTTGATGTGGGATCAGCAGAGCTGGACAGAAACTCCCCAAAATCTACTAGTGAAAAAACAAAACCCTTCCTGAGGTCAATGCTGACCATCAGGCAGCAGGGCTCAGCATAGGTGTACATTAGTCACATTAGTATAACCTCACCCTATATCATAATAGTCACAGTTTGCACCCCCTCTGCACCTGTGTAGATCAGTATTTCTCAGGCCCCAACAATTGTAGTTTGAGTTCTGATTCAGAGTAAGCCCCTTTTCAAACTCCTCCTAATGTTCTTGGTGGGTGAGTAACCCTCTTGCCATGAAAGGCTTGGCGCTGCTCCCTTCCCTCAAGCTCAGACATGATACAGAAAGAACTCCCACTCCACACTGGGTCCACTCCCAAGAGCCCACAACCCCAGGTAAGATATGAATTCAGTTCAAATGTTCCTTCCTCCCTGGAAGCTGGATTTCTGGGCAGCACCTGCTTGCCTCTGTGTGGCCTGACACTTTCACATGGTATTGGGATTTCCACCAGCGAAGAAAGTAGGGCTGAGTATTTCTGGCCTGACTGGGTTCACTGTCAGGTTCTCGTTACATCCCAATGGGACCCAAGAATCTTCCTGAATGAAGTTATTTCACTGTGAAAATGAAGACACATTTAGTGACTTATCGTCTGACTGTGTGGTTTCTGCCATGTGTAGAACACCACAGTTGTACATTACATTGTGTGCTGGGTACAAGGAGAACAAGTGAGTCCCTCCAGCAAAGACCTTGTAGCCTAAAAGCACCAGAAAACAGGGGAGTGCAGGACAGGAGGAGATTGGTCAGCAGAGCAGGAACTCTTCACAGAAGAGATGTTCCAGTGTGTGAAAGGAGGAGGGAGCTTGGCCAACATTGAAGGAGAGGCTTTCTCAAACGTTGTGGGTGGGCATGGAGCGAAGTACAAGGGCTGGAGCCGAAGGGCATTTGTCAGTGGAGATACTTGGACAGAGCGCAGGAAGCTTGAAAATGCAGCCCAAGAAAGGGGCGCAGAGTCAGGGGAGGAGCTGGGTGGTGTAGTTGGAGCAGGGCTCTTTAAGGTCTGGAGGATTGTTTTACATGTTCCTAGAGGTAAATTTCATACTGGCAAGTAACTGATGCCTGACTATTGAGTGTGCTGCCCAGCAAACTGGACAGGTCTCACAACAATCTAGTCGTTACACTCAAGGTCCAGACTGCCATTTAGGCAGGGGAGCTACAGCTCTGTACTGCCCCAGAAGAACCACTGTGATACCCAATGTCTCCCAGAGTTCCCAGTGTGGAGTTCTGTGTTTGCGCTGCTACACCCCTTGGAGGCATGCAGCCTTCTGCCTCCACTGGTTTGTGCTGGGGTTGGGGGTGGCATGGAGCAATGTCCCTGCTCCTTTGGCTGCCACACATCCTAGCTAACAAGTAGAGAAAACAGCCCTGAGGGAAGGGTGACCAGATAGCATGTGCAAAATCAGAATGGGGTTGGGGGTAATAGGTGCCTATACAAGACAAAGCTCTGAATATCAGAACTGCTCCTATAAAATCAGGACATCTGGTCACCCTACCTGAGGATCACCAGGGAACACGGTCTGCCATCTAGCTTGGCCCTGCAATGGATGATGCAGATTGGGGAAAGAATTTCCCTTCCTTACTCCCTCATCTAGCACCAGAGTAAGGGCCACGTAGAATCTGTTCATTTGCATTTCCTACCACTTGAGGGCAAAGTGGAAAAAATGCAAGAACAGTGCCAAGTAAGAGCATGAGCTGCACAAACAAATCCTGCAGATTTACAGAGACAGAAATGACAGTGGTATACTCTGCTGATAATTAATCAAAGACAAAGGAGCAATGTAAAGACAGTCCAGGGTAGAATACTGACAAAAAAAATGAGGTATGGGGCTTTTTAAAAAATGTCTTCAGATCTATGCAAATCCCACATCTTCATGGTAGCAAAAACATGCAAACTACAAAGTCACATAAGCATGAATTCTGGGAACACCATATGCGCAATGTGCCTCTGCCTCTATCTAGAGAGCACTTCAGTGGCTCTGCTCATATACTGCAAGCAGAGAACTCAAAACTGAACATTTTTTGCTTGTTTTCTTTCTGATGATGACTAGAAGAGCCAAAGCATCAGTACAAATTGCTTTTATTATCTGATGTTTTTCTTGGTGGACTACTCAACATGGCAGGAGAGCCTCATTCTCATGAGGAACTGCTTATGGCTCCACAGAACATTACAATTGTAATACAGATTATACTTTATTCTGGTAGCATTTCAAGGTTGTCGTTTTCTTGTGGGTAATTCAGCTATAACCCCTATTCTTAGGAGTTCACAACTGGTCATTTCAAAATTGCATCAGATTTAAATGGGGCTTGTTTGTGCAGAGACAGGGAACATTTGCCTTTCATCTGTGATAATTTGGAGGTCGCCAAAAACCAACATGAAATCCCTAAAAAAATACCTTTTTTCCTGGATTAAACTGAAGCAATAAAATCTTAATTTTCCAAAAGAAAAGCACAGCTACCAGATGGAGTAATTGCTTTGAGTATGCTGGTGAACGGTTGCTTTGAAATTATTGGGATACAGTCTCTAGAATGGGCTCAAACTTCACACCAAGAATATGTACAAGTATGCATGCATCTGACAAAGCAGGTATTCACCCATGAAAGCTCATGCTCGAAAACTTCTGTTAGTCTATAAGGTGCCACAGGATTCTTTGCTGCTTTTACAGATCCAGACTAACACGGCTACTCCTCTGATATCTAGCTTCTGATTTTGTAGGGCCGCCGCCTACATTGCAAATTCTGATCTCTGTTTCACTGCTGATCTATTTTTCTTCTTTGAGTTGCCAATTACAAACAAGTGTAATAATGATCACATGGAATAGAATTCCCATCCTGTTGAAAAACTTCTGTGGCTTTTACAAAATGTAAAAGCATAGGGAAATTTATGAGTGACTCTGGTAGGAGTTAAAAATTCCTTGTTTGGATAAAGATTGAATGGAGAATTAAGAATTGAAACAACAACAAAAAATCATTAAATACCACTAGGATTATGTCAGCATTTCCTGGAGGTTGTGTGTGTTTGAAGAATGTTTTTCTAAAATAACGTTTTGGAGAAATCTTACAATGATGGAATCTGTTTGCCTAAGAGATTCTGATCATGACTTATCTGCAGAACTGGGCGAAATATTTTGGACAAATAGTTTATTTGCCAAAAAATGCATTTTGGTCAACTTGAAACTATTCACAAATTTGGCACACATTCACTGAGTAGCTTAGGACAAAAACAATTTTCAATCTCGATTCACATGGTGACTTAGGAGGAGTTGAAGGTTGTGGTGTTCGTGCTTCCCCCATCTAGGACCAGCTCCAGCTTTTTCGCCGCCCCAAGCGGCAAAGAAAAAAAAAAGTCAAACCCGATTGAAGGACCTGCCACCGAATTGCTGCCAAAGACTGAAGCAGAGCAATTGAGCTGCCACCGAAGAGGACGAGAGGGACTGAAGGATCCGCCGCAGACCCAGATGTGCCGCCTCGCTAACGGACAGAGTGCCATCCCTTTCTGTTGGCTGCCCCAGGCACCTGCTTCCTTCACTGGTGCCTGGAGCTGGCCCCGCCCCCATTCCCGATAATCTCAAATAGTCACCGAGGCAGAGACAGTTATTCTGGAGCCTAATGGTTAGGGCACTCACTGGAGATGGGGCATGTTGGGGAAAAAAATAAGGTTCTGAATTCCCCTGCCCCAATTAATATTATTTATATAAAGTTGAACAGCTTCAACTGAAGAGATTGAGAGCGAGACCTGCCCCAGAATACCCAATAGCTTGGGAGTTGGAGCATTCACCTCGAACAGGGGAGACCTGAGTCCACATTGTTGTTGCAGAGTAGGAGTTTGAACCCATGTTCCTCACATCACAGGCGAGTTCCCAAACCAGTGGGTCAAAGGTGGAGTGGGGGGGGGGCAGTACAAGCTCCTCCTCCTCTGGCCAGTTTGTGAATTTAGCTCTTGAAAATACTCAGAAACAAGCATTTTGTTTGATCCAAAATTGACTTTTTCAATTGACTGAAAACTCTGAAAGTTTCGGATTCTGATCAGGTCAAACAGTTTTCCTGATTTTTCAGAACTGCTACTAAAGCAAAAAGTCAGTTATTCACCCAGCTCTATTTTCCCAGTTTTTATTTTATACAAACACTTCTGTTTCCATGTTACATGCTCCACAAAGTACGACTGATCTCAGGCAGGTAACAGATTTTTTAGAGACCTCCCTATGCCCTGTGGTATAAACTGACATCTCTTTTTTATTGCTAACAAAAAGTGAACTTTATGATGCTGTTCCTGTGCCTAGGGTGGTAGCTGCATGGCAGCCCTGCACCCTAGCCCTGGGTTTGGTGCGGGCAGTGAATTTCATTTCCCATCCACCCCAAATAGGAAGGCTTCACATTCATGGAGTGAATTTCACCCTGAATCCTCAGCTGTGATTTTCCAGTCAGTCAGTGCCTGAGGCCTCTGTGTGAGGGTTTAGCCTCTTTCAGTCAGTGCCTTGTGCCAGTAAGTTTTATGAAACCCAAAATTCCAATAAAACACTCATCCATAAACCGAAGTCTGCAATGGAAGATTCCAAGCTAGTCATCATGTGTCAATCATTAGCTTTAGGTTTGATTTGTGGCTATTATTATGATCATTCTACAACTGTATGCTCAGCTAATGCTTTGCAGCCCAGAGTTTTGGGCATCTTCGGCCTGATTCACCACTCCATCATACCAGCTTTAAACCTTTTGAGTCCATTGACTTACCGAGAATTAGGGCCCTTGTGTCTTGAGCCTCACATTCCCTCTGATATTTTGCCGTCCTTTATTTTCAGAGAAACTTCCCACCAGTCTCATGAGTGACTATTAACTCATTTTTCCTTCACTGTGTTTAAAGGCACCTTGGAATGACATGACTAATTTTAGTAACATTTGTTCTGTGTAAGCCATTTTGTCTTAGTTATCTAAATTAGATAATTTTATCTCTGTCAGGGCAACTTTGTGCGCTTTTATCACCCTGCTAACCCTCAGGACTGTCAGTGACAGCTCAGTCCCATTGGAAACCCTTAACTGGGGCAGCATTCTAAAGGTCATGTGTTGTTACTAAAAGGAAATCAGTTCTCTAGACAATTGTTGGTTATTAGAAAGCCTCATGAATATGTGCTCTAGATGGGGAGAAACCGTAGAGAGCCCTGATCCCAAAGACACCCATAAATATGAGGGTACTCTCATACATCGGCACATTCTCCCACCAGAATTCCCTAGCCTGCATTTGTGTGAGCCAACAATGGCAGTGAGTGCAATGAGATTGCTAGCATGGTCTTCCTTAACCCCTATGAACCAGACAGCAAACTCACTGATCAAACAGCCAGCTGATAATACCTGTTTGATCCTCACTGTCTGTGCTGGATTTGAACCTGACGTCTAGAAGTAGATCTGCCGCCCGTCCTTCTACAACTGTGCAGAATGATACTGCAGCATAGGAAGAGACATTGCAATGTATTATTCCCAAAGGTATCACCTTCCTGTGGAACCACTCGTGGAACATTACAGCATTGGAGACATATTAGTAAGAAGGGCTAAAGACAAGTGGTATCCCACAGGCACTGTAACACATGCACTAGATCAGCTGTGGCCAAACAGTGGCTTGTGAGCCACGTGTGGGTCTTTGCAGTTAAAGTGCAGTTCGTGGAGCCCTCCCCCTAGCCCCCATTCTCCACCCACCAGACTGGGCAGGGGGAGCTTGGGGCTTCTGCCCTGCAGGGAGGTGGTGGGACCAGGGGGCTTCTGCCCTCTGGGGAGGTGGTCTCAGGGCTGTAGCCCTGAGCCCCAGCATGTGCTGTCCCACAGGGCAGGTTGTGCGTGTCTTGCGGCGCTCAAACTTCTGAGGGTTATCATATGCAGCTCGCAGGGTCAGGAAGTTTGGCTACCCCTGCACTAGATGATAACTTGCTGATAGTCTGAGAAATGAGCGCAAAGTTCTTTTTTTATATACTTCGCTTGATCTTACCGAAGGTACGACCCAGTCATTATGATGCCATTCTTAGTCAGCATGGTTCCACGCTTCCCCAGACCTTCCGGCTTTTCAGTGCTTGAAGTTACATTTTATCACTAATTTACATACATTGTTAAAATATTTGTATTGGAGATGAGCTTGTGGCCATCCTCCCCTTATTAACAAAGTCAGAGTCATAAGTGAGAATTTCTGAGATGCACATTTCCTAGTGGTTTTCACTGTGTTGGGTAATATTAAGCAAAAATTGGATGACTGTGGAATGTAATGTTACTGAGGTTTTAGTTTTATATCTAGGAGAGGCCAAACCGCCCTGTTTGAGGATAAGCAGGGCATTTTCCTGTTCTCCTACAGCAGAAATAGTTGACAAAAAAGGGGCCTAATTCTGACCTCACTTGCATAGGTGTAAATCAGGAGTAACTCCATTAAAGTCAGTGGAATTTTATGGATGTAAAAATGGTATGAAAGCAGGATCAGGCCCAAAAAAAGCTTCTTAAACTTGTATCATGGGCAACTTAAAATGTTTGCTACCCCCACTGGTGGCCTGCTTCTGACTCTAACCAGCTGTGTCACTCTGAAGCCCACTGCCAGAATTACTTGTGACAATCAGATATATAGTGTTGGGGTCTGACTGTACACTGAATGGGTAGTAGGTACCCGGATAGATATTGGACAGAGTCATTACTCCAGCTCCCTTCAGGCAACAGGTTTTTTACAAATCTTGCCTCCATTCACTCACCTCTAATTCCAGCTTGGATCCTTTCTATTCCAACTTTCACCCACTTCTGTGAAAGGACTTGGGCTCTGACAATCTCTTCCCAGTCAAACATCAGGGCTGATACCCATCCACTCAAATGGCTTCAACTATTATCTCATAGCTGGTCACTCTCAAACCAGCTTTTCTCTCTGGGTTTGTGTCCGTCTGCCCAGTGCTGTCTTTCAGCAAGGTATCTCCCTGGCATCGTCACTTGGATAGCTTGCTAATGACTCTAGTTTAATATGGCTAAATTTGAACTCCTTATTTTTCCTCTTAAACATTCCCATCTTGTCACTGTTGGTCCCGCATCCACTTGGCTGTTCGAGCTTACAATTGGGGGGTCATCTTTGATTCTGTCTTCTTATTCTGCCCAAACATCCAGGTCATGTCCAAATTCTCCATAGCCTATCCATCCCTTCTTCTGTCCTGACAGCAAGGGTGGCTGTCCATGTCCTCTCATTCTGATTACTAAAGCCTCCTCCTCTCCAATCTCCCCGATGACCATATCAGACCCCACCAGTCCATCAAAATGCAGCTCCCACTTTACTGTTCTGCCTGTTCCTCCTACTGTGTCAAGCCCTCCCATTCTGGCCCCTAACGTGGGCTTCCCATGCTAAACACATTCTCACTATCAAAGCCCTGCACAGCTCCACTGTGGCCTCCCTCCCTCATCTCATTTATCACTTCCCCCTCATGGATGCAAGTCACTGTACCCTGCTTGTTCCCTTTTCTCAACACCTATCTCTACTGGATTACCACCCTCTAGTAATTCTGAGCCTTCCTAAGTGAGTCACTTGTTTGAAAATGCCCAAATGAAGTGATCCACCAATACTGAAGACTCACCTCCCAGTTATACCTCCCTTTGGGATCCCCAGTGCACCCAGACCTTTACCTGTCTGCCTTTGTGTTTGTAAGTTCTAGGGAGCATGACTAGTGCAGTCCAGGTTTACTTGGTCCTGCGTTAGCATAGGGGGCGGGACTTGATGGCTTCTTGAGGGCCCTTCTAGCTCTACGTTTCTATGATTTTATGACTCAGCAGTGACTAGGAGTCGGAGAAGTACACTTTACATTTGGAGACGTACACATCAGTTAATAAATTCAAGGCACATCTGAATTTTTCTAATCATTAAGACATGCTTGAACCACTTGTGGTTTTTATTTAAGTATTTATTCATTTTTACCTGGCCCAAAAATCTGCCATCTTCCTTAAAGTATTGTTTCAGAAATGACACAAACAGGCATTCCAAATAGTGTCTTGCATAGGACTAGAACATAACCCATGCGGCTAGGTTTATTTTTCTGTAGAATGGAATCTTACTGTTACTTTTGATTGGGATATTAGTTATATTTTCCCTTGTAATGTGGGAGATCTGGTTTTATTGCACAGCTGCGATAATGTGCATGCTAGCAGGCTGAATTCTGTTTTCTCTACCAACATATCTGCACCAAAAAAGAGCCCAAGATAAAAATAATGTTCCTTGCTCCTTGTGTTATTCTCAGATAGGACCTGATTCTGCAGCATTTACTCATACTGAGTAACATCACATTAGTAGTCCCAATTAACTTTAATGATGTTTGTCTGCACACATAAAGGTTAGATATTGTATGGTGATGAGCAGGTTAAGAGGGCCAAAGGGCCTAAGTGGTCTCCTGTGACCTGATGGCTTTGTTCAGAATTCTGTCCCACCACACATGCAGCTGAATGTTCTGTAAGTCAGTTCCATTTAAATGCCATGCTGCAGTGTTTGAAAAATGTTGCTGTACTAAGAA
The DNA here is from genome assembly GCF_025201925.1 of Gopherus flavomarginatus. Classification (NCBI taxonomy): domain Eukaryota; kingdom Metazoa; phylum Chordata; order Testudines; family Testudinidae; genus Gopherus; species Gopherus flavomarginatus. Next base: position 7,966,816 of record NC_066621.1, read on the forward strand.
TCAGCGAACATGCCTCAGATGCAAACAAAGCAGGTTCTAACTCTTTAGTCTTATTTTTCCCATAACAAATTAATGTTATGCAGATTTTCTCCTCATCCAGTGAAACAATTACAATCATAACTGAACTTTGTTAGTATTCAGGGAACCCCAATAGGCTGTCAGAATTGGGCAGATAACAGAGCTTACATATAGTATATTGGCTTTGTCATTGCTAATCATAGAATATTAGGGTGGGAAGGGATCTCAGGAAGTCATCTAGTCTAATCCCCTGCTCAAAGCAGGACCAGTCCCCAGATTTTTACCCCAGTTCCCCAAATGGCCCCCTCAAGGATTGAACTTGTAACCTTGGGTTTAAGCAGGTAAATGCACAAACCACTGAGCTATCTCACACACACCCCCCATCTATCACCCAACTTCCCTTCCATGGGTCAAAAATAGGACTTAGCATTGAAAGTTACTGGTAACGTTAACCATGGCCCAACTGGTACATTATTCCATAATAAATCTGGTACAATTGGAGCTGTGGGTGCTAAACATCTCTGAAAAAGCAAGCCTTTATCTTCTCTGGACCTTTATTTGCCCCTCTTTAAAAGATTCACTTGCCTCTCAGGTATGCATGTGGAAAATGCAAGATAATTTTTATTATAATCCCATAAAAATGTGGCTTTTGGCTGGTTCCACCAGCAGAAGGCTTTTGCACAACCGTAGACCACACAAAAGCCAACTAATAGAAGGCACCAATCCTACGGTTAATGAGATGGAAATCCATACAGAAGAAATGTGTAGGTGAAAAAACTGAGTAGTTTAGATGTTTCTGAAATCTACTAGCCACGGCTGGCTCCAGGCTTTTTGCCGCCAATGAAGCAAAAAAAAAAAAACCAAAAAAATGGAGTGCCGCCGCGGAAGCAAAGTGCCGCCCCTCAAAGGGCCAGAGCGCCGCCCCTTGAATAGTGTTCCCCCCAACACATGCTTGGAACGCTGCGCCTAGAGCTGTCCCTGCTAGTAGCCTTTGGCCAGTTCTGTTCAGAGGGCTGTCTCCAGAGGTATGAACAGTCTGCATCTTCTTAAGACAACATGGGTGAAGAAAATGATCAGATATTGCTACATAAAAGAAAGAAGGTCTCTTTCAGATGAGCAAAAAAATATATGTAATCTCCATTCACAAAATAGTGTGACAAGAACTGAAGACTCAAGGTGGAAACTGTGGTCTAATTAGAAGCAGAAGAGAATCACTGGGGCATTTATGAACAGCAAGTCAGAAGGTTCTGCAGAACTTTTGGGAGAACCTCCTCCTTCAGCTCAAACAGCAACCGTCTGCTTTCGCACAGCTATTGCTCCCAACAGTTTAATACCAGGCCACCAATTATGTGAGTTTTTCATAGGTGTCCTTGTATAAACTTAAGGTTTGCATCTTAGTTTTCAGTTCACACTGAAGAAAATGTAACATAGGAGTATGGCTTTAATTACCAATTGCACAACCAGATTTTTATATATTTTCCTGATCTTTCATGTCTTGCATTATGGGCTATGACAAAGCAATGAAATCACCTTCTTTACAGAGCTGCATAACATAAGAGGTGAAACCTCAAAGGAAAAATGGAATATGGCAATCTTTAAGGAAAATCCGTGTAGCAAGAACACATTCCAACCAGACATGATGGGAATTATGAGCTGTTAATACTTACAGCACATTTTAGTCTCTAACAGTGTAATGGAAGGGCTTTTTTGGTCAGAATTCATGTTTTAGCAAGAATTAATTGCTATCAACAGTAAAATCACATAGACAGTTCTGCAAAAGCTAACTGGACTGTGATTTGTATTTGAACGTGTTTGGCTCTGAAGGCACGTCTTCTGATCCTGTAGCTTCTTGTTCAGGACAGGAGAGGCTTGTTTATAGACATTATCAATAAGAATCTGTGTCCAGATATCTTGTAATAAATGGGAAATGCTATCACAATCCTGCTTTTGCACACTCAGGGTTAACACATTTATTGACTTTGAATATTTTTCAAGCAAGTGGCACAACATTATTTAGCTGATACATTTCATTTATCAATTAATAAATTGGATTTAGACAATTGGGAGAGCAGCTGGGAGAGTGATGCACATTAAGGCACTAACTGATTCAGTAAGAGAGATCAGAGTGTAACAGTTATAATCTAATGATTACAGACCATGGTTACTAAACTGCTGGGTGACTGTAGATTAATACAGAAGGGGAACATATTGTACAAAGTAGCAGCTAAAACTTCCAGCAGTTTTGGTATTGCCATCAAATAATTTCCCCTGGCCTCACAATATGGCTCATTTTGGGGTGCCATATATTAAAGAACAGGCAGATTGTTCTTGCTTTCAAAAAAGTGGGTGACTGAGCTCTATATAATTGAAACAAGGCAATCTGTAGAGAGACTGCAATTTCTGCTGGGAATTGAATTGCTAGAATTCACATTCCTTTGAGTCTAAAATAGCTAAATTGCACTAGGTTAGTGGTGAAGGAGAAAGCGGCTGGTTTCCTTCATTCTATAGGTGTGGGAAAAAAGAATCTGCTCTTAACCCCAGGGATTCTCTTACTCAAAATGATTCAAGTCCCTTGGGAGAGATGAGTACTGTGGAGCTCTTGTTAGCCCCAGAGTGAATTTCCCTGGTGGAAAGTTGTCCTTTGTTCATGATGTCATGGTCAAATGGAACCAGAAATAAGAAACACTAGAAGACTTTTTGAAACATAATTATATGTGTATCAAGTAAATTTAAGATACCAGGTTTTCATCTCCTTTGACCTTTGTTACTGAGTTAATGAAAGAGCGAGATGAATCCACTTTAAACATAAGCTTAAAAATACCCATGAAATCCAGCCTTCATTATATCCAACCGCTTGGTTGATGTTTTGGCAGTTACCATCAAGCATATATAATATAATTTTGTGATAAAAGCTGAGTTTATAATGTCAGTCGGTTAAAATTATACAGAAAAATACTATTAAATACAACATTAGGATTCTGATAAACACCAAAGGGACATTCTAGGAAGGGAAATTCTGATTTGAAGGTGACAAAGCTCCTCTAGCTCCCAGCTTAGCCACAGGAGACCCAAGTATGTATTGCCCATCATTCCACAGTAAGGCTGAGGTATCACTGGTGCCCTGAGTCCAGATTTTATATTTGTGAAATCATTCAGTGTACCAGGAAACAATGGCACTAAAGAGCTGGACTTGTGACAAATAAAACTCCAAATTCTCTCTTTTAGTGGGTTTAAATCAAACATTAATATTATTGGAGTATTGATGCACTCTGGATTTCCTAAGAAGAAGAGGTAGATAGTATTGAACTTGCAGTGCTGTATTTTGTGTTAGTAGAGTAATGGATCTCTATAACCATTGTGACAGACCCAGGCCAGTGGGGTAAAGGAGTCTGGTAGAGGGCAAATATACTGGTCACTGGATGAGTAGTTTTCTGTTCCCTGAGTGACCAGAGCAGGGGCTGCAGTAGAGTAATCGGGAACCTGCTAGCAGAGGCAGCTCTAGACATTTCATCGCCCCAAGCACGGCAGCATGCTGCGGGGGGCGCTCTGCCGGTCCCGCAGCGCCGGTGGACCTCCCGCAGGCATGCCTGCGGAGGGTCCACTGCTCCCGTGGTCCGCTGGTCCCACGGCTTCGGTGGACCTCCCGCAGGCATGCCTGTGGAGGGTCCACTGGTCCCGCAGACTGCTGGTCCACCGAAGCTGTGGGACTAGCAGACCCTCCGCAGGCATGCCTGCGGGAAATCCACTGGCGCTGCAGGACCGGAAATCCTCCCGGCGACCAGGAGAGTGCCACCCACGGCATGCCGCCCCAAGCACGCGCTTGGCGTGCTGGTGCCTGGAGCCGCCCCTGCCTGCTAGAACCAATTAAGGCAGACAGGTTGATTAGAACACCTGCAGCTAATCAAGGCAGGTTAATCAGGGCACCTGGGTTTAAAAAGCTCACTCCAGTCAGGCAGGGGGGAGCCAGAGGAGAGGAAGTGCGTGAAAGGAGCTGGGAGCAAGAGGCGCAAGGAGCTGAGAGTGAGAGGGTGTGCTACTGGAGGACTAAGGAGTACAAGCATTATCAGACACCAGGAGGAAGGTCCTGTGGTGAGGATAAAGAAGGTGCTTGGAGGAGGCCATGGGGAAGTAGCCCAGAGAGTTGTAGCTGTCATGCAGCTGGTACAGGAGGCACTATAGACAGCTGCAATCCACAGGACCCTGGGCTGGAACCCGGAGTAGAGGGTGGGCCCAGGTTCCCCCCAAACCTCCCAATTCCTGATCAGACACAGGAGACACCCAGACTATGGGGAAGATCACTGAGGTGAGCAAATCTGCCAATAAGCGCAGGACCCACCAAGGTAGAGGAGGAACTTTGTCACACCATGAACAGGAATTCTTTTGATGTTGCATGAGTATCTATTGTTTCCCCATTGTAATGGCATTGGAAAAAGGTTTGTAGTTTTCAGAAAGGGTTTGACTTACTATAGATCTAACGAAAGATGAACTTCCTTTTTTATGTATTTATTTCTTGTATTTCTAGCAAAAGTCAGAGCTGCCAATATTTCGCTGTAATCTTCACAGATATTGGTGTTAATTCCATACATTCCTGCAAGAAATTCCACCCCTTTTTTGTGTGTGTGCGTGTGCTTAAAGGCTATCTACTGATTCTTCAGATTATATAGAATAATTCTACACAACAATTTCCTAGACATGTATTGAAATCAATGGATTTTTGTATTTTTAGCATAACAAGGAAAAGAAAGCAGCAAAGAGTCCTGTGGCACCTTATAGACTAACAGAAGTTTTGGAGCATGAGCTTTCGTGGGTGAAGAAGTGGGTATTCACCCACGAAAGCTCATGCTCCAAAACTTCTGTTAGTCTATAAGGTGCCACAGGACTCTTTGCTGCCTTTACACATCCAGACTAACACGGCTACCCCGTCTGATACATAAGGAAAAGAAAAGATTTTGGCAATAATGTTAACCACTGGTATTCATCTTGGAGGAGGCACAGGGGCCATTCATTTCATATATTTCAAGTATTGAATAACCTCCATCCGGGCAATGTGTCCTTTTGTTCTTTTTTATTTTTATAAGCAGATCCTGGAGCACGTGAGGTAAGATGTCTATTAGTAGAAGAAGAATGGAGCTGAATTCCTTTGTTTTATGTGGTGTAGGTTAGGTTTTGCTTTGCCTGCACACATTGCTTACTGTCTCCCAGGTGAAAAGAGAGTCTCCTTCTGTGTGCTTTAATATGGGTCATCATCTCTAGAACCCGATACTTGTTAGCAAACTGTTAATTTCATGTTGTTCTGCTTTTTTTCTAGTGTGCCTTTATTGTAGGGTGGGCAGCCAGGACTTAACATGTGATACAAAAGAAGAGAGAAGGTTATTTAAATCTAGGTTGATGACTTTTCCAGTAACCATTTGTCTGAGGTTCTTTTTGTTTTGTTTTATTTTTAAGTAGTAAAGTGCTTTGTTTCTCTGTAACTTATGTGAATAGTGCTGTATATATTTATAACGTGCTACTTCTTTAACTAGTGCATGAGTAAGAGAAGGTCCCGAAAGAAGGAAAATGTATATTTTGCGATTCCATGTAAAATGTTTGTTGCAGTGGCTTACACTATCTTTAAATTAGAAAAAAGAAATCTAAACTGACAAGTTCTGAAGAAAGTTTTGCTTCAGTATATCTAACATGCTATTAATCTCTGAGAATTGGATATAGAATGGAAACATGGATAGGTGCTGTCTTCAGCATCATTTGAATGACTCTGCATCATTTACTGGATTCAGCCATGATGGTGAATCCGGGAAGCATGGAGTAAAAGAACTTTGAAAAAAACTGCTGAAATGAAACTTTTTCTTGTGGTTAAATAACCAGCCAGTTGGAATTGAGTAGTGTTTTCTTAGGGTGGCAGAACAGTTGGAAAAACTGTTGGATTATTTTTGGCAGTGGCATGTATCTTATAACTCTATCATTAGTGTTGCTAAACTAACAGGCTACATTGAAAGGGTTATTATTTTACTAGTACATTCTTACTAAAATATAATTTACTCAGTTCTGTAGCATGACAGTTTTGTTTTTAGGGTTTTGATATAACTTAACAAATTCATGTAATTGTAATTTGCCTTATTCTGAAATTTTCTCTATAACAAACTCCATACTGTAGACTGTGGACCATAATCTACGTACAGTAATGAATCTGGACATTGGCCACCTCATCTTATCAAAGTGATGCAAGGTCCTTCATCTGACAAATCAAAAGGCTCCAACAGACCATGATGCTATCCGAGCTACTCCCAGGTTTAGTTAGTGCAAGCCCCATACTAAAAGTGCTTTGGAAATTTTCAGTTAAACTATTAATAAGAAGTAACCTTGCCGCCTTGATTTTTTAAGAACCACACTATCAACCAAATCCCACAACCTCACTTCCTGATGTGCAGCGCCTGTTAACGAAAACAGGGGGCTTGTGCAGGGGCAGCCAAAAGCATAGTTTGACTCCATGGATTTGGCCTATGAAATTTCAGTTTAAAAATAACTTGATTAAAAAAAAATTCTAAAGCTTCTTTAATGCCTTGGTGCCAGGTGGATGATCCTCTCACTGAGCACACCCACACTAGCGGGGCCTAGTTCTGCCACCTTTACCCACATTGAAACCGAATGGACCACTTGCAGAGTAAGGTCAGATGCAGTCTGAGGGAGGTTGGCACAATCAGCCACCGAATAAGTTAAACTGACCAAAATTTACTTTCCATTGACTTCAGTGGCATACGTGTGCTTAAAGTTAAGCAAGTGCTTTCATGCTTTGTTGTTCTTCAAGGCCAGTGCCCGCAGAGTCATCGAGTGCTGTGCTTCAGACATCTCCTATGCCATGAAATTAGCAAAAAAAAAATCATAGTTCGAAGAGCCCTGCAAGTGAGCTTCCTGCCTGCCAGGTCTTGCTCCTGTGCTCCTTCTAACAATGGGGAAAGGTTATTTGAAAAGCGTATTTTCTGAATGATTATTGACACAGATACTTTCATTCCTCTAGCAGAACCCAGACTAGATTGTTCAGAGATTCTTAGCTGTGCAGTCAGACTGGCCTGATGGCATGCTGCATCCAACTTCAGCTCAGAGTCTGGAGGCACTAAAGACCTTGCCTGGGAGCAGCTTTCCGTTCAATGCACACAGAGGTAAGCTCAGTAGTAACTGCTATATCAAAACAGACCAAGTCTAATTACACCAGCCTCCTGTCTCCGGCAGTGACTTGTACCCACTGCATCAGAGGAGAAGTAGAAGAGTAAATAAATAATAATACACTTGATCAACTGTACAACCAGGTGTCGAAAGAGCAGATTTTTTTTCTTAGCCCAAAGAGTGCTCGGTTTATACTCTGAAGCTGGAAGACCAACAGACCCTATCATTTTTACTTTTGTCAGTTTATTTGCACTTAATATTCTTAGTTTTGTAAGCACCTAATTTGTTATGACTCTTAGTAAGTGATTTTCCTCAACAATATCATCTAGCAGCAAACTCCCAGGTGAACTAAACAGATCATTAAAAAAAATTGATTAGTTGCCTTTTAATTTCATTGAGTCTTTCCTTCTTCTAGCAGAATTACATCATTTGTGGGAAATATTTACTAATTACTGTATTATAATGGAAGCTGAGCCATTCTGAAGTCACATCTGTTATGCAGTACTCTCCATTGCAGTATTTACATTTTTAGTATTGAAAGGTTTGTGATGCCAACATGGCTATATTTGCTAAGAGGTGTCCCTGAATTTCATGCCTAAAGGTTGCAGCTCTGTAAAACCTCTCTGAAGCTCAGATGCACTTGGCATACACTTCACACATTTTCAAAGAGCAGCACTTAAGAGTCAAATACAGGGCTGCCTGGGGCGAGGGGGCAAGTGGGACAATTTGCCCCAAGCCCCGGGCCCTGCACAGGCCCCCATGAGAATATAGTATTCTATAGTACTGCAACTTTTTTTTATGGAAGGGGCCCCCGAAATTGAATTGCTTTGCACCAGGTCCTCTGAATCCTCTGGGCAGCCCTGGTCACATATGTACTAAGCATGTGAATAGATGAACAGAAACAAACAAACCTTGTGGAATGGCCATTTACGTAAGACAGCAAATCCATATTTCACACACTTCAAGGTCTCCTGGGCTTTAAATTTATTTTGTACATACAATTAACTGTGATTGAGGTACACATTGCTTTAATCCTTCATCTTCCACTCCCCATAAACAAATGGAGAGATCCAGTTTTGAAAATGCTTTCTCAAGCTTAAAAAATAACTACTCCGCTACCTCAATATAAGGCCACTTGATATAACACAAATTCGGATATAACGCAGTAAAGCAGCGCTCCAGGGGGCGGGCCTGCGCACTCCAGTGGATCAAAGCAAGTTCAATATAACACAGTTTCACCTATAACACAGTAAGAGTTTTTGGCTCCCAAAGACAGCATTATATTGAGGTAGAGGTGTACCAAAAACCCCAAACAAATAGCTTTGTCCTGGTTAGTCCTACCTCACACCATGCTGCTTGCACAGTACTTGCTACAGTGAAGAGAAATATGAAGCAATGCAATTGTAAAGTTGGGGGATGGGGAAAAAAATTGGAGATGGTTTCAATTTTGTGTTCGTAGGTTTAAAGCACAGACTACAATGATGTTAGTAACTGTGTAATAAAAGAGCTGGAGGAAGGGAGATAAATCATTCTTTACATGTTGCTGCATTTTAGTGAATTCTGAATCACACAAAAGCAGAAAACAGGCTTTTATTGGCATCGCTAAGCTCTTTCCTATAGAAGGAAAGTATAAACAAAGGGTCTATATGTAAATACATTTGGTTGAGGCTGCTGTGGGGGTGTTTAAACTACGTCTGGATTTTGTTCTGCAGACCTTTTTCAATAACATCTCTGTTGAAAAAAGAAAACTCTTTAGCGATGTTGTGAACCATCTGACTTTAATTTGAGTTGGAGAACTGGAGGTTACTTGTAGACTCACATGGCTATAGTGCTACTCCCACCTCCAAATTCTATTTCCTTACACAGACGATGCCTGTGTAGCACAAGCCGAATGTGGGAAGAAGGCAGCCTCGGGTCCTACTAAATGAGGTTAGGTTTGGGATGGTGAAGATTTTCAGTGCAGCAAAACCTGCCTCTCGCTCCAACATTCAGTCTCCACTTAATCCAGTTTGGTCACTGCACTGAGAATTGCTAAAGTGGCTCTTGGCCTCTCTCTCTCCCCTTATTGCAGGGACTTTCGCATCATTACCGTCTTCAGTAACTCCTTCCATTTGGCATCTTCGGCTCGCTTCTTGAATCCATCAGATCATCCAGTCCTGCACAAACTCAGCTGGTTAGTTCTATCCAGCTCTTATCTCAGATAGCAGTTTCCTCATAGGCTCCTGAGTTCTCCATGAGATCCCGGTCTTAGCATAAGCATAAAAACTTAACAAGTACTCTAATAATCCTCCCAATTTTAGGCTAGGGAAGGCTGAGCAGAAAGGGAGGGGGGAGCTTTAGTAATAAGTGATCCATGTCCAGAAAAATATTAAAACATTATGGGAAATTAGAGCTAAACTGCAGAGTTTGAATTTTCCCCTGTGAAATCATGTTTGTCCAGTCAGTGCGTGCCTGCCGGACATGCAGTGAAATCCAAGGCAGCTGAAACATGTCAGGCAAAATGAGACACTGAGACAGGGGAGGAGTCTGGCTTGGTAGTTTTTGTTCTGTTTATGCCCTGTCTCTACTTATTAATGCTTTGCAGGGGAAACCCAGTGTCTGCCCTTAAGTGCAATTTCAGTTTATGTTTCAAATGTCTTTCTTATTCATAGGATGCCTACTACTGATTCATTACCTAACACACGACTGTGTTGCCTAATGCAGCTTTCACTGTCACTGAATTTATGGCATAACGTTGTTCTTGAAGAATTTTTAGAAATTGATTTTGCATTTTTTCCACACCCAAACAGATGTGCATATTCTCCAGCTTCCAGAGCGACGAGCCCTGGCCTTGTTTCTCTATTCAGTGATGTCTTGAACTTGAACTTGCTCATGACTGTCCGAATAAAGAAGGGTGTTTCGCTACCCGTAACTCCCAGTGCTGTGGCCAAGATGGTCCCAGAGTGGCAGTAGCCATTGTCAAAGAGCTTGAGAAAAATATCAATGGAGATACGTACTCCAGAGAATACCTTCTTATCCTATGGTCTCCACATTAATAACCCCAAACAAGTGTTTCATATATAATGTTCTAATAACAAATACCAAAGGAATTAATTATAATCCAGCCATTATTTCCTTGGATTACCACTTTATTAAGCACATTAGTGCTGTTTGAATGAGCTTTTCTGGAAGAACATCTGGGACTCACATGAATACCTGATGAGATCTGTATGATCAGCATTACAGTACTAAATATCCAGCAAATTCATTGTCATTAGCAGCATTAGATCAGTAAATACCCGTCAAGGTCAGAGTGGGCACTTTTCATGTAGCACAAGTGCTTTCGGTTCACGTCCCTGTCACTTGTAGTAACCCTCAGTTTTTGTTTCATTCTAGGTGCATAGCGTAATGTCCATGCTGTACTACACTCTGATTATAGCTTTTTTGCTCGGCATACAGGCAGCACCAAAGTCAGAGGACAATGCTCCATGGGGGTTTCCTGCAGGACCCACCATTCCAAATATCCTTCGGACTAAAGCAAATCACATTCCCAAGGCAGCTCAACACACGGCCGCTCATCACCTTGCTGGGAAGGTAGACAGCAGAGAAGCTGGGCAGGCAGCAAACATCACTGTGGATCCAAAGCTTTTCAGAAAGAGACGATTCCGGTCCCCTCGGGTTCTGTTCAGTACGCAGCCCCCTCCAGTGTTGGGGGATGGGCAGAACATGGAGTATCTGGACAGTGCAGATTCTCTTAATAGGACTATTCGAACCAAGCGGACTGCTCATCCTGTGCTGCACCGGGGAGAATTCTCAGTTTGTGACAGTGTCAGCATGTGGGTTGGAGACAAAACCACAGCTACTGACATCAAAGGCAAAGAGGTGACAGTGCTGGGAGAGGTGAACATTAACAACAATGTTTTCAAGCAGTACTTTTTCGAAACCAAATGCAGGGACCCTAAGCCAGTCTCCAGTGGGTGCCGGGGAATTGATGCTAAGCACTGGAATTCCTACTGCACCACCACGCACACCTTTGTCAAAGCACTGACAATGGAAGGCAAGCAAGCAGCCTGGAGATTTATCCGAATCGATACCGCATGTGTGTGCGTGCTCAGCCGGAAAACAGTGAGACCCTGAGATGGAACAAACACTCATGCCCACATCCTCCCATCCCCCCCTACCTCAGCCTGTAAATTATTTTAAATTATAAGGACTGCATGATATATTTATAGTTTATACAGTAAAGAAAGAACCTCGCTATTTATTAAACTCTTTTGGAAACTCTTTGTGTGTTGCACACTTAATTTAATGACGTAACAATCTTTTGGGGAAATGTTCATCCCTGCCTTGTCAGCCACAGAGTTTGGCCATTAGAATGCTGTTTTCACCAGTTCTATGAAAAACAAACATTTTGCACTTTTCATCTCCCCCTCCCCCCTCTTTTTCACAAAAAGCCATTTTTCACAGGCAAAACCTGCCCTTTTGGTGTGAAAATCTGTGGCTTGTTCCAGAATGTTGTTATGTTCTCCAACTCATGCGAGTGTGAAATAACCCACAGAAATATTGCTAGTTTTACCCCCATTCTTCTACTCAGTCATTAGGATCCTATGAATTGTTGAGGCAATGCACCATAGTTTTATACCAATATGGATATTTCAGAGTAAAATTCTCAGTGTGCCTGAAAAAGTTGCCAAATATTTCAATTATGAAAGTAACCAGCTCTAACTTATGTTAGAGAAAAGAAGACTATGACTTCACCCAGGATGCAGATGTTTGTCTGATAATGGCATCATTTATGAGTTGTACTAGACTGATGGGGCTAATGATATTTTTAATCAGAAATCTCTGTTTCCAGGGGTGTAAAACTTAACTGTAGGCATTCACTTAAAGCTGGATCTTGGCGACAGTGCCTTAATGTGGGAGCAAATGTTTTAAGGCAGCTAGAAAAAGATCTTTTGGCCATATTTCAGTACGAATGGTCCAAAAACAACCCTCCCATTTATGGTTTCTCTGCTCACACTCTCTTGGGAGCACTACGGTTTATAGACTTGGTGTAGCTGCCAGCCTGAGGCCTGTAATGTGTGTTCCAGCCATTGCAAGTTGAACAAAATCTACAAACCTTCCCATTGTTTCCTTTGGAAAAGCAGCCGCTCTCCCGCCAATAAACTGTTTCAAAGCAAGTGTTCCAAGGACTTTTAGTGTGGTGTCTCCCAAGCCCTAGAGGATGAACCCATCTCCCAACTTTCACTTCCTCCTCACAAATACTGTTATTTTCTCCAAAAAAAATCTCCTTCATTGTTACCTGGCCTGTACAAACAGCAAAGAGGGACAACTTTTCACTCTTCACTCAATTCTTCACTTGCAGAGACATTGATCTTTGCATTGAAGGCCGCACATTGTCTGAAACCAGCCCCAAACCCATCCTGTCTCACTGTCTTTTCACTAAGCAGGAAACAACCTAAACTAGACAAAATATTCTTTGTGTTAAAATAATGCCAGTTGGGCTGGCATCAGGAAGCATATACCAGAAATTCTGACTGCCCATTGGGATGTACTATGTATCCTGTCCTGTCAGTCTGAGCCACCCTTGGGCTAATTTATCACATTCAAGCAGGAGTGTTTTCAGGCTTGAGAAGAACAGCAGCAAGCTGCTCTCCAGTCCCCTCTAGTAGCTGGTTATAGTGCAGAACAGAGGCACCAAATTAACATTTTTTGCTCTCAACAGCAAGGTAGATGCAAAGTTTGCATGTGCAGCTGCTAGGTGGAAGGCTGGGGGACAGAATCAAATGGTTCTCACTCTGACCCGTTCAAAGCCTCCAAAATCATTAATTCTTGCTCTGGGGAGGGATATATGTGAAATAGGCACATTCCTGGTGTGATGGATAATGGTGCAGCCCGCAGCTACTCTGGGAATGGGTGCCCTTAACAGTGGCAGCTGTCACAATAAAATGCCCCCCCCCATGGGGTCCCCTGGGTCAGCACCAGCATTGTATATTGCTAACACCTTTATGTGCATTGAAAAGTATCTTGGGAAGGGTTAAAGGTCTGAGTGTGAAGTGGGAGGTTCCTTTGCAGGTTACAAGAAGCCAAAAGGGGAGGCAAGGAGAAAGGAATGGGTTACCTCAATGATCCAGCTAGGCCTGAAAATAAGGAACAAAACTGCAGCCCAATGCCAGTGCACACAAACAAGCTCTCTGTTGCAGCCAGAAGCCTGTATCTCAACCCCGGCCAGCCGTAAGAAAAAAAACTGAGACAGACAGAACTGAAGGGGTTGCAAAACTATTAAGATTGCAAAGGTCAGTGAATTGAAAATCAACAGTCTTATGACCCTGAAACCAGTGTGTTTTGGGTAAACTAAGGGAGCCGTGGAAGGCCAGTTCAGACTGGTACCAAGAGCATGGGGGACAAGGGTCCCTGGACGAAAATGCCCCCGGAAGAACCCAGAGCTTAAAACCCTCCCAAGAGCTCAAGCAAGTCAGAGATTTACAGCGGACCCTAGACGACCTGTGCACAGGGCAGAACTCTCGTCTACGCTTCCCGTCATCTTCTTCTTAAGTTACACCCAGGCTTGGCCAACCTTGGGTTGTGTGTGTGTAAGTATGAAAGTGGGTTAGGGCTCGGGCACTAACGCTTTCTTCCTCCTTCTGAGTGACGTGGGGCATGCCCAGTACTCACTGCTGTTATTTGGTTAATAAAGCTTTAAATTTTAGTCACTTGGTGTGATCCTTCATCTCCTCCCCGAGCAACCCTGCAGCCTCAGCCTGATCACCTGAAGCCCCAGGCAGATTAGTAACATAAATCTGCCACCCAGCCTCCTGCAGATCAGCTGGAGAGTAATGGAATGAGATGCCACCTGCAGATCAACTAAAGCAGAGAAATATCCAGAGCTGGAGCTAAATCCTTTGTATGCTTGTTGGTTGCAATCTTTAAAGAAGGGGGGCCTCAGAGCAATGAATGATGTTTCATATTATGTGTTCTAGCCAGATCTTCTGCCTTACCTGAGACCAATGCAGTTAGCAGAGAATAAAATCTCTGTATGTCTTAGCTTTTCATGGTTTATGAAGACTCTGCCATTATTTTACCATTGACATAACAAAACTGCAGCTCAAACATTGTCTCAAGACTGTAGCTGATAATCTGAAACACGTGTAAGACCTGGAGTCTCTTCAAAGAGCTGTGGAACTCTGACATGGGCTTTCTTCTGATTGCAGTAGGAATCCAGAGAGCTGGCATTCTTTCCACAATCAGCCCACTTGCCGTTTTTTCTGTTACTCCTTAAAACAAATTCTTGCCAAGGATGAGATCAGTCCCAACAAAGCTCAATCTAGGGGGCCTATAGTTGCTGATAAAATAACCATCATCATTATTATAAATCTTGACTTTGATTAAAATTTCCACTAGTAAAATATTCAGTTATACAGTGTGATTATGCATATTTTTAGTGAGGGTATTGATTTATTACACCCATCTTCTTGCCTCAGATACTGATTGTCTGTACTCCCACCACTGAGGTTAGAATATTGCTTCATCTTTTACTGCAGAAACATGGCCAAGGAACTGTGTTACATATTGATGTCTCTGCCTTATTATCAGAAAATTCCCAGAGGGAATTTATGCACCTGAATCCTGACACCATAGTTAACCATGGAATTTAGAATTCCATACTTAGTAGAGATAGCTACAAACACCAGCCTGTGACACTCAGAACTGCTAAGGCTATGCATCCCTGTTCTCATGACTCTGCCACTTTTCTCATGACCCACTCTCCAGTGTGATACATAATAGAGAAGCAGGTGTTTGGTAGGATGATGCATACTGCCCAGGAGAAGTGACAGACTAAGAACATCTATGGAAATAAAAATGTATTATCAATGCAAATCTGTAATCTTTTGGTAATGTAAATAAAGGAAAAGTTTGAAATAAAATGAATTGACTTACTAACAAAAATATTGCAATCTAACCTAGTATTTGTGCTTTCACCTTGGCTAGCTACTCAGAACTGCATATACAGTGCAACCGTCACTGAAACTGGATTTGTGAAGTTCCCCAGTGCAGTATTCATGTAATTTATTGTATTTTTCAGAAGGCAGCATGTTTTCACTGTCATATTTAAAGAATGTGGTTTAAAAATAAAAACAATCCTAGTTATTCTTTAGTTAATTGGCAATAACCATTTCCATGACTTCCTGCTTCCTGTGCTTCAGAGGATTTATAGCCAATCAAGTGTCAATGACAGACATGATTGGGAAGTCACTAAAAAACTAGATGACAATTTTTCTCAAACTATAGTTTTTAGGAGTTTTTCTTATTAATTATGTATGTGAGCAGAATCCCACATAAAAGCTGACTGGAAGTAACATTTACGTTCACACTGAAATGCTTGTCTGAAATCTTGCCTTTTACAGGTCAATGGAGAAGCTGCTTCTTGACACTGACCTACAGAAGACAGAGGCTTGCATGACGCAGTTTGTATATCTGTATGTAACATCCGTACTGACCTGCCACTAGTAGGCCAGAAGGAAGGCATGTAACAAACATGGGTGCTTTTAGTAAAACAAGACATAACGTTGTAATGTACTGTCTGAAAAAAAGGCATCTCTGGAGGAAAAAGTCAACTTAATCTAATGCAAACTTTAGCTGGAATAATCTACACTCTTCAACAGCTGCAGATGTGCATGCAAGAGACAGTTACCTTGTTATGAGTGTTTTCTCACGTGTTCTCCAAATTAGAGATCCAAATGCAAACTGCAGAATATTATGTGGATTTCTGACACGACCTGGAGGGCTTTGAGCCCATAAACAATTAATGGATTTTGAGGACAGGCATCACTATAGTATTTCTTCAGTGACAGATATAATATTGCTTCAGTATTGTTCATGTTATTATGTAAAGGGAACTGTACCAACTTCTTTCAAACCAGCACTCTGACTTGGCAGAGGAAAAGAAGCTCATTTAAGCATAAACAAACTGACAGTTAATTAATCTCCTCTCCTCCCACTCAATTCAGTGCTCAGGATCTATCAGCAGAATTGACCTTGGCACTGGACATAAGGCATGACCTAGGGTTCTCATTACCTACTTCCTTATTTTGTAACAGAACCCATTGACATGAGTCCTTATGGGCCAGATGGGCCAGTGCCCCAAGCAACAGTAAATGACCGCTAACACCAAGTGGCCAGAAGTTAGAGAAAAGGAGCCACAGATGACTCCAGTTTGGATTTGACATGATGGATTGTGAATGCTAGTCATGCCAGCTCATTGTTAACATCAGTGTCAGAATCTTTATGAGAGAGTGAATAATAATGACAGACAGTAGATTGTAACGTAATTATAATCTCTATAGATGATTAGCTGATAGGGTAACACAGATATCGGATCTGAACAAGTAACTGCCAGTTGAGGATGATGGGAAATTATTTATAAAACACTGGCACATCCACTTAGTATCACCTGAGCAATTAACAAATCTGAGCTTGATATATTCTCTGATTTCATGTGAAGATATCACCAAGTCACTTATATTCATTCATGCTACAACAGCAAGATGCTTGGGACAGTCTCTGAATCAAAATGAAAATCTTTCACGTGACAAAGTCCTGATGTTCACAAGGAAAAATCATCATGTGGGCTCTGATTATGATCATCACTGTGTAAACCACTTGGACAATTCACTCTTTTTCTATCAGTTCACACAAAAGAGACCGGTTGGGTAGCCAGGCGACAAGTGCAAAAAGTAGACTTCTGAGTTATTTCACTAACTCTTCTTTGCTGCCTCTGGCATACCCTGCTGGCTTGAGTCTCTGGCATTTTCAGGAACATTTTTTGGTCAGGATGATCTTTGCCTTTATTAACTGGAAATAATTTGCATTTTGTAGTCTCTCTTATTTCCTTTTCTTTTTTTTTAATTTCTATTGGTACTGAGAAGACCTTGCAATGTCACAGCCAGATACATACAATGTGATTACAGATGCAACACACTGGAAAAGATAGTATTTGTCTGGATGCAGGAAGCAAAGTGCCAGATGGAGAATGAGACTCGCTTTTTTAAAGATACAGGATCACTAAATAAAACCATAAACTTTAGAAGAACATTCAACCACTTCTAAACATATACAAACGCATATTAAAAACTTGGACACATTTCTTTTCCTCTTTGACCAAGTGAAGTTCACTAAGGCATCCAGGAGCTCAGTGCTGTAGAATAGGAAGTGTATACCATAAATGCCAATCTCTGGAAAAAAATATTTGACAACATCCAGAAAGTGGTATAGACATCAGACGAGATCAACTTGCTGTATGTAGACTATGAAAGCCTTCTCTAGGTGACTTGTCTGCCCTTTTCCTTGTAGCAAGGTATTCTCTCATCAGTTCCAATAGTGCCACTCACCGGCGTTATCCCATTGGCTTACAGGAAGTCAGCAGGAGAGTCTGGCTTGGCATGTCCTCAGCTGATGTTCACTTAAGAGGTTTCTAAAGTCCTCATGTTTTTATTTTATTCCCTAAATGATTGTTTTGGGGGCAAGAAAACCGCAACTTATTTCAATACAATTTCTTTCTCTGATTGCCCTGGCTGGGACAAGACACACTTTTTGTAAATGCCCTCTGCTGCTTGGATGTTGGCTCTGATCTCTCACACATAAGCAGGGCCCTACCAAATTCACAGCCATTAAAAAATGCATCACAGATTGTGAAATCTGGTCTCCTCCCTTGAAATCTGGTCTTTTGTGTGCTTTTACCCTATACTATAAAGACTTCACGGAGGAGACCAATGTTTCTCAAACTGGGAGTCCTGTCCCAAAATGGGGTTGTGGCAGGTCTCAAGGTAATTTTAGGGGGGTCGCGGTATTGCCACCCTTACTTCTGCGCTGCCTTCAGAGCTGGGTGAGCAGAGAGTGGCAATTGTTGGCCACATGCCCAGCTCTGAAGGCAGTGCCCTGCCAACAGCAGCATAGAAGTAAGGGTGGCAATACCATACTATGCCATCCTTACTTCTGCGGTGCTGCTGACAGTGTCTCTGCCTTCAGAGATGGGATCCCAGCGAGCAGCCACCGCTCTCCAGCTGCCCAGCTCTGAAGACAGTGCTGCCACCAGCAGCAGTGCAGAAGTAAGGGTAGCAGTGCCACAACACCCCTCCACACACACACTTCTTTTTGGGTCAGGCCCCCACAATTACACACTGTGAAATTTCAGATTTAAGTACTGAAATCATGAAATGTATTATTTTTAAACTCCTATGACCATGAAATTGACCAAAATGGACTGTGCATTTGGAAGGGTCCTACACATAAGCAGTTGTGTGGGGGATATGGACATAGCCTGGCCAAGTTACTTAAGTCACTAGGTTATATTTTTCAGTTGTGCTAAATGTTTGTTTTTGATTAAGAAAGAAACAAAACAAAAAAATCAGTTTCCAAAGAAAAGAGCTGACACTGTTCTGGTTCAGAACAATTTAATTAGTGATAAGATTTCCTCTGCTGAGCTTTCAACATTTTAAACGCCATTGTGACAAGTATAGCTTACATGCATAAAACACTATACAATGCTTAACAAGCTTTTCCTTCGCAATATCCGCCACTGCTCCTGCCTATCAGAGATGCAATTTGTATAAATAAATCCTTCCTTCTGGATTGTTTTCAGATCAATTTCAGCAGCATAAATGCAAGTAAACACAGTCCTGGGCTTAATTAATCACATACAATTTTTCTTTTCTATATATATATATATACACAAAGGGTGAATCTACTGTCTTCAACATTAGCAGTGTTGGAGCTAGAGCTCTGTAACGATATAACTTTGTAATATGTATTGTTTATTGAGGAAGTCTGAAAGAATTAGAATAATCCAAGATACTAGCAATTCCCCCTAGTTGTTATCACAAAAACCTCAATCCACATACATCTTCCCAAGCTATACACTACATTCCCTTTGTTTCTGCTGTATGCAGAGAGTATCTGGGACACTGTGATCTGTACACAGTATTTTCATGATCTTCAGTCCATTATGTTAACTTCTACAGCATTTCAAGATGCTTTTGTTCAATCCAGACATGTTGGAGGGTTTGCAGCCCCTTCACCAGGGGACGTGTTGAATGTCCCACCAAAGTGTTAACATAGATGGGAACTTGGAGAGAAGAACTTCTACAAGCGAGAACCATGGGAGCTGTGTTCAGTGTGAAGGGAGTAGTTAGCAGGCAGCTCCTCATTTCACAAGAGTGGCCCAGACATCCACAACTTGCCATTTCCTGTGTGAGATGTAGGTTTTGTGCATCAAGTTTGCTCAATTCTCTTTGGGAACTGGGTTTTTAAGACGCTTGTCAGGATTTCAGTGACGTTTGTAGAAAGTGCAATAGTTAATTGCCCTTAGGCACGTTTCTATTGTGTTGTGTCTTGCTTTTTTCTTAACATCAGTGTTACGAACATGAAAACCCATTAGTAATATAGACGCCACTTGAAGCCAGTCACGGTTGCTAAGAGGGCTGTGAATCAGGCACGTGATTCTGAGTGGAGATGGGTGAATTATTTATTGCAAGAGTACCAAAGTCACCCATAGGTTCCGAGAGAGAAAACAAACCAACAAACAGAATATGCTCTGTCTTAGCAGAGTAGAAGTGACCTTCCTGGCATCATCTTTAACCAAGTACAACACTAGATGCACTGGGATGTAGAATCCAGCACTGCTCACTAACTGAATTAAGAGGTGAAAGTGTAGGTTTTGCCATAGGGAATGCGGTTCATTCCCCTGGAGGATGGAGTGGGTGGGGATTATAATCAGTTTGCATCACCTAACAGGGGACTCACTGTCTCATCAGTGCTGTTACTAAATGGGTTTCTAAAGTCTTTGAAACATGAAAGGGTGAAATCCTGTTGGGTGGATAATTACTGCTCTGCTTACTGAATTGATGCCAGCATCTGGAACACCAGAAATCTCTTTCTAGCATTCCCACCCCACAGTCAGGTTATGGTTTATGAGTCCTGCCCAGATGCTTTTTATTGTTATTACAATGCAGAGGAAGTTTAACATGATCATAGTCAAGAGTCTCATTACAAGACAAGAGACACACGTACCTTAAATACTACCTTCACAACCTGTGTACCACATTGGCTTCTCTGTTGTTAAATTCCTCACACTCATGATAAAAAGAAATGCTGTTGATGCCAGACCCTCAGCTGGCTACTCTGTCACAAGCTTCAGTTTCCCACAGCAGTTATATAAGTTGCCCAATAGGAAATGTGACAGTCTCTTCACATCATGTTGGAAATATTGTACATTGTATTTGTGCTTTCCCCTGATTAAACCCACTGGCTCCTGTGGGAATTTTCATATAGTTATAAAGATGTATTCTAGCGAAGTATCTCTAGTGTTGTTCTATTGGTGTTAGTCCTGCAATAAAATTTACAACGTCGGCACCTTTCTACATCACTGTTCTATAAATGATGATGATGATGATGATTACGATCTTAAGAGAGGCTGGCTTCCCAAGAGCAGGAGCTTGTGCACCAGAGGTTCATCTCCTTATGGTCTTTGTTCTATGGCAATCCCTGGGGATGAGTCAAAATTCCTTGGATGAGATATTTTGCCTCTAATCTTCCACTAGTGCTAATAGCTCCTGTAAGGATTATTTTCCACTATCTCATTCTAATGCAAACTCCCTCACTTTTCTGCCACAATGGGAACATGTTCCTTGTAATCTTTCCAGATGTTTAAAAGTTGGCATTGAGTATTTCCTTACTGAATTTGATATTTTTAATTAGTTTTGAAGATTTCCCACACCCATTCTTGCAGAAATTAGGAGCTAGGGAGAGATCTCAGGACTTTACTGTCTTTCTAGTTGCAGGAAAGTTATAGACATGCTACAAGTAGCGTGTGATGGGAACATCACTGATTTTACACTTCATTGAAAGCCTTGATAACCAGTGGTTCGTGGACCATAACTGCCAAAGACCAAAGGACTTGTGCAGAGATGATCTAGAGGGTTAAATCTGCTCTCTCCACAAATAAAAAACCACTGAATTAAATGGTATTATTATCGCTTTAAATGCAAATAGCTCTTTACTTACAAAATATGAGTTTTGACAGCCTGTTTAAATTTCCAAAACATCTGGGTTTGTAACTCTTGGAAAACACTCCCTTCAGAGCCCATCTACCTCAGGCCCTGTCTAAAGCTGCCAACAACAGAAGGAAAGAAGCAATGCTTGTAACTGGGGCTGTATTTCTTAGGATTAAATACACTCAGCAGTTTGTTATTCTATTACAATCGTTCTCTTTATTTCTTAAGGGATCAGAGTTGTAGGATGCTGGTAGGGGGCAGTGTGAGAGAGAAGCTTGCTCTGCTATGACCTATGCTATACCTATTTTTAGGATACACAGATGACTTCAGTCTCTAGGGCTGCTGATATTACACCTCTTACCAGCCATAAACTGACTTTGGAAATTTATCTGCAAAAAATATTTCTGTGTGAAAGGCAGAGACCAGAAGGCAACCTGAATCACTGCCTGGGTTCCACTGGCAGAACCAAGGCAGCAGCCCCTGCTGGAGTGAAGCTCACCTTGAGCAGAGTAGCAGGGCTACAGACCCCATTCTACCAGTGACCTGGAGCTAACCGGTGTGGCCTCGAATAAGGCTTCTTTGGAACCAGCTGGAGCCTAGAAGTGCTCTCACCAGTGGAGGGTGGTGGCAATATTGCTGTTTGCCTTTCCCCCAGGGGTGAATCCCCGCACAAGCACAGCTCCATCTGGGATGATGAATAAAATCCTTCGTCTTTTCCCCTTATGATTAATGATGCCTTCACTTCTTAATCATCTTGCACAGCACTAAGCATGCTGTCAGCACTTAACCAACTTAACTGAACACAAACATTTGCTTTACAGGCCTGTTTGTTTCACTGACTTGTCTCATTTCTTCTTCCTTGGTCACTGCTGACATTTCTCAGGTTTGAGAATATTTGTATTGGTATTTTGCATCTTGTTGCCTGCTAAAGTGAATCTCTGAGAGTTTCCCTGTGTTGTTGGACAGAGACTGGTGCCATGCCCTGTGAGAATGAATGCGGAGTACTGTATCTGAGAGTGCCAGAGAACCATGGGCTTAGTTCACATTGTATTTGGCTTTTCCCTTGTGGAACATGTTTGGGTACTTGCCAGCCTAATTACGTGAAATTGGCCAAGCAGTGGAGCAGAGATGGGAGCCCCCTATGGAGAGCTAGAAGTGGAGACTTCATTAAAATGCCTCTCTCCATCCCACACACCTGCCTGCTTGTTTTACACTGGTCGTGTAATCCTATTACGTGGCCATCAGGGCAGCTCAATGGGATTAAACATATCGAGCATCCTCTTACACTGTGCAGACAGCCATTTCTTGTTCTTGGCTAGGAATCTTACTCCCCAGTCTTTTAGCTCCTTTCATTCATACCCACTTACAAGTGGGTCAGAATCTTGTTTATGCCTTAGGTGCCAAGTCACCCTTTTAAATGATTAGCCATCAGAGCACAAGGAATGCGATGCCTTGTCCCGGATGCCTTCCCTCTGCCAGCACTAGAGTCTGAGCACTGCAATTCACTTTGGCCAATAAGCAAATCACTGTGCAAACTGTTGTTTCACTATATAATACTTTTTAACCACTTTAATTGTTGAATTATATTCAGTGCTGCCTAGATGATCCAAATGTGCTGCCTGCATTACATCAACTGCATAGGATCACCTCTTTATTGTTATTACTTTTAAATGGCATAATACATATAGTAGGCCTTTTCAGGCCATTATACAGGCCCTACCTAAAAGCTTGCAATCTGAATTGGGGTACAACTCAACAAATTATTCATACATTGTAGGGCTAAGGGGAGTGAGTTGCAGAGTAAGAGCAATAAAATTGTGATAGCTTTAGTTGGTGATAAACTTACCACAGATGCTCTGAGATTCTTCATGGATTGCTTGTGTGTCTGCTGCATGCTAGTGATCACATGCATATGGTTTTTTTCTTACTGAATCATCTTTTCATTTAATTGGGTTTTGTGCAGCTAGTACTGGAATGTTTCAGACTCTGGGGATGATTTAAGCAGCTGAGAAAAGGAAGGAATATGCACCATCCCAAATCCCTTGCGAGGGCAGATCCATTAATCAATAAATATAAAAACTTTCATAATTGCCTCTAATTATGACAGGAGCTGCATGATTCAGGAGTTTAACTATGTTCTGACTCACACACTAAAGGAGTCCAAATGCAAATACATCAATGGGCTACTAGCTAATGTACTCAAAAGTAAGTTATGGTCCCCATAGCAATTGTACCTTCCGTACCCCTTCCCTTGTGCATATGCAACATTCTATATTACAATGTGCAGCTTTGACTTTAGTGTCTTTTAAATATAAGCACAATCTGGCTGTGCTGGCGTGCTGCTGGAGCCATCTATTTAAATTAAATCACCATTAATGCACCATTAATTTAATTTTACATTTATTTGGGGGCGGGGAATGCTTAAAGAATGAGAAAAGGGAATGAGAGTAAAAGAAGGAAATGTCAGTCAATCACTTGACTGTGATCGTTACACTGTATACACACTTCAGTTTGGCATGCTGTGTAGGGCCCAGTGCACTTATAGGAACAACCCTTAGAACACCTCACATTGGAACTGGGCCCCTTTGGATGAGTTTTAAGGTAGCTAATGGGAACTACTATGTTGAGCATGGGAGGCTGTGACTGGCTGTGTTAAGAAAAGAGGAGACTGCATGTACACAGTATACTATTCTCACTCATTTGCAACTTTAATTTCATAACCAATTTTTTTTCAAGCAAAGCCATACTCCTCACTAAGGACAATGCACTGTCTGGGCCAACCCTGACATTTTAAAATTTAACTTGTTTCTGAGATACCTGTGAAAAAAAATGTCCTCTAGACACTTTTTTGAAAGTGTGAAACACTGTCTTTTCCAGCTAAGATAAATAAAAATCAGCCAGACAGATTTTACACAAACTTTCTAAGATACTTCACATTTGGAGTGACACCAAGCATGAGAAATTTTAGACCAAAATGTAATCTGAGAGAAAGTTATATGCTACGAAAAATAAGGGCTTAGAATGAAAATATCTTCCAAGAATCACTCCTGTAAAGAACTAGCTAGCTATGAGGAGGAATTAAAACAAAAGAAAGAAAACAGTTTGAGCGCAGCCACAGTCCTTTGTCCTCCATCATTTTCTTCTATCTTTATGACAGGGAAAGACAAGAAAAGAAGAAGAAAGAAAGAGAAAATTGCAGTCCTTTTTAAAAATAATATTGTTGAGTGAGGTTTTAAAGTGATCAGCAATGTGAGAAAGGCAGAGTCTGCTGGGAAAGCATTATTCTGAATGGGGATGTTTATTGACTTTGTGGCGATGAAAGTTCAATCCTCTGAGCTAGGGAACGCAGGCATTCACTCCAGTTCACTTTCAAAGCAAAGCGCTGGAGCCAAACACAACAAACCTAACAAGAGTTATTTTATTTCTTTGAAAGTTGCACTGGAACAAACAACGCAGCTTTGATGTATAGTTGAACCAATTAACATTAAAAGAAAGCCCAGAAATTTCAGACAACAACAGCACTTCCAGTCTTGCACATAAAGTCTTTCTTGTTATGAGTAACTCACCAACTCCAATTATCTCATGCCATCTTTTATATCAGTAAAAAGTAAAAACTGGACACAGACCAGCTCAAAAATTCAGCTGCTTTTATACTGTGAGACTGTCAGCCACTTGCTGTTGGAGCAGGAAACCCACCTGCAATAAGCACTACCATCTGACTTTATCCCTGGCATTGCTGTCTTAAAGGCACACCGTCAATGTAAATATTGCATCATAAAATGAATAGAGGTGACGGGTGGGGGGAAATCTCTTTTTGGTTTGTTTACTTTATATATTTGACAGAACTTTGCTTATAGTAACTTTCACTGTTTCCCCCTTCTAGTTAGTTTCTCCACTGTTTGTGTAACTCTTTCGTACAGCAACAGAGAAGATAAAAACATTTAAATAATGAGGCGCTCATGCAGATGGTATAAGGATGGGTAGATAGATCAGAGGGGAAACCTGCAAACTTTGCTTATTCACTCTTTACCTGAATATCAATTTCTAGAGACATAAAATATTTGTATGCTTGACAAGCTGGAACTGAAATTTGGTTCTATTTAAAAAGGTACAAAATGATCCTGTGCTCAAGTCCTTCTATCCCTTAAGCCTGCACAGGTGGCAAGTCCACAAGTGAGTGGAAATTCTCCAAAATCCAAAACAAAAATAATCCTGACAAATTCATTCTTAGTTTTCTTGCTTTGCTGCCTGCCAGCCCAAGGTCCTGAATGTAGGATCCATCGATATGCTGAGAGCAGTAGTGATCTTTCCAGGCCGTGGTACTTGCTAATGTGCTCTTTTTCATAGAAAAAGACTCTGCCAGTACCAAGAGATGCCAAGGAAAGGCACCAGGGTAGCCCTCAGAGGCTGAAAGCATAAGGTACATTATTTTCCTTGGCCTCCTCTATGTAATTTGAATGTGGATTTTTCAAGCCAAATTAATTGTTCAAACCTTGCCGAGCAGTTTGGAGTGGCTTTTGGGACTCACTAGAGCTGCAGATAAGCCTCATTTCTACACATTGAGCTAAACAGTCTTTCTGTCCCTAGCTCTGAAAATTTCAAATAGAAACTCTCCAAACCCCAAGATGAGCAGTTTGGCTGACAAGAAACACATGTGCAGGGCCAAACACATGGAATGCATTTTGTTCTGAACAGCCGATGCTTGATGTGTCTGAGACCGAAGACCGTAGTTGCACACCTTAGTGGTGCCATACATGGTAAACTGCTGTTCAGTTCTCATGCATCTATTGTTCTGCCTTATGTTTGTTTTAATAATCTGTAACAGTAATATTTTCGATGCAGTCAGCATATGGTGGTGTTATTCTGGGGCACTGTACTGGAGAATTGACACCTCAAGAACCACTGCCTCTTCATAGCATTATCTTTGGAAATGCCAAGTATTGTAAAGTCAGTGATTATTCGAATGGGAAGTAATGTAAGGCATTCATTAGCATGGTACCGCAGACAAGGCAAGGAAGGACAGAGACCCCTGAAGATTGGAGATGATTAAACAGCATATTTTAAACCAGCATAAACCAGCATATTTTTGATTTATAAATCATTCATTCTGAGTTAATTTTTTTCAGTTTGTATTTTGGAAGGGAGTGGATATTGAGGAAGGAAGGAAAGAAAATGCTCTCACCCCTTACAGTAGGGGGGCATATTGCAATCACCAAAAACTGGACAAAGTGTTAGACTGTTCTGCAAATAGTTCATTGTCCTTTAATGGAAATGAAACTGTCTTTTTTACATACCAGTTCTCCAATAAGTCTGCATAAATTAATTAAACTGTGAATTGTTTTCTGCTGCACTTCATCCTTTTCTATAAAGTCCATGCACAAATGTAGCATTTGTATTAATCCATATATTTGTAATAATATAAAGAAACATTTCATATGTATTTAGATACACAAACATACACATATATGTTGCTTACCAATAGCATTGCTACACTCAATTCCCATGTTAACTCACCAGTGCCCTCTAAGATTTTGTATTTATTTAGTTTGTTTCATTCAAAGCTCTCAGATCATTTTGCAAACTTTCATATTTATTGTCCTCATCACTGAGATAAGGAATTTAGGCATAGGAAGGTATAGCAAACTCCCAGTGAACACACAATAAGTCGTAGCAGAACCAGGACCAAAATTCAGATGTTCAGAGTCTTATTTCTGTGCTTGACCCACTAGACATGCTGACTTCCATATTAGCCAATGGATTACATCGTATCACTGTGTGAACCCAAATTTAATGTTACAATATTTCTCCCCTAGATCAGCACAAAGAGAGCAGAGGATTCCATTATTTTAAAACCTGACTATACTCAGAGGCGGCTCTACGTTTTTTGCCACCCCAAGCATGGCAGTCAGGCAGCCTTCAGCAGCGTTTCTGCAGGAGGTTCGCCAGTCACATGGATTTGGCGGTGGTTCTGCGGATGATCTGCCAATCCCACGCCTTCGGCATACCCACTGCCGAAGGCACGGAACCAGCGGATCTCGCACAGAAACGCCGCCAAAGGCTTCCTGACTGCCGCCCTCACAGTGACCAGCAGGCCGCCCCCCGCGACTTGCCGCCCTAGGCACACGCTTGGTACCTGGAGCCGCCCCTGACTATACTCAGCAAAGAGTTGACCAAAAAGAGCTGTTTTACTACGCATTCTTAGCTCTATCTCTGGGGAGATTTTCTGGGATTTCAGTGAGTCTCTTTGGCTTGTAATTAATTCCTTTGTGCCTTAAAATATGGCAAAATAAAGTCTTGCACAAGTCTGCAAGTGGATCCATGTGTTCCAGGTGGGTCTGTGTGTTTGAGATTTTACCAAATAGTGTGAATGAACACATCAGCCACAAGCTAAATATTTCCCAAGATGCTTTTTGTTTTAATGGGGATCAAAGGTTATTTTTCTGTTACTTGAATAGAGTATAGCTTGAGACTAAATCCAACCATGAGGGTTTCCTTAAAAGTGTCTGTTGTATGCACTTGCTGTGATGTGATTAGCAGGTTACTTTGACACTAACACTGTGAAGTCCTAACTCCAGATCTGGCATAAAGGGATATGTGTTCTAGTACCATATGAGTATGAAATAGCTTTTTATGCAGGCTAAACCCAAACAATTGTTTTAAACAGTACAGGAGTGTGATGGGGACACTAACCTCTCATGAGCGCCTCCTGTTGGCCAAGGGCAAACCTGCATACTTTCCTTTTCTGGCATCCTGATTGGCTGTCGTCCTTGTCAGGCAGGTCTTCAGTGGCTCAGCTCTCTGGCTGAGTCACGCTCAGTCTTATTACGTGACAGAATCCCTTCTGGGGCAACAAAGATCCACCAGAGTCCATCACAATGCCCTTGTTGGTGTCCATAGCCCTTTCTCTGGGCTCAGTCCTCAGCCCCTTCTGGGCTAACTGTGAGTCTGTGTCTGCCCTGGTATAGAGCAGTGCCCCCAGGGTGTTGTCACTGGAGACTCTTTAAGGCCTGCACTTCACATGGGCCTAGGGTTGCCAACTTTCTACTCACACAAAACTGAACACCCTTGCCCCGCCCCTGCCCCGCCCCTCCTCATTCCACCTCTTCTCTAAGGTCCTGCCCCTGCTCACTCCACCACTCCCCCGTCACTCACTCTCCCCACCCTCACTCACTCACTCATTTTCACCGGGCTGGCTCAGGAGGTTGGGGTGCGGGAGAGGGAGAAGGCTCCAGCTAGGGGTGCAGGCCCCAGGGTGGGGCCAGAAATAAGAATTTCAGGGTGAGGGTGTGGGCTCTGGAGTGAGGCCAGAGATTTGGGGGGTTGGGTGCAGAAGGGTTATCTGGGCTGGGATCGAGGGGTTTGGAGGGTGGGAGGGGGATCAGGGCTGGGCCAGGAGGTTGGGGTATGGGAAGGGGTCAGAGGTGCAGGTTCCAGGTGGCGCTTACCTCAAGCAGCCCCTGGCAGCAGCGGCATGTCCCACCTCCAGCTCCTATGTGACGGTGCAGCCAGATGGCTCTGCACACTGCCCCATCCACAGGCACCGCCACTGAAGCTCCCATTGGCCATGGTTCCTGGCCAATGGGAGATGCAGTGGCAGTGCCTGTGGACGGGGCAGTGTGCAGAGCTGCCTGGCTGCCCCTACGTGTAGGAGCTGGAGGGGGCACATGTCACTGTTCCTTGGAGCCTCAAGGAACCACGGCAGGCAGGGAGCCTGCCTTAGCCCGCCTGCGCCGCCAACTGGACTTCTAATGTCCCAGTTAGTGGTGCTGACCGGAGCCACCAGGATCCCTTTTCAACCGAGCATTCTGCTCAAAAACCAGATGCCTGGCAATCCTATTTGGGCCTCTGAACAAGCCTTATCCCCTTCTCGGGGCTTAGGCCAGCCTGCCAGTGGCTGGGGGGGGACTCAGGCCTGACCACTACTCCAGGTCCTGACCGAGGGGCCCTATATGTAGTAGCCATGTGCTGCTTCCTGTAATAGTTGCTGCTGCTATTCCCTGGGCCACTTCCCATGTAGCCCATTCTACTTCACCCTCACTTCAGGGCTGAAGTTCTTCTCTCATTCCTCATAGAATGTGAATGTCACAAGAACCCGTCTTCTAGGTCTCCTCTTGCACTAGCAAGGAGCACCTTCCTTACTGCTCCGGTCCCCGCCAGGAACTGATCTGCTCAGGCCCTGCAGCTCCTTTTTAACTGGGCCTGCTGCACTCTGAATGGCTGCTTCCCTGTAGCCTCTCTAGGCAGGCCTGGAGGACCCACCTTTACAGCTCCTGTTCTCAGGAAGGGTGTAGTAGAACCACGAGGCCTACAGCTGGGGGCCACAAAGGGCCTAGTTCACCCTGTCACAAAGAGACCCTCCCAAAATGAAATATCCACTTCGTTTGTGAGGACCATGGGAAAGAGGCAATAATTTGCCACACAGCATGAAATCTCATTATAATCAGTTTGCTAAGCATTGTGTATTGTTCAGCTCCACCCACTCCCCTGACAAACATAGAGTGGAAAACACTCAACAATTCTATCTCATTTGAACATATAACAGTAAGAATTTCTATTTTATTAGCAAACAAAATCTCAAAGATCCCATGACAACACTATCCCCTGCCTTCATTTGTGAATGGAGAAGAAACATCACACATCTTTGAAATCTGTCCCTGAACTGCAACATTCACTTCCCTTCTGTGTAAGGACAGTTGGCATTTTAAGTCCAGTTTTCATAACTCACAGTACAGACAGTCCCTTTCCCATGGGCAGCGGGTGAGACTAACTAGGTGGAATGAATCTTTTGGTGACTTGGATTTCTGCTGTTTGCACTGGAGGATTTCACACCTTTTCCATCCTGGATAACTTCTACCCAACAGTCTGTATCAAAGAGATTTTTGCTTCTATTCTTCTTTTTGGAATTAGAAGGCCATGGGGTCCCTGTAGGTTGAGGAGATGTTTGAAACAATCTTTGGAAAAATGTTCCCAAAGATTCCAGCCTAAAGACAATATCTGCTCTCTGTTCTGCACCCACTTTAGATAATAAAGACCCCAGTTTACGAGTTTGTTCCTAGGGAATACTCAGTTACCTATATGGGCAATTCTTACACAAATTATTTTCCTGTAATGGTTTTGGGATCCATTAAAACATATGTATTACTTAACCATCCAGTCTTTCATGCAGACATATATGTCATCCTCATCACCCTGTACTTTGGCTCAGACTTTATATAGGACAAGTGCACAAATAATGCTGTTAGGGTATGATTCAGTTCTTTCCCCTACAGCTGCAATCTGCAACAAGGAGTAAAATCAACCAAACAAACAGACAAAAACCTTCCAAAGGTCAAAGTCCCTGAGGGCAAATAGAGGAAGCCACATTAAAGAAATGAGATTTTGGAGACCAGGGTTTCCCATAACTACCTTCCCTTAACTACCTGGAAAACTGCAATTTTCATTGGTAAGGAGTTTATTCTTCACATTAATTAAAACCAATTAGACATACAAGAATTTGAGTTGAACAATGTTCTTCAGAAATTTGTATTACTTGCATTTTTATTTATATTTTTTTTTCAGATTTTTTCCCCAAGCCCATACGATTGCAGTTTACTCTCTTGTAGCATACCCTTCTGTCCTTGGCATCTGGCCACCCAGTTTCATTTAAGGAACATTTCTCAATAGTGCAACTCACACGTTATTCTGGCCATTTATTATTACTTCCACTTAACATTATTTACTTTGCACCAAATCTTGTAAATCTTCCTCCTCTGTCCTGCTGCTTCTTTGCTTCTCAGACTGCCACCTTGGTTAGAAACCCTCAGTAGATTCTATAAGTGACACTCATCATGTGTGTAAATAGAATATTGCATGAGCACTGGCTCCCTGGAGCTTGGGAATTAGCTATTCCAGAGGTGGTCCTGTCTAAACTGACATCATTCTCTGTGTAACAGAGTCATTTTTGGCCATACCCCAAATGGCAGTGGCAGCTTCTGAGGTAGAAATCTGGCACGAGGCATGGTCTGACAGAACCTGCATTGGAGAGGTGTTGTTTCTAGGCTTGTATGACATCCATTAAATGCCGAGGATAATTACCGCATATAAGGATCAGCAGCACCCGTTAAGGCAGAGGGAGGAAAATAGACTGGCACTCTGGAAAGTCTGATATGACTCCAGCAATGGAATACTTTGTGGTCATTTGCCCTAGCTGTGCTGCTCTGCCTTGCCAGAATTCTCCTTGTGAAAGGGCAATCGGAGCAGCACCCGGGGGTATAAGTCAGCCCACAATCAGTTCAGCTAGAAAAATTCAAAATATGACTGCTTGTGAAATTATTCATTTTTAACCATAGTCTGAACTGGCTGTCAGGTAGGATGGTGACTTCTCGCATCCTGGTAAGTAGTGACACACACACAGAGTAATTTGCACAGATATACTGCGATATAAGAGAATGTTTAGAATTGCTGAAGAAGCGATATTTGTAGATTTATGATATTTATTGAAAACCCTGTGATTTTCCCATAGATAACAGATTTCCTTCAAAGAGGTGCTGAGGTAAAGAAATGGTTGAAAAGGTATTTTACAAACACTGTGCTTCTGAGAGGAAATTTTGTTACTTTTTTTTTTACAAGAAAAGTGCCTGTAAGAACCAAGGATGTTTATTTTAGAACTGACTTGAATTGCTTTTCTGGCTTTCCTTCAATGAGGTTCAAAACAGCAGTTGTTCACCTAGCAGTTTTGCGGTTTGCAATTCTGCATATAAAAAGGAGGGAGCTCTGCTGTTATTTAGTATGCTATTAGAAGGGGTGCTATAGTATTGTCTCCTGAGTCCCCCAGGGTTTGGCCTTTAACACACAGATTGTACACTGACCAACAGTGGCAAGTGTAGACATTTCCAGAGTGATTTGTTATGTTCTCATGACAGTGGCGATCCCAAATTGGATCTGATCCAGTATCACGGTGGGAAAATGTTTAGGCAAAGTACTGCAGTCAACAACACTCCTGAGGGATGTGCTTGTGGTATTTATGTAATAAAAGGAAAGTTTACGGGAAAATTTCAAAGAAGATACAATCACAGCATGATGTGTGTTAAAGTGAGAACACCCAACTACATTATCATGCGCAGAGGGAGGGAAAAATTGAGCAGGAGGGACAGAACCAAAAGCAGGGATGCCAATGACCCAATATACCATGTTTATTATCTGTTAAACACCAGCTATGTACAAGACACAAATATGAAGAAAGTCCCTGCCTAGAGAAAGAGAGACAGAGAGAGACTAGGAGACCAGAGGAAGGAGTTACTTTATATTTCTCTATATATAAAATGTTCTCTCTACCAGCACCATGTATTAGGTTTGGGAGTCTGATGAAAAAGTAAATCATTAGGAGGAACTAAATTAGTATACTGTGCTCATCATCTTCGTTTCTCAGTGCCCAAATGGGGGGAGCAGGTACATTAAGATTGGCAATGGAGAAAAGTGGGTGTAGAGAAGGCTTTGGACAGAGAATAAGTTCAACTTTAGCCACGTTAAGTGAGTAAAGCGCTGTTCATCCAAGATGATGTGTCAGAGAGACTGTTAGACATGCAGTTCAGAGCAGAGGAGGCCTTGCAGAGAGCTAGATTTGTGAGTCATCAGCACAGATATGAGAGTGCACGAGGTTGCCAAGAGTAAAGATGTAAAGCAAGAAGAGGAGGGGGCCAAAGGCATAGCCCTGAGGGAACCCACAGAGGATGAGAGAGCAGAGGACAAGGAGCCACCAAAGGAGATTTGGAAGGGAGTGTCAAGTCACTGTCACAGAGCACCCACTTGTGGTGTGACCTGGAGTTTCAGCATCTGTCTCAGACTCTTCCTTCAATAGTCTGCTACCATTGACTTGGCCCTCCAGCCAGGTCCTGGTGTAGTTCCACCACTTGCAGGGTATCAGTGTTCCAAATAAATAAGGACAATCTACACAACCTCTTCCACCTGTCCTGGGCTCCTCTTCAGTCTCAGTTGTCTTTGGGGATAATGGCTCACAGAGCTTCCCCCTGGAGCCCCTCAGCAAAACTCAAAAAACAGATGAAAATACAAACCAAGCAAGTTCTGCCCATTCTGAGCTTGAGCCTTTAGTCTGTCTCAGGTCCTCCCCAGTTATCCACTCTTCTGCAGAATGCTGACCCACAGGGCTGCCTCCCTGGAGTCTTGCCCCTTCTCCAAGATCTGTCACAAGAGGTAAATCCACTCATGTAGCTTTTCCCATGGTTCTCCTCTCCCTCCACCTGGTTCCTGTCAGTCTCTTCCCACACCTTAGGAATGCCAGCCCGCCTCCTGCAACTGCTCTGAATTCCTTCCTGTTAACTCCTCCCTGAGCCTGATGCAAGCTCCAGGTGTAACAAGGTAGGACTAATATAGTGCTCAGGCTCTAGTTAACCCCTTCCTGGCCAGTGTGGACTTTATACATCCCATCATACACAGTCAGAAGGGCAGGACCATTATAAGCAAGAACATTACAGGAAAGTACTGGGAATGCCGGACATTGTTCCTTGACAGACAGGTATTCAAAGGGTGGAGTGTGGATGCCATTTAGGCCTTAGAGCTATGTCTGAGTCAGCCAGCTCCCGAATTGTCTCATGCTTAAGACATCATTTCTAACCTCTGCCTCTCTCTGTGTTCACTGAGCTTTACCTACAGACTCTGGGTCACAGTCCGCTCTCTGCCAGATTTATGGCAATGTAACTGAGATCAGAGTCTGGCCCTTTGCGAGTTATTGGGAGTGTACCTGAGTACATCTCAAAGGGGCTGGTGAATTTAATCTAAACGTCTGGGCCTTAATCCTTCTTCAGGAATTCTGTAATGATGATAATGGCTCCTCTAGTGTCACAGACATTCCAGCAAGGAAAGCTGGCTCTGATGCCTGATTGAGGCCCCAAGTTGTTTCCATCTGTGAAGAGATGGAAATTGCAGAGGTTACATTTCCTTGAAAATGTTTCTGACAACAGGAACCAATGAAATGACATATGCAGAAGAAAGGTAGGTGAGACACACCAGGGCCAGAGAGATAACTGTGTGGGCCAGTCTCTAATGAGAAAATGAAGATAAGCATCCAGACAGTATAGTGTCAATCACTCCAAAAGGACCTCTCACTTTTGCGCTCCCCCGTTCCCATCTTCTTCTGCTCCTCCTTCGCTGTAACTCACCTCCTCACACCTTCCTCTCTGCAGTTCCTGACACCTTCTGTTTTCTCCTCCCTATAACATCTTCCTGTCTCACCCTCCATTCTTCGTTGCAGGGATATTTAAAAGAAGCTTCTTGTTCTCTTCCCTGCTTGTCATTTCCCCCTTCTGCTTTAGGCTAGAGTCCCGGGACCTGATCTTATATATACACAATAGTGTAAATTAGCAATCACTGCACCGAAACCAATTAAATTACAACCATGTAAAACAGCCAGTGAGAGCAGAATCAGGCTCACTCATGCTAACTCTTTAAAGCAATTTCACTCTCAGAAGTGCTCTGATATGTTGCTTGAAGGCTGCTATACAAAAATACATTGTATAACAACATGTATTTTAACCCTTTTCTTCATCTGTGCTTTTGACAGTATGCCTGCACTACAACTGAAGGTACAATTTACAACTCAGGCAGACATACCTGTAGTAGCTTTAATCTAGCTAGCATCGCTAAAAATAGCAGTGAAGGCATGGTGGCAGGGGCAGGCTGTACAAGCCTGCCCAGAATGGAGGTACGTACTTGCGTTGCTAGACTATGCTGCTACGGCTTCATTGCTAATTTAACCGTGCTAACTAGATTAAAACCAGCGTGGGGACGCCTGCCAGAGTTTCAGTCACACCTTTGGCTGCAGTGTAAACATACCTTTAGTAATTTTTATCATACCTATGACCACAATAGCTAGGCATAGATAACACAAAGCCATAGCATGCACACATGCACATACATACCACACTATAGCTCATGATACAGTGATATAGAAGTGACAATGTATTTAGGGTTGCAGTTCCAACTAAATAATCCTCTGTCCTTTTTTAGTTGTATTTATGTATGGGCCTCTTCCTGCTTATTCCTCTTGGACGAGGTAGTGATACATGTATTTCCTGCTCCATCTCAACAATCAGTTATCTGATAACTCGTTATTTCAAGTACATTAGTCCTACCACTCAGTTTTCAAGTGAAGAAAATAACACTTTTATTCAGGGCCTTGCATAAAGATCTTCCTAACCTAGGTTTTCTGAAGATGAAATCCTTTGCAGACTGATTGTTTCTAACCTGCCACAAATCAGAAGTAAGGTTGAACAAAGTAAATCTGTCTTTTTATAGCTGCTATATTAGCGCAATACTGTGTTAGTTATTTAAATTCATATCTGCTGTGATTGAGAACAAAAGGTCCTTTGTAAACTAGAGTCTAATCAATAGTGAAATACATAGACAGGGAAGACTAATTGTTTCTTAAATGAATGTCTCCAATTTTATGTTTATTCTCAGATGTTTAAATTCACTCCACTTCTGAGTCAAAGGTCATTCTGAAATTCTTTGTATTTATTTTCACAGTGTGATGGAATAATCAGAATGTCCTGGTGTTTCTATGTGATAAATCGTGTTAACTTACATTACAAGCAATGTCTTAGATTTATCAGAGGTGAATTTTGAAGGAATAATACCGCAAAGCTGAGAGCCCTTTTCCAGTAAATATTAGGAAGCTGATGAGCCTGCTGCATGTATATAGAGTTTGGCCTAAGAATGAGGAAATGAGTATCTGGCCAGTGGGCAGGAAGTTTTGTGAAAGTGAAAGAAATGGAAAATAAAACTCTGAGGTAACAAATAAGAAAGGCCTGTAGAGCCAACAGCAGCAAGAACCAGAACCTCTCTCTGTTTGCTGCAGAAACACTTCTGGGCTCTCAGGTCCCAGACCTGCAAAGCACTTACGCAGGTGCTTGACTTTCAGCACATGGATAGAACCATTAAGATACACAGAAAATGTGACTCATTCCTTGTCCTCTCAGGAATATAGGAATTGCCAGGCCTGATCAGACCAGAGCTCCATCTAGCTCAGTATCCAGTGTCTGACAGAGCCTAGCAGCATCTGCTTCAGAGGAAGGTGCAAGAAAAACTGCATTAGCAGTGGTAGAATAACCTGCCCACAGGGAAAGTTTCTTCCAAACCCCAATTAGTTAGAGCCTGGGTCATGCCCTGAGGTATAAGGAATGACATCCCTTCCAAAACTATTGTTTATCTTTAACATTTACTATTTCAACTCTGAATAACTCTTGTATCAATATAAATATGTAATCGCTGTTTGAATCTTGCCATCTTGTGGCAATAAATTCCACTGACTGTGTGTTATGTGAAAAGGCATTTCCTGTCATCAGTTTAAATTTGCTTCCTTTCAGTTTCATTGAATGTTCCCCATGTCTGTCCTCAACACAATGATCATAATAAAAAAGTAACTTACACAAGAACTTCCTCTTCATGGCTGCAGCCCCTTTTTTTGTAGCACAGAATGAGATTAGAAGCTAACAGGATTTTCCTCATGAAGCTCTAGAAACTGAATACATGGTTAGTGTGAATCAACAATACCTCCATAGGCTGGTTCTCGGAACTTCTTGGTAAGAACTTGTATAAGGACACAGAACTCAATGACTACTGAAGTAAAATTTCTAAATGAGAATAGCAAATTCCAGCAACTCCCAGCAGTTCACATATTCTGCAGTAGGTACATGAATGAATAGAAGCTTGACGGGGATTTGGATGTGTTACCAAAGCATCTGTGGAAATTAGATTTTCTTCTCACAGAGACATTTCTCTAGGCATAATTATGTTTTAATTAAAGACATTCATCACGTTTCCAGAGTTTGTATTTCATGCAACTTTCGCAGCCTTTCAAAGGAAGCCTAAAGATCAGCTTATTCTCTCATACAAGCTTTTCTGGGGCTGCATAGCTGAGGGCCCCACATTATATAAACAGATAGGACCATGAGGCATGAGTGAACCACCCATTTAGAGGGAATCAATTATAGGACATTTTTCTGGAGTAAATACAATCACTTTAAGTTAAACAATAATGTACATGTCAAAAGAAAATGAATAAAATGTCTGTCAGTCTGCTTAGAAACACTGTGTTCTCTGAGCAGAAAGAGAGGAAACTTAAATCCTCTGTGAAACATACAGCTAATCTGCAGTTCTTAAGTAACTGCTGTGTTCTACAAATATCAGGTCAGAAATAACTTAGAGGCCATGCAGCGAAGGGGAGTTCTAATGGATGGAACACCACAAATGTTAGGATTCAGTGATAGTGTAACACCAAGTCAGCAGGCAGGATCAAATCTGGTACCTCAGAAATTTAGCCCTGGTCTACACTATGAGGTTAGGTCGAATTTAGCTGTGTTAGGTTGATTTTATAAACAATGTGTCTACACAACCAACCGTGTTCTGGCAACCTAAAGGGCTCTTAAAATCGACTGCTGTACTCCTCCCCAGCGAGGGGAGTAAGGCTAAAATTGACCTTGCTGGGTAGAATTTGGGGTAGTGCAGATGCAATTTGATGGTATTGGCCTTTGGGAGCTATCCCAGAGTGCTCCAGTGTGACCGATCTGGACAGCACTTTCAACTCCAATGCACTAGCCAGGTACACAGGAAAAGCCCTGGGAAATTTTGAATTTCATTTCCTGCTTGGTCAGAGTGGCGAGCTCAGCAACACAGGTGACCATGCAGTCCCAGAATTGCAAACAAGCTCCAGCATGGACCGAATGGGAGACACTGGATCTGACTGCTGTATGGGAAGAAGAATCTGTGCAGGCCGAACTCTGATCAAAAAGAAGAAATGCTAATGTATATGCCAAAATCTCACAGGGCATGGTGGAGAGAGGGAACACACACAGGGACACACAGCAGTGCCGCGTGAAAGTTAAGGAGTTCAGGCAAGCCTACCAAAAAATAAAGGAGGCAAACGGTCACTCTGGGTCAGAGACCCATATATGCCTCTTCTATGATCATTGTCATTCTGGGGGGGGGGGGCCCTACCACTACCCCACCACTGTCCGTGGACACCTGCAAGGAGGGAGTCTCACGCAACAGGGAGGAGGATTTTGTGGATGAGGAAGAGGAGGAGGAGGAGAATGCGCAGCAGGCAAGTGCAGAATCCGTTCTCCCCAGCAGCCAGGACCTTTTCATCACCCTCAAGCCAATACCCTCCCAAGGCGAGTTCCCAGACCCTGAAGACGCATTCAAGCAACATTTGGTCTATATCTCTCTGTGTTAGCCTCAGGAGAGTGATATCGTTCATGGTCACCTGGTTGAATAGGGGAATTTTTGTAAGGGAACAGTAAAAGGACCCCGTTCATGCTGGGCTGTCTGCACTTGGCTAGAAGGGATCATCCCTGAGAATAGCCGCATGGTGGGGGAAGGAGTGAAGAGATCATCCCAGAGAATAGCCACACGGTGGGGTGGGGGAAGGTGTGTGCTGCGCATCCACCCGAAAACCGCAGCCTCTCCTTTTAAACAACAAACCCAACCGGCCTTGCTTCCTATGGGAAAGGAGGGCGCTGCAGTTTGAAATCTTTCCCACATGTTATGAAGGTGGAAGAAGCCAACCCCGCATACCCTTTGGCTGCCTGGAAACTAAATTCTGTTGCCCAACCGTGTGTGATGTGTCACTTTACTGGCAGGTGCTCAATATAAAAGGCAAAATGCGACCTTGTACCTAAAGCACATGTGCTGTCTGCTGTGAATTGCTTGATTCACTGTGAAAGAGTCTTCCTTTTGTTCTCAGAAATGTATCTTCTTAAATTCTACTCTCCCTTTTTATCCCCCCGCAGGTGCAAACATTTCTACGCTCCCCCTATCATCTCCATCCTTGAGGTTATCACAGGTTAGAAGGCAAAAAAAATGCACTCACGATGACATGTTTTCCAAGCTCATGCAGTCCTCTCGCACTGATAGGGTACAGCTGAATGCATGGAGGCATTCAGTGGCAGAGACCAGGAAAGCATACAGTGAGCATGATGAGCAGAGGCAGGAGGCAATGCTGAGGCTAATGGAGGAGCAAATGAACATGCTCAGGCATCTGGTGGAGCTGCAGGAAAGGCAACAGAGCAGAGACCGCCGCTGCATCCACTGTAAAATCACCTGCCCTCCTTCCCAAGTTCCATATCCTCCTCACCCAGATGCCCAAGAACGCAGAGGGAGGCTCCGGGCACCCAGCCACTCCATTCCAGAGGATGGCCCAAGCAACAGAAGGCTGTCATTCAAACAGTTTTGATTTGTAGTGTGGCTACAATAAGCCATGTGGCCTTGTCCTTCCCTCCTGCCCCACCCCACCCGGACTACCGTCTCAGTTTTCTCACTTTTTTTTTAATTAATAAAGAAAGAATGCATGGTTTCAAAACAATATGACGTTATTTCCTTTGCCAGCTGTGATCAAAGAGGGGAGGGTGATTGGCTTATGGGGAATTAAAATCAATAAAAGAGGTGGGTTTGCATCAAGGAGAAACACACACAATGGTCACACCATAGCCTGGGCAGTCATGAAACTGGTTTTCAAAGCCTCTCTGATGCGCAGCATGCCTAGCTGTGCTCTTCCAATTGCCTTGGTGTCTGGCTGCTCAAAATCAGCCACCAGGCGATTTGCCTCAACTTCCCACCCTGCCATAAATGTATCCCCCTTACTCTCACAGATATTATGGAGCACACAGCAAGCAGCAATAACAATGGGAATATTAGTTGTGCTAAGGTCTAACCTAGTCAGCAAACAGCTCCAGCGAGCTTTTAAATGTCCAAAGGCACATTCTACCACCATTCTGCATTTGCTCAGCCTATAGTTGAACTGCTCCTTACTACTGTTCAGGCAGCCTGTGTACGGCTTCATAAGCCATGGGAGCAAGGGGTAGGCTGGGTCTCCAAGGATAGCTATTGGCATTTCAACATCCCCAACAGTAATTTTCTGGTCTGGGAAGTAAGTCCCTTCTTGCAGCTGTTCAAACAGCCCAGAGTTCCTAAAGATGCGAGCGTCATGCACCTTTCCCAGCCATCCCACGCTGATGTCAGTGAAACGTCCCTTGTGAGCCACCAGTGCTTGCAGCATCATTGCTGTTTATCATAGAACCACAGAATATCAGGGTTGGAAGGGA
The DNA here is from genome assembly GCF_025201925.1 of Gopherus flavomarginatus. NCBI lineage: Eukaryota > Metazoa > Chordata > Testudines > Testudinidae > Gopherus > Gopherus flavomarginatus. Next base: position 8,007,113 of record NC_066621.1, read on the forward strand.
CTTCAGGAGATCACCTAGTCTAACCTCCAGCTCAAAGCAGGATCAATTCCCAACTAAATCATCCCAGCCAGGGCTTGTTAAGCCTGACCTTAAAAACCTCTAAGAAGGGAGATTCCACCACCTCCCTAGGTAACTCATTCCTGTGCTTCACCACCCTCCTAGTGAAAAAGTTTTTCCTAATATCCAACCTAGACCTCCCCCACTGCTACATGAGACCATTGCTTCTTGTTCTGTCATTTGGTGCCACTGAGAACAGTCTAGATCCATCCTCTTTGGAACCCTCTTTCAGGTAGTTGAAAGCAGGTATCAAATCCCCCCTCATTCTTCTCTTCTGCAGACTAAACATTCCCAGTTCCCTCAGCCTCTCCTCATAAGTTATGTTTACATACTGCTGGCAAGGTGGTCCGGTGCCAAGATGGGGATATGAGTTCCATCTATTGCCCCACCATAGTTAGGGAACCCCATTGCAGCAAAGCCATCCACTATGACCTGCACATTTCCCAGAGTCACTACCCTTGCTAGCAGAAGGTTAGTGATTGCCTTGGTTACTTGGATCACAGTAGCACCCACAGTATATTTGCCCACTCCAAATTGATTCCCAACTGACTGGTAGCAGTCAGGTGTTGCAAACTTCCACAGGGCTATCACCACTCGCTTCTCAACTGTCAAGGCAGCTCTCATCTTGGTATTCCAGTGCTTCAGGGCGGGGAAAGCAACTCACAAAATTTCAGGAAAGTGGCTTTACGCATGCGAAAGTTTCGCAGCCACTGGGAATCATCCCATACCTGCAACATTATCCAGTCCCACCAGTCTGTGCTTATTTGTCGGGCCCAGAATCGCCGTTCCACTGTATCAACCTAGCTGACTGTCACCATGATGTCCCAATTGCCACATCCCATGCTTTCAGGAAGGTCTGTGTCCATGTCCTCCTCACAATCATCCTCTTGCTGGCGGCTCCTAGCCAGTTCTGCACATACTGCAGGATAATGCATGAGGTATTTACAATACTCTCAACAGCAGCGGTGAGTTGAGCAGGCTCCATGCTTGCCATGCTATGGCATCTGCATGGATAACCTAGGAAAAAAGGAGCAAAATGATTGTCTGCCGTTGCTTTCATGGAGGGAGGGAGGGGAGACTGATGACATGTATCCAAAACCACCCATGACAATGTTTTTGCCCCATCAGGCATTGGGAGCTTAACCCAGAATTCCAGTGGGCAGTGGAGACTGCTGGCACTTTGGGATAGCTACCCATAGTGCACCACTCCATGAGTCGATGCTAGCTATGTTATTGAGGACACACTCCGCAGACCTAATGTGCTTAGTGGGAACATACACAATCAACTGTATAAAATCGACCTAATTTCGTAGTATAGACATATCTTTAGTGTATGAGCCTCTACTGTATGAGCTAAAAGCCATATGGCCCTTAGCTAAGGCTGTAGGAGACTCATTAATCTCTAAGTCATCTTGGTGCCACTAGGTGGGGACAAAACACCACATCTAGCAGGTGTGTGGGTTACAATAGCATATACACCTGCTTCAGCGCAAAAAATAGTTTATTATCTACTAATAAGGGTGATGTCGTGCTAGGAGTCTACTACAGGCCACCTAACCAGGTGGAAGAGGTGGATGAGGCTTTTTTTAAACAACTAACAAAATCATCCAAAGCCCAAGATTTGGTGGTGATGGAGGACTTCAACTATTCAGATATATGTTGGAAAAATAACACCGCGGGGCACAGACTATCCAATAAGTTCCTGGACTGCATTGCAGACAACTTTTTATTTCAGAAGGTTGAAAAAGCTACTAGGGGGGAAGCTGTTCTAGACTTGATTTTAACAAATAGGGAGGAACTCATTGAGAATTTGAAAGTAGAAGGAAGCTTGGGTGAAAGTGATCATGAAATCATAGAGTTTACAAATCTAAGGAAGGGTAGAAGGGAGTACAGCAAAATAGAGACAATGAATTTCAGGAAGGCGGATTTTGGTAAGCTCAGAGAGCTGACAGGTAAGGTCCCATGGGAATCAAGACTGAGGGGGAAAACGACTGAGGAGAGTTGGCAGTTTTTCAAAGGGACACTATTAAGGGCCCAAAAGCAAGCTATTCCGATGGGTAGGAAAGACAGAAAATGTGGCAAAAGACCACCTTGGCTTAACCACGAGATCTTGCATGACCTACTAAATAAAAAGGAGTCATATAAAAAATGGAAACTAGGTCAGATTACAAAGGATGAATATAGGCAAATAACACAGGAATGCAGGGACAAGATTAGAAAGGCAAAGGCACAAAATGAGCTCAAACTAGCTATGGGAATAAAGGGAAACAAGAAGACTTTTTATCAATACATTAGAAGCAAGAGGAAGACCAAGGACAGGGTAGGCCCACTGCTCGGTGAGGAGGGAGAAACAATAACAGGAAACTTGGAAATGGCAGAGATGCTTAATGACTTTGTTTCGGTCTTCACTGAGAAGTCTGAAGGAACGTCTAACAAAGTGAATGCTTATGGGAAGGGGGTAGGTTTAGAAGATAAAATTTAAAAAAAGCAAGTTAAAAATCACTTAGAAAAGTTAGATGCCTGCAAGTCACCAGGGCCTGATGAAATGCATCCTAGAATACTCAAGGAGTTAATAGAGGAGGTATCTGAGCCTCTAGCTATTATCTTTGGAAAGTCATGGGAGATGGGAGAGATTCCAGAAGACTGGAAAAGGGCAAATATAGTGCCCATCTATAAAAAGGGAAATAAAAACAACCCAGGAAACTACAGACCAGTTAGTTTAACTTCTGTGCCAGGGAAGATAATGGAGCAAGTAATTAAAGAAATCATCTACAAACACTTGGAAGGTGGTAAGTTGATAGGGAATAGCCAGCATGGATTTGTAAAGAACAAATCGTGTCAAACCAATCTGATAGCTTTCTTTGATAGGATAACGAGTCTTGTGGATAAGAGAGAGGTGGTGGATGTGATATACCTAGACTTTAGTAAGGCATTTTATATGGTCTCGCATGATATCCTTATCGATAAACAAGGCAAATACAATTTAGATGGGGCTACTATAAGGTGGGTGCATAACTGGCTGGATAACCATACTCAGAGAGTAGTTATTAATGGCTCCCAATCCTGCTGGAAAGGTATAACAAGTGAGGTTCCGCAGGGGTCTGTTTTGGGACCGGCTCTGTTCAATATCTTCATCAACGACTTAGATGTTGGCATAGAAAGTACGCTTACTAAGTTTGCAGACGATACCAAACTGGGAGGGATTGCAACTGCTTTGGAGGATAGGGTCAAAATTCAAAATGATCTGGACAAATTGGAGAAATGGTCTGAGGTAAACAGGATGAAGTTCAATAAAGACAAATGCAAAGTGCTCCACTTAGGAAGGAACAATCAGTTTCAAACATACAGAATGGGAAGAGACTGTCTAGGAAGGAGTATGGCAGAAAGAGATCTAGGGGTCATAGTGGACCACAAGCTAAATATGAGTCAACAGTGTGATACTGTTGCAAAAAAAGCAAACGTGATTCTGGGATGCATTAACAGGTGTGTTGTAAACAAGACACGAGAAATCATTCTTCCGCTCTACTCTGCGCTGGTTAGGCCTCAACTGGAATATTGTGTCCAGTTCTGGGCACCACATTTCAAGAAAGATGTGGAGAAATTGGAGCGGGTCCAGAAAAGAGCAACAAGAATGATTAAAGGTCTTGAGAACATGACCTATGAAGGAAGGCTGAAAGAATTGGGTTTATTTAGTTTGGAAAAAAGACTGAGAGGGGACACCATAGCAGTTTTCAGGTATCTAAAAGGGTGTCATCAGGAGGAGGGAGAAAACTTGTTCACCTTAGCCTCTAACGATAGAACAAGAAGCAATGGGCTTAAACTGCAGCAAGGGAGATTTAGGTTGGACATTACGAAAAAGTTCCTAACTGTCAGGGTAGTTAAACACTGGAATAAATTGCCTAGGGAGGTTGTGGTATCTCCATCTCTGGAGATATTTAAGAGTAGGTTAGATAAATGTCTATTAGGGATGGTCTAGACAGTATTTGGTCCTGCCATGAGGGCAGGGGACTGGACTCGATGACCTCTCGAGGTCCCTTCCAGTCCTAGAGTCTATGAATCTATGAATCTACAAGTGGGCTTAGACACATCCCCAGGGTCCATTACAAGGTGGCCTCATAGTAAGTGGTACACAGGAACAAGTCTAAAATACTAGAAAGCCTGCCACTAATTACATTAACATGAAGAAAGGTCCGATGGGCAAAATGTCTTAACTGACAGGTGCTAATCATCTGCACTAAATATGTTGCTTAATCTACTGAATGATCTTAGTGAATTAAAAGCCCCACTGGCTTTTTTTTTTTTAAAAGGAAGGCACCATCAGTTGTGTCCAGCAAAGACCTGCAAAAAAATTGTGAGATGAGGAGTAAATCTCACCCTGCATAATCTGGAAAATCTACCAGGTGAAAATAAAGGCATTACTTGAAAGTCACATATCTGAGTTCACTAGTGGGAATCTTGCTGAAAAATTACATTTGTGACTCCAGTTATGGTTGCTCGATGTCTAGTTTTTATCCTGCATTAGAATCAGAAAAAGTACTTCATTGCACAGTATTGAATGCTTTATTTCAGTATTACACAGTAATGTTCTTTCTCTGATTGTTGATCTGATTTTATAGCTAGATGGAGAGTGGCTTGTGTAAGGAATTGTGCCTCATGGATAGAGTAGGAAATTAGAAGTCAGGACTCCTAGATTCTAGTCCAGCTCTGACTTGCTATTTGATACAGGCAAGTCTTGGTGCCTTAGTGTGCTCTTTATGAATTATTAGCTCAATTGTATACCCAGAATTAAAATGTGTAAAGTATTTTGAGATCCTCAGAAGAACAATGCCATAGAAGTACCAGTTATTCTTATCTGATTCAGATCTCTGATATTTTACTCTTCCTACGCTGTCCATTCCTTTCAGTCCTCTTTCATTACTCTCTTATTTAATCGTCTTTTGTTCTGGTTCTCTATTATATTTTTTATTGAAAAGCATATTTGGTCTTGGCCTCTGAAGACAGTTGACAATGTTTGTATTCACATGTTCTCACAACATAGAGCTACAGCATTAAATTAATGGAATTCAGAAGATTGCCATGCAAAATTCCCAACAGAGAATCAGCCAAAGTTCTTTGGCATCTGTACAATTCTCATTTATTTTTCTTGAATACTTTGACAATGTTCTCTTATTATCTATGGATTCATTCGTCTGCTCACATATTCTCCAAAGAAGGAAAGGATGGTATGACTATGCACTGAATAAGGGCACAGCACTCAGTTGTGAGAATTATTTCATTATTGTTTATTTCTTTTCTGTTTCCCTTCCTGGATCTTTGGATCCTTGAGTCACATAGCATAGTGAATTCAGTGGACTGCTGTTCCTCTTACTACAGCTCTTCTAGGTGAAGCCACAAAAACTTTTTCACTATCTCAGAAGGCAAAAGAAGTAACACAGGAGTTACAGAAAGTTCTGCTCAGGAAGATTTTGCACCTAAATGTTGCACTTTCTGATAGGCACTGCAAGGTTTACATTCAGAGATCACAGATACCCGCTCACACTGAATCTAACCCAGTAATGTGGGAAATCTGAGCTGTGCCACCTTGACCCTAGCATTGTCTCAGTGCAGGGCTCCCAACCAAGCCAGGCTGTATTTTGTTTCACCTGTGTGCATCTAAAGGCAAAACAGGGGTAAAGTGCAAATGGTGCTGCTTTCACATACATCTGTTTTTGAAAGAACTCAATTGAAAACATTTTCATCTTTTTCTTCCATTTGATCTTTTTTCAACATACTTTTTGTATTACTTCTGGCATTTCAAATCCATCTGGTTTCAACTTTTGATTAGAAACTTGAAGTTCAACTTTAGCAGTTTTATGCAGAGAAGTAGGGTTCTCATAGTAATTTTATCCCATGAGCAATTTAGTGCAGTGCTGGGGTTCCCAATAACATTCCACTGCATACGTGGGAGGGGAAGTCCTCAGTAGCATGATCTGCTATACATAAACAGGGCAAGAAGTCACTGATAATATTGCTCTGTGTTCCTATGAGATGCTCCTCAATTATCGAGTACAGACAGAACACAAAAGGCCTAACCCACAAGACAAGGAGACCCTGATTGTTGAGTTGTATTTACATGGAACATTTGTGCTGCTAAAATAACTGTCATCCAAATGTAGTCTCAGAAAAGCTTCAGACTGATCAGTATATCACCAAAGAAACTATACACCTGCACATACGATTCCAATAGATAGACTGAAAATAGACAGACACAGAAGTCAAGTGCCTGAAATATCTGGATTCAATTTAGGAGTCGCTATGGAATCACCATGGGAGAATGTGCCCAAAATATTTGAATTGTTCAAGAAAAGTAAAAGAAAAGGCTTTGTGTGAAGTGAAGAAAACAGATCACTTGAGGCCCTATGTGCCTGTCCTTGCACAGCATGGAGAGCAGAATATAGGAATAAATCATGTGCACTAGGGCCAGGGAAGAGAGAGGGTGGATGCACTAGTATCCACACCTCAAAGCAGCCATCACCCGCTGTTCTATCCCACCTATACACGTGGAAAAGAAATTCAGATGAGTCTTTAGTAATGAACCATAACATATTTTGAAAAATTCTAAAGTGAATGGCTACAAAGCTTCATGAACTGGAGTTACTGAAAGGAAACTTGGGGCCTCTGCTTAGGCTAAAGTGTCAGGCACTAAGGGAATTTATGAAGAGATTAGTCATAATAAACTTCCACAATCATCATCAATAGAAACATCTTGTCTAAATAGTTTAGAAAGGAATGGGAGACTTTTGAAGGAGACATACAGTATCTAATGGAAAGAGGCAGGGAAGATGGACTGAAATGGGCTGCTTCTTAGCATTTTCTACATTCCTGAGTAGCTGACACCTGAGATTCTAATGCTGGAAACAGACAGGACTCTGATTACACTGCTACAGAGAAGAGAATTACTCCTTATTCATCTCACCTCACAGTTGTCCCATTCCTGTGCTTTCTGTGTATACATTATCTCTGGGTCAGATAATACCCCATCTGGGCTGCCCTTTAATAATGTGTTTAGAGTGTTTACTTGCAGTGTTCATGATGTAAAACTTTGAGACACATGTAGGACACATGCAGAAAATAAGATGTAATAATCTCATGTTTATAATTCAGAGAGAAGTATAGCAGAGCTGAAAGCGGGTTTGATTGAGTTCCAAATCTATTTCCTGGAGTCATGTTTAAACTAGAAATATTCAGAGCAAGACTTTAATGATTTAGATACTTGCAGACAAACTATCTGATTACCAGTATGTTTATTTCTCAGAGGAACTCTAAGCTTTTCAAATTTGTTGCAACCAATTTAGTTTGTGCCATAAATCTCTGACCAACTTTCTTCTCTCATCCCTATACCTGCCTCAGCATCTCTGTATGTGGTGTCCTCCAATCATTATTTCATGGTGCCCTCCAGTCATCTGTTGTGTTATTTGGAAAACCCTGTTTCACCTACAGTATTGAAAACTCTCATAATATTTGGTGTTTTTCTTAAAGTTACAGCTTTTTGAGGTAGCTGATCACAAAAGAATCTCAGTTTTTGTTTTAAAAAAAGTTTCTAGCTCTCCTGTTTGTGGAGAAGAGCTTGAAAATATGACCCATAAGACTCAACCACTAAAAGACAAGTAAAAAGAACCCAACATTTATCATTTTTAAATCTCATAATTTTCAAGCCTATCTCCTAATTTTGAGGGCCTGATTCATGAGTTTTGAATGCTTGTGGTTGGCAATACTGTATCTATTTATTTACAGAATAACCTAGGTCGTGATATATCCAATTTATTTCAATGTTCACCCGGCTCTAACACTCATAGATGATCCTAATGAAGTTACAGACATAAATTCTTCCCTTTAAACTTTCCATATTTCTTCATCCATTGCATTTCCAGCAGTAGAACATTCCAATATTGCAGCTGTATCGAAAAAAGGTGTGTGCGTGCCCAGTGTGCACATATGCATTTCTGTGTTTGTTCTACATTTTTGGTTTATAGTAATTTTGACTTCCAGACATATTATAATGACTTTAAGATGACAGAATTCTTTTGGTCAAATCTGGTGCTGCTACTTAGCTTCCTGCCCCAGTAAAATCTCATCTGCTTTTCCACGTCCACTGACACAAGTGCATAACGATGACACTTCAATACAAACTGCACCCCAGCTATAATGAAACTTGCCTCATTTCAGCAGTGATTTGTTTGGATGACACATAATAAATCAGATTCCTTACTCCAGCACTGGCAGTGTCACCTTTGCACCAAATTAAACAAGTGTGAAACCTGACCTCCCAAACCATGCAGCCAGCTTGTAGTAATAATCTGCTCAATGACTTCCACCCAAGTATTAAGTATTTACATTGTTCCACATTTTCTAGTAATAAGCCTAGCAGTAAATTCAGCAAATCTTGCTGACCTTTCCCTCCTTCCATATTGATCAAATGAAGAGGGCAGACTGGGGTATACCCAGAGTATTTAGGAACGTGTTTGCTAATAGGAAAAGCAGAGAACTGTGCAAATATATATGAACAGTTTTGAAACAAACCACAGACAGACAAGAAAACCCCAAAGCAACAGACAGATTCACCCCTAGGCTAACTAATGAAGCCAATAGGATTACACTGCTAGTGCACTCTGTGGTGTTTTCTGAGGATGGTTCTGTGCTTGTTGAGTAAAACCCATCCCTTCTCCCAGGCCTTTTTGGGGTAGTGAGCTGGGGAGTAGGCTGGGTTACATTGTGGGCTTAGTTTGCTGGCTGGAATCAGGTTCTTTATTGCCTCTTTCTGGCCAGGGAACTGTTGTGTTTTATGTTAAGTGTGTGTCAAAGGCACATATACCAGGGGTGACTGGCCTGATGTTTTGTGATTCACCTGGGGTGAGGTGAGATCAGTTCCCCTGAAAAGCAACCATTAGGTCTGGGCACTCTGGAAACACTCCCACCCATAGGTGCCAACTCTGTGGATGCTCCGGGGCTCAAGCATGCTCAGCACCCACCAGCCATAGCTGTTTGGGCAGCGCTGCTGATCAGCTGTTTGGTGACTGGCGGGAGGCGCTTGGGGGAGGGCAGAGAGCAGCAAGTGGGTGGGGACCTTGGGGAGGAGGCAGAGTGGTAGCGGTGGGAAGAGGTGGGGTGAGGGTACTGCCTTGGGGAAGGAGCAGAGTAGGGGCGGGCCTGCGGGCAGGGCAGGGGTCATGCACCCACCAGGAAAAATAAAAGTCAGCGCCTGTGCTCCCACCAGTAACAGATACAGGCTCATATGCTTCCCTGCACCATGAAAAGCTCCCCACCCACCCCACTTCACCATCTTTCCTCTCTGCACTCTCACTACAGAAGCCTGTGGCCAGATAAGAATGAGGAGAGGTTCAGAGTGGGGCGAGCCGCTGCAACAAATATGTTCTTCCTACCCCAAACTATGGGTAGATCCACAGGCAAAACTAGAGAGTTAATGCTACCTACGATGGTTGCACCTCTGCAAAGTCACAGTCATTGAGCCAAGGCTAGGCAGCAAGAACAGAGGGGAGTCCCTCTGTGCATCTATCTGTTAATATGTTATGGGGGGTGAGAGCCTCATGGTACCTGCCTGCTCTGTTCCAGCCCCACAGACTGAGGGTAAGGGGAGAATGCAGGGTGTTGGCAGTTCTGTTGCTACAATGAAGCTGTGAGTTTGGGCATTCATTTTTTTTCCTCCAATAGCTTATGGCCCATAAGTAACTGAAATGCTCTGAGAAGAATAGCCTTGTGGTGAAGGCACAGATCTAGCACTTGGAGATCTGGGTTCTATTTCTGGCTCTGGCACAGACACCCTGTGTTACCCTGGTCATGTCACTCAGTCTCTCTGGGCCGTAGCTCTCCATCTGTAAAATAGGGATAATAATCCTTCCATTCTTCCATCCTTTGTCTTCCATATCTACTTAGATTGGATTCTCTGTAACTTGAAGTCTTTACATCATGATTTGAGGCCTTCAGAAACTCAGCCAGAGATTATGGCTTTACTATAGGAGCAGATAGGTAAGGTTCTGTGGCCTTCGGTGTGCAGGAGGTCAGACTAGATGATCACGATGGTCCCTTCTGGCCTTAAGGTCTATGACTTTTTGGGGTGAGAGCTGTTTCTTACTATGTATGTATAGAACTGAGCACAATGGGCATTGATCTTAGTTGGTGCAACTATAATGTAAATAAATAATAATTTGATCATCTCTATACCCTTTAGAAAACATAGAATGACAACAAAAATGCTACCCATCCCACTGATAACTCACAAAAAAGAAGCCAATTCATTGCCATATACAAAATTAAATTAAAAGGTTACTGGAAGAAATGCACCTCACAGATGCTCAGATCCACCATGAGAGGGAGTGAGCTCTGAAGGTGAGAATGACCTGCTGCCAAGCTAAACAAGTCTTACGTCAGAACGGAAGAGCAGAAGCAGCTCCTGACCCTCAGAAGGCTTAGCTGTATGTGATGGTAATTCAGTAATGTATGTGCTATTTTAGAAGGCAACAAGAAAAGTCTGGAGGAAATTAGGAACTCATGCTCCTCTTTGGAGGTTGCAGGACCCATGTAATAGTAACAAGGTATCCAAATGCTATGGTGGTGTGGCAGAAAAAGAGAATGTGAAAGCAAGCATAGGAACTGCAAGGGCCCACCTAAATCATGTGGCTAACGAGTATACCTAGATGGCCAGTGTGATTTTTATTGCAGGGAAATCTATTGGAAGGTCAGCCAGATTTTTTCCCCTGTTTGCCATGGACTTTTGTTCAGATTTGTCTGTTATTAAGCTGTTCTAGGACATTGCCTTTTACCTCAGCAATGGTCTCAGTTAATTTCTCACTACTTTTCTCAGTTCTATAACTCACAAAAATAATCCCAATGTGCACTTTTCTGTAGCAGATTACTAACCAGAGAGCACATCTACTGCCAGCCCTGCCTGAGTGCTATTCTGTTCTTCTTTTTCAACACAGGGCATGTACCATCATGTGCTGGTACTGGATTCTCTTCCTAGTATGTTCCCCCAGGGTTAAATGACACATCAGCTTCCTTGCTGTGGTTTGGTCAGAAGGATTCTGAATGCAGATATACTGAGGTTCTTATTCTGGATACTTGATCTCTTCCATGCTTCACGTCCTTAACTGAATGAACTCTTCCCCTTGTATTTTTCTAATGAGCTCAGGCGAGCACTGTTGATGTCCCTCCTCTTGCATCCTCTGAGCTTTAGCTCTGATTTGCTCTTTACTCCTGGAATTTACTCTTCCAGCTGCCTGTCCAGTGCAGCTGCTGTGTCCTGCCCTGACACTTTCTTCTCATTGTTGTTTTGTTACTTTGTTTCTTTTCCACTCTTGCCTTTCTTCCCACGATTTATAGCTTTTCTGGTTACAACTTCATCTGCTTCTCCCAAGAAGGGCCCCAAATTCCCTGAATCCCAGCGTAGGGACAAGCAGGCTGCACACACTGTAAGCACCAAAGAAGGCGCAGTAGGGAGTGTGGTATTAACTGGTTTAGGTACAATTACCTAAAGGGTTTTCTTGGAGTATAAGTTATTTTGCTTAAAGTGTAGATCACAAACACATTAGCAGAACTCAGTACTTTATTGGATACTTAAAATTCCCTTTCCACTCTTCAGACAATCCAGAAATAGAATGAAAGTGTGGGAGAAGCTAGATGGAGATTTCCCCAACTCCCAGGACTTCACATTTTGATCTGGTGACTGGCTGCAGAAAATTCTAATCAAGGGATTGTAAAGCAGGGACTCCCCCCCACCCCCTCCTTCCATCCAACACAGAAAAAATCTCCTCCCAAGGAGCTGTAGAGAGGGGAACACTATTCAAACATAAAAACCATGCTTCTTTTCCTTGAAAGGAGGGACTGGATAGAATGGTTTTAACCATTTCACTGCTTACATCTCATATTGACGGGGGAGAGGATCACAGCCTGCAGTTCTCTCTTCTCTCTGTCTAGACAATTCAAATCGGAAACAAGTAGGGCAAAATATAACAGTAAATCTGTTGTGAAATTAAAATATTTATAATTCTGGTTAATGGAATGGGGCGGAGGTTACCTGAAACAATTAATATAAACAGTTTGTTTGTTTTAAAAAAAGACAAGAAGCCACTGAGAAACCAGTGGAGCTCTCCTGCCTCAAACACAGGCATGGAGATCCAAAAGGACTTGCTCATTTTTTCTACTCTTCTCATCTCTTTCCCCAAGACTAATCAAGGCTGGATGGACCCCTGAAACCCACCCCATTTTCCCCAGCCTACAGGCCCCATGGCACATTCACCATCCTTCAGGCAAGGAGGACTGGTAGGAATTCCCTTTGGGATCAGTCAGCACTTCATCTTAGCCTGCTAGAAGGACATGAGAGAAATCCCATCTCAGCCAGGGCCTGACCAAACTGCTTCGGCATTCCATTGTGCCTTCTGGCCCAGGAAGTGAGAGGCTGGAACTAGGCATCTAACCAATGTCTCCTGCATAGTGTTGCAGAGCAATGCGTTAGATCACTAGGCCAGCTCTGTATACTTTTCTTACAGATCGGTCATGGCTGGGATGTAGGGACAGAAGCAATGGATCCAGAGACAAAGTGGCTTTCCAACCGTGCCAGCCACTCAAATTGCTGCAGAGAACTTCAGCCCGTTGGGAGTAAACTTCTCCGTGAGCATTTTGATCTTTATGGCCCACTGTTACAGTACCTGGAACATATACTGAAAGCAAGCGATTACATGAAAATTCCCATCATAAACAGCACAGATTCTATTCTATTCTATTCTATTCGGGTGCTTACACTTCCCTCATCACCACAGCATTTGAGTTCAGTCCAAAAGTGAAGTAAAGAACATAACCAGCATTAGTCATTTGAAATACTCCCCTCTCTCTCCAAAGAGAAAATGATGTGAGTTTTATTTTATTTTACACCTGCTGTGCTAAATGCGTTTGTTATTGGAGACAGATCAGAGAAGTGCACCTTGCACTTGGAATGGAAAATGGTGAGGTTGGAAGTGGTTTCTAGATCTTGTGGGAGCTTGTTTCACAGTCTTGGACCAGCTGCCGAGAAAGGTCTGGCTCCTGCACAACTAAGCTTTACCCTTGCCATAGACAACTCCATTGTGCCTGCACGTGGAGTTGTCGACTAAGGTTTCTTGTCCTAAAACATCTTGAAGAGAGTGATCTTAAATATGATTCAGTATTCCATAGCAAACCAATGCAGAGAGTGGAGCACTGGTTGATGTGCTTATAGTAGTCTGCTTGCTGAAGAGATATACTGTTAGCTCTGAATTGGCCTCTCCCTGTGCCTCCTCAGACCAGTATAAGGAAATCCTCCTCAGCAAATATTTGATTGGAAAGATGGATCTTGATTCACTGTCAAGCAGAGACCTGAATCCACCACTGAAAAACTTGAGAGAGAGCAGCATGATTTAGTATAGAAATAGTCTCTTCTCTAAGCCAGTCAGAACACCACAGACCTACAGTGAGTAACTGCTCTGCTGCACTAATCTCTCTCCAATAAACCAGTGATATCTATGGCCTTTAATTTTTAAAACAAAGTCATTTAACAGGAGACTGTCATAGCATCAGACTCTCCTTCACTTAGAGTAATATTCTGTGTAGCAGCACAAGGCCATTCTTTGGTGGAAGTTTCTATTTATATGTAAGAGTTGTCATTTATTGTTTTTGTACTGACATATCTTAAATAGATTGAAAATAGTAAAACATCTAAAAAAAGATAATGGCATCACATACTTTTTAATTTGATAGTATAGTCCATAATCTTAGCTCTGTCTTTCACAGCCAAGCATTTTAATTTGATAGCAGAGCAGCTCTCAAATGTGTCAAGAATTGGGGATTTCTTAAGAATGCTGAGAGAAAGAGACACACAGAGACAGAGAATTATAACATATCATCATGATGAAGGTGGATGCTTTTCTTGAACTAACTTACTATGTAAAAATGTACATTATCTTTGCCAATTGCCCTCCTCATTTCCTAACTTTTCTAGTCTTAATATGGTTACTATTTATGTTGATGTAATACCCAGAGGCCCCAGTCAATCAGAACTGGGAGCTGATGTGTTGGGCACTGCACAAATACATGCAAAGGCATAGTCTCTGCCCTACAGCGCTTACAATCTAAGGCCTCTGATCCCATATCACTGAAGTCAACAAGGCTTTCACATTGATTTCAGTTGGTCCTGGATCAGGCCCTTGGGATTCTACTATAATACACTATTAATCCCATAAGACATCTATATATAGCACTTGCTTATTTGCTTAGTGCACTGAACACTTCCAAACTATTCCTGGGAACTATATATACAATTCTTCATTCCAAAACCCATTCTGACTCAGGAAAACTGTTTTATGTCATTAAAAGAAAACCATTTATTTGCATAGACATGCCCAGTTATTTAATCTTTGCACTCTGTCTCTCGTCTCCCATCCCCAGTTCCCACGTATTCAAAAAGAGACCAGATGTTTGCTTTGCCGGACTATGGAGATATTTAAGCACTAAGTGAAGTATTCTGATCAAGTCTATCTTGTTTCTTTGAGTGGTTGCTTGTAGGTCTCTGATTGTTAGGAGCTGCATGACATGTCTGCTTACTCCATGAGAATTCAGTGGTGTTGAGAGGAAGTCGGTGAAATAACTCCCTCCTGGGAGATGTTTGGAAACAGTGGAAATCCTGTTAAATGCAATGATGGAGATTCAGCTGAGACTCAAGAACCACAGCAGTAAGATTCCAAAGTAGTCAGCTATCTTGTTACTGAGAATTCCAACGAGTTCATGGGAAACCCTGATCCAAACTAGCATTGAAAACTTTCTCCTACTTTTTTTCTTGTATCTGTTGCTACTGTTCATCCAGCCTTTGCTTGTTTTGTTTTTATTAGGAGACGTTTGGCCACCCTGGCCCTGTGTTTATTCCTTATAAGCAGTTACCTGTCTGCATATCCTTTTAAGTGCTTAGTTGTTATTGAAAAACTTTTGCAGGTCATCTAGATCCATGACAAAGTATTTCCACACCTCAGGAGTGCAATTTGCAAAATAATTTCAAATTATTTGCATAAATAACTGGGAATGTTCAGTGGGAAATATCAGTATAACCCTGGAATCAACTAGAGTGAACACCCAGTTCTCTCTCAGACACAGAGACACAAATATAATACTGGTGAAATCTGCCTTCCATCACCTACTTTGAATATCCATAGGAAAAAACGTTAACAAATGTAAACTAAGTGAGCCAAAGATTGTTCATATGGAATGTATATGAGGAGGTATAGGGGAGACGTAGAGAAATTCTTCATACAGTTTTCTTTGTGGAACAGTAGCAGTAAAAATTATATGAACCAGTTACTCCTAGCTTTACTCAGAATAGATGACAACAGAGATGTGGCAAGGCCTGTACGTTTTTCAAGGAAAATGATCCCATAAACAGCATTAGTTGTTATTTTTGTTTATTCTCATTACTTATCAATTTATGAAGTTCCCATCTCCATTATAGTATCTGGGATTTTGTACAAAATAAACCAGAATAAAAACAAACCAAGTTCCACAGCCAAAGACAGCACACAACAGGACAAAACAAGAAAATATCCTAAAAAGAAGGCCAGCAGAGTCTGAAGCATCGTGTACTGAGTCCTGCAGGCCTGTCAGGGAGCCACTCTGGAAGGCATCCACCAGGAGGGCATCCCACAAGCTTGCTCCCAATTTTAGGGTGACCAGACGTCCCAATATTAGGGGCCTTGTCTTATATTTGCAATTATATCCTCCCCCCTCCAAAAAAAAGTGTCCCGATTCTTCACACTTGCTATCTGGTCACCCTAGCTCCCATCCAATAAAGATGAAACCTCAGGATGTAAGATAAGATCAACACAGCTGATCTCAGAAACCTGAGAGGAACAAAGATGAAGAGCTGGTCACTCAAGTATAGACCTGGCTTTTAAAACTCTCTCATTTCCTCAGGCCTATATCGGTAAGGGCTATATATATAATCAGTAATAGTGAAACTCAATCCATTGTCTTATGGGCCCCCAAGGTAGGCCAGGGACAGGTAATATGTAGTTTCTTGCCATTATGCCAAGGAGCAGACAGGCTGCTGCATTCAGCAAGTACTGGATCATTTTCAAGGATCATTTTCAAGGGAAGCCCAGTTAGATGTGACTTACAGCAATTTAGTTTGACACCCCCAGCTTCTAACATGAGGGACCAAATGCATAAACAATCCCTCTGGGAAACAGTGGCTAAAAATCCTCCCATTCTATATGACAGCTTGATTTCCTGCAGTGGCTGGTGCCCTTTGTGCATTGTTCCTCTCTGTATTTAGTCTTGTTACGTGGTACGAGCAAGAAAATGGTCACTGTGTCTAGTTTCCCAGGTGGTAGAGCTCAGCCTTGCAAAGTTCTTGTGGGTTTGTGCACATGCTCTTGCTGCTGGACAGTTTTTCTGCTTCTCCATCAAGTCTCTGTTCTGAGTCAGGCCTGCCTTCTACTTGCGCTTTCATCTTGCAGTGTGCTAAGCATTCCCATTTGCCATTTCCTATCCTTGATCTGTCCCACACTGATCGCCCCAGCTCCTACCAGGCTCTCCATGCTGTATAACTGAGCTGTGGTTTGGATGATTTCTCTTATTTTCCTCCTTTTTATATTCTCCCTGCATAAAAATTAATCTCATCCTAAACTCATCTGACCTTAGTAAATTTACCAGCCTCTGCGGCCTGAAGGGTTTTCCCAGCTGTTTCCAGCTTTACACATAATAAAAACGCTGATGACATATCTTTGCAGGATAGTCACTTTTCAGAGTTTAATGTATTGGTATTTCACATTTTATTTTAATATTTTTTCACTACATTGTGGATTCATCACTTGCCAAATTTCCATTTTTTAAAGTGAAGTCATTTTTGAGTCATATTAACACCAAAACAACCCTGCGGCTAATACTGTGCTCTGGTTTCAGCCACTCATAATGTAAAAATGTCCAAAGCAATGTTCAGACATGCACATCACACTCCTTGGCTGGGACCTTCTGATTTAACCCAGCATGACTGACAACAGTTGAGGTACAATATAAATAGGCGTTTTTAAAAGAAGTACTGAAAACCTCATAATAGCAGGGGGATTTCAGTGAATAGTGTACAGGCTAGTACAACTGTTTTGGTCACACAGGGCTCAGCCAGTCACTTCTGTTAATGGGAATATCAGTCACTCTTGTTATCTCTCCCTAGGAAATGGGTTAAGTTAGCAATTAGGAAATGATGTGCACCTATACAGATCCTGGTGGGGGGTTGCTAGGATCCTGTACTGCTTTGGTTGTTTGTATGGATAAAATGTGCAATGGTGATAATAGCAAAGAAACATACCAACAGTCAAGTGCCACTCTGAAACTGCATTGTCACCTTCACTAACACCAGGGGAGAGAAGAACCTGAGAGATCTCAAGAACGTCTCCGTTGGGCCAGTTTAACATCATCTATTTTTATGCTTCCCAGGCTGGATTTCTGAAACATTTAAAAAATATTTTACTAGATTTATTTTATTAGGATGACAGATGAAGAGACTATTACAAAACCCTGAGCCAGGCACAGTAAAGTCTCCATTTAAAGGACAAGAAGGCAGAAGAAACATTCCACTAGATCTGGAGATGTGGGCAGCTGTACAGGTGCCAGCAAGAGAAAGGGGGAGAAACAACACAAACAGGAGCAGCAGTGAAAGGGAATATATGTCTATGGTGTGAAAGAGCTACAGCTAGAGATTGAGCAATTGTAAATGATGCAGGGTAACCCACGGACTCTGAGGAGACTCAGAGTACTATGAGTGGATTGTGACTGCCCTAGAGCACACATCCTTTCCCCCACCAACAACCCGCCCCGACTGTGAGGAATGGTGGCTGGATTGTGACTGCCCAAAAGCAGCCTCCCACATACACATTGGCCATGATGGGATGGTGGCTGGACTGTGACTGCCCCAGAGTAGCCTCCCCACCCCCAGATGTGGCGGGATAGTGGCGGGATTGTGACTGCCTGAAAACAGGCCTGCCACTGTGAGGTGATGCTGGCTAGATTGTGACTGCCTCAGAGGAGCTGCCCGCCCCAGGCTGTGAGGGGACGGCGGCTGGATTGTGACTGCCCCAGAGTAGCCCCTCAGGCTGTGAGGGGATGGTGGTGGAATTATGACTGCCCCAGAGCACACATATACACCCTGACTGTTAGGAACGGTGGCTGGATTGTGACTGCCCAAAAGCAGCCTCCCACACACACACGGGTCATGATGGGATAACGGCTGGATTGTGATTGCCCCAGAGGAGCCCCCAGGCTGTGAGGGGATGGTGATGGGATTGTGATTGCCCCAGAGGAGCCCCCAGGCTGTGAGGGGACGGTGGTGGGATTGTCATCGCCCCAGGGGAGCCCCAGGCTGTGAGAGAACAGTGGTGGGATTCTGCCCCAGAACAGCCCCAAACGCAGGAGATGCGGAGCGAGGCTGGGCTAAGGGAGATGCGGGCAGGCTAGCAAGCTGCTGCACAGGAGATAGTGGGCAGGAAAATGGGGGCATCGCTTTATCTGGCCCCCATCATGTGACTGGGCTCCCCATGCCCCCGAGCGATGCCCTCTCAGTCTGGCCGCCCTGTAGAGCCCGGCTGGCAGCCAGCAAAGGGAATGGCCAGAGATGGGCCGCCACTCTCGTGCCCACCGTGGGGAGGGCTTGAGGCAAGCCAGACACCAGCATCTCTCCAGCCCGCCCAGCCGCTGAGCGAGGATCATTAGCAGCAGCAGCAGCTTCAGCTGGAGGCGGCGGCTTTGCGAGCTGTGACTCCAGCTCTGGGAGTCTGTGCCAGCTGGGTGGAGACAGGCAGTGTGTCAGGAATGGAACAGCCAGAGGCGAGGGGGTGATGTGCAGGCCCAGGAAGAATAGGGTGACCAGATGAGATGAAGAAAATATTGGGACACATGGGGGGTGGAGCAAAAAAAAAAAAAAAGCCGAGTGCTGCCGGTGGGACAAATTGCGTCCCGACCAAAGGTCAGTCGGGACGTGGGACAACCACCCAAATATCGGGACGGTCCCAATTTTATCGGGACATCTGGTCACCCTAGGGAAGAATGAAGAGGGTGAGAGATGTAGAGGGTGCATGAGCAGCCCCTCTGACAACACGATGGGAAGCATTTTTATTATTAATAAAAAAAATAACATATATAGCACTGTGAATTGACAGGGTGCTTGCAAGCAGTATAAGACACCTCTCCCACCCGAGAGAGCTTCCAGTCTAAGATCTCAAACCTGCAAACATCCTTAGCTTTAAGCCCAAGTAGTCCCAATTATTTTAGTGGGACTGCATAGGAGAGAAAGGGCACGTAGACATTGGACAACTCTTCAGGACTAGAGGAGTGAGGAGAGTGACAGAAAGAACAAAGAAGGATGTGACACAGCAGGAAGGTTCAGACTTGCATTAGAGAGAGCACTTAGCTTGATTGCACTACTTCATATCACTCTTCAATAGGGATCAACAGTAATGGTACATCAGACCATGCTGCATCAGCTCATGCGAAAGGGCTGTGTGTGGTCTTGTATACAGTTAGGGTCTTATTTCTGTGCAGTGTTGTGTGCTTCCTGGGCCATCCTGCTGTGCCAGGTGTTATGGCTATGACAGACTGTATAGTTTATTGTATGGCTACGTGGATTCACTATATGATATAACATTGACTCCCTGAACTGCACTTCCCAGCTTTGTGAATATGGGTGTTTCTGACAAGTGTTTGAAATTTGATACCTATTGGTCTCATGTTTGTGAGACATGAGGACCCAGGAGCTTTCCTCTGATGCCCTGTAGCAATACTTTATAAGATTTTATTAGTTCAAGTAAACTTTAAGCATCTGTACCAAATTCTACCTTCCTGAATCATAGGGGTGCAGTTTCCTGGTGAGATAGAAATCTGAAACCTATGGATCTGAAGGTTTGCAAAACAGAGTCAGAACATGGGTTATTTACATTTTATATAGGCAATTCATTGCAGGAAGAATGTATTCTGTGTGACCTCGAGATGCAACTTACAAGGCTGAACTGATTCCAGCTATTGCTGGCACTCACATAGCAATAGAGCCCTCGGATGAGTGTGTTCAAAGTTTGTTTTCTGAATAAATTTTTTTTCACTGGCCAGAGCAGCACAAATGTCAATAACAAAGTCTCTTCTATATGCCATTTCCTCGCTAAAAGCCCAAACCAGATTTCACCATACTAGGCACTGTTAACTTGCTAATAAATGTAGCCAATCAATTTCTAGAGCAGAATATGCAAGTAAAATCTATGTCTTCCATCTAAGTTCCAGATCTGTCACAATCCATGATGAATTCCCAACCAAGGAAAAGGATATGGTAATGCAAGATGAGCAGCCTAGATTTCAGAATTGTGGAACTTACTGAGGCCAGCATATGATCCCGTGAAACGTGATGTTACTGTAGCAGTCAGTGCTTCCATCAATACACTACCATAAGATGAAGCAGTCACCTTGTGGGTGAGGCATGGAGTGGGTCTTCAGAGGCCTGGGTTAATTTCCAGACATATCTTAAAAATCACTATCTCTCTGTACCTCAATTTCTCATTTCTATATTTCCCTACCTCACAGGCATCTATCTGTGAGCATAAATTCATTAGTGATTGTGATTTTCTCAGATATTATGGTGATGGGGAGAGGGGCACATAGGTGCCTAAGATAGGTTAAAAGGCAAGAACAGAGCCACCCTGGATGGCTGAAGGAAGTTTTCACATCTAAGTCATCAGTTCAAAGCTAGCAAGGATCACAAGGGACTGTTACTATCTGAAGGTTGTCTATGGAATGAGATGATGGGTCTCAGACCCAGTTCATAGGAGGCAAAAAAAAACATTAAAATGTACAACCATCTTTGCAACCTGCAAAAAGGGACAAAGAATTGAATAGTCCAGAGAGCCATCAGTAGAAGCCATAAGAATGAATGTGGTCACCCAGGGAAATAGTTTAAAGTGCAGGGGAGAGGAAGCAGGAGGTAAAACCATAGAGTATTTTAAAAGAGCAGTGGCAGAGGTAGAAGAACCATGAAAGACCAGGGCTGAAAGAAAAGTTAAGGAGGAAGTAAGCAGACAAATCAAGATAGATGAGAATGAAGATGTCCTTAGAATAGGTCAGTTCCAGGTTTAGTATCCTGAGTGAGGAAGACCAGAAGGAGGCCCCACTGCAGCAGATCCAGGACAGAATTAAAGGAGAATGAGGCAGTGGAGTTAGACTTCTTGCTTACAAAGCTTGGTTTGAATGGATGAAGAGAGATGAGGTGGTAGCTGGAGTAGGAATGGGGATACTTTTTTAAAGGTGGAGGATCAGTAGGCCAAGTGGTCAACCTGTTAACAAATGTCAAAGACCCAAGGTCACTGAAAATAATCCCAGTAATTCACTGTAGTTGATGATTTTACTTATTTACAATATTTTAAATAATTCAGCAAGTGTAAGCAAAGATGTTCTGAATTAGGAGAAATAAGAATTTGTGTCTGTTGTCAGGACAAGGACAGCATTGTCTGAAATTCAGCTAGTCAGATATTGGCTGTTTTAGACTTCTGCCTATTCTCAAGCAAAGTTTATTTTACAAATATATTAATATCGTCTGTTTGAAATGAATTTTCAATTGTGCAGTGCAACAACATCTGGAATTAGCCATCCACTAACAACACATTCTACAAGGAAGCGGAGGAAAAATGCCAGGCAGCCACTTTGCTGTGGAGTTCTGCTCCAAGATTCCAGCCCCTGAGGGATGGGGGCCTGGGTGCCAACATTCAGCAGAACCATGGAGGCCTTGATCCCTGTGAGCAGGGAAAATACACTCTGCACAACCTTCACTGCACAAAGTTGCAGGCAGCGAACAGGTCCAAATCAGAGAAAAGAAGATAAATGCAGAGTTCACTTAACCTCCCCTCCGATGCTCACACCTGCTCAGGCCAGAAGACATTGTACACAGTCCTAATATAAAGTAGCTGCAGCATTCTTTGGTACCACACATGTTACTTCTCTCTGTAGAGTCTGGAGGTATTTGCTGTTTTCTTAAAGCTCCAGCTCTTGGCATTCTCTGATTACATGTGAATCTCACCTTTTTAGGAAGTTTCTAGCCTTCATGGTTGCAGAGAAAACTTCAAAATATGACCTGAGTGAACTCTAAAAACTCTGAAAACAAAAGGAAAATACAAAGAAACCAACTATATTTTTTTAAAATCTCATAATTTTTAAGCCAATCTCATGATTTTTCAGGGCTTGTCTTGTGTATTTTGAATAGCCCAGCAGATACCTGGGGCACTATGAAAATAACAGTTGTAAAACTCTAATTCACAGGCACCTTGCACAGGGATGTGAGCTTCACCAACGGGGAACCAGAACTGGACAAACAATATAAAACCTTCATTTACCCAAACCGGACATTCTGCAGTGCCTGAGCAATCACAGTAGAGTAGCTCAGGAGGGCAGGCCGTGCTATCCTCCCCATTTGGGATTTATGAAACAACTAAAAGTTCAAGGTACTTTCAATAGGTGCTCTGTGTTCCATTTCTCAAGAACAGAATTGCTTTGAGAGCATCATACTAAGCCATTTGGGCTGAGCTGGGACATCAGCCCTTCTGCGTGGAGCAAACTTCACAGACCAGCTCAACACTTTGATTTCATAGTTCTAGTTAAAATTAGCAAATTTTAAAAATCTAATAGCTCCCTACTAGCTTCTCTGGCTGATGTATACATGTGGATGCAAGGTGGCTATTTATTTAATTAATTTATTTCAATCCAAGCACAAATTTCAGGTATTTTCCCTCCTAATCTCTCCTATTAAGAACAAGCAGAATTTACAGTTGGAATGTATCTTGGGGATCTATGTGGGGGGAGCAATGATTGCGTTGCTCACCTAATATTAATAAACTCCAGGAGCAGCCAGCCCTTCTACCTTCCACTTCTGAACTGTCACTAGATACTAGCGTATTCACCTCTACGTATAATGGACAAATACAGCTCAAGTGCCCTCTAGTGGAACTACATTGTACTTGACCTTTCCTTGCTCCTTGTGTGGGGCTAGAAGTATGAAAGATGGATTTTACTTTGTGTTTTGGAAGGCTCATAGGCTTAACATTAACCTGCTTAGCTCCTTTCCCAACAGCTAGCATGTATTTCTGATAGGGGCCCTGCCTGGCTGATGGGAAACGTTCTTGAGCTAAGCTTCCCTATGATTATTTATTTGATTATTTATTCATGCATTTATTTAACTATATCACATCAAGTAAAATCTCCAAACAGCAAATGGACTTTTTTCCTTTCCCTGAGGACCTGACATATTAAAGGCACAAATACAAACAAAAGAGATGATGGTCACAGGGTGTTGTGTGACCATTGTTCTTCACAGTCTTTGCAGAGCAGGTGAGTTTTCAGAATTGACTTTAGGGAGGTTTGAGGGATGCATATTGATGGGGGTGCTGTCTCAGATGTAACCAAGAAGAATAGGAGGAAATCAAGAAAGAGAAAATTTAGGGTGAATATTAGAAAAATTGTCCTGATAGCATGATCTGTTCAACTGTGGAATAATCTCTCATGGGGAAGGATGGAAGCCCCATTACTTGGAATATCTGAAACCACACTGTTTTACACACTTGAACAAGTCTCTTGAACTCCTTCATTACATGCACCCACTTGATAGATTGTCTTGCAGACACCTCCTTTGCCATTCATGCCAACAACCTGCTCTTTTCCCTTTCTTCATCACCTATTTTACTGTTCCTAATAGACCTGAAAAAACAAAGCCTTTTTATTTAATCAAAAGAACTTTTCTAATCAAAAACTATGGAAATGATTAGCAGCAGCTATCTCTGGCCAGGGCCACATACATACTGTGTATGTATATGCACACAACTGCAACTCATACACCATACCTATGCTGTAACCCCCCCTCCACCCCACACACACAGTCCCTGAACTTTTGGGTGCACAGCCTCTGCATTCTCAGGCACCTCTCATGTGTACCTACATGCTCTGCATTCTCTCACACATACCTGCTACCCTTACCTCACATTCCCCTTCCTCCCTCACATTCACTTTAGACCCACCCTGTTGAGTCTTCTGTGATACAAAAATGTGTGAATCCTCAGTCAAGAGGAATTTGTACCCAGGGCATTGCTAAGAAAGGTCAAAGGTCAGACAGTGACTAATTTCAAGCCAGAAGTTTTAGAAGTGAATGTAGATTCCTGTCTGTGGTGTCTATTCTGATGGGTTGGAGCTTTGTGAGGTGCAACGCAGTTCTCCCTTGGCCATCATTACTGAATCATTTCAAAACATTGCACAGAAAACACAGACTGATCCCCCTGCCTTCCTTGCCCATGTGTTTTTCTTTTAAAACATTTGCATCCACAAGACAGTTTTCCTGAAAATTCAGTGCAAGTTATTTCTGAAACAAAATCGCCTCCTTTCAGAATGTCAGTAATTTAAAAAATGTTACAGCTAACAGCTTCATGTGGGTGAATAAGAGACCCCAACATGTTGATTACCTGCAAACTCTCATCCATGACTGACTGTTTCACAGCTGTCTTTGTCTGTCCTTCATGGCAGGTCCCCAGCATTCATCTGTTTACATTGAATGTGTTGCAGAATGGGCCTCTTTGGTACCCTGTCTTCATTTTGCTGGTAACACTTGGTGTGAGTGTAAGTTCTGAGGTTTTGAGACTTACAGAGAGGCCGGGTGAAGGTTGTTGGAGCAGCTATGGGAAAGGGGGATCAACTACCACATGCATGTGCTAAGAACCTACATAGAAATGAAATATTCAAAATATTGCAGCTTTTCTCCTCTCCAAAACTAAAGCTTGTTAGTTACACAGTCACTTAGGAGCCTCCTGACAAACTGCTGAGTGCTTGGCTGATGTTAAAGGTGAAAGCAAAGGCTACACATACAATGAGCACTGGGGACAATCTGTGGCCAAACCTGAGTTACATGAATCTAAGCAAAACATGGGCCTGTACTGTCTGCAAGGCCCCAGACCAGCTAAAACTTTCAATCACTGCAGACACACAACTTCAGCTTTTAAATCATTATTACTTGCGGTTTATATTCCAACACATTTCCAATTTAACCATTTTACAAGTTGCCAGAAATATTTGGGTTTGTATGTTACTAAGTGAATGTCTGCTTCCTCTGGAAGGACATTCTGTACATGCAGAGAGTTGGATATTGTGTGACTAGGATGGGAATAGCTTTGGATGCATCTTTTCTAACAGCTCTTCTTCTCAATTTATCCCATTAACAGGAAAGCTGCACAGAAAACTGAGCACTATTTCATTTTGATGAATAGAAAGTGGTTATGTGATAGATAACATCAGTTTAGTATTGGAAAGTTCTTCTCTATATTGCCCTGGCAGGACGGAATCACCAGTGGAACAATTTACCAAGGATCATGGTGAATTCTCCATCACTGACCATTTTAAAATCAAGATTGGATGTCTTTCTAAACGCTGTGATCTAGGAATTATTTTGAGGGAAGTTTTCAGGCTTGTATTATACAGTAGGTCAGACTAGATGATCATAATGAGCCCTTTTTGCCTTGGATTCTATGAACAGTTATTTACAGAAACAACCCATAGATAGCTCAGGTTGTAATGGAGAAAAGATTGAGGTAGCATGCATTTTATGCTGAACTTGGGGATACCATTTTGGAGGCTTCACAGACATCTCTTTCTCTCTCCTTTCCCATGAACTCTGTTTCTGTTGTATGAGGTCCAGCCACTTTATCTGAGGAACAAAATGTACAGCAAAATATCATTAAGCAAAAACAAATTCCACAAATTTGCAGAATAATAGTTGAAGAAAACCAGGTAGCAGGTTCTGCATCCTCCCTATTTTCTATGCAATTTCCAGAGCTTTGTTGAACTTTCTTGGGAATTCTTCTAGAGCAGTGGTCCCCAACCTTTTTTGTCTGGCGGGCACCAGACGGCGAGCTACAGAGGATTGTGGCAGCGGATGAGCATCCGCTGAAATTCCGCCAACAAGTAGCAATGTCAATAGGCATCGCTACCAAAATGCCGCCAACAAGTAGCATCATCCAGTGGCGTTGCCACCGAAATACTGCCGAAAACTGGCGGCATTTCAGTGGCGACGCCTCTGGATGACACCGCTTGTCAGCAGCATTTTGAAGGATGCTTGTCCACCGGCCAGTACGCGGGTGCACTTAGATGCCCCGGCGGGTGCCATGGCGCCCGCAGGCACCGTGTTGGGGACCCCTGTTCTAGAGTAACCCAGATCTAGGGATATAGTAATAGAACCATTTAGCTTGGCATGGGTTTGAGTTAGACACTCCAAAGTGGAGCAGATACCATGATCCAGACTGTCAGTACATGATGAACCAGAACAGAGACTTTTCCTGAGAAATGAATAAAAATTTTATTGTAAATTCACTGGCCTGGGTTAAGGAATCCCTGTACAACAAACAAACAAACCCCTTCTCTTAGACCATATTGGCACTGATTCAAATAATCTCCCCACACATCATAGGCAGAGATTTACAACACAAGGGAAATACCTGAAGAAAACCATGTTGCTGACCTGATGGTAAATCAGATGTGCAAAGCATGCAACATAATGGATCCCAGTTTTGACTGGGATTCCTGGCAATCTGCTGTAAAAATTATTATTACTAATGATGCAACTTTTTAACTTTAAAATGTGGGGAGAGGGGTAAAGTTATTTTTCTTGGATGCAGAATACAAGCAGTTTGATTAAATGTAGTAAAATGCTGTGATTTACATGATGTGCTGGCTTTGCATCGCTCTGTATGTTTTCACTTATTAGCCAAAGTAACCTACAACCTTTGATTCCTTTAGACAATGAAAAGTGTATGTGCAGTGTAGCTGCCATCTGTCTTGGATTTTAGAGGGCACCTGGCACAGTGGTACCAAGCACCAAGTACAATCTGCACATAGCACAGTTTGTTACACTTTGTGTAGTGAACAAACAAAGGTTACAAAGATCACTAAATCACCATCATTCCCCAGCCTAAAGTACCACTGTTGTCTTACCCAGAGACGCATGACTTTTCTGCCCAGAAGAGAGACCCCTCTGTCTCTACCTGGTATGTTTACTGGATCCCTCATCCATCATGCTGCTGAAATAAGTCCCCCAAGTGTCAAACAAGCCCTAATGCTGATAGTCTGCTCCTTCAGTTGCTGATAGGATTCATGCCAGATGAAGGCAGAACGATTGTGCCAGGCAGCGCAACCCTTACTCATTCCCCAGGAGCTGAACCATGGTACTGACCTCTCCAATGGAATTGTTATTTCTCGCCATATTACAAGTCACTGCCATGTCATCCTTCATGTAAGTAAAATGAAACACAGAAAATATGCAGCACATTTCACCACCGAGTACTCCCATTACACATTCCAGCCTCATTGCATTTTTGAAGGACCACAGAAATGTGAAGCTTAAAACCTGTCTAGTAAACTTCCTCAACACTGAGGCATACGCTTTGAATTTAATCACTTTTTTTTTCCCATTGCCCTTTGGAACAGTCTCCCTTTCCTACTTGGCTCAATGAGAGACAATTCTCACATCAGGTCAACAGCAATGGCATGTTCCACCCTGTAGTGCAGTTTGAGATTTTGGGGCCTCTGTGCTTCTAGGAATTATTGCACTGACACTCCTGGGAAAGTCTGGAAATGCCTTTGGTGCCGGATATTATCAGGCACTTCTGCTGTGGAGTGATAAAATATCGTTCCTGGCACTTACTGAGCATGGAGTGGGCATACAAGGATCGGTCTAGATCATGACACTGAGCACGGAACAAGCAGGAGTGGATACATGAGCATCACTCTAGATCATGACACCGAGCACAGACTGTGTGACAGATGGACATGCCAGCATCACTCTAGATTGTGACACTGAGCAAGGAATAGCAAGGAGTGGATGTGTGACCATCGCTCTAGATCATGACACAGCAAGTGGGTAGGGAGTGACATGCAAGCATCACTTTAGATTGTGACATCGAGCATCACTCTATATCCTGACACTGAGCATAGAACCCGCAGAGAGCAGACACACAAGTATCACTGTAGATCATGACACTGAGCATGGAATGCACCATTTCCATTAGCAGACCCTCTTTACAAACTTTCACTGTTACCTCACAGAGGGCCAAGGGGGTTAAGTCACGATCCTTATCCACATTTTAAACATGCAGAATCTGAAGGACAGCAAGGTGAGGTGATCTGCACAAGAACAGACAGCAAGTCAGAGTGGGGATTAGCATGCAGGAGACCCTGACTCCCAGTCCTGGGGTCAGCCTCTTAGACTAACCTCTCATTAAATTATTGCATAGTTTCATGCTGGGTCATCAGAATGACCCTCACTCCACTGCTGATGCTTTACAATCCCATGATGACAATGTGGGTTCAGCTTAATTCCTTTTAAGGCGGGGGCTGAGCGCTCTGGGGAAAGAAGCCTCTCCTTACATCACCCAGCAGTGAGACAGAGAAGCATTGATGGGCTCCAAGGAGTCCTGGCTACATTTGGTAAATTGTTCCAGTATTAGTTACCAACACCGCAGCTGTTAAAGAGCCCTTTACGATTATATAGTTTCTCCCTGCATAGGTACTTACAGGCTATGGTCAAGTCACTTGTTAACCTTCTCTTTGTAAGCTTAATAATTATTGTTCTCATTAGAATGCCTAGGGATGACTGTCCCACAGGACACTCATTGTAATGTGGGGTACATATTAGGGTCCTGTTGTCTCACTTATGAAGTTAACAACAGGACATTGTCCCCATTTGGGATGCATTGAGAAGCTAGGGTCCAACATGGAACTCATTGCGCTATGTTGTAAAGTTTTAGGATCCTGTTATGTTCCTTTCCTACCAGGTTACCACAATTCAAATAACAACAATTATTAAGTATTGGAATCTATTCTATTCTCTGTATATTCTATTTTTATACCATTCTCATCACTTTAGTATCTGAACGTCTTCCAGCAGCGTATTAAGCAATGTGACTAACATCTGTCACGTGTTGTTTGTTCTCTCATCCTCTCCCCAGCGGATGAAGCATGTGGAGTGTCTTGTTTTGGTAATTAAATGTATACACACACACACACACACACACACACACACAGAGCTATATATTTATATTAGGGAATGCAAGGTCAAAGAAATGTGCCTTGTATTTGAAGCAGCAGATCGAGAGGTTTGTAATGGTCCTTAGTTCCAAGGGGAGTTTATTCCAGTCTCAGACCATCCCCCGTGCAAGTTTTGTCTCCCACGCAGACAAGCTTTAGTGTTACTATAGAGCGTTCCATTGTGCCAGAGGAATTTAGTTGTTGGCCACAGTCTTCAACCTTGAGCTATAGGTTGACTTTTAGATCTCCTGGGCCCTGGCTATGGAGCAGGTTGAAGATAAAGACCAAGACCTTGACCTTGATTCAATAGTCTATGGGATGGCAGTGTAGAAAGCAGAGGACAGTTGTGATGTGCTCTCAGTGGCCTATGTTGCTGATGAAGCATGCTGCAGCATTTTGTACAAGTTGAAGTTTCGTAAGTGCTGAAGAGCTTCTGGCAGTCAGAGGTTTAGGGACACCCAGAGCACAGAGTTGCATCTATAACCATCCTGGATACTAGGCATTGATCAATATATCCTCCATTAACTTATCTGATTCTTTTTTTGAACTCAGTTATACAGGTTGACTTTGTGTTGTGTGAAGAAGTACTCTTTTCCTTATGCTTGTGTTAAAAATGCTGCCTATTAATTGCTTTGGGTGACCCCTGGTTCATAAGTTATGAGAAGGGGTAAATAACACCTTCCTTATTCACTTTATCCACATCATTCATGATAGAATAGACCTCTATCAACCACCATGGGTTCAGATCAAGCACCTTCCAAACAACATGTTTCACAGACTCCTCATATGACAGTCAAAGCTCCTCACCAGGCTTCTGTGCAATCTGAAAAAAACAGACCACCTCCATCTTCTCAGTTTCATGAAGTCTCTTTCCCAAGCTGAATAGTCCCAGTCTTTTTAATCTCTCCTCGTATGGAAACTGTTCTATAGCTGTAATGTCAGAGCAAAAAGATCTCAGGCCGCTGCCTTAATGAGCTAATGATCTGTCCAAGACAGTGGCTGTGTTGTGATGTCCTTGAGTCTGACATCTAGGCCAGAGATTAGGTCCAGCGTATGACTGGCTGCATGTGTTAAACCGGAGATGGCTTGTGAAAGTCCTAGGGAGCAAGTGAGGAAACAAGTTGTATTTTTCTGTTATGTTTTCTATCTTAGGGGTTTAAAACATCAAATTACCCTATTTGGGATTGTTACAGTCCAACAGGCTACCCCTTGCAATGTGGGATATGAGGGTCTTTTTATGCTATTCTCGTCTCTTCATGTTCTTATATCCAGAGGTGGCTCTAGGTATTTTGCCGCCCCAAGCACGGCAGGCAGGCTGCCTTCAGCGGCTTGCCTGCAGGAGGTCCCCAATCCCGCAGATTCGGCAGCATGCCTGCGGGAGGTCCACTGAAGCCACGGGACCAGCGGATCCTCTGCAGGCATGCCGCTGAAGGCAACCTGCCTGCCGCCCTCACAGCGGCCGGCAGAGCACCCCCCCCACGCCCGTGGCTTGCTGCCCCAGGCACGCGCTTGGCATGCTGGGGCCTGGAGCCACCCCTGCTTATACCACCCTCATCACTACGGTTTCTGAGCACCTTCCAGAAGTACGTTCAATGATGTGACTGACATCTGTCATGTGATTTTCACTTACAGAGTTAAAAAAAATGACATAGTCTCCTTTGGCAAGCATGAGAAGTTCAGAGCCAACAGAGCATGCCTGCCAATGCTAGAAGGTACTGTTATGTTTGTCACTCATCAGGTTTGCAAGGAGATGTTGGGTGAACAGGAATTATTTGGGTCCATTATAGTTCTAACTCCATAGATAATGTTTAAAATTTCCTCCCATTGGGACTCTAAAATGGAAAATCTTGCTGATCCCAGGGAACACAATGACTTACCTTCCACCACACAGCTATAGAGCTAATTCTAATTTAATCCCGAAAACCCAGTGTTACAGTAATGTGAAAGCTTGCCTCAGCCTCTCTTCAGGACAATTCCAGAAGTGTCTGGTAGTTTAGCTGTATCATAGAGGAGCACACAGTGTCCCAAGACACCCCTGACGATACCAGAGGGTAATGTAGGGAATCAAGGGGCTGTGCAGAAATGAGAGCTGGCAGGTCATGAGAAGAAATGCAGATGGGCATGGCCCAGAGTGTCTTACTGCCTAATGTTGTACAGTACCCCAGGGAGCACATCAGGCCTCGCTAAGCCTTTTAAAAACGCAGCCTATGGATATGCTATTAAAAGCCTTTTTGGTGGTGTGTTAACTTTTAAGATTGCAGTGTAACGTAAGAGGGGTTATGGAATGGGTCCTGGGAGTGTTGGGAGAGACAGTTTCTAGGGCTGGGAAGGACATTGATGGAACGACCTCTGTAATGCTTTGTTGTTTTTTATAAGTGCTTGTAAGCTTTTTAAGATGATTGAGTGCCTGAAGCACTGTTTTTATGAGCATAGTAGAAAGAAAGAAAGAAAGAAAGAAAGAAAGAAAGAAAGAAAGAAAGAAAGAAAGAAAGAAAGAAAGAAAGAAAGAAAGAAAGAATGACTATATTTAGTTCTAACCCTTTATCCAACTGTACTAAATTGAACTGTGCTTAGTCCACATTCATCTCCTACTGTGGTCCAAATGTGGCAAAACCGGTGATAGGCTAGGACTGGAATCCACAGCAGCACAACAGAATCTCACAGGCCTGGGCTCCTCAAGTCTAGCCTCTGAACACCTGCCCCAACTTCCCCATCCCTTGTCCAGGAGTGGCCCCATATTTTCCTATACAGGGTGTCCCATGTTAGCTAGATCTTCCATCACACTTTGCAGGAGCATATCCCATCCCTTGTATGCCACGCAGAACTTCCTTGGGATTAAATAACTTTAAACAATGAATTTTTTCTGTGCATTTTTCACCGTTTGCAGCAGGCTGTTTTGTTACCCTCTGGCACTGACCTCCTTGGAAACAAAACATCTCCAGGGCCCTTTTAATTCTATTTAAATAAATTAAACCAAATTAAAACTTTTAATGGGCCATTATTACATTTTATAATCCATTGTTCACTGGCCCATCGGATGACATCAAGGACTTGGAATGTGCATCTGTCGACTGACTGGCGTTACAACTAGGCTTCAAGTCCTCCTGGCCTTGTTACCTGTAAGTCCTCACTTCATGTCCCAGGAGATGGCTGGTGCCAGAGCTTCCTTTCTGAGCAGTGATTTGTTTCACTGCACACCCCAGAATGTTCTCCCCAGGTGGGAAGATGGGGCTGCCACGTGCAGACCTAAAAATGGGTGGATGAAATGGGACAAAGGGTGTTTTTTAAGGATGTGCAACCCTTCTCCAAGGTCCGCAAATATCTTCCATGTTCTTTTCATTTTTAGGGTTTTTCTCTGAGTTAAAGATAACAACAGATATTATAGCTGCTGAGCAAATCTTCTTTCTGTTATTCCTTTGGCACAAATGTTTGCACCAGGGCGGCAATGTTTCCCACTCACTTTACATGGATGGAGATGACTGTCCAAAATGCAGGGCAATGAGGATCAGACCCAAAGAGCATGAAGAGTGGAGTGTGAAACTGGGATCCTTTAATGGACATAACTGGAGGGATAGGGAGGTGGGAAGAGTCAGTTTTCCTGTAGGGAGGGAGAGAGGGATCAGCATCTTACATGGGTCTGGGTGCCCATTGCTTGGGAGAGAAGTGCAAAGGATCCAGAAGATGCGATTCTACAGCTCTCTGTGACCCAGAGAAAACAGCACAGAAAGGGGAATTTTAAATTGAAAATGAAATGACTGGTGTCTCCTCCAGTTTAATAAGCAGCAATTCAGGGCCAGCCCAGCCCATGAACTTGTAAGCTGCCAAGAATTCCCCACAGGTTCCTGTTCCTGCTCGAATTGCGGTCTCTAAATCTTGCTGGAGTGTCTGTAGTTTTGCCTAAGGTGCATTTCTGACTCTGACACTTTGTCTGTCACCTGCTAATGCTGACAAGGGAGGAGGAGGTTCCAGCAGGGTTTGCTGCAGCTTCTCACTGACATCAGGATTACACTCACTCAAGACAAGTCTGGTTTTGACAAAAGTTGGGCCCAACAGGGAATTTTCAGGCCTATGGAGTTTCTTTGAGTGACACCCCCTCCTCCCCACTACCACCAGTTCCCAGAGGTGTTGGAAGAAGCCTCTGGGTTTTGCTTTGCAGAAACATTTCCTGCAGATGTGAGACATTTGCAGATTTCTGTGATTGCACAAACTTGCACTTATTTCTGAACAAGCATCATTTATAGAGGAGCCAGTACTGGAACCACCCAGCCACACGCTGGAGATCTCATCACTCCAGTGTTTGCCCATCTCTAGAAACATTGGATGGGCCAAAAGTTTTTGGCATGGCTGGATACTATGTAGTATGCTAATATAAATGAAAAGGAGGGGTATGGGTGACAGGGCTTTAAACATGGCTGTGCAATGGCACAATGGGTAGCTAAACCCTGGTGTCCCTTCAATGTACTGTGATAAAGTTCTTCCTCTACCTTGGTGGGTCCTGTGCTTATTGGTGGATTTTGCTAGCCTCAGAGATCTTCCTGTGTTGGATCAGGAGTTGGGAGGTTTTGGGGGGAACCTGGGCCTGCCCTCTACCCCAGGTTCCAGCCCAGGGCCCTGTGGACTGCAGCTGTCTAGAGTGCCTTCTGGAACAGCTACACGACAACTACAATTCCCTGGTCTACTTCCCCATGGCCTCCTCCCAACAGTTTCTTTGTCCTCACCACCGGACCTTCCTCCTGATGTCTGTTAACGCTTGTACTCCTCAGTCCTCCAGCAGCACATCCTCTCACTCCCAGCTTCATTCACACTTCCTCTCCTCTGACTCCCTGGCTCTCTTTGGCCTGACTGGAGTGAGCCCTTTTATAGCATCAGAGGGGCCTTAATTAGAGTCAGGTGCTTAACAGCCTCGCCTGACTCTTAGCAGGTTAATTGGAGTCAGGTGTTCTCATTAGCCTGGAGCAGCCCCTGCTCTGGTCACCCAGGGAACAGAAAACTGCTTATCCAATGGCCAGTATATCTCCCTTCTACTACTCTGCTGTTCCCAACTGGCCTGGGTCTATCACATTACACACACCTTTTAGGAGGGAGAATAACAGTGTGGCCAAGCTGAGTGCAACTCTTAGGTATCACTAATACAGTTCTTCTTAAACATTGGGATAGCACAGGCCGTGCCCATGTGTACTATTCCCTGTCTCAGGGAAGGCGTAATCTGAATGAGAAGAGGGTCTGTCTGATAGGCCAGAGGCCTGCCCTTAACTAGCAGGACAGAGCAGCAGGCTCATTGTTGCCCAAAGTCACCATCACTGTGCCTAAAGACTGTGCATGTGATTGACTTTGTCTGACAGAGAAATCAGCAAAATGCATCAACATTCTCACAGCTGCCTTGTGCCTGAAATGCAAGCAGGAATCTGGGCCTGTGCAGTCCTCATGGTGTCCATCTGTTGTTCTCTTCAGCCTGGAACAAGCTTCACAGATTCAGATTTCATGGAACGTGGTCCCACTGCTGAGCTGGGGAGGAAAGGGCAGAGCCAAGAAAGAGCATGGTGGGATCGGTTAAAGGTAGGTTGAGAACAGGAGAGGAGCCAGGCTGTCTCCTTGGACACAGTAAAAGAAGCAAATTTCTAATCTTCTTTATAATCCAGTGAGCAATTCCTGCACAACAGTCCGGGACAGACTTGATCACATTGCTAGGTCCCACCGCACTCAGACACTTTACTCAGTGGAAATGGAAACAGAAATATAGGTGCCAATTAGGTGATCCAAGTTAAAATATCCCTGTCAAAATGGGAGCCCTTGAAGGTTCCTGAACTATTCTGTTGGAATTTAAAGTAAATTGTAATTCCATGTAAATCACTCCCTTGAGTCAGGAAATAAGACTTTTTTTTTTTTCACATAGCGCCTTCTCAATTTTTGGCTTGAGCTTCTCCGAGAGGCTATTTTGGACCTAAGAAAAGGGAATTTGAGCTTAGTGCACATAGCAAAAGCAGAAAAACAGGAAACCTGCACAATTTTGTGCATAGCTGAGAATAGAGCACACAAAAGTTCTGTTGTTCATAAAGGAACAAAAACCAGAACAATTGTAGGTATACGCCTGCAAACACTTAGCAACGAGTTCATCACTAGGATGAAACAAGGATATTGTGCCCTTTCTCCTAATCTCTCCTGGGTTAGTGGATTATCAGAGAATTCAACAATTTTGAGGACAACCAAAACCAAACAAACAATATTTCAGTACTGGACAAAAAGTCAGAAAATCCTGTTCTCCAGGCCTGAGGAATAATAGGGATAAATTTAAAGATTTATTTTGGAGCCAGTTTAGGAATATTAATTCCAGGATAAGAGTTCAGATCTTCCCCTTGTTTATTTTGTAGGCAGAGTTAAACTAAAATTTATTGGCAGCACATGGTATGTATATGTAGATTGTAGGAGTCTAGGAGCAAGGACTGTATCTTATCTTCTCATTACCAAGCACACCCATAATCTCTATATGTTGCAATACTATAGCATATAATATAATATTTCAATATAAATGTAAAAAGCAGCAAAGAGTCCTGTGGCACCTTAAAGACTAACAGATGTATTGGAGCATAAGCTTTCGTGGGTGAATACCCACTTCGTCAGATGCATGTCTAAAGAACTGGGTATTCACCCACGAAACCTTATGCTCCAATATGTCTGTTAGTCTTTAAGATGCCACAGGACTCTTGATTGCTTTTTACAGATCCAGACTCACCTGGCTACCCCTCTGATACTCAATATAAATGTGTAATTGCTGTATATGCAGTCTATTGGTGTGCATTGTGATAGGCAGATGAAAAAGAAGTAAAGTCATTGCTCCAAGAACCTGACAATTGTAACTCTACCTGTAAAGAGATTTTCAAATTAGTAGCTAGATATTATAAGACAAGTCTGTTTACTTTATCCAAGAGAAAGGTAAGACATGACTTGATCATGGTGTTAAGTATCTACATGGTGAGAAGACACCAAAGCAGAGAGCTTGTTAGCAGACAAAGGCAGAACAAGATCCAATGACTGGAAACTGAAGCCGGACAAATTCAGACTGGAAATAAAGTGACAGTTTTTACTGTGGGGATAACTAACCATTGGTACAGTTTACTGAAGGATCTGATGGATTCTCCACCAACCAGAGTATTAAAATTAAGACTGGATGAAATTCTACTTCCTGTGATATGAAGGAGGTCAGCCTAGATGGATCAGAATGGTCCCTTCTGGCCTTAAATTCTGTTAATCTATTTTAAGGCAGTAAATACCGTAACTACCTCATTTGTATGAAGAAAAAACATTAATCACCATTGTAATGTTTTCACAACCCCCAACCTCCTGCAAGGACAGAAATCCTGGAAATCACATATTAAAGTGACAATTAAAGCAGGTGAAATTAGAAAGCTCTCCTGATGTGGAATTATCAACACTGCATAACAAATTACATCATCAATAGGGTAAAACACGGGGCACAAAAAAGCATGATTCTTGCTGGTATCTTTACAGCAGGTACCTACACTGTGTTTTGGCCAGACAGCTAGGCAGAAATCTGAATAACTGGTGAGAAGTGGCTGTACACATACATCATCACTATTGTGTTATAATGTTATTCCTTCTTTTATTTACAAAGTTGCCACACCCAGAACTCCTTAGCAAAAGTATTTCCAGCCAGTGAAAAATGCTGCTTCTCTCTCGTCTAAGCCTCTTAATTTCTCTCTTCCTCTGTCCTTGTTTATTCTTTGCTCTGCAAAGTGTTTGGGATGATGCAGTTATGTTTACACAAGATAAAATTGTGTAATATTGCTTGGTTTTTCAACTTTCTGTCATGAGATTGACGACTGCTGGCACCAGAGGGCGCCAATGGCACATGAAATGTATGTGACACAAAGGCCATGGCTTTTGAGAATCAGTTTAGATGCCACTCAAATTCTGTCACTATTTATATAAATTCTCATAACTCATAAATAAACATAACTCATCCAAACTGAAGGCTGAGTGAGGGCTGAGTGAATGTAGTGGTTTCTTCCCTGGTATCCTTTCTGCTTGGTCATTAACATCAGCCCCAAACAGGAGACTGTAGCAAGAGAAAACAGCCCCACTCCCTCACATTTCCCTTTTCTTGTTTCACTTCAGTGTTGGTTTCCGTCCCACCCTCTATGCCGACCAGATGGGGAGTGTGATTCATTGTGCCCTGGACCAGAGGCTGCCTTCCCCAGGCACTGCCTAGTGGGCAGATAAGGGCACTGGACTGGCCTGTTTCCTGTGATTCATACTGGCTGGTGCAGACCCAGATTCGCATGATAGAACACCAGGCAGAAGAGCTGCACAAGCCCAGCAGTTTCTGAGAGTTGCTTAGATTCCTAGGCCAGGTCTACACTACAGACCTATATCGGTATAAGTACATCACTCAGGGGTGTGAAAAATCCACACCTCTGAGTGACATAGTTATAGTCACCTAATCCCGTGTAGACAGTGCTATGTTGACAGGAGAGCTTCTCCTCACACAGCTACTCCTCTCAGGGAGTTGTATTACCTACACCCAATGGGAGAACTTCTGCCTGTTGGTTTACAGCATCTTCTTTAAAGTGCTACAGAGGGGCAGCTGCACTGATGCAGTGTTTCAAATGTAGACTTGACCCTTGAAGCCTTTTCTGGTCGCCTTTCTCATCCCCAGAGCCTCAGCAGGGCTCACAACTCCCTGACCATTTAATTCCCCCCGCTCCTCCTCCTCCCACATAACACAGGCCACATAATTACCACATTTCCCTTTGGCAACAGTCACATACTTTGTAAGACCAATAAAACTGATTTAGACTGAAACTGTAGATCACAAGTCTTGGACTTTCTCTGCTTAGCTTTGGTCAACTGCATACTGGGCCAGAAATACCCCTGAGTTCACTGCTCCCTGCATCCCAGCACTCACAAGATTAGAAAACAGCACCAACCATAAAAGACTGCTGCTCCTCCTAAAGCCCAAGGTAGATTTCAGCCAAGGATGCACTAAAGGAGCTGCAGGGTGCAGGATCTCTCATGTGATGGATGCCTTGGTCACTGGGGGTTGCTGTTTTGTTTAGCTTTATATAGCATGTACACTAACATCTCCCACAGCTGGATCTTGGCTGCAGGATGTAATTATCAGGGATCAGATATGTGGGGCAGTTACCTCATTCCTCTGCTTTCCAGTGGGAATGTCACACCTGCACCATAGAGTCTGCTTCTGGACCTGCGTTTCCTTTTATCAGCAGTGTGCTGCAATGAACAAAAGGAACCAGAGCTGATGCCAAGAATGTGGCTGATGAATCCCCTAGCTGGATTTCTATTTGTTTGGAGCCCAGGGTGCTGCAGGGTTTGCTCCTGGCTATGCTAGTGCACTGCATATGGAAACTCCAGGACCGTAAACATGGGCAACTATCAAACATTCTTGTGTAAATAGCTGCTTAAATAAAACCTACAAAATTGTGAACTCTGCTGTGGAAACAGAATGCAATATTTGTATTTGAACCATGATAGTAAATTCCAGCATATTTGTGTCTGTTACGTGTGGGAGGTGATGCTTGGATGTTATTGATTCAAATAGTTAATTCTGGAAATTCAACAAAATATTCTACTTTAGCATTCCCTGAGCTTTGTTCTGTTCATGGCTAGTATCACTACCTCAGTTCAGAGCCTCTGTTCCAAGACACAGTACAATTGCAGCTATAAGGAGTAGAGTAATGGGACTGCATTAATGTGTTTCATGTTGAAGTTTTTAGGTTAATCGTTGCTGAAGAAGGATGTTCGGTGACTTCCTGCTGGGCTACTTTGAATATGGTTTCAACTGAGAAGGCTGCAAAAATGGCTTAATCATCACATTTCATGAAATGACTTGGAAGAAAAATAACTGCAAGAGGATTGCACTAAATCCACATCAAATCATCCTTAACAAACTTTGCTAATATTTTCTAAAGGCCAAATATCAAAGATATTGTAGCTCTTGTGGCTAAGTATGTTACTGATCCTTCCGGACGCAATAAGAGTACTGACATAAAATATTTTGCAGTAAATGATTGAGAAAAGCTGCCACACAGAAGAGAAGAGTATTAAACTGGAGCAGCATGTTGGCCATACTTATGTGGAGTAATTAATTGCAATGTTAATAACAGAGCACAACTTTCATGTTATATTTAAAATCTGTTCAGCCAGATTTCAACCACTGTTAGAAGTATGTAACAAGAAGGCTTATTTTTTTAATTAGGACTGAAAGCCCAGGTCCTAAAGCATTAGGGGAAAGGACAAGAGTTCACACAATGTGACAGAAGCTACAGGTGTAAAATTCTCATTAAGGAATATCCATTCTGTCCTCTTTCAGCCAATACAAAATTGTTCCAAGATTTGCTACTGGTTTAGGTGTCCAAAGGGGCATTCAGTTCCCTTGAAGGGCTTATTCTACTGCCTAAGCCATCTAACTATCAGGAAGATTTTCTTAATATTCAAACTAATTTACCTTTTATAAATTAAATGCCTATTTGGCAGAATCATGATAAGCATATATTGAGGTTTTCTAAACAAATGATTATTTTTTACAAGATAGATTTTTGGGGTAAATGCCATTTCTGTGGACACATAACACAATGGACCTGGTAGGCCAAAAGAATTTAGCAAAGAGGAGGGCAATGTTGTTCTTTACAATGATACTGAAAGCGTACATTCTTCAACATCAAAACACTGCTCTTCATGATGCAAAGCTGTGATGAGGAGCTCACTAATAAACAGTTTTAGACTTAGTCACACACATCTTCAGAAGTGCCTGATCTCCAGATGAAATGAGGCAGTATGCAATAAATATCCTTAATCCTGCGAAGATCAGAGTGATTGTGTCACCTACATTCACTGACCCTTTCTTCCACTGCATCACATTCAAACTTCTTGTTCTCAAAGTCCTTCATAACTTTGCCTCTCCTTAGTTATCCATTCTTGTCTTGTTACGTTAACCCCACACCCTCTCCTCTCTACCCACAGTGTCAGCCTCATTGGCCCATTGTCTGCTTTTCCCAGAAGTGTCTTCAAAGTTTCTTCCCATACCATCCTTTACAAATGGAATGCCTTTCCTGAATTAATCTACATGGTCACTACTCGTTCCCTCAAATCTTTCCTCAAGACCCATTTCTGCCATGATGCCTATGGGAACTCTGCTACCTATGGCTAGGGTGAGAGGCAATCCATAATAACTTATATTTATTATGATTCAGCACCATCAAGTTGTGCACAAAGCTAACCTGTGTAGCTGTGTGACATTATTACTGTTACTGTCATCCTCCCTCCTCCTTCCCTACTGTTGATTGTATCACTCACTCGTCACGGCTTATCTTAAATTAGGTCCTGATCCGAAGCTGAATGTAGTCAATGAGAGTCTTTCTCTTGACTTCAGTGGCCACTAGATCAGGATGTTAGTGAGGGCTGGGGCTGTGTCTTCCTGTTTGTCCTGATCGGGGCATCCTAAATTATAACAACATAAACTTGATCTAAAAACATGCCTCTAAGCTCAACCTTTGTGCATCCACTTATCAAGTTGGCAAAATTTGACATTCAGAAGATGCCCTTACAGAAGACAGACATAAAGCAGTGCTGGGAGGTGCCTCTTGAGGGTGCACAGTATCAGAGCTTAACGAGTAAATAAGTACAAACAATAATGTCCTTTGTACAGGCTGCATCTTTCTAGTGGCAGGACATGCTTCCTTTGCTCTATTAGACTTTTCAGGAGACAGGTATCTAGTCTTCCTCCTGCAAGGAAAAACCTGGGAAAATTAGAGAAAGCCAGGCAGTTGTTGTAGCAGCAAACACAATAAAGAACAGAGCTGCCGTGAGTTCAGACTGTAAGATAGAGACATTAGCCTTTTTTAATTGCTCGCCTGAACAATCCACCAGGTGTGTTGCTATGAAACACTGGGCCCCAGGACTGTTTTCCAACATCAGCTTCTTCTCAGCATATTCATAGCTTAGAGGCAGCTCTCTGCTCAAGCCAAGTAAATACAACTCAGATGAGAAGTGTGATGTAACTGCTAACATCCAAAGTATCAAAGCCAAAGACTTAGTTATAGTCACTGAAAAGGAGTTTCCTATTATGACTCAAAAAGTTCATTCCTGACTTGTAACAATTAATAAAGACACAAAGCACTCTGGGTATGTTTAAAGTTAGTGCTGTCGATCAGACTACAACGGAATCTGTTCTATAAATATCAGATAAAGGAACTTGTTGAAGGCATGTGTTAACTGTAAACAATCTACAGCTAGAGGAAAATGATGCTTTCCTCCTTGAGCAAATCATAAACCGTATCATTTCATCTGGATGTTTCTCTTCCTCAGCCTGTGTTTGAGTGGGATGGGTATTATCTCTCTCTCAGAACACAGGAAACTAGCTCAAGCAAACCTTTGGCAAACAATGGAACAAGGAAGAAAATGAAAACAGAGCCAGTTGTTGGTAGTGTCCTTTTCATTAGTGAGATGGGTATGAGCCTTGCATCAGACCACAATTACCACTCATCCTGCAGCAGCAAAAACTGTGGCTGCACAAGACTAAAATTCTCCAGGACAATGGAATTGGGGCCACAAAATCAGAGCTGAATGTGGCCCCATTTTTCCATCTTGTATAGCATGCAGCAGTGTTACTAGGTGCTGAACCTTTGAGCTTGTCTACATTTGCCAGAGGATCGAAGTTGCGGCAATCAATGCATCGGCAGTCGATTTAGTGGGTCTAGTGAAGACCTGCTAAATCAATTGCTGATGGCTCTCCTGTTGACTTCTGTACTCCATCTGATTGAGAAGAATAAGGGCAGTTGATGGGAGAGCGTCTCCTGTCAACGTCACATAGTGTGGACCCCGTGGTAAGTAGATATAACCAATATCAATATGAGTTACGTTATTCACATAACTCAAATTGCATAGCTTAGATCGACTTTTCCCTTTAGTGTAGACAAGGCCTAGGTCTAAACAAGAAAGACGTGACATTTCCATTAGTTCCCATCAGGACTGGTAGCACAAAGGAGACACTGGTTTTACCCAGCAGAAGCTCCCGTCTCCTCAGGCCCTTCCTTGCTCATATATAGGGCCCTACCAAATTCATGGTCATGAAAAATATGTCATGGACCATGAAATCAGGTCTTCTCCTGTGAAATCTGGTCTTTTGTGTGTTTTTACCCTATACTACACAGATTTCATGGGGGAGACCAGCATTTCTCAAATTTGGGGTCCTGACCCAAAAGGGAATTGCAGGGGGGGGTGTCACAAGGTTATTTTAATCTGCTATATATTAGCCACAACTCTCCAGCTGCCCAGGTCTGAAGGCAGTGCCGCCACCAGCAGCAGCACAGAAGTAAGGGTAGCAGTACCACAACCGCCGCTACAATAACCTTGCAAGTTGCAACCCCACACACACAACTCTTTTTTGGGTCAGGACCCCTACAATTTCAACACTGTGAAATTTCAGATTTAAATAGCTGAAATCATGAATTTACAATTTTAAAATCCTATGACCATGAAATTGACCAAGATGGACCATGAATTTAGTAGGGCCCTACTCATATGTGCTGTCTGTACCACTCCTTGAGGCAGCAGCTGAGTATTCTTCCAGAGTTGAGAACCCTGAGTTAGGGGAGGGCTGGCATAGCCTCTCCTGTCCCCTTCCTCTGGTGTTCTGGGTTAGGCTGGGGTCTTGTCAGAAATGAGGTGGACAGGCTGCAATGTTGTGTGC
This sequence comes from Gopherus flavomarginatus, assembly GCF_025201925.1. Lineage (NCBI taxonomy): Eukaryota > Metazoa > Chordata > Testudines > Testudinidae > Gopherus > Gopherus flavomarginatus. The sequence continues at coordinate 8,050,026 of NC_066621.1, forward strand.
TCCAGTGACCTTGACAGCACAATAGCCTCTTGTTAGCTGGTATTTGCTGACACAAGTTATGAAGCTACTCAAACTTGTGCCAAGGGCTGGTACAGCCTCCAGGATCGGGAAGTCCAAAAGATGGTGTGAAGCACTCATGCCTCCCGCACAAGGCATGCACCACAGAGCCACGTATGGTCCCCTGCCCAGCATGCATCGTAAAGATACCTCTGGCCCCAGAGGCACATTTGGGGATTTAGCCCTGGGCCACAAGCTTTAACCTGAGGAGAGAATTTTATTTGAGCCATTACTTCTCCCAGCCCAATATCAGTGCCAGAGGGATGCTCCTGGACCATGGGTGAGCTGATAACTGAGGGATTCTGGAGTCTATGGAGCTGGGAACATTTTAATTACTTGTATTGCATAGCATGATGCAGAGGTGCTAGCACAGGCAGTAACTCTTATGTTACTGTTTCAGAACTGTGCTGAAGAGCTGGCTGGATGGAATGAGACCTGCCTTTGTTGCAATATATTTACCACAAAAGCCTTTCACCACTGTCTTGGTCACAAATAAAATGAATTTGCTGGCTCTCATCCTATCTCTACCTGTGCACATCACAAAACCATCAGACAATGTGGTGTATATGGCAGAAGGCCAGGACAGAAACAGCTGGAGGGCTGATGCATGGGAAAAGCAGTGCAGGGTAGATTGGGTTCCAGAATTGAAATACGAAAGGGGGACTTCAGGTCAGGATCTATGGGTGATGGCAAAGCTGTGGGGGGATACAAGGATTGGCATAAAGGATTTATATGGAATGGGACAAGTATCTATTCTTTTTGCAAAGGGAGAGTAGATGAAAATACAAGATTCGTCCCAAATAAAAATTCAAGAAAAACTCCAAAGGGAGCATTGTCTTTCTGAAGTCGTATGACAGCTGCAGGCTGAGCTGCAGGATCCTCCTCCACAGGCAGTAACACCATAATGCTTGCTTGATAGCTGTAGTAAAGTGTAAACTACAGAGGCTTTGATTTAAAGGCATTGATTCTTTAATCCAGGTCCTTCTCCTATATCACAAAGCTCCCCTTTAAATGTACCATGTGTGCAATTTTTCAGTATTGTTCCATTAAATTTGCAGATATTGCACAAAATAAATTAAGCTTTTATTCATACTTAACTTCAGATGCTATTTTATGAATCCTCTCACCCAGCCTGCACTTCAAAAAGAAAATCTAAGCCCCAATGGGAAACTTCTGGGTAGGAAAGTGGACATTGAGTTCTAAGCATCAACATTACAATCACCGCACAAGACTGTATGCAGCACACAGTGAGAACTGTGTTATTAGCTGGCAGCTGCCTTGATAGCTTTACACTTGATGCCTATTAAGGTAAAGTGTAACTGACTTAGTTCATGGAAAGTTTTCAGCACAACCCTCTTTCACAATATATTTTTTAGAGAAACAAGTATTAGTCTTTCTGCTGTGCACGACTTAATTCTTTCATGAAGCTGAAACAAGCAGCATTTATCACCAGAATGATTTTATATTTATGTTTTCATTTATGCATTGCTTAAGCAGACAGAATCATCTTGTATAACTGAGTCTTTTTTATTACCTGAAAGGCTTCTGCTTCTCTGCATCAGAATCTTAAAGGAAATTAATGATGACAAGCTGAATTAAGGCAACTTTAATTCAGCAAATCAATTAACCACATGCTTAATTCTGAGCACGAGCAGTCCCATAGGCTTCAGTGGGGCTATTTACATGCTCAAAATTAAGCCCATGCTGGAGTGCTTTGCTGGATGAGGCCGTTAAGACATGTTTAGGGTCGGACTCATTCGAAAAGAAGGAAAGTTGTGAGTAACACTGAAGCGTCCTCCTTAGTTGCCTTGTTTTTAACAGTGACAGAAACAGTCCTGGACCAACCCTGCCAGGGACCACTTCTTGGTCACTTACAGCAGCAGAGGGAGGTAATGTGTTTTTTTCTTTTTGTGTCACAAACTATATTGGATGTTTTAATGAGATTCTGTTTTAATCCTGTGTCTGCTTCATTGCTAATGAAACAGCAGATCCCTGATCAAGTGTCTGCAGTCACAATTCAAATTAGAGGAAGGGTTTCTCTAGAAAGTTGCCAGGCTCTAAAGTAGCCAAAAATAAACACTGAAAAATAGTAAAAACAGAAACCAAACCCCAGAATCCATCCCTAGGTTGTCATGTCACAAAACAGGTTTATTGCATTCACTACACACACAAGTAAACAGGCCCTTATTTCCCCCTTTATCTCCCATTTGTACATATGTTCCATATCTCTCTGTGTCACGGAGTGTGGGGGAGTCCGGCCCTGCACCCCTCTTCCTGGGACCCACAGTGACTCTTAGCCAGCCAGTAAAACAGAAGGTTTATTGGACAACAGGAACACAGGTTACAGCAGGGCTTGCAGACACAGTCAGGACCCCTCCATCGAGTCCTTCTGGGCTTTCAGGGTGCTTGGATCCTAGCTAGGATACCCTGAATTCTGCCCACACAGCCCCAAGCCCAAACTCAAACTGCTTTCCTCCTGCCACCCCCTTCCTTTGTCCCCTTCCCTGGCAAAGGTGTTGACCTTTCCCCTCCCTTACCTAGCTCAGGTTACAGGCCCTGGCATTGTCCATCCCCTAAAGTCCTCCCCTGCTCTCCCACTCCCCACACAGACAGTCCCTACTGCATCACATCTCTCTCCTCTTCGAGACTGAACTGAGCAGGGTCACTCTGCCCAGTGACCTGGGGAAGTTCAGGGCCCCCTCTCCGGGATAACGCATCCGCTGTCAGGTTGGCACTTCCTTTCACATGGACCACGACCATGTCATAGTCCTGCAGGAGCAGGCTCCACCTCAGGAGCTTGGCGTTGGCTCCTTTCATCTGGTGCAGCCAGGTCAGGGGAGAGTGGTCGGTGTACACGGTGAAGTGTCGCCCAAAGAGATATGGCTCTAGCTTCTTAAGGGCCCACACCATGGCTAGGCATTCCTTCTCGATGGCCGCGTAGCTTTGTTCCCAGGGTAGCAGCTTCTTACTCAGGTACACGATGGGGTGTCTCTCCCCCTTTTCATCCTCCTGCATTAACACCGCCCCCAGTCCCGTGTCTGAGGCATCGGTGAACACCATAAAGGGTTTGTCAAAATCTGGGTTTGCCAGAACTGGGCCACTAACCAGAGCCTCCTTCAGCGCCCGGAAAGCCTCCTGGCACTGCTCAGTCCAGACCACCTTGTCTGGCTTCCCCTTTTTGCACAGTTCAGTGATGGGGCCGGCTATGGCACTAAAGTGGGGCACGAACCTTCGATAGTACCCCACCATCCCAATAAAGGCCTGGACCTGCTTTTTGGTTTGGGGAGCAGGCCAGTCTCTGATCACCTCCACCTTGGCTGGTTCCGGCTTCAGGCAGCCGCTCCCCACCCGATGGCCCAGGTAAGATACTTCAGCCATTCCCACCTTGCACTTCTCAGCCTTTACTGTTAACCCAGCCTTTCGGAGTCGGTCCAGGACTTGTTTAACCTGGGACATGTGGTCCTCCCAGGTCTGGCTGAAGACGCAGATGTCGTCAATATACGCCACGGCAAAACTCTCCATCCCCCTCAGTAGTTGATCCACCAGGCGCTGGAAGGTGGCCGGCGCTCCCTTGAGGCCGAAGGGCAGGGTCAGAAACTTGCAGAGCCCCAGAGGGGTGATAAAGGCCAATTTCAGCCTGGCATCTGCGTCCAGCGGCACTTGCCAGTAGCCCTTGGTAAGATCCATGGTGGTGAGGTACCAAGCGCCTCCCAGCTTGTCTAGGCGCTCGTCAGGCCTGGGCATGGGGTAGGCATCAGATACGGTGATGGCATTGAGCTTTCGATAGTCCACACAGAACCGGATTGACCCATCCTTCTTGGGGACCAGCACCACTGGCGAGGCCCAAGGGCTGGAAGACGGCTGGATCACCCCCAAAGCCAGCATGTCCCTGACCTCCCTTTCAAGATCCTGGGCAGTTTTACCAGTGACCCGAAAAGGGGAGCATCTTATAGGGGGATGTGACCCGGTCTCCACCCGGTGGACAGTCAAATTAGTGCGTCCAGGCTGGTTGGAAAACAGCTGTCGGTATAGATGCAGCACTCCCCTGATCTCAGCGTGCTGGCCCGGGGTCAGTTGAGCAGAGAGGGGAATCGCCTCCAGGGGGGAACCAGCTTTTGTCCCAGGAAATAGATCCACTAAGGGGTCATCTCCCTGCCCCTCCCAATGTCCACACACGGCCAACACCACATTCCCCCTGTCATAGTATGGTTTCATCATGTTCACATGGTACACCCGACGGTGATGTGCCCGGTTTGACAGCTCCACCGCATAGTTTACCTCATTCAGTTGCTTGATAACCTTGAAGGGCCCTTCCCAGGCGGCCTGGAGTTTGTTTCTCCTCACGGGGATGAGAACCATCACCTGATCCCCGGTGGCGAAGGCACGGGCCCGTGCTGTGCGGTTATACCAGACCTTCTGCCTCCTCTGGGCTCGGGCCAGATTCTCCCTGGCCAGGCCCATGAGCTCGGCCAGTCTTTCCCGGAAGGTCAGGACATACTCCACCACTGACTCTCCCTCGGGAGCGGCCTTCCCCTCCCATTCGTCCCTCATCAGGTCTAGGGGCCCCCTTACCCGCCTTCCATACAACAGTTCGAAAGGTGAAAACCCGGTGGATTCCTGGGGTACCTCCCTGTACGCGAACAGCAGGTGAGGTAAGTACTTGTCCCAATCCTGCGGGTGCTGGTTCATAAATGTTTTTAGCATCATCTTCAGCGTCCCGTTGAACCTTTCCACCAACCCATTGGACTGGGGGTGATACGCTGAGGCCCAGTTGTGCTGGACCCCACATTTCTGCCATAAGGACTGGAGCAGGGCCGACATGAAGTTGGACCCCTGGTCCGTTAAGACCTCCTTGGGGAACCCCATCCGGCTGAAAATTGTCAGCAGTGCATCTGTCACTGTGTCTGCTTCGACAGAGGACAAGGCCACCGCCTCGGGGTAGCGAGTGGCAAAATCCACCACCACCAGGATGTATTTCTTCCCCGACCGGGTTGTCTTGCTGAGGTGTCCCACTATGTCCATGGCCACCTTCTGGAAAGGTTCTTCTATGATGGGTAAAGGCCTCAAAGCCGCTTTCCCCTTGTCCCGGGCCTTCCCCACCCTCTGGCAGGGGTCACAGGATTGGCAGTACTGTCGGACATGGGTAAAGACCCCAGGCCAGTAAAAGTTCTGTAGCAGCCTCTGCCTGGTGCGCCGGATTCCCTGGTGCCCTGCAAGAGGGATGTCATGGGCCAGGTACAGCAGCTTGTGACGAAACTTCTGGGGAACCGCCAGCTGCCTCCTGATCCCCTCTGACTCTACTTCCCCTGGGGGAGCCCATTCTCGGTACAGGAACCCCTTCTCCCACAGGAACCTCTCCTTGCAACCTCTCCTCATGGTCTGTACCGCACTAAGGTCAGCCCGGTCCCTGGGCTTCCGCAAGGAGGGATCTTTCTGCAACTCGGCCTGGAACTCAGCAGCTAGGACAGGGATGGGGACCGGCTCTCTCTTGCTGGCTGGGTCTGAGGCCACAGCCTCTCTGAACCGTGCCCCTGGGCGTTCCCCGCTCCCTGGGTTAGGGTCCTGCACCTCGGGTCGAGTACCTTCCCCGTTGTCGGGGTGCAGTGCCCTTTGCCGACTCTGACTAAGAGTCATGACCAGGGCACTCTGGGTGTTACTAGGCCAGTCCTCGACGTCCCCTCCCATTAACACATCAGTGGGCAAATATTGGTGTACCCCCACATGCTTGGGGCCCTCCTTGGCCCCCCATTTCAGGTGTACCCTTGCCACGGGCACCTTGAATGGGGTCCCGCCCACGCCCATCAGGGTCAGGTAGGTGTCGGGCACCATCCGATCTGAGGCCACCACCTCGGGCCGGGCCAGCGTCACCTCTGCGCCCGTGTCCCAGTACCCAATGACCTTCCTCCCATCTACCTCCAGGGAAACAATGCACTCTTTCCGGAGGGGCAGCCCCCTGCCCACCCGGTAAACCAAAAACCCGGAGCCTGGAGCATCCACAGGTGGTATGTTGCCAGACCTCCTTTCCTGGGAATGTAGCCCCTCCTCCGATTGGGTTTTTACCCAGTCCACCCTCTGCGGGTTGGGTCTGCTTGGTCTGTCCCTGAGCTTGGGGCACTGGGCCTGTATGTGGCCTCGTTGGCCACAGCGATAGCAGCCCATGTCTTGTGGGTCCCCTTGAGTGGGTCGGAGGGACCTGATACTGGATGTTCCCCTTTTGGGGGGGTTCTCCATAGGCCCCCTTTGGGAGGTCCCATGATGACTCTCTCTCTGCGTTGAGGCAGGCCTGCTCCTTCGAGACTCCTCCCTGCCATCTCCTGCCCGACTGTCCACAAATTGGTCGGCCAGCTGGCCTGTGTGCTGTGGGTTCTCTGGCTTCTGGTCCTTCAACCACAGCCTCAAGTCGGATGGGCACTGCTCGTACAGGTGCTCCAGTATGAATAGGTCAAGCAGGTCCTCTTTAGTTTGGGCCCCAGCTGTCCACTTGCGGGCATACCCCTGCGCCCGGTTGACCGGTTGTAGGTATGTGACCTCACGGGTTTTACGCTGGCTCCGGAACTTTTTCCGGTACATCTCAGGAGTCAGCCCAAACTCGCGGAGCAGGGCCTGTTTGAACAGTTCGTAGTCCCCTGCCTCCGCCCCTTTCAGTCGGCTGTACACCTCCACGGCTGTGGAGTCCAGTAAGGGGGTGAGAACTGCGATCCTGTCTGCAGGGTCAACCCTGTGCAGCTCGCAGGCATTCTCAAAGGCCGTCAGGAAGGTATCTATGTCCTCCCCCTCCCTACGCCAGGGCAGCAAGTGCTTATCAAAGCTCTTTGTAGGCTTGGGTCCCCCCTCACTCACCGCAGCCGGGGCCTCACTTCTCCTCAGCTGGGTCAGGTCCAGCTCATGTTTACGCTGTTTCTCCTTCTCCTCCCGCTCATGTTTACGCTGGTTCTCCTTCTCCTCCCGCCCATGGTTACGCTGTTTCGCCTTCTCCTCCAGCTCTTGCCTCTTTAACTCGAGCTCCTCCCGTCTCAGCTCCCTTTCATATTCCAGCCGCATCCGCTCCACGGATGCCGAGCGTTGCCAGGAGGATCCCCTGCTGGGGGGTGAGCGTCGCCGGGAGGATCCCCTGCTGGGGGGTGCGCTTCGCCGGGAGGATCCCCTGCTGGGGGGTGCGCTTCGCCGGGAGGATCCCCTGCTGGCCGGGGGTGTCACGGTGCCCTCGGTATACACTGGGCTCCTCCTCGCCCTTCCCCTAAGCCTAGGAAGGGGAGGTCTCAGGAAGCTCTCGTCTGCCGGCTGACCACTCCCAGCGGGGACAGACCCTGGTGCCTGCGCTGCATCTGCCCAGCTGCTTCCCTCAGAGACAGGGCTCCGTTCATTCATGCGGTCTCCCTGCTCCAGCTGGGCAATCAGCTGGTCCTTGCTGAGTCTCCCTGGGTGCAGCCCCCTCTGCTTGCACAGCTCCAGCAGGTCACACTTGCGCAGCTTGGCATACATCTTCCTGCTGGCCACTTACAGGCTGGGGTGCTTGCCGCTCCCCACGGTTTCCAGGGGGACCCCTAGTGCACTAGCCCTTCTTGAGGTCACCACCTCTCTGCCAGGGTCGAGCTGCAGACTCCTCCACCCCTAGGACCGCTCGCTGCAATCCCCCAGGGGACCCTGTTACTGCAAAGTCCTTCTCACTGGGCACACACTCCCAGGGGTTAATCACCCCTTCGTTGTACTGCTCCCCAGTCACTTACTACAGGAAGCGCCGTCCACGGGGTGCAGTATCTCCCGCCGCTGCCACCAGTTGTCACGGAGTGTGGGGGAGTCCGGCCCTGCACCCCTCTTCCTGGGACCCACAGTGACTCTTAGCCAGCCAGTAAAACAGAAGGTTTATTGGACAACAGGAACACAGGTTACAGCAGGGCTTGCAGGCACAGTCAGGACCCCTCCATCGAGTCCTTCTGGGCTTTCAGGGTGCTTGGATCCTAGCTAGGATACCCTGAATTCCGCCCGTCCAGCCCCAAGCCCAAACTCAAACTGCTTCCCTCCTGCCACCCCCTTCCTTTGTTCCCTTCCCGGGCAAAGGTGTTGACCTTTCCCCTCCCTTACCTAGCTCAGGTTACAGGCCCTGGCATTGTCCATCCCCTAAAGTCCTCCCCTGCTCTCCCACTCCCCACACAGACAGTCCCTACTGCATCACACTCTGTCTTGAGAATCTACACTACACTAACCTCTCGAGGGATCTCAGCAGGGATGCATCTCAGAATTGGAGGCACTAAATGCAAAAGCAAACTAGATAGGTGAAGTCTCCCTATAAAACTATTTTATTACAACATGAAATGGCAAATGAACATTTGACACATTAAATATTTGGATAAAATGTTTAATATTAAGGGTAGGGTGACCAGCTGTCCTGATTTTATACGGACAGTCCTGATATTTGGGGCTTTGTCTTATATAGGCACCAATTACTCCCAGCCCTCTGTCCCAATTTTTCACACTTGCTGTCTGGTCACCCTAATTAAGGGTCCTAGTCTCAAAAACGTCTGCCTCACCTTGTGGCCTCTGGCAGAGGCCCACAAAGCAGTCTCAGGCCTGGTCTACACTGCGGGTGGGAGGGGGAGGTATTGATCTAAGATATGCAACTTCAGCTACGAGAATAGCGTAGCTGAAGTCGAGATATTTTAGCTCGAATTAAAATTACTTACTTCGCGTCCTCACGGTGCAACGCGGCTCCCCCGCTGACCTTCCGCCTCTCACCGAGCTGGAGTTCAGCAGTTGATGGGAGAGCGATCGGGGATCAATTTATCACGTCTGCACTACACGCAATAAATCAATCCCCGATAGATCAGTCGCTGGGTAGTGTAGACATACCCTCTGTCTCTGACATGTTCCTTCTCAAAGCTGCTGTGGGTGAGGGAAGGGCTGCTGAAAAGCCTGTCAAAGCCATATGGAAGAGACTTGAATAATATACCATACATGCACTGTAATCAGAGGAGAACCACATATGTACTACACTTAGGAAGGAATAAGCAATTGCACAAAAATACAAAAATGGGAAATGATTGCCTTGGAAGGAATACTGCAGAAAAGGATCTGGGAGTTATAATGGATCATCACAAACAGCGTCAAGAATGTAATACTGCTCAAAAAAAGCACTTCATTCTGGGATGTATTAGCAGGAGTGTTGTGAGCCAAGCAGAAGTAATTATTCTACTCTACTCACTGATAAGGCCTCAGCTGGAGTACTGTGTCCAGTTCTGTGCACCACACTGTGGGAAAGATGTGAACAAACTGGAGAAAGTGCAGAAGAGAGCAACAAAAATGATTGACGTTCTAGAAAACGTGACTCACGAGGAAAGATTGAAAAAATGCATTTGTTTAGTCTGGAGAAGGGAAGACTGAGGGAGACACGATAACAGTCTTCCAAGTATATAAAGGGAAGGGTGATACATTGTTCTCCTTATCCAGTGAGGTCAGGGCAAGAAGTAATGGGTTTAAATTGCAGCAAGGGACATTGAGGACAGACATTAGGAAAAATTTCCTGTCAGGGTAGTTAAACACTGGAATGAATTACCTAAGAAGGTTGTGGAATCTCCATCACTGGAGGTTTTTAAGACTAGGTTAGACAAACACCTGTCAAGGATAGTCAAGATCAGTTCTCAAACTAGGGGTGGGCCCCCTGCGGGGGCACGGAATGTATTCTGCAAGGGCATAAGACGCTTTAGGGGAAAAAACCTTATTCTCCCTTTTTACCCACAGCAATGACTAACTAGCAAAGTTGAGTCATCTGGATGTATCAGGTCCTCAGATAGCGCTATGCATTTTGATAGATTTCTGCTAAGCTTGTGTAGTATTATTCAAAGTTGTTGCCATCTATATGTTAATTTAGTTGCTATGACGAAGTGTGCAAATTTACTTGAAAGCATCAACCACAATCGCAGTTTTGCTTTTGCCTCTTATTACAATTGATAATTGGCTCCATTTGAATCAATGCCTTATTGTTTTTAAAATTTAGTAACAGCTGCATGTTGATTTTTTTAATTGGTATATTTACTTATGTGGCAGGTAGGGGCATAAACTCCTACAGTTGCAAAGAAGGAAGGGTGAGAACCACTGGTCTAGGTAATAGTTTGGACTAGATGACCTACTGAGGTCCCTTCCAGTCCTACATTTCTATGACTCTTATGTCATGGCCCATTAAGGTTCCACCCCTATATAAGCCCCTTCTTTCCCCCTTACCGTTAGTACAACTCCTGGATCCCTGACACTGAACGTTGCATTTTCATGCAAATCCCAGAAACCAAAAGCCTGAGCAGCTAGGATTGGGAAAGTATCTTTAACATTTTCCCCTTTAGAACTCTTCTGTTCTTGAGTTTCATGGCGTGAACTCCCCCAGCAACAAGGCACAAAACACCACCCTCACCATCTCTGCTCCAAGTGCGGGGCACACTTCTCTGCGTGCCCTCGCTGCTACGACAACAGAGCAGCGTAGGCATTACAAACAAAACACCCTCCCTGCCTAACCACAGTCTGGGGCGCGCACACTGCTCCCCCGAAGGTCAGGCGGCTTTAAGGACATGCACAAACTCCGACCACCTCCAGGATGTGCCAGGGAGGTGCTGGGATCCTGCTGTTAAGGAGGGAGGGGCAGCAGCCTAGAGGGAACCGAGGAGAAGTAGGGGGGCTACTCAGGGAGTCCCTGGGAGCGTCCCGCAGCTGCCCGCCGGACAGGCCAGTGGCTGAGAGGATGCAGATGGGAAGCTGGAGCCTTTTCTTTGCAATCCACCCCAGACGGCCGCCGAGGAGCCCGACCCAGACTGGCTGCAGCCGCGCACCGGCAGGGGGAAGTCGCGGCAAAGCGCTAACCAGCCCCAGCGCCGCCGCCGGCTGCACGGCACCAGGGGCGGCGTCTGCTCCTGCCCGCCCCCGCCGGGCCAGGCCCCCTCCTCCCCCTGCACCTGTCTCCCGCCGCGCCCCGACTCGCCGGCAGCTCCCGGGGCGCGGAGCCGGAGCCCGAGCCCGAACCCGCCATGGGCCACCTGCGGGGCGGGTTGCGCTGCATCAAGTTCCTGCTCTTCGCCTTCAACTTCGTCTTCTGGGTCAGTGGGGCCGCAGCAGGTTGGGGCGGGGGGCTGCGGCGCCGGGGTCTCTGTGGGGCTCGCTTGTCGTGCTGCTCACCCTGCGGGCAGGACTGGCATCCACCTCGGCTCGTCTGCTTCTCGCAGACCCCCTGACCCGGGGAACCCCTTCCCCAGCTGCTCCCCCCCAACGCCCACTTCTCCAGGGACACCTGCAGGCCATCAGCCAGGTGGGGGGGGGGGAGCGCTGGGTCGCTGACCTCCAGGTAATTAATCAGAATGAAAAGGGAATGTACATTTGACTGTTATATTTTCTACTTAGTTTGGGGGATCCCTCTCCTGCACCCTTCACATGATTTTCTCTTTTGGGCTTATAAGGTCTTCAGGGCAACAGCTGTTTCTGTCTTTGCTGCATGTCAGTGCTATGTAAATAATAAGTAAGTGTGCACACTGCCCTAGTCCCCAGGAGCAGATGCCACAGCTGTCCACCCATTAGGACACATTTCAGCCTGGCCTTATCCTGGATTTTGGTTTGGTGCTTGCAATTTTGCAGGCACAAGTAATTATGGATGCTGTTTACATCACTTATTTAGGCATCTACAGATCAGGAGGAAATCTTGTCCATTCTATTTAAACATGCACCTGGCACAGTAACAATATTTGTAGGTATGTTCATTGGGGGTGCTAAAATATTGTGTTTTAGAATGCTATCTTCCTTCATAGAAACAACCCTTAATTTCAGCATCCCCACAATCACTTGCTGAGGGAGTAGTCACCAAGCCCTAGGTGTAGTTTTGGGTACACAAGTTGAATAATAGCCTTGCATAGTGTCTTTAGCAGTTTGGCTTAAGCTTCTCAAACTCTGCTCTTGATCTTGTAAACATTCTGTTCTGTGAGGCTCATTAGCAAGAATATTTACTTCGGGAGTGATGTTAATACTGAACTCCAAAAAATGCCAAATTAATATCTGATACTCTTAGCTTTTGACATAAAACTCACACTCTTCTCCTCCAGTTCTAAATACCTACCAGTGTTACCAGCAGCTAGAACAAAATAGGTAGTGGTCTGTAGTGAAAGAGTAAATGCGGGGTTTTGCCCAACCATACAGCAATAGAAATAAATAACTTCATCTATATGTTAACTCCTTTCTTAATGTTGTAATTATGTTCCTGAAAAATGTGACTTTAAGCAAAACAATGTTAAGCGAATCCAATATCCCCATAAGAATTCATGTAAATAGGCGGGGTTAGGTTCCAGGGAAATGTTGTTCACCAGACAAAAGACATTATATTTATTTATATATGTACATAGTTATATATATAATTACACACACACAGTATAAGTTTTAAACAGTTTAATACTGTACACAACGATGATGATTGTGAAGTTTGGTTGAGGTGGTGAAATCAGAGGGTGGAAGAGGGTGAGATATTTCCCAGGCAATGCCTTACTGCTGAAGAGATGAACTAGCTTTTGGCTGAGCCCACAAGGGTTAACCTATTGTTGTTAATATAGCCTCACACTCTACAAGGCAGCAGGAATGGAGGGAGGGGAGACTGCATGGCAGACAGAGACACACACCCTGTGTGTGAGAGAGAGATGAGCATTGCCCCTTTAAGTACGCTGAACCCACTCTAAGTACATTGCCTTGTTAAGTAGATCAGCAAGTTGAGACAGCAGCTGCTCCCAGGAAGCTCCCTCCATCCTGAGCCCTGTCGTGTTTCTCCCTCCCACCCCTGATGGAGATGGGATAAGTGGGGTGCAGGAGCAGTGGGGAGGGGGGACACCCTGACATTAGCCCCTCCTCTCCCACCTCCCACACAGCAAGCAGGAGGCTCCCATGAGCAGTTCCAAGGCAGAGGGCAGGAGCAGCACAGGGCAGTGAGGGGAGGGACAGCTGAACTGCTAGACAACTGGTAGCCTGCTAGGTAGCTGCTGCACAATGAACTTAGGGGAGCAGTGAGCTGATGAGGGGCTGCCGGTCCACCCTGGTTCCAACAGGGCCGCCCAGAGGATTCTGGGGGCCTGGGGTCTTCGGTGGTAATTCAGCAGCGGGGGTTCCTTCCGCTCCGGGATCCGCCGCCGAAGTGCCCTGAAGACCCGCGGCCGTGCCCCCCCGCTGCTGAATTACTACAGAAGACCCAGCACTTCGGTGGCGGGTCCCACTTTGGCAGTAATTCGACGGGGCGAAAGGACCCCCCCGCCACCAAAGACCTGGAGCGGAAGAAGGTCTAGGGGCCTGGGCCCCATGAGAGTTTTCCGGGGCCCCTGAAGCGAGAGAAGGACCCTGCTCCAGGGGCCCTGAAAAACTTGTGGGGGCCGCTGCAGGGCCTGGAGCCTGGGGCAAATTGCCCCACTTGCCCCCCCTCTGGACGGCCCTGGGTTCCAAGCCCCCACCAGCTCGCTGCAAAGGGCTGCTCTTCCTGCAAGCAGTGGACAAAGCAGGTGGCTGAGACATTATAAGGGAGCACTGCACAACCTTAAACAAGCATGTTCCCTAATTGATCAGCCACTTAATGAAACAACGTTAACCGGGACGACTTTAAATGAGGAGTTACTGTACATATTGGTTTAACAAAAATCATAGGAGCTGTTTATTCCTTGGCATTGTTCTGGAAATTGGTATTTTCCCAGTACTGTGCTGCTATCTGGGCTTGGGCAGTGCTGATAACCATGAATCGAAAGAGAAACAAAACCACCCATTGTTGGAAACCATGGCTCTAAATATGGAAATATTTTCACAATCATGTAAAATTGCTTATTTGGATGTTTTGTCCAGTGTAGTTCTCATGTGGAGCTTTATTAAGCCTCCATGTTAGACTGTGAGAGCGTGGACCTGTGGTCTTCCAGCTGATACACCTTGTCTTGGTGAAGTGGTAATAGGAGATATTCTTGTTTTACACATAACCAAGACAGGAAAGAAGGATAAGTATCTCACCCAGTTGCAACAGTCACAGGATATGTTTGTTTCAGCACAGTGACTTTGCTGTAACATTGTGGGAAGCGAACTTCTGGGCAGCGCACATATACATCAAAAGAAAGTTACATAATTTATGTATTACTTTAGATTTAACTTTTAAAATACAGTTTGCCTATCCAGTGCTCTGGGCTTCTTCTTTTGTTGTTGTTGTTGTTTTGTTTTTAATAAACCTTAGGAAACGCCTCATCACGGAACAAAAAATTCTTGATACATAGAGAGGCAGAACTCAGCTGAGACAGCATCTTTCTTTAAAAATATGAAACGGACATAGTTAACTTTCAGAAGTGCCCAGTTCCTCCCAGTCAAACAGTAAATCCACAAGCCAAGACATCATATGCATTCCAGCACCAAGCTCTTGTGAGCTGAGCCTATGAACCTGTCTGCTGCTGCTTTTACAAGTTCACCTTATGAGACAAATGCTTTCCATCGCAGTGTGGTCAGTTCATTGAACAACATCCTGATGTGGTGATGAAACATCATCCATTGCAGCACCATACTGATATGGGATGATGTTGCACCAGCCCTCAAAACTTGAGACCCTCTAATGGCCACTTGAAGGAAAGCATAGCACAGTCTGTATTCTCAGGGCCTCCTCAAAATTAGGAGTAGGCTCCTTCAGTGTACAGATATCTGTACATACCTATCATGTTTGCTAACTAGGGGTGACTAGGCATTCAGGGACCTATCTACATGCACACACAAACACGTTCCGTATATTATCAGTGAAAGTAACTGGGCTTCCCACACATACATTCCATTTCATAGAGGTACGTTTTAGTGCCCTCATCACCATAGTATGTGAGTGCCTTCCTGTAGTGCATTAGATGGTGAGACTAATATCTGTGCTTCTTTCCATTGCCCCATCACACAGCACAAAGAATAAATAATAATAATGTGTGTCAGGGCAGTGCCCAGGAGCCCCCGGCATGGACCAGGACCCCATCGAGCTAGGTGCTGGACAAACACAGAACAGAAAAAGGTCCCTGCCCCAAGGAGCTTACTGCCTAAGTAAAAGACAGGAGACAAGAGGTGGTTACAGATAGAGGTGAATAAAAGAAAACAGTGAGACAGTATTGGTCAGTATGACAGGCAGCGATCTCAGCACATCTGCATGAGAGCGACCTGATGCTCTTCAGATGCACACTCAGTTCACACCATATGCTGCCAGTTGAGTTCTGGTCACTTCCTATAGTAATCAAAACATCAGATGGTTCATCTAAAGTTATAGAAGATAAATATGTTTCCTTAGCACTTGTGTGTACTTTAAACATCACTGGCTTTTTAAGCGCTTTATTCAGTGGCTTGTAAGTTTCTAGCAAAATTATCTTTTGGGCTGAATTTTCTCATTTTTCTTTTCAGTGGTTCTTTTAAAATTATTATGCAAGTATTTTGGAATGGAGTGAGGGGGATTTCTGCTCTTTTAAAAATAAAATCCTACTCATGCCTTTCTCTGCCTGGATAACTCAAAGCCAGTTTGGATAAAAGTTGCCGTCTATGTCATCCTGTGCTCCCACATGGCACAAGTGCAGATGTTCTAGAGATGCAGTAGATACCTAGATTAGATAGAGAGGGGTGCGGGTTTGCTAAGTCTGCAAAAAAACAAAAACAGTTTCAAAGATAAAGAAGTTACAAACAGGTGAAAACAGCATCCCTCATGTACCAGTGGGTGGTGTGTCATTTGCCTACCAGAAAAGGCAGGGCAGTTTTCCACATACAGTCAAATATTGCAAGAGACTTAAAGTACCCCCAAAGTACTGCCAAACATACTAATAAATTTTTTCTCTCCGTGTATTATTAAGACCTTCTGTTTAGCAACAGATCATTGTCAGCCACTGGAGAGGTCTTTTCAGGCTAGGTATGTACAGGGTCCTCCAGAGTCTTTGCGTACACCAGACGTGGCAAGAGTTCCCCTGTCTTTGAGATGGCTGTGTAAGGAGCACAGTTCTGTTTGGAGTCTTTCTGGATGTCAGTGCTCTAGAGGTCATGGAGTGGGACTCCGAAGCAAACGTGCAACGTGACAATGCATGTTAGGGCTTGCTGTTAGTGCAGCTTCCAAGCCTGAGGTTTTATTTGCACAGAAGTCAGGAAATACAAGGAGCTGGTTCCCACAAATGTACTTTAGCTGCAAGGGGGCTTAATTATTGTTGCTGAGGGAGCTGTCACTTTGAATCCCTGCCTTTAGTGTGTTTAATATGTTATCCTTATTGCATCAGCCTAGTTTTTGCCTATAATGTAATTTTCTTAGCGGGAGTTTGTGCAGGGTGCCAGTGCACAATTTAAGATGCACAGTGAAGTATTTATCATAGTTTTAACAACAGGGCCAGTTCTGATGATGTCTAGTTGAATACAAGCTAAAGGAAACTCTGTAATAATACAGCCATTAGCGATAGTATTAGGCTGAAAGGCCCTTTCCCAGGACACCCCTTCCCATTTTTATTCTCTTAGACCTCTCAGCCGGAATCAAACCTGTTGCTCATTGCCCCAGTGTCCAATAGCCCAGGGCCACACCTCTCACTCACTCCCCCAGTGCCCAGTGCTGCCCAGCTTGGGGCCTGCACCTGTCACTTATCCTAGGCACATCCTGGTGTGTTGGCTGTGCAGGGAGCCAGTAGTCCATTTCCTTTCTCTGTGCTAATCCTCCTTGGAGCTGCGACTTGAGCAGAAGGAAGTTATAATGTTGGTTAGCGCTAAGATTGCTTTGATATCTACAAACACAAGATGGCTTAGATTTTCCACTGCTGGAAAGCAGAGAGAGGAATCAAAGTCTGCTAACCAAAACCATGGCTTAACAACTTCTGACAGCCTCTGGAGATGTTGGCTATACACACAGGACCTCAGCTCCCGTAATTACAAAACAATACAGCAGGGTTTAATGGTGGTGTTATTAGGGATGTAATAGGGATGTAAATACCATTTAAAAAGTTAATCGTTTAAAAGATTAAAAATATTTTGTTTAAATGGTTAACCAGTTAAAGTGCTGGTTACTGGGGCTGATCCGGTTGCTGGGGCTGGGACCGCTCCGGCTGGCACGGGTTGCTGGGGCCAACCAGCCAGCCTGGGGGTTAATGGTTAAGGCACGTTAACCGGTAAGACTAATGTTAACATTTTACATCCCTAGTTATCAACTGTGTAGTTACAGCGCTTTGCCAGATATCCAAGCTCTCAGGGAGAGCTGCTCTGGATAAAATTGCCGGAGGTAATATTTATTTTCCAGTTTGATTAGTGATAATATAAAAGGATTTCTTTGCCATCAGCAATTTCCGTCTCTTGTAGGCAGATGATTTCCTAGAATTATACAATTAGCATGACCTGCATGTTGTAAAAGTGTTCAGTACAACTGGGCAGGGCCATTGGGTACCTAGAGAAGTGATTTTAGGAAGCCGTTGTATATTTGTAGCCTTTAATGTGAGAAGCGTTTGTCCACTTAAAAAAAAAAAAAAAGTTGGTCACAGAGGCTGCTCCAGCTCCGCATTTCATCTCTCCTCACATCTACTATGTTTCTCAGCTGGAAATAAGAAGGAGAACCACCACCTGATCACCAGACAGCTCTCTGTGGACCCAAGTTTGGGAACCTTGGACACAGGACACTTCAATTGCACTTTGAATAATTAAACCAATGTTGCATTCTCAGCAGAAAGTATGTGATATTGTAACACTGACCCTATATAAAGCCCATTCATAGCTCCCTGCCTCTGTACACTGAGGGAGAGAATGCTAAATAGACACAATTCTCTATCTTCTCTCCTACTGCTAACTCTCCAAGCCTGCAGAGCTTTCTTGTGACTGAAGTTCTATCCAGTATGAGACATGCCATTGTCAGTACAGAAAATATTTGATCTCATTCAAACAGCCTTCTACCTCTTTAGCAGTTCGGTGGGGCTTGCCCAGAGCTACTTCCATCAGTACCTAGTAGAAAATGTATATACAATACTTTGGATTCAGAATACTTGTAGTTTTCCCCATGAACTTATGTTGTAAATAACTCCTCCTAGGTTATTCTGACAGAAGGGCTGTAACCTATTAGTCAACTGATCGGTATGTAGCATTGTACCTTCTCCTCTGATGCTGCTTAAAAGCCTTCTGGAAACACAGACTTGCTCTGATCACTGCTTAGTATCCTGAGCAGGGCGATTCAGACTAAATATGGTCAGAAGGGTGCAGACTATAGAACCCAAGCTTGTTAAACAACTAAAGGATAATAAAGGCATTTTCTTTCATAGTATTACTTTTGGGGGGCAGTCGTGCCATCACTGTATTTACGTCTCACACCTAACAGTCCCCCTTTGATGAGGTTTCCCATAAAGGAAGGAAAGAAGAAATCTGTTGTGTCTGATGGAGCCACACTGGCAACTAAATGATACAGCTTTGGCTGGCAGGCACGCTTAAAGGGAATATCTGTGTTTGCCTATAGTAACTCTTCTGTTGAAATTGCTTCTCAGTTAAGAGCCTGTACAGTCGCACTGAGTGAAAGACTTGCAACCCAGTCTGACTGGATGAATGTTTCCTAGGCAAGTCTGGGGTTCCTTCAGCCAGCTATGGGTCATTTAGGAAAAGTTGATTCCATAGAGACATTTCTACCATGTATGCCATTTGCAGTTTCATACTCTGCAGTTTTCCTGAAGTATGGTTAACTATTGAAAGTCTAGCAGGCCCAATTCATGGCATAAATGACACTGAAAACACACATTTCCAGGGCAAAACATTAACATCTTAATAGAATTATTTTAAAGGACACAAACACTTTTTAAATAGCTTTTCACTCTTTCCCCCTTCTTTTGCATATTCTGTCAGAAGCTGCAAAATAGGCCCTCTACCTTACAGTTTCAGCCTTTTCTTTTAGGCAAATGTTGGTAGGGTATTTTCCCCTTTACCTTGTAGGTTTTGAATAAGGTTAAACAAAAGAGGAGCTGAGTTCAGTTTAAGTGCCACAGTTCCAATGCGTACAGTGCCAATGTGCACTGGGAGTGCTGTTACTCAGCTGCAGCTGTGAATCCAACAGGACCAGTACAAAGCTTTGTGTTATGTGATTTCATGAAAATAATGGCTATCGTGTCTTGTTTAATGTATTGAGAAAGAAGACAGGTTTCAGTCTCTCTGTTTCTGGTTGGCTGGGAAGTTGCTTTACATGCACACAACTCTGACACTTTCAGTCAGAAAACTTGTCTGAACCTAGAAGGGCACACATAGCCCAAGTAAACCTGAATTTCCCAGTAACTCCTACTGGTGACCCTAATAATCCTAAGGCGAGCCCATGAGTCTGGCTCCGCAGTCTCTAGCAGTATGATCGGGGCACTAGGGGACACTTGGCTTGTGTACAGTGATGAAGTTCATGCCAGTCCATTTGCCTAGGGAAGGCTATGTCACTGTGTGGGTAGAGTAAAGCCAGGCCCCAGAGCCAGTCCAACAGTTTGCTTTCTTGCCCTGTTGCTCACTTTCAGCCCATCCCCTCAAGTGCTGCTTCCAGTCTGTGCTGAAGTCACTAGCATCGGTACTGAACAGGTGCCCAGTAGGGTGAGAGAGACCCAGACAGACCCATCTTTGGCATGTACTGTCAGTTAGATGCCAAAGATGTGATGAAGCAGTGAGCTCCCTCACCCTCCTCCAGATTGGGCAGCGGCTACAGATTTTGGCTCTGGACTCTGTCTACAGTGTTTGTTCTGTTCTGTGCTGGCTTCATCTTTACTTAAATTAGCTTTGTGGGATGAAGTCTGTTGGTATTGGCCCTGAGCTCTGGTTTGCAGGGTCATTCTGAAGCAGCCTCCTGTCCGCACATTGGTGGAGCCCTGGCAGAACTTCCCTTAACAGCCAGGCTGATGTCTATGGTTTTCATGGTCCTCTTTGAAGTGTCTGGATTTGATCCATGCTGATGTGACAGTTTCAGACGGATAACCTAGAAGGTATTTTTGCCCTTATCTACCATAGGAGTGTCCTTTGCGGAGCACCAGGAAATTGACCATTTCTGCATTGACAGTGCACTTAAATGCTCTGCACTCAATTTCTCTAGGGGAGGATTGGGTCTGATCCTGCAAAGTGCTGAATACCTCTGCCCCAGTAACATTAGTGGGAGCTGGGGGACTCCTCAGCTCCCAGAAGAGGCTTAGCACTTTGCAGAACTGGGCCCATTATCTAAACATTTCTCCTGAGCTGACATCCCATTGCACTGGGTTTATATCAAATGGGATTCTTCTTGATGTTTGAAAAAACTGTTACCTTCTTTGCTAGACACGCAGTGTGTCCCTCATTGGGACAGTGCCCCCAACTCCCTGCTGGGGCTCTCGGTGAAGACTGTCCTGTAGTAAAAGGCCACTATTACTCCCTGCACCACGGGTTGTCCTTGGTGGCCTCCCCTCCAAGGGCTGATCAGGCCTAGCCCTGCATAACTTCAGCACATTCCCCCCAGTGAAGTAGGATCCTTTTTCTGAATCTTTTTTTCCTGGTTTGAACGTGCCTCTAATCAGAATCTGGTGTGTCTCGTGTGGACAATGCTGTTTGGCAGCTGGACCTCCTGAAACAGAGAGACTGTCATTTATAACCGAGGTGGGGGAGGAGTGTGTGCCCTGGCCTCATCTTCCTCAGAGATTCAGAGCAGCCACAGGCTGGGCCCATTGCGTCCATGCTCCTCCTGACTATGCAGCAGGGCCACTGATGCACTGGCAGGGAACTCGCCCGGCTCCAGTGTCTGTTTACTCAGCTTCACAACGGCCACAAGATTTAGGTTGAAATACAGTCAGGGAAGTTATTCCTCTCCCACTAGCTCTGTATGAAGCCAGTGTGGGCTGGCACTACCATCTCAGCCCTTGGGCATGCACCAGTTCCATAGACCTCAGACTTATGTTCTGGGCTTAGAGTAAGCTGGGTTGGCCTGCCTTCAAATTATCCCAGTTGGGTAACTGTGGTGTTCAGGAGCGGAATGGGGAGTGGCTGTGGGGCTAGGAGGAAATGCAGACAGAAGAGAGGAAAATGAGATTTTCCCATTAGGGAACTTTCCAGTCGGTGTTTGTACACCACCAGGATACACCCAGATAACAGCACACTGGGCAAATTCTTCAAAATTCTGCTTGTTTGGACTTGTGGGAACTACTTGTGGCAGCCTGAGCACTGACGCCCTTCCCCTATGCCTCTGTTTGGGCCCTATCATTTTGTGTGGCACTCAGAACCTACAAGGCTGTTTGGGGCCATTTTGATGAATGGGTAAGGTTGGTTCTTTATAATGTTTGAAAGTCATTAACGGGTTGAAAAGCATTGTGGTGTTAAAGAGCCAGAGGAGAGGATAAGGCCAGTTGTTCTGTAACAGAAATTTGTTGGTATCCAATATTGAGAGGTGCCTGCTGAGTTCTGCGACTTTATAATCCTGCAGTTTTGGAGTTTCCAGGAAGCACAAGGAATCACTCGTTGCAATTCTTTGGCGTGCTGCAGCTCTTTCCAGGCCTTTGGAGTTCAGTTATTAACTGCTCTGTTTGCTTTCCAGCTGGCAGGGTTGGCTGTCATTGCCTTTGGACTATGGCTGCGATTTGGTGGGGTCCTGGGAGACTTAACTTCGGAGGAAAAATCCCCAGAGTACTTCTACATGGGTAAGTTAAGGGGCTTAGACTTTGGCTGTATCTCCAACCTCAGTTTCACCAGCAAGTACGATCCCAAGCACTACTCTACACAATACGTACAAAAATGGTGCTTAAAAGGTCTGACAGGTGAATGGCACGAACCTTGTCTCCTGCCCTTCCATGCCACATTAAGTGACAGACTCTCTTAATTCTCTCTCCTTGGCAACAACTTTTGCAGACTTGAATTAATTCCTAAATATGATTTCATAGTTGAATTTTTGTGTAATGCTGGTGCTTATGAAACAGAAACTGGGAAGGATTGCACACTCATTCAGGTCTGCCCGCCACGGCACCCTTTGAGGCCTTTCCTTTCCGGTGCTAGCCAGCAGCATGGTGAAATTGGAGTGATCCATATCCTGCCACATTAGAAGCAGTGGCAAGAGCATGTTTCCATGAGATTGCAACAGGATCCTTTCTGCATATTTCTGAGACAGCTCCAAACACAATGGGAGGACTTACTGCTCATTGCTTCTTCTTGCCCCTGCACACACAGGCCCCCAATGTTGTCTCAGTGGAATTGGAACAAATCCTGACATGACTGAAAAGTAGAATTGCACTGTTGTCACCTCCAGAATTGTTCCCCCAACCTGAGCAGTGACTAGCCCAGCTCCTCAGCCCTAGGGCGCTTTACTTGGTCTTATGTAAATTTAAAAACGTAATTTTTCCAGAATTCCAGATGTGCTTTTCAAGCGCTGTTGGGGTGTTCTGGAGGGTCCAGATGTTACATGTATATTATGTGCCTGATTGGTTATTGTGCATTGGTTGCCTGTGGTTTCATACTTCCCATTTCTTCATCCATCCATTGCCAATTGTGAGACGCCTCCCATGCCTTTGATTTGTTTCCCCTCTCCTCTGATCACATTAGAAGTCAGATTGAGTCTATTTTAAGCTTTAAGCGGGTTCATTTAATGCAATCTGATTATCACAGTCATTTCATCCTTGTCCAATGCCAAGTGCACAGCAGCAGCTGGGGAGCTCCAGAGAGAGAGCGAGAGAGAAAATCCTGGCTGCTTGTGTAAGAGTATTAAATATGAATCACTGGAGGAGTTGAATGCCTGCCAGAAGTGAAAGCTGACCCAGAGGCAGTGCATGGCACCAGTTATTTCTATCCTGGAATCTTAGTCCAAGTTAACCCTTTCTCCAGTTACTGTTAAATGTCCATTGTACAGTTAAGAATTGACCCAAACCCCAGTCTCTTGGTGGGTCAAATGACACCGTATCTGTAATTTAGAAGTTATTTGACCATAGTGCTCCTGCAAGTGAGGGCCTCAAGGTTTTGCCGGCAGCCTGGCATCTTGCAAACTTCATTTGCTCAACTCTCCTAATGCACATACATCCTGGCCTATAGAACTCTTGCTACTCCAGTCCTGGGCCCCATTCATCTCAGTCCTGATCCACAGCAATTCTGTCTTAAACAATGCAGCCAGAGGCTGACAGCTCACTGTGCAATAGTTTAGAAACAGGAAGGAAGGAATACTGTGTCCCGTAAAACTGAAGTGGACATTTAAGGAGGCAGAATGCAATTATTCAGATTGGAATTTGGCCAGGACACCAGGTCAACACCCCTTCACTGTCAAACGTCCCACAGGATTTTTAATGAATTGATCTCTCCTACAAAAGATGTTACCTCCAGCAGAACATACTGTTAGCAGCATACTGGGACATCATTCTGAGCCCGTTGTGAAATGATACCTGGTGAATTGCCCACACCATGTCCTGGAGGTCTTCCCTTCCTCATGTGTTTCCGAATGTCCTAAGAGACCTGAGTAGACACAAAGTTATTCTGTTCATCACAATCAATTACTGCTGGTTCATTTATAGCCAGTATGAAATGGATAGATGGCTAGACCCTGACAAACAGCATGTGATATATCCCTGGTCACTCAGTGATGCAGTGATGTTCACAACCTCTTAATATCAGAGGGGTAGCCATGTTAGTCTTTATCCACAAAAACAACGAGGAGTCCGGTGGCACCTGAAAGACTAACAGATTTATTTGGGCATAAGCTTCCTTGGGTTAAAAACCCACTTTTTCAGATGCACGGAGTGAAAATTACAGATACAGGGATAAATATATATTCACACATTGAAGAGAAGGGAGTTACCTTACAAGTGGAGAACCAATGTTGAAGGCCAATTTAGTCAGGGTGGATGTGATCCACTCCCAATAATTGATGAAGAAGTGTCAATACCAAGAGAGGGAAAATTCCCTTTGTAGTGAGCCAGCTACTCCCAGTCCCTATTCAAGCCCAAACTGATAGTGTTGAAGGTTTTTTGTTGAAGGATGGCTACTTTCAAATCTGTTACTGAGTGTCCAGGGAGATTGAAGTGTTCTCCTATTGGCTTTTGTATATTATCATTCCTGATGTCTGATTTGTGTTCATGAATCTTTTTACGTAGAGACTGTCTGGTTTAGTCAATGTACATGGCAGAGGGGCATTGCTCGCACATGATCGGATATATCACATTAGTAGATATGCAGGTTAATGAGCCTCTGATGGTGTGGTTGGGTCCTCTGATGGTGTCGCTAGAGTAGATATGGGGGCAGAGAAGGCAACGGGTTTGTTACAGGGATTGAGTCCTGGATTAGTGTTTCTGTGATGTGATGTGTAGTTGCTGGTGAGTATTTGCTTCAGGTTCGGGGGCTGTCTGTAAGCGAGGACTGGCCTGTCTCCCAAGGTCTGTGAGAGTGAGGGATCGTTTTCTAGGATAGGATGTAGATTGTTGATGATACGCGGGAGAGGTTTTAGCTGGGGGTTGTACGTGATGGCCAGTGGTGTTCTGTTATTTTCCTTGTCCTGTAGTAGGTGATTTCTAGGTACTTGTCTCGCTCTGTCAATCTGTTTCCTCACTTCGCCAGATGAGTATTATGGTTTTAAGAACACTTGATGGAGATCTTGTAGGTGTTTGTCTCTGTCTGAGGGATTGGAGCAAATGTGATTGTATCTTAGGGCTTGGCTGTAGACAATGGATGATGTGTTGTGTTGTGTCCTGGATGGAAGCTGGAGGCATGTAGGTAAGTAGAGCCAGATGGGAGAGGTTCATTCACCTGCACATCTACTAATGTGATATATGCCATCATGTGCCAGCAATGCCCCTCTGCCACGTACATTGACCAAACCGGACAGTCTCTACATAAAAGGATACGTGAACACAAATCAGACATCAGGAATTCTTTGTCTGGATATCTGTAGAACCCTTACACTGCAGAACCTATCTGCTAAGAGGGAAAGTTGAGGAACAGGACAGAAATGTACTGGGAAACCCTTTGAACCTACACTGTTGACTACACAGTGTCCAGTCAAATCCCAGCTGAATAGTACTGTGGCCTTTGGGCAATCTGGCAGGCCTTCACTATTAGCAAAGATGTTAGCACCTTCCACATCATGAAGAGATAGGAAGAGAGTTCGTGTTTCTCTGTGCAGCAGGTTGTTCTGTTCAGATGCTTGAACCTCACCCATTGCTGAGGTGCCCCAAGCACTTGACTCTTATAAGTGTCAGGTATGAGTCACCCCTCCCTTTTTGTCCACTGGGGCCTATTCAGAGAGATTCCAGGAGTCTCATTTTTCCAGGCAGTGCACAGGAGCTGTGTATGTATCTTCTGTTCCAGACAAACTGGCCCCTTCGTGCTGACAGCCAGGATTTTACAGCACCGAGTCCTAGTGCAGAGTGTGTTTGTCCTATGGAAGGGGCTGCCACTCAAGGGCACTGCGGTCATCAATGTGACAGGGAGATATAAATATGTTTGATTATATTAAAAATCTTTCCTCTAGCCTGTTTATAATGGCGGCTCTGCAGCCACTTTCTCCAAGCCTGAGGATCCAGATCCTCACGTGTAATCATATCGGCTCAGAGGCAGTGCTGGGGCCTGTATTACAGCTGCTTTCAGAGTCTGCTTTGTAGCTGTGTTGGAGGTAGCTTTTGCATCATTCTGTCCTTTTGGCATGCTCCACGTGGCTGGGAAAGGTGAGCAGCAAGGAATGGCTTAGCAGTATGCACACTTGACATAGGGGAGACTCTAGAGAACCAGGAAGAGAAAACAATCTCTTCTACTGAAAAGGATAAGACGACCAAGAGGAAAGCATTAGAGCTGTGAGTATAACATCTGCTGTGGGACATCCTAGGAGGGCTCCTGGGGACCCCAGTCTGATCAGTATAGGACTGTTCTACACTCCTTTTTTGTACCACTCAAACTATATCAGTTTAGAAAGAGATGGCTAAAGTGGTGCAACTCGCTAGTGTGGACAGTCATACTGGCATAAAGGTGCTTCAAAATGAACTACACTGATATAAGGACTTTACACTTGTATAACTGCATCCACACTAGGGAGCTACGCTGCTTCCAACCATTTCCAAACCAGTTCATAGAAGTACAAAAATGGGGTGTAGACCAGCTCATGCACTCGGGCATGGGATTCATGCTGAACTTGGCTGCGTGAGGCTTGTTCTCAGAGGAGATATCTGCCACAGAAGAGAAGGGTTGTGCTGGGGGATTGTTAGGCTTAATTTTTGGGGCACTGGCTGTAATCTCCTTCTGGAGGAGCATGGATTGAAGGAGGTGGGTAAAACCGGGCAGATGGAATGTAGTTAACAGGGCGAATGAACTGTGCCTGTGGAGGTTCTAAGGCCATTCAGACTGGCTCCCGAGGGAGACGGATTCTGCTCATATGGTACCTGGTTTGAACTGGTTTCCATCTCACTTATTTATGGTGGGGTGTTTTCCTGCATCTGAAATATTTTTTCCTTTAACGTGATTGATAATTTATACCCCTGTATTTTCCATTTGGCTGGCATGAACCACCCCAATAGCCTTGTCCCTCACCAGCAATCAGGCATCATCTTTGCCTCCTGGATTTAGTTCTGGCTGCACTTGCTAAGCAGTCCAGCCAACTTTTCCAGTCACTGAAATATTCCTCTTGGTTGGAGACAAACTGGCAATTTTGACGTGGGCAGATTTCTGTGTCAGAGGCTCAAGGGCGTCTCTGGTGTGACTTTGTGTTGGTGGTTCAGGTTCCTCATTACAGTTCACAAGAGCAGGATTGGCAGGAAGGGTATATTTTAACACCATAGTAATCAAATCATTTGACCCCCCTGCAGTTTCTCACAGGTCCCTTCCAATCCTGATAGTCTATGATTTTATGATACATGCTGAAATTGAGGTTAAGGTTCCAGCTGTTTATAAATGTATACACAGAGCAAGAGGAGGCAGTCATCCTAAGCCTTAGCGAACTGCACACACTGCCTAAACTGCTTGAAGTTCTCACACCTGATAGCAGCCATGCCAGTGCCTCTGTTTTACACCATTTAACAGCACATGTTTTATGTCTCTGCTGTAATTAGTGAGATATAATGGCAGCATTTGCTCCAGCTGTGACTATGCTCTCAGACAGTGATTTTTTTTTCCATTAGATTTCATGATGAATCTTCAAAGTCTCTTTCCTTTAATTATCTTCTTTCTGGGATATGGTTACAGTGCTGGGCTGCTACTATGCAGACACATCTTGTTTGTGTTGTCTGCATTGGTCGGAGGGAACAAAGATCTGCAGGAAGAGGGAACTCCTTTTGATTGTTTCTTTCCTGAGACCATCACGCCAAGAAATCTGAAATGAAGTGGCTTGCTTTTTGGGGGAAGGAAAGCGAGCCTGGTTCATGTGCTACCCTCTAAAGGGGACAGTGACACCTCGGTGAACCCAAGATTTTAGTTGAGTGCATTTCAGTGTCTCTGTTTGGTAATTTCCCACTCCTGAATGAACTTCTCATGCTGGTCGGGATGTTACCTGTGGGGCTGCTGCTTTTAAGTTTAACATGTTAAAGCCCAAAATGAAGACAATATGTTCCTGTCAAGCAGGACGTTAAGTTTGTGACCTGAGAACTGACATGGGGAAGCTTCTATAGCAGGGAGTTAATGCTACAGTATGTGACACTCCAGCACAAGGGCTCCCAGACCAGCCTTCTCATCTGCCTGCAGAGTCAAGTTAGAATTCCCTGTGTGGCACTCCGAGGAATCTCTCTTCCCTGTGGCAGTTGGGGTGTTCAGCTTCACAGGTCCTAGTTTTTCCCAGGTGGGGACTGGGAACAGAGCCTTCTCCTAGGCTCTGGACATCACTTCTCCACTTGTCTGTTAGAACATGAGTCTGTTGGTGTTTATGGGACAGTTCAAGACCCAGCCCTTTCCTCCAGCGTTGGCCAGGCAGAAGGGGAAGGTCTGTGTTCGGGCCCCACAGAGCAGGCTGAAGGGAACTCACTGTATATCTCCTAGCAAGTAAAATATTAAACCACAGCATGGTCAGTTAGAGTAAAATATAAACTGGATGTAGCCAGTCCATGTTGCCTTGAAATGTACTAGGAAAACTAATCTGTGTGAATGAATCAGCCTGGATGGTAGCACCCTGCAGCACACTCGGCTCAGAAGCACAGCACTCCCTTCACATTACAAGTTCTTCATCATTTTATTACGTTGTACTTTCTCCACCCCAGTTATATAACCTGATCATTTGTGGGGGCTAGAGTGGCTGTGGTTGGAAATACAGTGAAGGCTGGGGCTCTTCTTTCAGATCACTGAGGAGGCTGAATGATCCTGCTAGCTTTGAGTGGCTATAACGAGACAGTGCATGCTTTAGGATATGAAGTCATGTCTGCAGCAGAAGGATATTAGCAGCTTTTCTCCATAGTGCTGGGTGCCCACGCAAACAGGAGCAGCCCAGCAGCATGACACCATATGAACTGCAGCTGTCTACTCCTGTGCTTAGACCATTTTCAGTGCCACCTAGATGTGTGTTTTGGGTCAGGTACCATATCCTGAGTCAGCACTTTAAAAAGTCCTGTTCAGTCTCTTCCAAATCCACAGGCCCATCAAATTCCAGCAGGGCTTTAAAATTAGAACTGGAGGCAAAAGCAGCGTCTGCACAGAAAGGCACAATGACCTGACACCTTCTGCCCGGGGACTGGGAGTTGCTGCTGGCAATCATGCTATTGCACATCAACCCTTAACCTTGCAGATACTTTTAACCTCCACCTTAGATTCAGGTGGTAAACTCAACTCTCTTCCCCTGCACTCCCTCATGCTGCAGTCAGAGGAAGGTTTGCATAGAAAGAGCCCTGAGTGGAAAATGAAAACTACTGTACTGAAAGCCACTAAAGGAAAAACTGAAACTGTTAGAAGCGCCTCACCTTGCACGGTTTTGTATCACCTGCTGAGAGGTCCTGAGAGCCAGGACCCTTCATGTGCTGGCATGGGGAGGTCAGGTAACCATGAAATAAGAGTTCCGACAACAAAAAGCCATTTAAATACACTGATCATAGAATCATGGAACTGTAGGGCTGGAAGATCATCGAGGGAGGGATAGCTCAGTGGTTTGAGCATTGGCCTGCCCAACCCAGGGTTGTGAGTTCAGTCCTCAAGGGGGCCATTTGGGGAACTGGAGTAAAAATCTGGGGATCGGTCCTGCTTTGAGCAGGGAACTGGACTAGATGACCTCCTGAGGTCTCTTCCAACCCCAATATTCTATGATTCCATTGCCCTTTGATGGGGAAGGACCAAGTAAACCTAGACCATCACTGACCAATGTTTGTCTAATGTGTTATTAAAAACCTCCTGTGATGAGGATTTTGCAGCCTCCCTTGGAACCTATTCTAGAGCTTGATACCTTTTGTAGTTAGAAAGTTCTTCCTAATCTGTAATTTAAATCTCCCTTGCTGCAGATTAAGCCCCATTACTTCATATCCTACCTCCAGTAGACATGGAGAACAATTGATCCCCATCCTTTTTATAACAGCCCTTAACATATTTGAAGACTGTTATCAGATCCCCCCCTCAGCCTTCTGTTCTCAAGGCTAAACATGCCCAATCTTTTTAACCTTTCTTCAGAGGTCAGGTTTTCTAAACCTTTTATCATTTTTGTTGCTCTCCTCTGGACTGTATCAATTTATCCACCTTTTTGCCAAGAATTGTATGGAGTACTCCAGCTGAGACTTCCCAAGTGCCAAGGGGAGTGAGACAGTTACCTCCTCTGTCTTACACAGGATATTCCAGTTAATATGCCCCGGAATGATATTAGCCCTTTTTTTGCAGCTGCATCACCTACTCGACTCATTCAGTTTATGATCCACTCTAACCCCCAGGTCCTTTTCACCAATACTGCTAGGCAGGTATTTCCTATTTTGTAGTTGTGCATTTGATTTTTCCTTCTAAGTGTCGTACTTCGCACTTATCTTTACTGAATTTTGTCGTATTGATTTCAGACCTATTCTCCAATTTGTCAAGGTCATTTTGAATTCTAATCCTGTTCTCCAAAGTGCTTGCAACCGCTTTCAGTTCGGTGTCATCTGCCAATTTTATAAGCATACTCTTCACTCCATTATCCAAGTCATTAAGGGAAATATTGAGAAGTACCAGACCCAGAACTGACCATGTGTGATCTCACGTAGATACACCCCCAAGCCTGACAGTGCTGTTTCTTCTTGGGTTTTGCATTTTCCATATACTCAGAATCAGGAGGCATTTAATGAGTTTAATGAGCCCTTTAACCAAGAAAATGCATTTTAAAACTGATTTCTTTGTCTTTTGAAGAGATGCTGGGTGATGCATCTGCCTTCACTTTTCTTCTCTTTCCTTGTGTAGTTGCCATTTCCTGTAGGTCTCCACCCTGCAGCAGCAACTGCCGTTTAACTCAGTTTCATTAATGCACCTGCTCTTTAACTCTGTAACTATGAATAACACATTCCCCTCCCCAGGCCTGTGATTCTTTTATATAAAGCACTTACAGATCACCTTGGCACCTGCCATTGTGTTCGTTGCTTTCCCCTATGACAACACCATTTAGCAACAGACTGTCTGGATCCCAGCTACCCTAGCCCACTGTGATTCATTGAGCTGATTGAAAACTGATTCTGGGGTCAAGGTCCAGTCAGACTACCAGAAGTTAGACTCCTAGCTGTACAGTTGTTCCTAGTCCAGACTCTGTCATCAAGACAATACTTGCCTTAATTCTAGAAAAATGTGATTCAGTTGACTGGGGATAATAAATTCCTGGTTGGCTATTAACAAATGAAGAACATTTTTGCTGTGACATTGCATCACAATACCTAAAGCCCAGGCACATACAGGTTTCTTAAATTAGATCCCTTATACATCACACACCCTCTTCTATTTAGAATATCCCAGTTTTAGAATCCGCTCTCTAGAAAGGGATAGAAAATGGCTTATAGAAAAAGGAACAGCACAAAAAAACTGATTGTATCATGCGGAAAGTGTCCTACCCTGTGTTACAGAGCTGGAAACACTCACAGTGGGACTATCCACTGGCAGTATCAAGAGGAGATTTTAATGGACACCATAAAGAAGCCAGGATCCTCTCAAGCTTCTGCCCCATCTCAAATGACTCTGAGCACAGATAAGACAGATTTGGAGCAGACACGTTACGGCTGCAGATATTAAACTGGCAATTTATGCCAAAATCTTCTTATTTTTCATCTGCCGAGTATGAGCTATACTGCCAAGTTTATTAATGGACTGTATATACCAACAGTTTTACATGTGCTCCAAAAGCCAAGGTTGAGGCAGTTGATTTAAAGAACCTGGAAGAGATGGTCCTCATTATTCTCTTCACTGTTGTGCACTTGCACCCAGAAATTCTCCATGTTTGCATTCAAACATCACAAGGGCAGTACATTTCGTAGCACTGACATAACCACAGGTGCTGGGAGATGAACAAGTCAGCCTGCAATACCTTTGAACAGATTTACACAGCGCTAGGGAATATAACTTTTCTGTCACTAATCAAGCCACATGTAATCTTGAAGTCTGCTGGGACTGTTGAAGCTCCATTAAAAATTGTCTATCATGTCTAAGACTAGCATACACTGGTACCTTATTTAGATATTAGCTCAGTGTTTTATAGCACATGCTGCCTGCATACTACCTCCATGTTCTGGTTTAGACAATGACTGCGCTATGTTAGTTTGTACATTCTTGCAACATAATTATTTAGGGTTGTGAAGTGATTTAAGGTGGGGGAATAAACAACAGTAGTAGGCTAATTGTGCTCTGAGAGTGTGTTGTAAGTGTCTAGCCAATGGGCCTCTAGACTGTAATACAAATAAAAGAAACAAAGATTCTGTTTTCAGGGAAATATCCTAACTAAGGGGGCGGAAATGCAGGACGGGCGGTTACATTGTAGTGGTGCTTATTTTAGGATTAAATTCAGAAATTATAATGTATTAACAGAAGCACATGTACTTGTTGCTATTTGGAACGCTCAAGTGATTCTGAAATCAGCAGCTCTATAGTGCAACTGGAAATCACCATTTGGAGCGTGATAATCTCTTGTCAGTTACTCTCAGCAATATCACATAGAGCTTCATTTGCTTTAAATAGCCGTCTAAATATAACATGTTTGACAGTTACATTTTAAAAAGTTGCAGGAAGGAGAAAAGGTAAATTAGGCAAATACTACAGTGAAGTGGTCAAACCTGTGTTATCACTTTGTCAGTTAAAAGCAAACCTCATAACCACAAAGTAACTATTAAATTCACAGTAGTTACAGGATGTGCTTATGTTTATCTGCTGTGCTCATGGGAAGTTGTGAATTCCATCTCCCTCTGTTTGTAAATCCATAACTTCATTTCTCTCCAGTTGCTAACAGCAGTTGGTTGCTCTCCTGTTTTGTAAACCTATTGGATAGGAATATTTATAATAAAAATCTATGCACACCGAATAATGGGGCCAGATCTTCAGCTGGTGTAAATTGGTGTAGCTCTTTTGGAGACACTTTTCTAGTTTACAATAGCTGAGGATATGGCCCATGATTTCCAGCAACTCAATGTGTTTCTGATTTTTCTACCACAAAGCATGTGCACCTTTGGTTTCTCGAGGTCACCAAATGAAGCCTTGGGATCTGAGAGTCCCTGTCACTGTTGTCAGCCCTTGCCAGGGAGAATATGCAATTGCCTATGGGACTGTAGTTACTTGCAGTACCATAGTAAGCCAGTAGCCATTCCCTGGAGTTTACTGAGTGGTTCAGTGGAAATCTCTTCCAGTCAAGCCTGGCTGCTGGGATCTTCTGCCATTGCTGTCTCTGGCTGCATCATGCCAAGAATGGGGCTACTTGTTTTCTCAGTTAGTGAAGACTGAACACTTGGCTGTGTGCGCAGTGTTGGCTTCTCAGCCCAGGAGAGAGAGGAGACCTATTTAAAGTGGAAAAAAATGCCCATAAAATTACAGAGGGCCAGATAAATAAGAAACCCATGTGAAATAAGACCACACAGAGACACTATGCCTTTATCTCCCACTGCTCCACAGTGATGGACCTCAGACATGGGTCCATGTCTCAGAGCTGTGAGCAGGATTTTGGAGAAAACAGACCCTATGAATGAGTTTAACTCCTCCTGGCAGGAGATGCTGCACAGAACCCACGTGTATTCAAATCCCCCAACACATGCTCCAACATGCCCTAGTTTGCAGCTGTAAAGTTCTGTCCATTCCTTTTCCTAAACAATTCAGGGTGATAGAATTCCGCAGTCAGTGCTTAGGACAAATGTTCCATTCAGCTGTGGGTGCTGCACAAAATTCCCTTCATCCTTGTTACTAGATGCTGTTTCAAGCTGGGTAGCTGTTGCCTCCTACCCATTCCAAAATAGAGTATATATCCTTATAGCCAAGGGAAAGAGAAAGAAATAGCATCCTGTCCCAGAGCTTTCTATCAGTAGCCAGGGAAGAGTAATTTGCCCATTCCCATGGCGCTCCAATATTGTGGCGCTCCATGCTGTGAACATGTGGGGATTTAAACCTTACATCTGCATTGCCCTCCTTCTTTGCTGGTGGCTGTAGGTTTCTCTGTCTGAGGTTGCCCTCATTAGCACAAGCAGAGCTAGGTGGAAAATGGAAACCTTTCCCATGGGAATTGTCATTGGAAAAATCCCCGTTTGAAATCTTCCCTTTGGAAAGTAATGGTTTTCCTATAGGAAAATTTGTACAATTAAGGAAGTGTAGTCCAAACTACTTCTCCCCACTTCCTTTCAGCTTTGCAACTTTTGCCAGTTGGTGAAGTATAAAAAAGTGGCTTCTTTTCCATTTTCTCCCACTTTCTCTTTTCTAACTGACAAAGAAGTCGAAGGGTTGTGTTGTTTTCTCATGTAAAGAGGAAGAATGTTGTTGCTAAAAATGAAAGTGTTACTTCCTGTTTTTAACTTTAACATTTTTGCCCATTTTTTTTAAGGGAGAGAACACAAAACAGTGAGGTGAGCATTTCCGCACTATTTCAAAATGAAAAATCTCCAAAAATACTGAAAAACTTGAAGGGTTTTCCCCCCAAAAAAAATTGTTTAAAGAAACAAAAAATGTAGTCAAAAATTAGATTTTTTTCACAAAAATAATTGTCTTAGATGAGACCCCATTTTTTACCAGCTCTATTGCAAAGTGACAGTTCTTCCCAGATCCTTCACAGCCAGCTGTCTGCCTAATAGTGATAGACTCAAGGAGCTCACTCTGTCTGGCTTAACGAAGAGAAGGTTAAGGGCAGAGTGGATTTGATTTAAATCACTAGTCAGGAAGACTCGATTTAATCATGGATTTCTACATAAAAGTGCATTCTTGTTGGTTGTTATAACCTTAATACATATTCTTCACAACTCAGAGATAGATGTAGGTTTCATTTTTAGAAGGTACACACTATACATTTTTAAGTGATTTATTTTGAAAACTTTTCAGATTAGTTTTACAGCTATATCAGACAATGAATGATTGGTTATTTCATTTACCAAAGGTAATTGAAGCAAATATTTATGAAGTCCATGGGAGGTGAACTATCTCCAATTCAACAAGTTAATCATTAATATTTGGAGGATTTTCTTGCCATCCTGTATTAGGAGGAGAACATCACCAAACAGACATTTAAATTATTTTATTTAACTAAAATAACAACGTTATGTATTCTGAATTTTTTTCTTCAATAGCAAAAATATAATATTTTAACAAAACAAGCATATGAATATAGTTAAGTATATAGTTAAACATTCAAGTTTTTTTAATCAGATTTGTTTTTGTTAAATTATTTTTAACTAAAATAGTTAAATGAAATATTTGTTTTAAAAAAACAAAAATTAAATCGACTATGTCAGCCAGGTCAACATGAGAAACTTTAAATATTGGCTTCTGCAGCTAACTCAGTCGTCTTCACCTTCATTTTCCTGTTTGTTCATAATGTGGACAAGAAAAACAAGCTTTCCTGCTTTTTCAAGTCCCAAACGATTTCTTAGTTTGGACTGAATTAATCCAAACAAAGAAAATATTCTTTCAGCTCTGGAAGAAGAAGCTACTGCTGTTAAAAGTGAGATTATCACTTCAACAGTCTCCGAATCCAAGTGCTTAAGTGACTTCCATTAGTTCACTGGTGTAACTTTCTTTAAAACATCAGCAAACGTATATTTCTTAAATGGTTCGCCCTTAGCTCTGAAGTTTATTATAGTTGGCATTATGGAGGGATGATTGCTGGATGTCCATGTCATAGCCAACTCCTCTTCTTCAACAGTTAAGGTTTGACTCTGATACCAAGTATTGAGAATATTTGCAAGAAAATGAGCTGGAGATAGTGCTTGTTCCATTCTTTTTTTTTTTTTTTTAATGCTTGTAATTTGCATTTTCATTGCATATTTCTCTTTTTAAGATCTCACTCGGTTCCTTCCAAATTTCAACAGTATCAGCAATAAAACAGCTATTTCCCTGCATTTTGTTCAAGGCTACAGAATTAGGCTTCAGGGTGATCTGCAGGTGTTCAACATTTCTCTTAAGCCCAATGTTGAGAACTTTGGCTGTGACAGGGCTATTTTTTCACTATTTTGTTCACAAACTGTCATCAGATTAGGCCAGTTCTCGATATAGTGCTCAAAACAGTCCACTGCAGAGTCCCACTGCACGTCTCGTGGGAGAGTTAGCTTGGTTCCTCCCACTTTTTTCAGAGCAGCTGCTGCAAAGTGGTTGTTACAGAAGTATTTTGCAATTTCAACAACATTAGCCTTTATTTCTGGAACACTGAAGTTTTTGGCTAGGAGGTGCACCAAATGAGCACTGCAACCGTGTGTTTATTAGCTTAGGATTCTCTTCACTCTCTTCTAAATAATTTCTTCTCATCTTGCACACATTTGCAGCATTGTCTGTGACCAAGATGCATACTAGACATTTGAAATTTTTTCCAGTGTCCTCTGGCTTTT
Organism: Gopherus flavomarginatus; assembly: GCF_025201925.1. Lineage (NCBI taxonomy): Eukaryota > Metazoa > Chordata > Testudines > Testudinidae > Gopherus > Gopherus flavomarginatus. Next base: position 8,085,923 of record NC_066621.1, read on the forward strand.
ACTGCTGCTATTTGTCAGTATTCTGCTCTTTGTGCATTTCCTGATGTATCAGTTGTTTCGGTAAGGAAGACAGTCCCTTCTTCTGTTGTCACACAAGCACATACAACAGCGTCATTGTGGACGTCACTCCACCTATCAAGACTCAGGTTAACAATTTTACCCTCTAGACCTTTTGCACACTGCTCAATTTCTCTTTCATACACTTTGTCCAGCAATTTGCCTGCAACATCTGCTCTGTTGGGTGGACTGTATCCTGGTCTTAATGACTGAGCCATGTTAATGAAGTGTGGGTTCTCAGTCATATGGAAAGGAGAGTTTGTTGCATAAACAAACGAGGCAGTTTTTTCCATCAATTACCTGTTTTTGTAATCTGCTGGTTCTTATCACAAACTTATCTATAGTTGTTTCTGGATGATGGGGATTTTTTTTTTCTTTTTGTTACAGGTGATATACTGTGGCAATGTGACATACATGATGTGACTTAAACACTATTATTGGCAGATAACTCTGAAACTATAGAAAATTATATTGATCATGAAGGTGGATAGTCGTCAGAATCCTGTACATTGAGGGTGGATTCTCCTAAATAAAATAAGTCAGTGCGGTTATTTAATTATTATTATTATCATACTGCTTCTTTAGTGTTACTCATTGCATTCACTGATGCTCAGTACTACTTTAAAGGTGAAACTGTAAAAGGAAGATCTGCCTATTTCAGCTATTTATTTTTTTATCACAACTACATCTAAAATGATAGTACGGTAGAGTAACAACTATATTTTTTGCTCAAACATGAGAATTCAAAAATAGTCCAGAAGGAAGACAGGCAGTCCTTAAGAAAGAAGTATGAAATAAAAAAGTTTACTAACCTGAAGATCTTGCATGTTCAGACATGTTCCTTTCATCATCTTTAATGCAGCTTCCTCCTGAGAAGGAATGTTTCTCATGATGTTGTTTTATTCGAGCAACCAGGCCTTGCATTTCTTTGTTGCACTGTTTGCGTTTTGCATGCATGCCTGTCTTACCCACAGGTAGAGGAACTTCATTAAAATATTCCCAAATTGGGTCTCTTTTACAGCCTGCTGCCATTATAGGATTTCTCTTCTAGTGAGAGAATGGTATGGCAGATCTCAAATCAATGAAGTCTACACCCAGAAAGACCTCAAGGCTTCTGGAATATGCTGCTCAAACAGTTTCACTTTTGTTTCTATTGCCTGTCCCTCTCTTCTCACATTTATCTCCAGGCTTCTCCTTGTCCAGATCTATTGCACCCCCAACAATCTTCTATTTATTGAACTTTTTGAAACTTTGTACTTTTAGAGAGAGGTAAGGGATTGACTGTGTGTACACAAATTTGCAAATGGACAATAGGGTTGAGGTCTGTTATTTCTCACCTCTATATATTTATTTATTTATTTATTTTAAAACATTTTTGCTGTTAACAAGCATGTTGTCTCTGGAGACACAAATCCACAGTTTTAGAACTGCAAACTTAAGCATCTCTGATGGTATCTTCTAGACTGAGCACTGAGTCCCATTGGGTAGATAGAAAGATTAACCTAAGTAATCTATACAGAAGCCGCTGGAACCCCATGAGATTGGGTCCCTAATCCATGAAGTATTGGAACTCATTTACAAAACTGTTAAACATTACAAGACTATATGGTCTCATACTATAGAATTAGAATTTATAATCTCTATTCCATGAGGTGATATCTTTGAGCTATAATGTAGTTTTAAATAAACCTATCTTTAGAGAGGTTTTTTCCTCAAAAAGCATTTTATCAAAAAAATCCAATTTTTTTAGATTTGTTTTAGTTTTAAATCATTGATTTTTATCCACCCTGGTTAAGGGTGACTTGATCACAGTCTAAAAGTACCGACCGAGTACCTGGTGGAGAATGGTATCACACAATCCAATAGCTGAAGCTAGACAAATTCAGAGTGGAAATAAGGTGTATATTTGTAATGGTGAGAGTAATTAACCATTGGACCAATTTGCCAAGTGTCATGGTGGATTCTCCATCACTGACAATGTTTAAATCAAGATTAGATGTTTTTCTAAAAAGAAAACTTTCTAGGAATTATTTTGGAGAACAACTGTGGCCCGTGTTATACAGGAGGTCAAACTAGAGGATCACAGAGGTCCCTTCTGGCCTTAAAAATCTATAAATCTATGAATGTCCTTTTTGCCATAAAATCACACCAAGTAGTTTGTCTGTTAGGATTGACCATATTGGGTTCAGTTACATGGGAGGTGCCTCATCATCCTGTATGCAATGTATGGGCTGAGTGTACATGGTGGGTTGCTTTGTTAAATTGGAATGCATGAGTTGTTTGATGTGGTGAATTCCCAAGCTGTAAGGAGCTGGGCCATTCAAATGGAAGTTTTCTCCAGGTCTGTAATAAGGTCCCAGATTTGGCCTTCACACTCAATGTCACATTAATGTGGCCATATTCAGTACTTTCTCTTCATACAGGCACCTGCCCCCAGCATCCAAGGTAAAGCACTGAAGTGTACCATCGCACTGAACAAACAGCAAAGGACTCAAACAAGCATGTGGGCAGATCTGACCTTGCTGTCCCCAAAGCACTGACAGAGATTAGGGAAGCAGAATGTGTGTAGTTGCAAGAGGAGGTGATGTAAACAGCCTGTCCTTGGAGTCCAAATAGGGTGACCAGATAGCAACTGTGGAAAAGAAACAGGACAGGGGGTGGGAGGTAATAGGTGCCTATATAAGAAAAAGTCCCAAAAACAGGACTATCCCTTTAAAAACAGGACATCTGGTCACCCTAAGTCCAAACAAAAGCTCTCACTTACAGAACCCAAACAATGCTGACTTCGTTTCCACCTGTAGTAGGGTGACCATATTTTCCAAAGGGAAAACGGGACACTGTGTGTGGGGTTAGTCTGAGCCCTCACCCCTTGCCCCATGCGAGGCTGCCCACTTTTGTCAAAAAAGTCAGGACAGCCAGGACAGGGTTTAAAACGGGACGTATGGTCACCCCAACCTCTAGAGATCGTACTCAGATGCAAACAAAAGATATTTGTGGGAAGAGAAGTAGCTAAAACTTGTCAGACTGAAACTGGCCCCTTTGGCCTTGATCTGCCACTCACTCTCTTTTTCACTTGCACCAGATTATTATTATTATTGCCTCAGTGTCTGTGGTAATCAAACACCCACCCTGTGCACACATGCTCATGGTTTTTGCTCTTCCTCTTCCTGCTCTGATGGGGTGCCAGATTAATGACCTTCGGGGCTTTGTGGCTCACAAGGGAAACAGCTCAGAGGCAGAAAACAGGGCCGGATTAACCCATAGGCTAATAAGGCTATAGCCTTAGGGCCTCCTGTTTTAGGCACTCCTGTAGGCCCTTCATCCCATATTGAAGTAATAGCTGAGTGACAGTAGCTGGGCATTCAGAATTTTTTTGTCTCATTAGATATTGCTTTGTACAAATTAATCCATCAAGATTGTAAATTCAATTTATGGTGGTTGTGATTTTGTCTTTGCCGGCTAAGTAAGTGTTTGTGGGTCCAAGCAATATTGAACTTCGTACACAGTAGGCCTGCACTGGACAAAAGAAACCATCTCAAAAAAAGGAGTATGGCAGAAATTGAAGGAGGCCAAAGAAAGACAACGAAGACAAGATGTAGTGCTGGAAGGTACTCCTTCTCTCCTAACGTTTTTTCCTCCAGCTAAGTCTGGTGGTGAGGAAGTCTAGGCAAATACCAGCCCAAGTGAACCTGCTGTGCCTGCACCTGATGAAAAGGAGCAGCATCCTGTGGCTTCTCTACCTGCAGTCTCACCCCACTCCTCTGAACACTTTCCCAGTGATAGTAATACAAAAATATCTTTCTCCAATGATCCAGATGAGTGGGACATGACTTCTCAAGATCTCATTGCATATTGGACTGAGAAGGACCCACAGAAATACCAGAATCTAGATGCTGATTTTTCATTGACAAAGCGAGAGTACGGCAATCGGAATCATTATCTGATCAAATCAATGTTTGAATATGTGACGCCTAACAAACAGATGGGCAAGCGAGAATGGCTCATCTATTTGCCTTCTAAGAAGAAAGTGTACTGTTTTTATTGCTGCCTGTTTTTTGATACCAAAAAGTGGGGAATGTTCTGTGAAGGCTTCAGTGATTGGAAGAATACTGCGTTCGTTACGAATCATGCAATGAGTGAGCAGTATACATTGTCAGTTAGCAGCTTCCATGCCCAAAAGAAAGTTAGTGGGAGAATTGATACTCAAATGAAAAATCAGTTTTTGAAAGCTTGTGCTTATTGGAAGAACGTTCTCAGACATGTAGTTGAAACCATAGTTTTTCTTGCTGAGCGTGGTCTGGCATTCCGTGGCTCAGATGAGACTGATCGAAACACAATGGCAATTACCTTGGTGTTCTAGAGCTAATCGCTAAGTTCGACCCTTTCTTAGCTCAGCACATCAATGAACACGCAAATCGTGGAAAAGGCCATACATTGTATCTATCAAAGACTATTTGTAATGAATTTATTGCACTGTTGCCAAAGAAGACACTATCAGCTGTTGTAGAAGAGATTAAAGATGTGGGATATTTTTCAGTATTTGTTGACTCAACACCAGATGTGTAACATAGATCAGCTGACTGTCATCTTGAGTTATGTGCTACCCAGTGGACCAGTTGAGTATGTCATGATCTTCGTAAACATCACCAGCCACACAGGGGAGAAACTTACCTCGTACCTACTCGATTTCCTCACTGAAAATGGGATTGACATCAGCCTGTTTCATGGCCAAAGCTCTGACAATGCAAGGAATATGAGTGGCGAATATTCAGGGATGCAGGCAAAGATAGAAGAGCGCAGTGCTTTGGTTGATTACATACCATGTGCTGCACACTCACTCAGCCTTGCTGACCAGTCTGCTATGGATTGTTGTGTTGAAACAGTTACTTTTTTTGGATTTGTCTAAGAATTGTACAGTTTTTTTTCTCTGCATCAACCAGTTGTTGGATGATTCTTAGAGATTCACTACCAAAGGGATGCCCAGTGCCCAAATCATTCTCAGAGACACGGTGGAGTGCCAGCGCTGAAGCTGTGAATGCAGTTATTCTTCGATACCCCAACATCCTTAAAGCACTAGAGAGCATCAAGGATGATGAACCTCAAAAATCCGCAACAAGAAAAGATGTGAAGATCCTGAGTGATGCAATGCACACTTTGGAAACTGGTATTTTTTGTGAGCTCTGGAATGATATACTTCAGCCATTCAGCAGGTGCAGTCTAGCTTGCAAAGTGTTCAGATTGACCTTTCCACTGCTGTAAACCTGAGGAATCTTGGAACTGTTCTTCAACAAATGCAGGATAGTAATGATGAGTATGAAATTCAGGGGGCTGCAAGGACTGCTAACCATGAGTATAAGTCAGCCAAACACCACAAAAGACAAGACGTGACGATGTAATTGCCCACTCATTCAGCGCAAGGAGGCCGTCAGAGTTAATACTTTTATCACAATCATCAACAAACTGAAGAGTTCAGTAGAGGCTCCAGGCTTACAAAAATATTGACAAAACCTTTAGTGTACTGACAAATTTGTCACCTAACCTTTCAAGTTCCAATGTCAGTGAAGGAATCAAACATCTGTGTCAGAATTACCCAGAGGATCTCCCAGTAGATTTTACTAAAGAATTTCTTCAATTTATTGAATTCACATCATGCTCAGATATACAGAGAAAAGATGGCGAAAGCAAATCTATTTGGATGTACCAAGTTGTCACTGAATCCAATGTGACAGAATGTTTCCTAAATGTTGAAACTGCTTTACGGCTGTATTTGTCGCTAATGTTAACTAACTGTAGTGGAGAATGTTCCTTCTCTTTTCTAACAAGGCTCAAAAATGATCTCCGATCCACCATGACTCAAAAGCATCTCAGTGCTTTGTCCTTCTTGAGCAATGAGAATGAAATCGTCAGGTCATTGAATTACAATGACATTCATTAGTTTACCTCAGCTAAAGCTAGAAAAAAAATTGGTTGTTTTGAAGAATTGAGTGTAGTGAGAGTAGAATAAACTTGTTAATTTTACATAAATAAATATGTATGTAGATAAATGTTTGACTTCATTTTTTTTTACTTTGCAGTACGTAGTTCAGACTTAGGCCCTTTTCTCCCATTAGCTTTAGGCCCCTCAGAACCATAATCCGGCCTGGCAGTAAGAGCTGAAGATGGAGGTGGTTCACCATGCCTCCCAGCCTCTTTGAAGGGAATGAGCCTAACACAGGCCTCTGACTCTGCAGCTTAGTTACTGATGACCCAAGGCTCCATGTCAATGATTATATTAGGATGACTGGAACTGATCCCTCATTGATCTTGTATGGGTCTAACTCCATTGAGTTCAGCGGGGATACTCCTGGTTATATCAAAGAAGATCTGAATGAGGACCTGTGTTTCTACACAGGGTTGTGAGGGGGATGGGGTCTGAACAGTGCTATTTCCTATACTGCCAGTTGATTCAGTGGCAGCAGCTATCACATTCCCACATCCTCCCGCTGTCCTTCCACCTAACACAGAGTTCTTCTGCCTTGCTTTTTAGTGGGAATCTGTTTCTGAGCTTGAGGAGGCCGAGGCCTCACCCTTGTACTTCTTTGTGTTTGGTGCAGGGACATATCTCTGTCTCCACTTCCATCACTCGGTCATAGGAAAGTGCATCCTGTTCAGAGGAAAGGACCAGGTAACGAGTTTGTTTTCAGGCAGTTTTTTAGACTCATAGACTTTAAGGCCAGAAAGCACCATTGTGATCATCTAGTCTGCCTGCCTGCATATCGTAGGCCACAGAACCTCCCCCACCCACTCCTCCATCCTGTAACAAAAGATTTGGTGTCTGTGCGCATGTGTGTTTGAAGAAGACGTTTAAAATCTATTTCAGTTTTGGCTTTTTAAAAATCTCTCTTGTTCATATTTTCCAGCTAGAGGCAGCAGTGTGCGTCAGACATCGGCAGTCCCTGAAAGAGCAGGGATGAGTTCTGGGATGAGATCTCTTGAATGGGAGATGTATGAAGGTGGCTTTTCTCGGTTAGCACAGCCCCTTGCAGCCACCAGACCAGGCAGCGCACTCTGGGAGCTGACAAGTTTATTTAGCGAGTGCAGTGAGAGGCACTTCCTATAACATGCCTTAAAAGGGAAGCTCCGATGAGAGGTAGCAGTTTAGCTATGAGTCATGTGACTAAAATGCTAAAAGCCTTTGCCACTGAAGCGAGAGCAAATCCAAATGCAATTAGGACTCTTCAAAGTGGTCAGAGCCCTAGGCCCCAAAGAACCTCATCTGATCTTGCTAGAGGCAACATGAAGGGAAGTAGGAAAGACTCTAGCCAAGATGTTCAATAACTGATGATGGAGGAGGCAGAGGGTAACATGCAGAGCAGGGTCCAGGAAATCTGTATCACTATTTACACTGCACTCATCACCATGGGAGCTGAATGCCCCCTCAGAAAATGGCAGACGTGACATTGGGCGACATGATGAAAGATGTTCTTGAGGCATGTCACAGATAATGATTTACCCCTCCTCATCCTATGCATGGAGATGAACTCTGATTCAGACCCATGTACATCCCTACCTTAAACCCAGTCAAAAACCTGTTGCAACATGCATTTACAATGGCATGAATTATGCTAAGACTCTAGGTAAATAATAAGCTGCATGGTGCTAAGAAGCTGGTAAATTCAGAATCTTTGAACTGCAAGCACATTCAGGAAATCCAACTTCTCTGGGTAACAGCTGGTGCAACTGCTCCTCTATTAACATTTCAGTCATTATCACAAAAATAATCTGGTTATTTAGCTTTTAGCAGGATTTATATTGCACCAATTCTTGATATTGATACACCTCTACCTCCATATAATGCGGTCCGATATAACGTGAATTCAGATATAATGCAGTAAAGCAACGCACCGGGGGACGGGGCTGCTTTACCTCATTATATCCGAATTCATGTTACTGCAAGCAGTTCCTTTGCATCCCCCCATTACTTGCTGCGGCCCTCCCCAGGGGCCCCCTGCCACAGCTCAGCTCCGTTCCTCCTCCTCCCACGAGCACACCGCAGCTCTGCTTCTCCCCCCTCCCTCCCAGACTTTCCACACCAATCAGCTGTTTTGCACGCCAAGCCTGAGAGGGAGGAGAAGCGGAGCTGAGTGACGCGCTCATGGGAGGAGGAGGAGGCAGAGCGGAGGTGAGCTGAGGCAGGAAGCGGTTCCTCTGCGCCCTCCCCACTTGCTGCGGTCCCCCCTGCCCCAGCTCACCTCTGCCTCCTCCCATGAGTGCGCTGCTCAGCTCTGCTTCTCCTCCCTCCCAGGCTTGCCGCGCAAAACAGGTGATTGGCACAGCAAGCCTTGGCTGGGGGGCGGGAGGAGGCCGCAGCAAGTAATGGGGGGGAGCAGAGGAACCACTCCCCGCTCCAGCTCTTCTCTGCCTCCTCCCCTGAGCGTGCTGCCGCCGGTCCGCTTCGCCCTCTGCTCCCTTCCAGGCTTGCCGGGCCAAACAGCTGATTGGCATGGCAAGCTGGGGGCAGAGGGGGAGCAGTTCCTCTCCCTACCCTGATGTAACGCGGTCTCACCTATAACACGGTGAGATTTTTGGGTCCCGAGGACCGCGTTATATCGGGGTAGAGGTGTATTATAGAGGGAAAGAGACAGAAAAGCCATCGGGATTAGGGACCTTCCAGTGTGACACTTTAATGACAGCAGTGGCATGGCAGTGAGATCATCCGTTGCTACTGGACAAGGGGGCAGGAACTCTGCCATGGTTTGAGTAAACTGCAGTTCTGAGGCTGTCCGTATTGTAATAAGATTATGATGCTATCTTATGGGACTGGATGAAAATTTTTGTTAACACTTAACTATTTTCTGTAGAATTTTTGAAGAAATATTTTCTATTGCTTGACTAGCTCTGCTGTTTTGCCTAGCATCCCTGTGTGCTGAATGTACTGTGCACAAATGCAGAGAGAGCCCCAAAGAACTTGTCCTCCAAAAGAGAGCTGCCACGATGCGCTGGGGAATGCAGAGGGTTTTAATTATTTCTCTCTGTTATCCCTACGCCCTTCTGTGGGGTCTCTGGATGCGGCAGGGCCTAGTGTGTATTCAATTCTGCAGTTATGTGAATGATAAAGATTCAGGTCAATTTTAAAAAATAAAATGTTTAACATTAGAAAATAGTAAAAGTATAAAAATGCACAGTGTACAGTTGACTCTGAAAGCGGGACTGACTGTGCCCTCTAGTGGGACAACCAACCTTAGCATCCCCATCCCCCACATGCTGAGTGGGATGGAAAGTGCTGCAGGCTCATTTTAGCATTTGATATGCATTAAGTATGTCTGAGTTCCCAGCCCCCATGCAAAGATGGCAAAGGCTGGAGTAGCAGGATGCTTGCTGGACAGCAGGCCTGTTTGTGGTCAGTGCTGCACCCGAGGACAAGGCATCATAGATTCCATCGAGTAATGAGCACCCTCCTTGCGCTCTGACTGAAAGCCTGCAGCCAGGCTGAATTATTATCCATTCATCATTAAACAATTTACAAATCTAAATAAGATGTGATCTCTGCCTGGAAGAGGCAGCCCCCACCTGTCTCCCTCTCCCCCAGATAAGTCTAGAACACAAAACCATGCAAGTGACCTCATGCCACTTAGAGATGCACAGAGATGCTGGAGGTGGCAAAAGCTGAATAGCTCTCAGAGTGAGGCAGAGATGATCACTACAGTATTTTCTACAGTACTGTACTTTGGCCAGTCTAGTTTTAAATGAATGGAGGTGCCAAACCTGTGTCCCTCAGCGCTAGGGTCCTTTCTGTGGTCTCCCGTCTCCTCTCCCACCTGATCAGGCTCACCCCAGCCTGCTCCTGAGACACCTTGCAGTATCCACTAATACATCACATTTTATGATTGTCACTGTTTCTGACCAGTCTTCATGCTATGCAAATTCTGTAGAGGCAAACCTCCTTTGCCCAGATGGCTCCAAGCTCTTCCGAGAACAAATCCAAGAGAGAGGTCAGCCAGAGTTTCTGGGCAGTACCCTCCACTCCCTTCAGTTATCTCTGAAGCACTTAGCTGTGAACAGCCAGCCAGAATATGGAGGCAGTTCGCAGTGTTCTCACCAGCTACTGCAGGGTCACTCGAACCATGTCTGATGAAATCGAGGGCAGTATGAAATCCGGCTGGAGGCAACAGGCACTGCAGAAGGCACTGCCTGCGGTTCATATGAGAATCTTGGACTGAGAGTTGGTCTGCTTGCCCCTTTCTTACATAACCGCTTTACCAGACCATCTGACCACGGTTTGTCTCTCTCTCTTTATGACACTGCCTAGTATAACACATGCTGCTTGTGCTGGCAGCTGCTGTGGAAGAAAGTCCCTGGCCTTATGCTGATAACATGAGCCCCTCTCAGCTCTTGGTGTCTGATGTTTTGGCATCTGCATCAATATGCTATAAGTGCACGTGTTAGTTAATGGATCTGGAGCGTGGCTATTATACGAAGCACTGGTGTCCCTGCTATGCTCCAAAGAAAGAAAGCCACACTCCAAATACAGAAGCATCTCATGTATCCACTGACCTATTGAGAGATGCCCCGTCTCTGTGAAGGTAAAGCTCGGCATTGAGAGTCACACTGGCTGACCCTCAGCAGCTTCTTAGGGAACGTTGACTTTTTATTGCCAGTCTTTGTCCACAGGTGTTGTAATGTGATCATCTCATTCCATTTCTCCTGAGACATCAGTTTCCCAATAGGCCCCACGCCTCGTTTCCAGTAGCCAGCAGTATTCTCCAAAGCTGAAATACAGTTGCCATGGACAGCACCATGCTATAGAGTCTGTGCCTTCCCTTCTGGAGGAGACAGAGTGTCGTTAGCACTGTGCCCAGCCATCCCAGCAGCATGGTTCCATGGGGCTTCCCAAACTCACCCCCTGCACAGTGTGTTTCCCAACCACCCCCTGGATCATCTGGCAAAACCAAGCCCGTAAGCTTTAGAAAAGCTAGGGAGGTTTCTATGAGATGGGTCCTATTAGAGGCCATGTCAGGAATTCCATGTGGCAAAGGCTTTCTCCTCCGCAGAGAACGTACACTCCAGGGAGATGAGATCCTGAGCAGTGCTGACTTTAGAGGATTGTATTTCCTGCTCCTTGTTGTGTGGTGACTAGCTATAAGACAATTCTATATGATGTGATATATAAAACACGGTCCCTGTTGGTGGGCAGTAGAATTCTTGCTGGACTTTACAGGTTTCCATACAGGAGACCTGACAGATGGAACTCTTTTCAGGCTGGCCTTTGTGGAGCTTCCTTAGGAGAGCTAAGGAGGTGACTGGTTCCCTTTGTGGGACACAGCAGCCCTGCTGAGGGGCTGTAGAGATAGAGGGGACTGTCCCCTGGGGCACAAACACAGGACTGAGAATGGATGACAGGCTCCTCCCTGCCAAGAAAAGTGATGTAATGCCTGAAAGGCTGTTCTGCTAGAACTCTTCTGAGACTAACTGGTTCTGGTTTCCCCACAGGGCTGTATGTGCTTGTGGGAGCAGGGGCGTTGATGACGACAGTTGGATTTTTTGGGTGCTGTGGAGCAGTGCGGGAGTCTCAGTGCCTGCTTGGAGCGGTAAGTAACAGGCTTGATGGACCATCTCTCTGCTGGAAGTTATTGTGATAGAAATCTCCTTCAGGGGTGCACCATTTCATCACTGGTGGGAACAGCTCTGGGGTCAGAGATCAGTAAATTGCTTTTACTCCTCATAATGAGCAGCTACTTTATTAACCCAACATCTCCAGCAGGTCCCATTCAAGAGCTTCCATGTGTGAAATTATCCCCTTGCTAGCTTGACTCAGCTGCTGCCTCCTGCCTCCTCTGTCACTTCCGCCATCTGGAGAGACCTCCTGGGGTCTATTTCTACCTCATCTTCCCTTTATCTCATTGAAAATCTAATCTGAAAACACCACTCCTTCTCCCTTGCCTCTGCCTGCTAACACCTTCCTCCGTCTGCTGTTGTGTGGTATTGAGCCTCGTGGAATGGTTTGGGATCCATAGTTTGTATAAAGGGCCTTATGTAAAATAAACTAGTAGTGACTCTGTTTCTCCTCTGCAGTTTTTTGCCTGCTTGCTGGTGATATTTGCTGCTGAAGTCACCGCTGGAGTGTTTGCATTTATAGGCAAAAAAGTGGTGAGTAGCAAGGTGATTCTGATGTTATGGGCTGGGTTTGGATTCCTGCTGCTGACTGATCTGAAGGGCTCAGGTAAAGGCCACATTTTAGGGAAGGATTCCACAGAAACAGGAGGACTCTGTGACTCTCTAGACACAGAGAGCTCATGTTGTCATGAGCCTGAGAAGCTGTGCTTCAGAGTGGGACATAGTCTCCGCTCCCATATATGAACAGAAAATCCAAAAGTAAAAATAATTCCTGTATGTGAGAGTAACATCAACTTCAGAACTGCCTGGAGAGCTGTAGGGGAATGGGTGACACTCTGGGGAATTGTACATAATCAAAACAATGAACATCTCTGTTAGTGAACCTCTCCTGGGTTCTGAGTGCCTGGCAGAAATACAGTAAACAAGTGCTGTAGGGTTCTACCCAAGTTCTCATTAGTCCCCAAGAGCCCTGCCCTCCCAGAGCATCTCTATTACTATTTCAATCCACCAGATCACTAGGGATAAAATAATGTAGAGGAGTCTCTCATGATTGTAGGGGCTGGAGAGGGAAGCCGGGGATCTATATTGAATTTGGAGTAGGTTCTGATAGGCCCCCAGTTGTCTCCAATTCAGTATCTCACTGGACTTATCTCATTTCTGCAGGCAGTACAGGAGGTCCAGGCCATCTATGAAGAAGCTTATGATGACTATGTGATGGACATGGGGAAAAGCAACAAAACTCTCATTCAGTTCCACACAGCTGTGAGTAACCCATGTGAGCTTAAACGGTGCTTGCAGTGGTGGTGCCCTTCAAAAATTGAAAGCCAGGGTTTGCAGAAGGGTGACTGCTTCCCACTGTCTGGGCCCTAAGAGAATAGAATTGAGGGGTTTGTTTAAAGGTGACCTGGTGGCTGCTTGCTTTAGGTGCCAGAAGTCCTGGGCTCAAATTGCAGGTAAGTACTAACACTGGAAATGAAAACTGCTAGACCTTCAATTTCTGAGTGAAATTCTCTGTCAGACACCTGGGACAGTTAGCCCTCATGTCCCTTGCTCAAGAATTGGACGAGTTTGTGAGTGTCCCTGAAGTTTAGCTGAACAGTAGCTGTACAGACAGTAACTAATTACTCCCTTGTGAGAGGTCGTAAACCCATCATGGTGGAGACTGAGTTCACCTCTGTCTGTGTAGTGCCTAGCACAATGGAACACTGATCCTGCCCAGGGTCCCCACTCCCTACTGTGATGTAAACAGTATTAAAGGTAGGTCCTGTCATCATTCCCATTGTACAGCCAGGGAATCTGAAGCACAGAATGGGAGACTTGTCCCAGGCCACACAGCAAGTCAGCAACCAAGCCAAGATTAGAATTTAAGAGCCCTACTTACGCCCAAGTCTGTGTTCATTTCATCAAGCCATGCTGCCTCCCACAGAGATCAAACCCTTTCTTTTGTCACTGTTATATCATTCCAACATTCTTCATAATTAACATTTCACAATCTCTGAACCTCTTGCCTTTCTCCCATGCCTGTTAATTATGACTCAGAGAGGAATTCCAAGCATTTTCTCAGAGATATGTAAATGGGAAAAACAAACCCACTGAAACATTCTGCTGATTTATCACTGGCCACAAACCCAACAGCATATTCTATCTGTAATAAAGATTCTAGCGTATTCTGCTGCAGCTTCAGCATGGTGCCCACATTTCTATGGTGCCCACATGCTGCTTGGACTATTTGTGTTTTCCTGGGTAAAAAGATTTAGAAACTGCTGGGCCCTCCATGACAGAGATTTCTGTTGCCTTGAACAGTCAGGTCTGTTTGTCAGACTATCTGAACTGGGCCATAAAGTCCCTTCCAGGAGCTTTTTTTATGTAAGTGTTTCTGGACTGGTATTTACTTGTCCATTGAGAATTCAGAAATTTGAAAGTAAAAGAATTTTGAGAATTTGGGCCACATTCAGTGTACATGAAAATCTACTAAAGGGAGTGGAGTTACCAAAGGGGGATAAATTTGTACCCCTGTCTCTAGTCTTTCCTCTTAGTTACTGGCCCACTTGCTGCTACTGAATGCAGAGTCTCAGCAGGAAACTAGCCTGTAGTTTCTCCCTTTTTTGACTCACTCTCTCTCTCTCGCAACTGCATAGCTTCAGTGCTGTGGTAAAGAAAGTGAGATTCCGGTGAAGCCCACGTGTCCAGAGGGCATCCAGGTGCCCAAGGTAAGTGTCGTCTGTGCTGATTGTTTTAATTACCTTTCACCACAGATATGTCAGTTTGAAACAGAAGTTTCTCTGACACACAAGGAGCAAAACTAGCACTAATGATGACACTGGGACTGACTGAGGTTTATAGCCCAGAGGACCTAGCTGGGGAGAGACTATGTCCACAGTCAGATCAACCAGCTTCAGGGGATTCAAATATCCTTTGTCCATATCAAAGTTATTTAAGATGAAATCAGAGAAATGTGCAAGTAGAATCATATTTCAGGAAAGTCAGAGCTGCTCTCTGCCCTGAATAGGCTCCAGCACCCTCTCAGCCATGGGAAGCTCTGTGCAGCTGAACAGCATGGAGGCAGAGGATAGTGAGGGGTCAGAAATGTGAACACCCCCTGCACTTGTTGTCTGCAGTCTCCCAGCCACCTCCCCAGGTAACTGTGTCAGTAATGTCACACAGTCTGAAGAGCAGGGGCACTTAGATGTTGGTGTCTAGGAATCTGAATGAAAGGCCTGATGAAGGTTGAATTATGGCATGTGCCTATCTTCAGCATTCTCAGAGGACCCTGGCTAGGAATGTGCCAATTAAAATGAGGGAAACACTCTCATTTCTAGTTTTTGTGGCACCTGTCTGCAGTTGCATCATTATCCCGAAAGGCCATATTCCCCTGATTTAGTGTATCCGGACACAGCTGGCTTTAACTTCTGGGGAAGCGATTAATGAAAAACCCACATGTGAGTGCCGTTGAGATGGCACCTGGGGATACAAAGGAGTATGGTGAGGAGGACAAAGGAGATGGTTCCTGGCAGTGTAAAGCCTATTGATGGCTCAGATGAGGGGAGAGTAAGCTACCTAGTAGCAAGAAATGTCCTGGAGGGCACAAGGCATAGAGAGGCAGGTTAGCAGACAGGTCACTGTATTTAGCCTTTCTCCATGTACATGAAGGCAGGGGGTCAGGGAAATGATCTGGAAATATTTATCTAGGAGCTAAATGGAACTTTAATTCTGTTTTTAATAGAACTGCCTGCATGAAATCCAGAATTTAATTAACTCTAATCTGCATTTAGTTGGAATCGTTGGAATTGCAATTGCTGGTATCACTGTGAGTAAATACATCATATCATTGTCTTTTCTGTCTATATGAAATCCCAGCACCCTCCCTTGAGTCCATATTTCCTGGGAGATGCTCTCCAGTAGCTGCTGAGGAGACTCCCATGTGATACCAACTTTCCCTGACACTTTCAATTAGGTCTTTTCTCTGAGAGTCACTCTACTCTCCACATAAATTTTGGAGAGTCCCAGTTTTACAAGTTTATTTTTCATCCCCATGGAGTGAATACAGACTATCCAGGAGAAATTCCACTGTGTTACTGTTGTAAATAAATATAAATTAATAACTTCAGCCAAAAAGGCCGAGTGTACTGAAAAGCAACCAACTATCCTAAGATTTCACCCATTCCAACCCATTGTCGGCACTGATGTTGTTTGTCCCTAAATATTTGGATCCAAGCTGTACACTCATAATGGATCTGAACATGAAGGAAGATGTGTGATTTAACCAGTTGCTTGTAAGGAACTGATTTTCCCAGGTCATGCACACTAACAATCTGGTGAAGGAAAACCTGTGATATTGTGATAGATGTTCATGGCTTACCTGGAAATAGAAATCAGCACATCCTCATTCCTATGCCCATTGCTTTAACAGAACTGAATTTAAACTAGGCAGGCAACTTCAGGATATATTCCTCTTCTAACTGTTAGATATCCAGGTTAAACAACACCACGTTGTCAGTGACTGATTCATCTCATCGTATCCCCAAAGCTTCTCACTTCACTTGTTTTAAACTCCATCTTCTCTTGCAAAGTGTGCTTTGCCATTTCCAAACATCTGAGAGTTCATAACTGAGCTATGTGGCCGCTAGATGGCACACTAGTGCATGAATCCCACAGGAAGACCCATCAAACTGACAGGCTTGGAGATTAAAGCATTTTCCAGCCTGCATGTGCTGCGATCTGGTCCAGATCCAGCAGTCAATGGCAGCCTGAAGACACAGGATGAAACCAGATTTCTGAGGAATTACACTCCCACCTGCTCTCTGGAGGAGGAAGTTAATGGAGTTACCTGGACTTTCCAAAGCTCACAGAGTTCAGATGTGGAGGGAGGGTTCATATATTTCAAACTAAAGAGCATAGTAATATGGTCACTACACCTGACCTGTGAGGATGGAGAGAGGCAGAGGGAGTTCTCAGAAATATGGGGAGGTCATAACATCCAGTTAGCCACAAGCAACCTGAAATGTGACTTTTTTCTAAAATATAATGGCATGCATGGAAAATATGGCAAAGCAATCCAGATGGGACAGGGCTTCAATAACCAGGCTGTTTAGTGCCTGAGAGTGTGTGTGCACTGCATACAGGGATCTAATCTTCATAACTTCCCATTGAAATGGGCACAGATATGGAAAGAGAGGATGTCAGATGCGAAGCACTTGGGGTCCTCATGGTCCTGCGTTAACCTGACAACTCTCAGCCATCTGGGCTGGAAGGAGAAGCAAGTGCTAGTCTGTTCCTCCCAGGTGGTAAGACTGGCCAGCAGTCGCCCTTTGTTCCTGGGGGAGGGATTCAATGGTATAGCTTGCCTGTTTCTCATGACCATGGATGAAGTCTTTGCTTATTGCCTGTAAACTCTGTCCTGGAGGTAAAAAAACAGTGACTAGGAGGAATTACTAGAGACTCTAGCACCCTCCATTGGATTCCATTATAACCTTCCCCTGCAGTTTCCTGTGCTTTAAGACTATGGATTCTACTTACATGCAGTTATAAACTTGCCTCATGTACAGTAATTATTAAGAGTTTAGGTTTCTCTCTAAACCCACAGTATCCTGCAGCAATCCCATACGTTAGCCTATCTTACACCCAGAGCTCAGCTCTGCTCTTATTCAGAAGTACACATGGGACTGCTTGAACAGAGACCTCCTATAACCACGATTCTGTGCTAGAGTGAAATTAAAGTCCTCTGTTGCAGTGCTGGATTTGATACCAATGATAGTGCAGATCTTATGTCAGTGCAGACGACGTATCATTGACAGTATTAATCTCCCCAGTGATATTTGGGAAAGGGATTATGGTTGAAGAGCATTTAAAACATCTATGACACTGCTATGGTTGTATCATCGTAGCTCTGAGTAATGGTGATGTCTCTTGCATGTTAACTGTGTTCTTTCCTGAGACTTGTAGAGAGGAACAGTCATCTGTTCCCACTACTCTGTGAAAATTATTAGATTGTTCTGAAATGAAAGTTTTATAACTACACCTACTTTTGTAAGAGGGGTCATCTCATGGAAATCTCTAAATCACATTCCTTCTCTTTTAGATCTTTGGCATGATATTCAGCATGGTTCTCTGCTGTGCTATCCGCAATACAAGAGACATGCTCTAAAACTCACTGCACAATTTCTACGCTCCGGGACTTCCAGGCTAAACTTGGCAAGATGCATCCTCTGAGTTTAATAATTGTAATACATTTTTGATTAGTGTTTTAACCAACTGAGAGGAAAAGGCCCCATTTGGTGAGTGTGACTTGCCTTAATTGTGTTCAGACTTTTAAGTCAGAAAACTGAAATGAGTAAAATGAGGGTTTTAAATGTACTTTCTTGAAGTGAAAAGGCAAAGGTAGTACCTAAAATTAATTTGTTTTTAAATATTTTTGCATATATACTGCTGAGTGCCTGCGCATCTATATACATTGGGTAAGCACCTGCCTGTCTCCACATACGGATCCGCAAGAATGCACAAGTACAGATATCTGTATATATAGTACATTGTGTGGGTGAATGCATGCATATGACATATGTTGTGTGGGCACCTGTTTGCATGCCCATTCCTGCACTTTCCCCACTATGTTAGAGTGTGCATACAGCCCTGGCATATATCCAGATTGAAACCCTTTCATAGTGAAGCCCTGTTGGCTAATAATCAGTGTAGGAGCAACTGCCATTTTTAAAATGAAACCTTTAATGTAGTTTTATTCAATCTCCCCAAAATTAAAAGGAAATACAATTAATAAATTGGATTTATTCAAATGAGTTGATATCTAAGGACCTGTTCCTAGAAGTATGTACTCCATGTAAGTAGTCCTGTTGACTTCAGTGTCACATGCAGGAGTGTTGGTAGGATTGGGCCCTACATCTGAACAAAGAAGGCTTCTTGGGGAGTCCTAGAACCAGGCAAAAGTGGGATGGTTAAGACAGAGATGGGAGGCCGATGGGTAATGCAGAGTCAGTTATATCAGGATAAAGTGTGCCTTGGCTTCCCAACCCTGTCTGTGTGACAAAATCAGGGTTATGAGTTTGAAAGGTCTCTAAAATCCTATTAATTTTTAAAGCGGAGATTTCAGAAGAAAGGGCCAAAGAGAGCTGCAGCTGACAGCCCCACACTGGGAGCAGCTAGCATGAGCGTATACTTGTACAAAGGCCAAATGACCCCAGCAGAACTCCACACAGCACAGAGGCTAGTGCAGGATTGGAGCCTTTATCCAGGAAAGCAGCAAAGTTGTGGGAGATCTTGTGGCCAAAGACTTTGGCTAGCTGTGCTGTAGGAGACAAATAAATCGTGAAGCATGTTAGGGAGAAACAGAAGTGGCACTTTAATACCTTCATTTCTGCCTCTGCTCTGAACTACTGCGACTATCACCACTTCAGCAGGGCTTTTACCTCAAATCTCTCACCTTCTCCTTTGGGTATAAGGGCAGGAAGTAAAGGCAGGACATTTTTATAGTCATAAAGAGTCATTTTCTCATTGGCAATTATGCTTTGCGGGTAAGAGATGTAAGAATTACACTGTATCCTTGAAATACCTCAGGACTTGAGTTTATATAGCTTGCTTCCATATTTTTATTTTTCTTATTTATTCACAATAGAATGTTCCTTTTAAAACATTCAACAGCCTGGAAGTATTCTCTCCATAATGGGAAAATAAAGTACCTGAGAGACTAAGAGTTTTATATTTTTGGCTCATTTCATTTGGGAAAGCAGTTTCTTCCCACCCCCCAAAATGTTTCAGAAAGGAGCTGTGCTAGAGGTGTGCATGAACTCATGTAGTACCCTGCCTCTCTGTCTAGCCCTATCCAGCTTTCTAATGCAATTGTGATTTGATTTTCCTGGGTTCTGAATTAGAGAGTAAGTATAATGGAGAAGGGCTCGTCTCAACTGATACCTTCATGAAATGATCCCTGCTCGCCAACAATATGATGCATTCACTGTAGTAGAGTCTTTGCTCCATTGAAACATACTGGAAGGACATAGGACTTCAAGAAATATTTGCTATATCAGGGCATTAATTCAAGCACTGCATGAACTCAAGTGCATGTGTTTGTATGTAATACGTGTACCCCAGAGTGTGCTGCCCTCATAGTCCCAAGGAACCTCATATTTATACCACCTCAAGCTTATTTTGGTGGTGGAAATCATTCTAGGGTTATACCTTTTCTGCAATTCACTTAATAATATTTGAGTGTCAGACCTGCCTATCTTTTACATTTGCCATTTGTAATTTCTCACAGGCAGCATTTGAATGGCCATTGATATCCTAAGGCAGCTGTGTTCCACTAAAAGTAAAGCAGCTGGGCATGCAACACACGGCCACGCCAGGAATTTCTGGGCTTGGCCTCAGGCTTCCCAAGCCAACGTGGAGACAATGTGGCTGGCTCCAAGGAAGAGAGCTAGGTTTGCATCCTTCTGCAGTGACCTCACTGGAGGAGAGTCCTGTGGAAACACCTTGTGTAACGATAGGGACTGAGGAGGTTACTGCATGAGCCCAAGTCCAGATCTTCAGGGCCTGACAAAGTAGTTCACTTTTAGGAGAGAGTATGAGTCTCTAGACAAGGCAGAGAGCCCTTGGCAGTTATGTGGAGCTGGGGAATACCCTATAAAGAGAAGGCTGGCAAAAAATAGACATTGCTATACAGAAGCAGTTTTCTTAGCCTTTGCCGGTCAAATGAAAAGGTCTTTGCAGACCAGCAGGCTGTAAATAACACATTAGGCAGACATGATGGCATTATTGATCTTTTATGAACTAAGACCTAACCTTATTGGCACTGTCCATTGCTGGCCTTACCGGGTCTCGTGCTCTGGATAATACAGATAACTGTAATGCTCACTGCATTCCATGCGGGAGGGCATTTACTGTATAGGCAGATCCATCTCTCTCACGCACACTCTGGAATGAGTTTTTTTTTTTTTTTAAAAAACACACACACACCCTTGCCATTTAAAAAAAAAATTACTGTATCTTGTTTGGCACCAGAACAGTAATAAATAGCCAGAGTTTGCTTCCTTTTTCACTTACAGCAACATGGAGTCAGTCTGGAGATGCCCACTTCTGCTTTTGAGATGCACCAGGTCAAGGACTGGTGCTTGCAGAAACCTTTCTTGCTTGTTTACCTCTAAGTGCCTTTTAGAAACAGAGAAGAGTGCCAGTAAGAAACTGTATTTCAATAAATTCAGACTTGAATCACCTTGCTTTCTAATGAAATCATTTTTTTCTATACAATGTGTTCATATTTATATGCATAACAGTTAGGTGTACTCTGGGTTCCAGTGCTATCCCGGAATATTGGATATGCACTTTGTACTGAAGATCAGGAACATAATGATACCAGTTATTGGTTTAATTCTCTGGATTATGATTGTGCATCAGGCCAGGAAGCAGCATATTTAAAATGTCTGTCAGTGGCTTTAACAGTGTGGTCTTTCCATCTCGCCATTTCATGCTGTTGTTTTGTAGACAAAATATCACTGAATTAGTGAGTTTCCTCTATCCTGTATTAGCATTTGAAGGACATTTTACTCTTAGCCAGTGGTTACTAGCAATAGAAGGTGAAATTACTATTCTCTTTGCCCCTTATAATAATTATTATGATTCTTCTGTAGTGCTTTACAAGCAATAACTAATTAGACCCTTCCTTGGCATTTCTGTGGTTAGATTGAGCAATCCTGCTTATAGTTCAGTTGCGGTTGAGCTATAAATCCAACCCTGACATCTGGGAAGAAAAGTACCCCCAGTTTCTGTGGAAATATTCCCCATTCATTGTGCTGCTTCCTCTTTGGTTTAAATCTGGCACTCTCATTTTATTCCCAAGCTCTGCACTTCTGCCAGATGGCACAGCACTCTTCCCAACATGCTCCATCTAGCTGTGATAAGGAAACTTTCTATGGCATATGAATCCAAACCACCAAAAAATATAGTCTGTGCTAGAAAATCAGCACATCAGGATTGAATTCACTCAACCCAATTCTGTCCTCAGATACGTACATGCATGAGAACATCCAATGCGCCGATAAGATCAGGGCTCCTGCTAGACCAGTATCCTGTCTCTGACAGTGGCCAGTACCAGCTGCTTCAGAGGAAGCTGCCAGAAACATCTGTAGCAAGCAGCAGCCAGTAGGGGAAGTTTCTTCCTATTCCCATCAATTGGCTTATTATTCTCATTATTCATATAATTGTCTAACATTTTTTTATTGTACTGAGCTCCTGAAATTCTCATTGACCTCTGTAGGAGCCACATGTGCATATTTGAGGGCAGAATTTGACTAGTTTTAGAAGCCTTCTGGGGCCAAGCAGGATCTGAGTGGAGTAGATCCCTGGAATATCCACACAATAAAGAGCTGTTTCATTTCCAATCGTCCCACTAGAAACAAGTGGGATTGTTTCAAGGTAAAATATATTCTATCCCTACTGAAAAAGAAACAGAGCTGTTATCTGAACCCTTTTAAACCCACTTTTTGTGATCTTTTGGAGACTAACTCCTTTAAATTCTTATTAAATGTACATTATAAACACAGCTCACCATCAAATCCGTTCCCCTTCTACATTGGTGTATTACAATGCTCCTGTCCTGACCTCCCTGCTAGACCAGGATTGTCTGAGCCACCCGTTTCCAATATCAAATGCTTCTTCCTGTATTCCAAGTGCTAACATCAGGCAGGACTGGGACATCATGTGATTGTTGTAGGGCCTGTGAGAGCAAGAGCATTTGTCTGTATGAGAGTTCCCCTGAGTTGTAAATGTTGGTCAGGTGATTGTGCTGTTGCTGAAACTAGTTTTCATTTGACATGTTCTGAACTGGCTTTTATTGACTTTTCTGTACTGAATTTAAAGGTTCTAATAAACGATAACCTGAAATAAGAGAAGTGGAGGAAACAAGTCTTTGAAGTCCAAGTTTTTGTGGCCTCAGATAAGTGCTAATTGGGCCTGTCATTCACATACACACAACGTATACTTCACCCTGCTTGGGCAACTTCCAGCTGTGGGATCCCCACAGTTCTTGTGTGAAGAACAAAATTCCCAACGCTGCTGCCAGTGATGTACTGGAAATAGCCCTTGCCACCACGCTGAGCCCCTTTGCCCTCATTCTATGTTTCTTGCAAGCCAGAACATCCTATGCCTTGTTTCTCAGTAACAAATCAGACAGCAGAACCAGCCCAGAACCCAAGACACTAAGCACCAGCTCTGTATTTAACAGTGGTGGGGTGTCCGTCTAACTGCAAAGCATGTTTTTCTGCTGTAACCCAGCATCACAGTAACTGAAGGGCGCAAAGATCTCTGGGGAAAAAACTGCTGTGATAAACTCTCTCTTTGTCTTTATACACTTTTTCCTAGTTCTTTCCCTTTCATATCCGGGCCCCATTCTCCAAGTCTTTCCACATTCACATTGGTTGCCGAACATTCCCATTTGCTCTGTGATCCCCGTCCTGTCTCCATCAAACCACAGCCCAATAAAGCTCTCAGAGTTTGAACCATGCTCACTGGCTTTACAGTATTGTAGATGAACACAAGGAATAAAGTTGTATAAGGAAGGGATATGTATTAAATAAATCCTGGAATTGAGGCCAATCTGATTTGGGTTCATTCTTTTCACATATTATTTATTTGTATTACCACCATGCCTTAGTGATGTAGCAGGATCCCCGTTGTGCTAGGTGCTGTACAAACAGAAAAAAAAGATAGGCCTTGGCCCAGAGAGTTTACAATCTAAGTATAAAACAGACGACAGCAGAAGGATACAGACAGATGTAGGAGTACAAGGAAACAGTGAGACAATATTGGTTAGCATGCTAGGCAGGAGTATTCATTGTCAAGTGTTTTTGTAGACAGCATGCCAAACGGAAGTTTTGAGGGATTTGGAGGGGCATAATGTGGTAGCTCTGCAGTGTTTACAGGTAGCTCCTCCCAAGCATGAGGGGCAGAATGGGAGAAAGCATGAAGATGCTTGTTTGACAATATAAGAAATAGACAATGGGGATTGGCAATGTTGGCCAGTCGAAAGTGGGAGTCAACCTTCTTTCATGCCTCAGGAAGCTTGCCCGTCTCTGAACTCTCTGCAGTTCATGGAGTATTAGATCATGTGGTGACCAGATCTGAATGCAGTATACCAGGTGCGGTCGGTCACACTAGACCTGTATAAAGGTCACCTCCCTGCTTCACGACATGATGACTGTGTATATGGCCCAAAAGTGTTTGAGGCTTTTTTGCAACCATATCACATTGCAAACTCAGATCTAACTATCTGTCACTATCTCCCCTAGCTCCTGTCATCAGAATTGCTTTCCCTGTTTTCCCCTCTCATTGAAATATGTATTTTGAATCATTTCCCCCCACCCAGTGTATTAACTGTATTCCTCCAAGGGGAGCCTGTGACCCTGTCTGTATCCCCATGCAAGAGAGCCAGGGGATCACTGCTGGTAGTGAGTTTCAGTTGTTCCAATTGATTGTCATAAATTGAATCTGATACATATCATGTGAGGTATCACTGGAAAACTAATAGCGTACTGATCATTAATAGTCTTGTGTGGTATATGTATGGTAAATGCCCAAGGGACATACAAGTATGAAGGAAATGTGAAACTAAATATGTTTAGCAGACAAGTCAGGCAGGGTAAACAGGTTCCTCCCAGGCAAAGGACAAGCTGACACCTCCAGCAGATGTAACCACAGTTGATGAGCAATCACTTGTCATGTGGCCATTTATTTGCATCAGAGAGGGCAGGAACAGATCAATTTGCATTTTAGCAAATACCAGCAGGGGAAGAAACCAGCATGGAACTTCCTTCACCACCAAACTCCATGTTGAACTTGAATAAACTTTATTTTGGAGGGGCAACTTTCAGAAGAATCCATTTCAAAAGTTCGCGGAACTATAAAAGAAAGGCGCAAAGAACCCCAAGTTATCTTTCACCTATGAAGATAAGGGGAACCAGCACCCTGTGCATCTGTGGAAGATCCTGACTAAGAGACAGTCAGCCATGCTGGACAAAGAGTGATTGGTGAATGAAACCATCTTAAACAAGGCTGTACTTTGCTAGATTGTTTTAGACTTTTAGAAGCATGTTTTTCACTTTAATTTGCTTGTAATCTTCTCTACCTTTATTTCTTTTACTTGATATGACTTACCTTGTGTCCTATTATTAATAAACATATTAATATGCTGTATATGAATTGAAGTGATTAACTCCAGTTAATGTGGCAGACTGTTGGGTACTAACTTTTTAAAGGTGCAAACAAACCTTATTATGCTTCTGAATGGTCCAGGAAAGGACTGGACATTTCAGGCACATGGTTTGGGGAAATTTCAGGACCGGAAGCATGTTTGAAGGTACTTGGATAGTAGTCACCAAGGCCGGTGGATACCAGTATGGCTGGGATGTAACAACAGCTCTCTGAGCCAAGCAGCCTGCTTAGCACACAGACTCTTAGTACATGCTTGTCTGATGGCTATCGGTGTCCAAGCTGTGAGTCACAGCAAGAGAGCATTGAAGGCACCTAGCCCCTCACTGCCTGGATTACACCCCATTTTGACAGAACCTCGTAAAATTTTCTGCCCTTATGCCCTACTTATATTTGTACTGTCTTCATTAATATTTGTAACTTGTCTCAGTTTGGAATTGTCTGTGAATTTCATTAGCATGCTGTTTAATTCCTCCTCCAAATCCTTACTGAAGATATTATATAGGAATTGGCCTAACGTTAGTCCTTGTGGTACCCAACACACAGTTCAGTACTGGCCTTTATCATTTCACATTACTTTTTTTTCCTTTTAAATAGGTTTTCATTCCCCTGAGTGTTGTTAGCCAAACCAGTCTGAATTCATTTGAAATAATATTTTGAGAGACAGTATCAACTGCTTTACTATTCAAATTTTATGCCAAGGTTTAATTTTTAGAACATCCCCCCCCACACACACACACACACACCATGCTACTTATGCTCATATGGCTGCTTCCCCATCAAACAATTCTCTGTACTGTATTCCGTGTCACCCCTACACATGGAACACCTTTCCTCAGCTAGAGTGTGAGACCACCATTCTCCCCTCATTCTAATGCCTTCTGAACCCCCGCTCCCCCCATGGTGATTTCAAGTGCTACAATGGCTTGGCTATATAGTTTCAGAACATGTGCATATATGTGTATAAATCATTATAGAAACTAACTGGTCTCATTAAATTTTGTATTATCAGGACATGGACAATCACAACCTAGTCTCCTTACTAGTTGTTCCCACTTCCTCTAACTTCCATATCCATTTACTTTTACTTTAGAGCATTTTCTCTAAGTCTTCCTGTGTCTCATCAGTTGTTCATGATTTTTCAAAAGCAGCCAAGGGTGCAATAAATTTGCTGGCTATTCCTCTTGCTATCCTAGGATATATATATATAATCTGGACAGGCAGATTTTTGTAACTGTGATTTTACCAAGTATTCCCTTTTCTGCTCTTTATAATTATTTTTACTGGACCTGCCTTACTAATTTTTCAAACTTCTTTGTGTTGTGTATTGTTAACTGCTCCTTTTTAAGTTGCGTTTCAGTATCAGCCATTATTGAGTTTCCAATCATTTCATCCTCCCCCTTTACTAACTGAGCTTCATTCTCTTTAATATTTGTAGAAGCTGTTCTTATTCCCCTTATAATTAAAAAAGTACCATTTTTTGCGGTGCTTATCTTTTCCTTGCAGCCTTGACTCACTATTTAAAAAACTTGGTTCTTAGAGTCAATACTTCATGAAGCCAAACTGGCCACTTCTTGTTCCTTGAATGTTTGTACCATAGTCTGTTATATCTTAATTATGGTGTCCTAAGCCTTATCCCACTGTGGTGGTTTTAATCCTGCCTGCTGCTGCACCTTACATGCTAGATTTGATGTCTTAACTCCCCACAATTTGCTTTTCCAAAATCATAATCTAAAAACATTCAAGTAACACAAAGAATATTCATCTGTGACACATGCACGCATATGAAAACACTGTTGGAAGTGCACTGTTCTATCCTCCTCCCACTCTGCTTCAGCCTGGTTCCCAACGGTTTTTCCTTTTTTCTGAACTGCTCTGTTGTGTGACCATTTCTGAAAATGATTCTACCAGAAAGCCAAGCAATCATAGGCAACAATGCTATTATTCCTCCCCACCCCAGTTCCCTGTAGAGGTTTCTCAGAGTTCACAGATCCAAACATGTAACACACTGGGGGTTCGTCCAGATGGTGGATAGTGATCGATTTTTTGGGGATCAATATATCACATCTTATCTAGACAGGATATATCGATCCCCGAACGCTCTCCTGTCGACTCCGGAACTCCACCGGAGTGAGCGGCAGTAGCGGAATCGACATGGGGAGCTGCGGGCGTTGATCCCGCGCTGTGAGGACCTGAGGTAAATCGATCTAAGATACTTCGACTTCAGCTGTGCTATTCACGTAGCTGAAGGTGTGTATCTGAGACTGATACCCCCCCCCAGCGTAGACCAGCCCTGTCTCACACACTTACTTCCTGCTGTAAAATGCCCACTTAATACCAACTTGTTCTGCTCCCTTTTAATCACAAACAAGTTTCAAAAGAACAACACGCACTCAGGGCCGGCTCTAGCTTTTTTGCCACCCCAAGCAGCGAAGGAGAAAAAGAAAAGCAAAAAATATATAAAGCTGTAAGCGGCAGTGCTTTGGAGGCAGCTCTACTGTGCCTCTCTGAGAGGGACTGAGGGACCCGCCGGCGAGGACCCAGACATGCTGCCCCTTTCCATTGGCTGCCCCAAGCACCTGCTTTCTGCGCTGGTGCCTGGAGCCAGCCGCGTACGCACACGCACACGCACACACACACACACACACACACACAAAATACTGTTAATTGACAACTCTGGTTATTTTCTTTCTGTAATATGTTGAAATTCATCAGGATAAAGTACATTAAAGGGAAATGAAATGGCTTCATAAATATGCTTCCCTCTCCTAAGAGCAGGCCTGGGACAGTGTAGTGAGGTTGCAGAGAGTTTGAGACTGTTTTAAAACATCTGCTCTCCTAACAGTAAAGAAAAATGTGCATGGTTAATGAGTTTTTAATCTGTCACATTCCCCAAACTGATTATGGACTATCACTGGACTATCTAAGCAGTACATGAAGGACCTGCAGCACTTTATGTCTCTGCTCTGCAATCCAGTGTCCCAGAACTAAGTCTCCCATTACTCCCCCAGCATCTGTGCTGCTAATGCACATCAGTCCTTTGGCATCATAAATTGCCACTGTTAAAATAACTGACCTCTCTGATATTTTTTTAACCTCCTTTTGTAATCCCAGAAACTGACTATTTGGGTCAAATGCCTTAAAGTCATTTTCTGTTACTAGCAGTTTGTGTTTTAACAGTAATAAAGCTTTAACTTTTTGATTCTCAACCCCTCTCCTGTCATTAAATATTTATTGTCTGACCGCTCCCATAATTTCCCACATGTGTAAAAATTTAAATCAATAAAAAATGCTTAAAATTTATACTTTTGCACAACTATGAAAATTTAAATAGATAAAAATGTTAAAACTGCTTAAAATGAAATCAATATATATCAAAATTATTAAAAACATGAATTCTTCCAAGACTATTTCTACATGCCCCACACCAGTCTACATAGGCGTCACGCACATCAAACAGACAAACCTCCACACTTCACCACAACCCATTTCTGCCTGAACAAAACACTTCATTTACTTAAGGTGAAAAACATAGTCCCTATTTGACCTAACTAAATGAGCAATACTCACAAAAACTGCTCCATCTCCAAGCCTGTTAGGAATTGCAGGACCTTTTATGCTATCATTCTCCTATCATACCTTGAGATTAGTTGTTTCCTCCCTTTCTGGTGGCTCAACCAATCTCTGCCCATTCAGGCCCAATTATTTATAGTATTTTAACATCAATATCACCCTGCATTTAGAACCTCCTATAAAACATGGTCTGTCTAAGGGTACATCCAGACAACCCGCTGTATCAGCAGGTAGCGATCGATTTATTGGGGAGACTCGATATATCGATCCCCGAATGTGCTTCCCGTCAACTCCGGAACTCCACCTGAGTGAGCGGCGGTAGCAGAGTCAACGGGGGAGCCACAGCCGTCGATCCCGCACCATGAGGACGGGAGGTAAGTTGAAATAAGATACATTGACTTCAGCTACAGTATTCCCGTAGCTGAAGTTGCGTTATCTTACATCACCCCCCCGCCCCCAGTGTAGACCAGGCCTTAGGTTCTCTGTTTGATGAAGTGTTGGGTGCATCTATGGCTGGCTGAGTCAGGCCTGAGGAGTTCTCTGAAGAAGTTGCCACGGTTTTCAAAACCTGATTCTTATCTAGTTTCACTTTACAATAGACCAGGTGCCAGCCACAGCACATACAGTCCTGTAATGACAAGTGAGTAGTTTGGGACAAATCTTGCTGCACAGTGAGACCACTGGTCCCTAACTGTTTATACAGTACACGGCTGACAAGCCGCTGAGGAGAATATTTTCATGTCGCATACAGCCTCTGCTGGTGACAGTCACGGTGCACAAGGTGCCATTTGTGACCCAGTCTGTGGTTTCCAGTCATTATTGCCAGTGAATGGGGGGCACAAAACACTCTGCAGCAGATAAAGTGGAGTCGCTTCCTTTCCACATAGCCTCCTGGCTGCTCATGTGAGGCTGGGGCATTGTGTCCTTCACTGTAGACACGGAGGAGGTTCAGAGTTGCATGGGATCAGAGCAGGAAGCAGCAGAAAGGTGGGTTTCCATGGGTCCATCTTCCAAGGAACACTGAACTCACCTCATCACGGGATCATGCCAAAGCCGAATGAAATCAATGGTGAGACTCCCGTGGACTTCAATAGGAGTTGGCTACGGTCCTAGATACAGAGGCGGCTCCAGGCACCAGCACACCAAGCGCGTGCCTGGGGTGGCAAGCCAAGGGGGGTGCTCTGCCGGTCGCCACGAGGGCGGCAGGCAGGCTGCCTTCAGTGGCATGCCTGCGAAGTGTCCGTTGGTCATGCGGCTTCCGCGGACCTCCCACAGACGCGCCGCCGAATCCGCAGGACTGGGGACTTCCCGCAGGCAAGCCACCGAAGGCAGCCTGCCTGCCGTGCTTGGGGCAGCAAAATACCTAGAGTTGCCCTGCCTAGCATGACCATAAAATCTTACTCTGGTACTGGTTGCACAAGTGAAGAAATGTGGACCATAGAAACAGTCCCCCCATTCTACCCCGCAGGACACAGTTCTGCCACAAAGACAGCCTGCGGCAGTACGTCTCGGTGTGGTTTTATTAGTGGCAAAGAATCAAGATGCCAATTGGTATCTCCTGAATCTCAAACCCCTAAATCAAAAGACTAGCACCTCCTCAGCCCTGCTGTGCTACAGGCTCGGGCACTGCCCAGGCTCTGCCCCAGCCTTCATTAAGGCAGAGTTAAGGTTGCCCAGTGCTGCTTGCCCTTCCAGAATGTAGAGAGCTCCTAGACTTAAACCTCTGTAAACTAGGCACTAGAGTGTCAAGGGACATGCAAAGCAACCTTAACCCCTGCCTCTGGCCAGAACCACTGGGAATGGTTCAAGCGGGGGGACATAGTAAGTAGGCCTGAGGAGCCCCTTGCCCAAGTGACAGCTTTGCGCTACACCATGCCAGCATACCAGGTTTTCAAGCAGTTTGCAGACCCATGGATTTTAGTGCACTTGGACAAGGGTAAGGAACTGATTTTGGGGGCAGGTTGAATTCCTGGAGCCCCGGAACCAAACGTCTCAGAATTTGCACCACCACGAGCAAGGGCTGCAATGTGCAATGTAAATGGTGGGGGACTGGGTTTGGGGAGGGCATGGCTCTGCTCCATAGACTACATGCACTGTCTGCTTCACAGTGGATTGGCTAAAGATGCTATTTAGGACCCACCTCTTCCCTTCTTAGCAGCCTAACCCTCCCCCCCCCCGCCACAGGTGCATTGCCAGCGGGGAGCTGGGTTCAAGGATCTTTGCCTTCCCATGAGCCCCTACACCCACCTGCTCCCAGGAGCCTCCCTCAGCACTTGAGAGAGGAGAATCCCTGCAGTCCCCTAGAAACAGGAGTCACTGCCTTCCCCCCATGACCCATGCACCCCCAGGAGCCTCAGCCCCCCCACTGCCCCTGCCTCCCACCCCATCCCGCTCCTTACCCCCCTGCTGCTGAACCTTGGGCCTGGCCAGCCTGCTGCCAAGATCCCAGTGCCAAGAGGAACAGGAACCTCAGCTGCCAATCCATTGTGAAGCAGACAGTGCGTGTACTCTGTGGAGCAGAGCCATGCCCTCCCCAAACCCTGGTCTCTGCTGTCTACTAAAATAAAGCAAGAAAAGTCTTAGTATGGCTAACTGACAAGATGTGTGTCTTCAAAGAGCATTTCCTGGCCCTGCCTGTATAAATCTATTCAAGCCAGCACTATGCTTTACTATGAAACATTTTGATTTTCCAGTAATAAAGACATAGCTCCAGTCACTAACCAAAGGAACAAGTGAGGACAGCTACAGCAGACTAGCTGACTGCGTAAGGTAACAAATGAAGAATGATGACGGGCAATATTTTTCAAAAGTGACTTATTAGGGGTTTGTATGACTTGGGCAGCCTTGAAAATGGTACTCTTTCTGGCTTTGAGTCATTTTGTGTAATTGTGGAGATTAGTGAGTTCTTAATGGTGAACTAGTTTTGTAGCACTAGGCAGACAGCCAGGGAGTTAATATTCCAATTCATTTATAAATGGGATATTTTTTGCTGAATGTGAATTCATTTTCTTATTTGATAAAACACAAGTAATAACAGTCTTGTCCCTCAGTGCAGAAGTACTGAGAATCAGCCACTGCCTGTATATGAACTGCCTCGGCTCAAACATCATATCACCAACAAAAAATGTGGTGATATCCTTCATCATTGTATTGTTGCCACCTAGGCATGGACAGCTGTGTGCACCCATGAGGGAAAGGGCACTTGTGAGCTATACAAGTGGGAACCATTCTTAGCTGACTGCCATGATGTAAATGTCAATACATTTTCACCTAGATCAAAGGCATTTAGGTTCCTAAATTCCACTGATTTTAGTGCAGTGGCATGGGGCTGGAAGTCTGTCTTGCCAGTGATCTAAGAACTCCTACAATTAGGATATATTCTTAACTTTTCATAGATTGTGAAGCATTAGTTCTGAATTAGACAGACATGCTGCTGCCATAAGTTTACATTTGTGTTTTTGCTCTCTTTCATGAAAGCTGAATGTGTATAGGGAAAAACACTCTGTGTGCCGTGGTAGCATGAACATTAAATGACATGTTTGAGCGCCTGAAAACAAAAAATATATATTGTCTTCTATTTTCAGGAAAATTTGATGGAAGGAGGGTCCCTCTGCCTTCCTGAGAGGGGCTGGCTGCAGAGTATTAGTCATTGCTTCTCTCTTTGGTATAGCCAAAGTCATTTACTTGATTGGAATAGGGGAGTTCCTTGTTGAGCTTTCCCAATATGGCAGATTTTAATCCTAGCTCCTTATACCATGGACATGTTGGAACAGAACATGCAAGAATCATCGATATAGAGAGGACCCAAGAAACAAATTGCAACTCAGATTGATTTACTTACATTCTTAGTGAATCTGGGGTTCCCTGAATACACTGTTACTAATCAACTAAAGTTAAGGGAAGGTTGTGACGATGTATCCCCTAGGCTGCTGCTCAGTGTTGCACCCCAGCTTGGGGATGCTGTATGCATCCTTTTCATGACATTTCCTATTATTCTTTTACAGCAAGAGCCAGACTTGTGACACCAACAGCCAGTGCAGTACAGGAGTCTGCATATTGTTAGTGCATGGGAATGTCTCCCAATGCTGAGGATTCTAAGAGAGATAAATCTCTATATGTGAAACGACCATTGCTGCTTTACTGAATTTTGTGTACTTTTCGGAGGGTAGCGTGATCAGACATTAGGGGTAGTTGTGTATATATATATTTATTTAATGAAGGGAACATGAACAACATATTTTCGAATGGGTTGGGGGCCAAGTCTTTTTCTATTAGCTGCACTTGATTTTCCAGCTACCGGACTAGAAAGGTCTGTCTTGGTATTTCTCTTTGTTCTCTGTTCCATCAATGCTGTTTCATTAATTCACTCTTTACAATTAATTGGGAACAAAAGGCTGTGGCTTATAAAAAGTCATAGTTTACAACTTGGAGCATTTCCTTGTAAAGAAGGTGGTTGCTTTGGTGGCTGCTAAAAACAGAAGCCATTTCAGACCATACATGCATAGTAGGTAAACTGTCCTAGACAGGCACTCAGTATGAAATTCATCCTGTACAATGCCTACTTATCACTTACAATGTGGGTTCTAGAGTGAGCCCTGAATGGATTTTGTATGCTCATAAACCCTAATTGTTCAGCAGAGACATAGGTGCTACTTGAACTTGTTAGTGACACTCACTCCATACTTGAACTTCTCAGCAATAAAACCAGTTCTTCCCTCATATAAACACAGTGTAACCACTGAATTTGCTAGGAGCTGCACCTGAGGATAAAACTGGATCAAGAATTTTTAACCAGGTTAAAATATTACCTTTGATTATATTTAGCCAGTCATTTTCCTTGGCAGTGAGCTCATGTAATGACTGATCCCAGTTTTTTCTTTGTTGTTGTTTGCAGAGGAATAAACTGGTCAGTATCTTTGGCTCTTTCCCCAAATCCACTGTGTGCAGTCTGCAATTTAAATGTATATGGTGCAAGGAAAGCTTGAAGCCCTCTATGACATTAATGGCAACTTTGGAGAAGCAGGGCCGGCTCTAGCCATTTCGCCGCCCCAAGCACGGCGGCACACAGCCGGGGGGCGCTCTGCCGCTTGCCAGTCTCATGGCTCCAGTGGACCTCCCGCAGGCGTGCCTGCGGATGCTCCACCGGAGCCGCGGGACCAGTGGACCCTCTGCAGGGACGCCTGCGGGAGGACCACCGGAGCCGCCTGCCGCCCTCCCGGCAACCGGCAGAGCGCCCCCCGCAGCATGCCACCCCAAGCATGCACTTGGCACCCTGGAGCCGGCCCTGTGTAGAAACCATCCGTACCCTGTGCCTGCCATACCACCTTGCAGTGAAAGCTAGTGATCCTTCTGTATTAATGAGGCATATTTTTTCTTTGCTGCAGCCCTGCATGTCGTCCCCCCCCCGCCACACACACACACATACAGTCCTTGGATAAGTGAAGGGAGTGAGATTGGCTTGGGCATAGGAGAAAAGGGCCTGAATGGCCCTCTTCCATCTCTGACCTCTCCAATTCTGTTAATAAAATAGATGTGTGAATGCTAGGGATGTAAAATTCTGTAAGTGGGTTCTGCAGCTTTTTTCCCCTGCTGTGAACCACCTGCTAGAAACTACCTAGCCCTGTCGCCGTGTGTTTGGTCTGTTTTATTTATAGCTTACCATTGAGCACCTGTTGCAGTTTCACATCTGCAGAGGTTCATAGTGAGGCAAAAATTCATTCATTCACCTTCTCTGATTTCCCTACAAGTGGGCACAGACTCTTCACCCATGCCTGCTCGGTACCTAAAAGAAGGCTGCGACTTACTGTGCACAGAGTGAGTGTAGACCCCAAATTTAGGAGCAGGGCATGTGTAATTCCACTTAATGTACATTGGGAGAAGACCATGTGCCACCTATTTTATTTATTTTTTTGAAGTGACCAAGCCCAATATGTCCGAACCACATTTCATATAATCTTTACAAACAAAACTCAAACAGAAGGTTCAACTTTCCCCCTTTCCCTTTACCCTTCAACATAAATTACAGCTAAGCCATAAAGCTCAACAAACCAAGGCTCCTTCAGTCAAGTGGAGAAGGGTTTTTTTCAATGCAAAGTCCTTGATTCTGGAATTCCCAACCCCAGATGTCTAAAGCCATGGACATGTAGCTTGTGCACCCGAGGACACTGCACATGGGGAGAGGCATCTCTCAGACAGACAGTATTAAGCTGTATACATGGATGTCAGCACCTGAGAACAAAGAGGAAATGAGCACACTGCAGTGACTCAGTCTAGAAGGCACCAAGGGGCATGGAACAGATCCAAAATAAATAATCACGATCAGGTGTTGAGCCTGGAGATGACACAGCAGCATCACCACATCTTAGAACATCATCCAGTAGGCCAGGGTGTATCCTCCTAGCAATGCCTAACTCCTCCCTGCACACCAATTATTTTTATCCTTTTTGCCTCGCTTCACTTTCACCAGTGCCCTCCCGTGTTGCAGTTGCTCAGGGTGATACAACAGTAAATTTGCTAGGATTCCTTTAGATTAAAAAATCCTACAGACCAGCTTGCAGATCTGGTGTGAAATACAATTTTATTCATGATTCAGTTATAGATAGCCACTAGCTAAGTGGGGCAGGGGGGCAGAAGGTACATTTCTACCTCATGCAGTAATAAGCTCACACATTATAGGACTTCTGTGGTTTAGTGCAATAGTCTGTCCTGACTGTCTCATGAATGCAGTCACTGTAATCAGTGTTACATTTACCACACTTGCAGTTCATGGCCACTGGGTAAGAGTAATAGGGGACGGTGTGTCGTGGGCAGCCAGGGAGTACCACCGTTCTGTACACCATGTCTTTATATGTGCACACATCCTGGGACAGGGCGCTTTTGAGGAGCAGCTTCTTACCATTGCTGTCCTACAAAAAAATAAAGAAGAGAGATGTTGTTATTCTGTTTTACTGAAGGATACACAAGTGACCCAGTGACTCAAGACCTCCCTGAGTCATTCGGATTGTGTTCAGAAGGCAGGCATCTTTCCCTGCAGACTGTAATGGCTGCAGCATTTCTAGTGTAGTTCTACTGAGATCCCTCACCAAAAATCTGCATGTGAATAGTCTCCACATCTCTATGAAGATTTCCAGATTATGCTGCCCCTGCTGCCTGGCTCATAGGTAAACCCACAAGTGACACCAGAGCCCCGTGACCTGCACTGACTGCCTATTGGTTTAAGGGTGGAATTTTAGGTGCTGGCTCTAAGGGTAGCATGGGACTTGCCTATGTAAGAGACACCTCTCTCCCCACACTGTACTGCCATCACTGTGATCAGTGCATTGACTTACCAGCTGCACACATGATGAGGCAGAAGTTACTGAAACAATTCACTTAGTAATTTAAAAAAAATTCTGTCCCTCATTAAGTGGGAGAAAAACCTCTTTTCCATCCTAACCCCCGAATTCATAGGAGAAAAAGCCATTGCAACGTGAGCAGCAGCCGCCAATCTTCTACTACAACATTTTTGCTATAGGCACCAGATCCATCAGATGGCTTCTCCCCTCTCCCCCCATCGCCTCTGTGTCTGAATGATTTGCCAAATGTGGCAAGTGTGTGATTTTCTATCTATTGTAAATAACCTAAGAGATTAATAGTTTGTCCCGCTGATTTTCTAGAGGAAATAATGAGCGAGCTCAGATGTTCATGCCACAGCAGTGGGCACAATAGAAGCACCCGCCTAGAACAGAATAGCGCTTGGTACCCGTGTCATGCAGAATCCAGCACAGATGGTTGTGTTGATGGCCAGGCAGTAGGCACATTCCCTCTTCTCCACGTGGATGATATACTCAGTGGGTGCACAAAAAGACACTGCCTGCCCAAAAGTCAGGCCAAAGAGAAGGGACATCAGAAAGATGGGACTCATGCTAGATGAAAAGACAAAATATCAAAGGAGAAAGCATTAGATGTGGCCTCCTGCCATGTTCTGAAAAGTCACTGGGGAACCAGTTATATTATTCAGAAAAGGGAAAGACAATGAAATTATATCTAACAAGAACCTGACAAAGTTCCACTACCCTCAGTCCTTTATTTGAAATAGTACTGACTGCTGCCAGAGGCAAGGTGCCAAAACACAGAACAATAAGGCAAATCTTACGTTCACTTCTTCCTATTACACCCCATTACACAGAGCTTTCTGTTAATGAGTCCTAAAATGCTGATACAATAAAATAGCAGGAAGTTTCCCCAACCCTCCCTACTAAAGGATCTAAGAAATGTGACACATGAAAGAAACAATGAGCTCTAGAGTTCAAACACAAAACCCAACATAATCCCATTGGCTTTAAAGAAAGCGAGTCCTATAAAATGGTGAAAGAATGAAAAGAAATGGCTGTGTAGACAGACTACATCATCACATTTCTGACACTCCAATTGGCTGTTTTAATTAGAGGCTCACTGACTGGAGCTGGCGAGATGCACACTGTCAGTAATTAAGTAACATTCTTGTAAATGACAACAAATGACAGATCAGTAAA
Organism: Gopherus flavomarginatus; assembly: GCF_025201925.1. NCBI lineage: Eukaryota > Metazoa > Chordata > Testudines > Testudinidae > Gopherus > Gopherus flavomarginatus. The sequence goes on from NC_066621.1 coordinate 8,122,867, forward strand.
AAGTTCAAATCAACCATCTACCAGCGCTGCTGACCTTTCCCATACATGCTGAGGGATCCCTAGAATAAAGATCTGATTAACTCCAAGGTCTGCTCAACAGCCTCCAAAGTACAAAGTTGAACTGACAGTGTCTATAAATTTATGGACGTCACTCTCTGAATTCTCTCAGCTTCTAGTTTCCCCAGCCAAAGCCATTATGTTGTCCAGTTACAACACCTAGTAGCTGCAACAATGCTGAACCTGCAAAGACCAACCTGTTGGCAGCTGAATCTTTCCTCAACATAGGAGCCTGAGTCTGCATTGTGGAGTTGGAGAGGCTGTGACCTAGCACAAGCTGTCACTGTGCTTTATACTCTCCAAGCTAATACCAGGCTGAGTGTACTGTTTATATAATTGCATTTGAATTGCTGCTTTCTTATCTCAAACCTATCTATTGAAAATTCATACTGAACTATAAAGCAAATGTAATTGGAACAAATGTTCCAATTATATCCTCACATGGAAACTGGAACTGGAAATCTAATTACTTTAACACTCATTTTCCTCTCAGCCTTTTAAACCAAGTGTTGCTTTAAAAATATTTTATTGATGAGTTAGGACAATAACATCACGACAAAAAGACTACCATGGACATATAGCCAACCTGGATGCTTAGAACTGAGGGCTGCTATAGGAATTACAGATGTTTATTTTTCCCTAATTGTTTATTTTGGAGAAGGACTTAATTCTGGCTCCCACTGACTAGTGTGACCAGAAACCAGATAGACATAACAAAGAGAGGCAGTAGCCGGCACAGAAGGGGCTAGATTCAGGAAGAAACTTAGGCATGGTGCCACTCAGCATCACCACATCTAACTTTCAGGTGCCTAGAAAATCACTGGGATTAATGAAGTCTAAATCAGGCACTGGGGCTCCCTGTACAATGAATGGGGAGACACAGACATCCCAGAATGGGATTTGCAAAAGTCAGCATGCTAGGCAGTTCCCCATCTCAATTAGCCAATGGGAGATTCCAAGAAGAGGAAGGTGTCCTAAGATCTGCTCCACTCAGGAAGTTCAGCACCTCACTTTGTTTGGGATTTTCAGCTGCAAACTTTCTCTTGTGGTTAGGTGACTACACCATTTTTGCAAGGAGATGCTCCCTCATTACTTTTAGCAAGTGGTTAGGGTATTCACCTGGGATGTGGAAGACTTCCAGCTCAAGCCCTATCTCCACCTGAGGTGAGAAAGGATCTGCCATCTCTCAGATGAGTGCACCACTCACTGGATATATATGGGATATTCTGATATGGGGGGCTCCCTCAGTCTGTCCTGTTGAACCTGTTCCACTATAAATAAATAATGAGTCACTCGGCCACAGCATGAGAGATCTCAAGCATGAAAATGACTCTCTATCCTGATGGTTAGAGCACTACTTGGGAGACCCAGGATCCAGTCTCCCTGTTCTAATGACTTTTTAAAAATTATTTATTCACAATGGAGCAGCTTCAACAGCAGAGACTGATGGTGACCCACATCGGAATATCCCCTTGCCTTGTGTGTAGGCACTCACCAGAATGGTAGTACAACTCTGTTCAAATCTCTTCTCCCTCTCAGGTAGAGGGGGGACTTGAACTCGGGGGACAGGGGGGCGGCGTCACACAACATCCCAGTTGTGTACTCTAACCAGCGAGCTGAAAGTTAGGAGGGAGGTCCTCTCTGCCACCCAGCCATTTTGCATAAGCTCCCCTATAGAGGTCCAACTTAGTAGATGAACTACGACGATGCTTAGTGGATCAATCCCCACAGGCAACTTTGGCAGAGGAATGCCTATCTTCCCCCGGCTCATGCATCGTTCTGGAGCCTAGGTATCCAGAGGCCAGGGGTGGGGCTGCAGTGCACATGCAGAAATGTAGGCACATAGAGAAGGCATATTGCAAAAATTTTGGTGCTAAGGAAGTTGTGACACCTACTGGCTTCAGTGGCAGATCATGGGGTTTGTGAATTCCAGTGGGGCTTCATTCTGGAATATAGGTGCCTAAAATGGCACTTAGATGCCTAAGTCCTTTTGTGAATCTAGTCCAGAATTAGTAAGATTAAAACTGTAGTTAATTTGAAAAAATTCCCTGTCACTCCACCATTTCACGTGGGAGGAGGAGTTTTAATCTACCCACACAAGTAGATACAGAAATTATTTGGGCATTGAATCTATTTTGCAAAAGATTGATCGCAATAAATGACTCAGAAGTTAGTCATATCCAGTGCGAATCAAGTCTCTATAAACAGCTATATGCAGCATAGCTAAAAGCACCATATGAAAAACTATGTCTGAAGAATGTCTAGAAATGGGAGTGCTCAGGTCCCAGTGGAGACTGGACAGATCCTAGGGAAGCAGTCTGGGTGGCTAAGGGGATTGTGTGGGTGCATGTGACTTGGCCTCAATGAGACGTGTGCATTCTCATTTATGGTAGGCCTGTTGCGCTCTCCTGCTTCATCAGTAGCCAACCTGCCTTCCTATCTCATTTATTTTGTCCTTAGAGCTTTGCTGGTTCTTACTCCACTGTTAGCATCCCAGACATATCCTCAGTAACCACTAGCTGCCATTAAGTTTTTGTGAATCTGATCTAAAACATGTCACATAGCAACAGCCCAGTTCTCCATTTACATGGACAAGAGAAATTCAATACAATTAAGATTAACTTGACTTTGGTGAGCACAGAGTGAGTTGGGCAGAAGGGATCCAGTTAGCACAGATTAATGCCAAGCTACTCCACTTGCTGGCACATTAGGTTACCTCACTGCCATAACTTCAGACTGCAGCACATGTCTCTTTGTCCTGGGGTAGTCCTTCAGTTATACCATAATGTCAGAAAAAATGCTTTTTACTCCTTCCCCTTCATTTCCCAGGGGTCTCTAATAATGGGTTTCTTTATATAACCTGCCAGGAATTAGGTATGACTCCTTCTGGCTTAAGGGTATGAATGTAGTATTAATTGTACTCTCAGTAACATCTGTCCATGCTGCCTCAGCAGTACAATTATAATACTGATATTTTGCTCTTATTACTATTTAACTCTTTCTTATCCTGATATAATTAAAATGTAACTAGATATACTCTTTGTGTGGGTACATATACATTTATACATGTGAGTGTATGTGCATAAAACTTTAGTCTCAGGGAATAAAGTTCCTGCCTGAGAAAAGTTCCTGCCTGCACAAGGACACTGGAGTTTCTACTGAGATCAAGAAAGGATAGAAAAGGTCAACGCTAGAGAAAACATATTTCCTCCAAAATGTGGTAAGGGGGAGATAAAATCCAGTGAGATGCAAAAACTTCATAGACGCCTGTCCTATCTAGAGTCTCTGTTCCAGTCCTGCACAAGTCAAAACACTGGCATCTGACACCTGTCACCTTCACAGCATACCTGCAAAGGGTACAGCTGGGGAGCAACTAGTGCCTTTTACCCACTGGTGGCTCCAGGCATCAGCATTCCAAGTGTGTCCCTGGGGCAGCAAGCCGCGGGGGGCGCCCTGCCGGTCCCTGCGAGGGCAGCAGTCAAGCACTGTTCAGCAGCATGCCTGCAGGAGGTCCACCAGTGCCATGAATTTGGCGGCAGGGACGCCGAAGCTGCGGGACCAGCAGACCTCTTGCAGGCAAGTCGCCGAATCCACAGGACTGGGGACCTCCCGCAAACAAGCCGCCAAAGGCTGCCTGACTGCCGTGTTTGGGGTGGCGAAAAAGCTAGAGCCGCCTCTGCTTTTACCCACCGATCTCAAAGTTCTTTACATATAGGACCCCAGGCTGCTGGGGTTATGCTTGTATCTGCTGGCCCTGACATAAGGAACCCAGTGGATAAGGAATGAATGTGCCCTCACCATATTACATGCTGTTTACATTTAGTATGAGCAAACAGAGGACAGAGCCAACCAGCTAAGTACGTCAAAAAGGATCATTTTCCAAAGCTGAAGAATATTATGAGTGAAACTGACTGGGAGAAAACCTTTACACACAAAAATATGAATGAAAATTGGTAGTTGCTTAAGAAGAGTTCATTACAGGTCCAAAAGAGCCACAATTCTACAATCACAAAAGAGGAAAACTTGGGTTAAAAACTCATCCTGGTTAAGAAGGGAAATAAAGGCAGCCATTAGAAATATATAAACAAATGGAAAAAGGGAAATCAAGTAGCAATCAATTTAAATTGGAAGTAATAAAGTGCAGAAAATGTATTAGTGAAGCTGCAGCTTGGTACGTGGGACTCTGATACCATGCCTTGTTGACAATAAACCTTCGCAGAGCCTTCGCCATGGAACCAAGCCTACAGTCCTTCTTTAAGAGTAATATTGAGGTGTGCTGAATCAACAATCTACGCTGGTGCAGAATACACAGATGCTCCAAGAACAGCCTCATTAGCAACACTAATAACAGTTGTCAGTTGAGTATCGTCATCAAATGGAGGGTGTTTCTAGAGAGGTTCTAAATGGATTTGTTCTAAGCCTACTGCTTTCAACAGTTTCATCAATGATCTGGAAGTAAAAGTAAAAGAACCATTTCTGATAAAATTTGCAGATTACACAAAAATTGGTGGAATGGCAAATAGCGATGAAGACAGGGCAGTCATACAGTGTGATCTGGATCACTTGGAAAGTTGGTCCCTTTCAAACAAATGTGTTTTAATATAGCCAGATGCAAGGTCTGAAATCTAGGAGCAAATGTCTCCTACAGAATGGGGGACTGGAAAGCAATGACTCTGAAAAGGAGACACAGTGGACAAACAATGCAACCTAAACTGACACTGTGGCAAAAAAAGTGTAACATGACCCATGGATGTAGAAACAGGAGCAGTGAGTAGGAGTATGGAGGTGATTTGATGGCTCAAAGCTAAAGCCAGAACAATTGAAATTAAAAATAGGCATACATTTTTAATGGGGAGAATGATTAACCACTGGAACAAACTACCAAGGAAAGTGGTGGATTCTTCATCTCTTGATGTCTTTGTATCGAGAATGGATGCCAAACACATTATTGGTCTCTATACAGGGATAATTTGGTGAAATTCTTTGCACTGTGTTATACAGGACAAACTAGATGATCTAATGGCCTTTTGACCTTGAACTCCATGAATAAATGCAGTGCTACAGGGAGACATTGCACAGAGCCGGGCATGTTGTATGAAGAGCAGTGGAGCATAATTCATCATTGTGCCTGGTAGTATTTCTGTGGTACATTTGTTCATTGCAACTCAATGTCTCGACTCGTGACTTTTTCACTCTTGCTACCATAGGGCTCAATTCTCTGCCTGTACCATTGAGGTACCTGAGGCCTCATCAGACAGGATATAAGTCTGCTGTTTTCTCCAGTGACTTACACAAGCCATTAAACTGATGGTGCGCAACCTTCCCTTGTGCACTGGACTATGTTGTTCCCTTTCACCCTGGGTCTCTCTCTAAACTTGGGGCTCCTCTCACTACAGCTAGGTCCCTGTCTGACTGCCTCTCTGATTCTTGCTGCTATGGTCTAAGAGCATTTTCTTAAGTTCACATGGCTGCTTTTGCAAGCATCTCCCTGAACAGTCCAATAGAGTCCAGAGTTTACTCTTAAGACTCCTGTAAATCCATTTCTCCTCCTGACCCACTGCTGACCTGGTGCCTGGTCAGTTATACAGAATCTCAATGTGCCACTGCAGCCTTCGAGCTCTCAGCTGCATTCAGTGACAGTCGGTCACACTGTGAATTATTTATCTCTAGCCTTTCTGCTAACCAAAACAATTAGTTCTCTGACATCAGTAATCTACACTTTCATGAAGTGAAAGCCTCTGTGCTGCTGCTACACAAGAAATGTTATGGATGATCACAGTGGAAGGAACCAAATCAGGGATAAAAATATTTTGTTTGATATGTAGGATTGTCAGAGAGATTCTGGAAGGCCAGAGACATTCTATACATACATTGGCATTCACTGAATCATTTGACAAATAACTACAACAGAGACCAATGCCTAATGTCAAGACAGAATCGGGAAAGAGAATATCAAGTGGGAGGAAGGAGGCAGATGGAAAGCTAGCTTAACAAGAGGAAGCAATGACAGAAAACTTTGTAGGTGTTATGAGTGGACTAGCCCAAAATCAGTATGAGTAAATCTGTTCATACTATTATAGGTAAGAGTCTGGATTTTGGAATTTAAAAAATCTCCATGTTTGCAGATAATACTGGAATTGGAGACAAAGCCAACAGTTAGCAACAAGGCAGCTAGATCCCAGAGTATTGGGCTAGTTTAGGTAGTCGAGCAGAAGAAAAATGTCAGGAACAGGATCACAGTTATGGTTGGTGAATCGTTGCCAGTACGATCCCAATGCAGAGCTCCAGTGACAAAGGGAAATAAGATCCTAGCAGAGATAGACACATTAGCTTTCACATTGAAAATGTTTGTGGCTGATGAATTTTCAAAGTCCATTTGTCAATCGCGGGCTCTCAGAGTAATCTCTTCTAATGTTTCCTTCTAGCTCTAATCTTTTGTAATCAAAGATTCACAGATCACAGTTCTGCTCCTCCGCTTCCAGGATTAGCTGCAGTATTTCCTTACCAACCAAGGATTTCAACACTAATACTCTCTCTTCGTTGCATAGCATATGATAACTATCTCCATTTAGATATTGAAAATACAACATAATCCACTTAATTATTGTTGTTTATACAGAACAGAGCATTGTGTGCAGCCAGAATGACTGGAAGTGAGGTTTTAGCCTTGTCTACCCAACTTTTCATCACTGATCACAACTGTAATTTTAGCATGTATTTAGATCTGCTATCAAGAAACCATTCTTGCTGCACATTAATCTGTCCAGAGAGAAGGCTGAGCCTGTGAGGTTCTATTGCTCTTATGCACTAATCTCAAGGTACTTGCAGTTTGACCCCCTCTTTTCATAAAAGCCATTGAACTTCAGTGGAATGTGTCCTATGTTTGAGTATTTTGTGTGCACATGTATTTGGGAAGGAGAGGACACTACACCCCTTTCTGAAGGACAAGCTGGAAGTACCAATGAATGTTCATCTCTCCTTCAGAACTAAAAATCAGAGGCAGATACAAGTATTGGAGGCCAGGATTGCCTCTTAACCTTCTATCTGCTGTCTTGCCTTCAGATACAACTGAGAATCTTGCAAAGAAACACTGCAGAATTTATCCCTGAAGCCTCCTTCTAGTCTGTGCTTCCTCTCTTTATATTAACCTACTAACTCATTCTGAAGTTGGGACTCATCTGTAATTGGGTCTGGCCCTCCCTTCAGTTGCAACAACATGGATTAATTAGCTTTTCAGACCCACATTAACCATTTCACTAACTGGGGGGGGGGGGGCATACATCCCATCACAATGTGAAAAAGAGCAAAATTCCCCTCAGAGAGGCTTCTTGACTCCTAAGATTACATTTCTTTATTGTAGAATTGTTAATCCGTGATGTCCCTGAGTGATACTTCCATTAATTTCCAATTCCCTGTCTGCACACACTCGCTGTCTAGTCAGTATCTCATACTCACACTACTCAGCCTTATTATTTATGCTGATTCCTTACAAAGGGAATAGAATAATATCTGTTAAAAAAAGGAATTACATGTTTCAGTGGATTAGAAACACAAGAATTCCCAGACTGGATCAGACCATATAGTCCATATAGTCCAGTCCCATCTCTGACAGTGACCAACACCAAATGTTACAGAGGAATGTGCAAGAAACCACTTAGCGGGTAATTAGGGAGAAACCTGCCCATATGTGAAGTTTCTTCCTAATCCACATTAGTAAGTCAAAAGGAAGTATATCTAATGCACAGTCAACCAGTGGAACTCTTTTTGCCACTCTTTGTGAAGGCAAAGACTAGAAAAGGGTTCAAAAAAGATCATCATGGAGGTTAAGTCCATCAATGGCCATTAGCCAGGATGGGTGAGGATGCAAAATCACCCTGGTCTGAAGTGTCTCTAGCTTGTTTGCCAGAAGCTGGGAATGTGCGACACAGGATGGATCACTTGATGATTACCTGTTCTGTTCGCTCCCTTTGAAGTACCTGGCATTGGCCACTGTAAGAAGACAGGATCCTGGGCTAGATGGACTATTGGTCTGACCCAGTATGGTTGTTCTTAACCCATGTAATGCAACTGTGGATGTGCTCTGTATCCATATAAATGTCTAATCCTTTTTTATCCTGCTAAGATCTTGGTTTCAATGACATATTGTGGCATTAAGTTCTACAAGTTAGTTGTACAATGTGTAAACAAATTTCCCTTTAATTTTGTTGCCTTTTAACAAACTACAAAACAAGCTGTTGAACAATGGAAAGTGGGTGTCTTAGAGATTTGGAAGCACTCTATGCATTTCCCTCTGTGACAATTTAGGTATGCTCCATTTTTAGGTTATCTATGCCCCATAAACTATTCTGAACTGAAATGCAAATACCAACATTTATTTGAAAACCTTTGTCTAAAAATTAATACAATGGTAGGAAACTTATATTACTGTCTCTGTAAAATAAAAATACCAACTTTTATTCAAATTGGGTTTTATTATAAAATAAGTAACTTTCAAACTTATCTTCAACCTGCTTTGTTAAATGTAGTTGTTAACAAATGGCAAAATATTTTCTGCTTTGGCCATTCTGGATTTCATGTGTTTATTTCAATTGCACTGCGGTTCACAAGTTGCTTTAATTACAGTCTGTTATGTGAGTAGTCAAGTGACATTGTAACAGTGAAAATTTGCCAGTCATTTGTTTAGTATGTCAGCTCTTTATCCATCCCAGGGGTCGGCATCCTACGGCATGCATGCTACCGGGATCCCAGACATCAGCCCCACTCAGCCCGCTGCCGGCTGAGTGAACGGAACCCCAGGCCTGCAGTGTGAGCCGCCAGGGCGCGGGGCCCTAAGCCTGCTGCGGGAGGGGCAGTGGCTCACACTTCCAGGAGCTGCAGAGCCAGAGCACGGCAAGGGGGAAGCCGGGGGGGGGTAGCGCATGGGGACCGCCGCCCACATGCACACGCTGCAGGAGCCCCCCAGGGGAGGCACCAGGCCGCAGCCCAGGTAGGCACACCCTGGCTCCCCCCTCACCATGCTCGAGTTCTGTGGCTCCTGGAAGTGTGAGCCGCTGCTGCCCCTCCCGCAGCTCCCCCACTCCCGCTGCCTCAGCACTCCACGTGGAGTTTTGTCTCCACGTGGAGCCAGTGTCTGACCAGCATGGGCCTGGTAATGGGAGTCCCGGGGGCAGTCAGGGAGCAGAGGGAGGGTTGGATGAGTCGGGAGTTCTGGGGGCCCTGTCAGGTGGTGGGGAGTGGTTGAATGGGGCGTGAAAGTCCCTAGGGGTCTGTCTGGGGGTGGGGGGGGGGGTGGATAAGGGTTGCGGCAGTCAGGGGACAGGTAGGGGGTAGAGTCCTAGGGAGGCAGTTAGGGTGGGTGGGGTCTCAGGAGAGGACAGTTAGGGGACAAGGAGCGGGGGGGGAGGTTGGAGGTTCTGACCGGGGCAATCAGGGTGGGAAGTGGGAGGGAGTAGATGGGGGTGGGGCTAGGGCAGGGCTCTCCTCTCTTTTTTAATTGTTGAAATATGGTAACCCTAGGCAAGGGGGGGCCAGGGGCATATGGGGGCTGCTGCCCGCATACATCCTCTGCAGCCTGCAGGAGCCCCCGAGGGGGCGCTGGGCCGCACCCTGGGCAGGAGGAACAGGGGGCGCGGCTGCAGCCACTTCTGAAAGGTTGCCGAGCCCTGATCTATCCAAAGCTATCCAGATAAGATTATTTACCCACTGTTTTTCAGGTGCAGCAGTTTGACCTGAACTACCTGGGAAAACAAAAGGTCCTCTTTCCCACTTTTACTATGAACACAAAATGGCATGTTAATGATTTACCTACCTGTGAGTGTTGCCAAAACAATTATTATGTTCAGTCAGTTAATAGGCTTGAGGATATTTAGTACTTTATTCTAGCACAAGTAAGGGATGTTCTCTTAAATCAGGAAGGGGATTCTACTGGTAAGTTCATTTTTCCTTTTCTTATGCATCCAGGATATTAATAGCGCTGCTGTGAGAGAGTGAGCCAAGAGCAGTGGCCTTTTTGCAGGAGGGTTTTTCAGAATGAAAAGGGCTGATTTAGTGCCCAAATGCAAGGTAGATATATGGATGAAACCTGCCCCCAAAAAGGCTTCATGCTCTGTGATAAACTTGCAAAGAGTCCTGTGGCACCTTATAGACTAACAGACATATTGGAGCGTGAGCTTTCGTGGGTGAATACCCACATCCGACAAAGTGGGTATTCACCCACGAAAGCTCATGCTCCAATACGTCTGTTAGTCTATAAGGTGCCACAGGACTCTTTGCTGCTTTTACAGATCCAGACTAAGATGCCGACCCCTCTGATACTGTGATAAACTTGTGTTTCTCCCAGAGAGCTAGCATATGAGATGGATAAAGAGAAGAAACCTGGCCTTGAAAACACGACACTCACACTGGGCAAAAATCTACTACCACTGACACTGTCCTAAATCCAGAGTTGTTCCTTTGGCTTCAGGATCAGTGACAGCAGAACTTTGCCTATTATCTTTCCATGTACCACAATGTGTCACATTAAATAAGAGAACATGCAGTCACATCTGCTTTTTACTTCCAACCTACAAGCACCAGCTCACCTAAAGATTCTGAGACTGATTTTCTTTTATACTGAATATAATTTATTCCCATCTTAAAGCCCCTTCAAGCTATCAATGATATAAAGTGATCTTAGTGTAAATTAGAATCTGGATTTTCATCTCTGCACCTTCTTCAGAGTAACATGTGAAAGATGGAAAAGACATTGCAGATCAAATTCACATCCCTCCCCAATTCTGAATTTTTACTGTTGATCTCCAAGAATGCGACTCCAAAAACACAGACGATTAGAGACAAAGAGAAAGCTGAAAAATCTGGTTTAGCTGAAGAAATGGGCAGTCAAGAATTGGGTATAATACTGACACCCAAAAGAAGGAAGGAGCCCCTGGAGTCTAGTGATAATAGAAGCTTCACTTTTCCTGGGTCTTGTTTTATTACTTTCATTTATTTCCTGTACCTTAATTTTTTTTAGTCCTTTTGTATTTAGAAGTTGCATTGAGTATTATCTTTGTTCTGGGCTTAATTTGTCCTTTACTGTAACTATCATGCATGTTGGATAGGTTTTCTAAAACTCACTGTTTCTGATCAGAGAATGGTATTGCTATTAGCAAGAAGATTTAAACACCTACACCACTTCTGAGGGAAAACATTTGATGGGATTGCTACATATATTCTTTACAAGAGTCTAAAATTGTCTCTAGATAGGCAAAAGCTGCTTTTTAAAACTATTGTGAAATTAAGTTATTGGTAACTGCTAGCGTGACACACACAGCTTCCTGTAATGTGACCTGGATAGATTCATAGACAGGGGAACCCAACCCTAGTGCAGTTATCCCTGACTAATCTCAAAACTCCACTGCAACTCCATTGGTTACCATAGAGACACCAAGGTGTTTCACCCTGCCCTCCCCTGAGTGTATTCCAGAGTCTGAATAAACAGGAACATGCTAAGACAGTGTATCTGTTACTCAGAACTACCTGCAGGTACGAGTGCCACCACGTTTCATAGGCTAGGTGAGTTCTGAAAGTATTATTTTGGTAAAATTTGTTCTGATTTGATATTTCCGTATGGCATTTAAAAATTCCACTTATTTTGAACACTAAGAGAATATAAAGTGTGTGGAATGTAATTGCGTCATTAATGTCAGCTCTCAGCTACGAGTCACCCGGAAGTACTTGGACATGCTTGGTTTGCACTTTAGTTTTAAGTTCCAAAAGTGTTTGATATTTCACTTGGAGTTTGTAAATTTGGGGTTTCTTTGCAGTTATCAAGACAACTTGTTGGTTTGACTTACAGTGTGTAGTGTTGTGTCAGGTACTCTATCAACTCTAGTTTATTCTATTGTTTAACAAAAACAAACAAACAAACAAAAAAAGCCTGATATCTAAATCCCAAAATACTGGCATTCTGGGCTAAAGCAATAAAAGCAAGCTAATAATTTTGCAATAATAGGTAATGTTCCAATTTTCCATGCTTAAAAAAAGGCTTGTAGCTTATAATTATAGAAACTACAATGATTGACAGTTAAATATTTTAACAGGAACCCATGCTAAACACAGAAATTAGCTGAGTATTGCAAACAATTTTCCATTAATATTTGTTCACACTTGTAACAAAATTTGCTTCAACTTTGTTTTCCTTCAACCCTCTTCTCCCTTCTCCCCCACCCCCACCCCTGCCTACCCTTGTTTTCTGCGAATCTAGAAAATAAATTCAGTGGTAACAGTGAATATTACTGACAAGAAAATTTGCAGAAACAGTTAATTTTAAGTGAATATTGCAGAGTATTTCCTTTAACTTCACACCTTAATTAATTTTAACTGTACTACCTTAATTCATCTTTACTTTCCTGAGTGTCCCTGTGTAGACAAGCAAGCCCTCAAATCCCAAGTAATAAAGCCCAGCTACTGTCACAGCCATCACCCAAAACTCCTGCAGGAACTAATATCCCACAGATACTAAATTAATCTATTTTGCTTACCTTCATGGCTTTGTTTGTTTGTATATTTGCACAGAGAAGGGTAAATCTTCAGCTGAGCAGGAAGAGTGCGAAGCCATAATGGATGGAATACAACGTGTGTGTGTCAAGCTCCTTTTGATTTGTCATACAGTAGTGATGTTTTCTGTTCAGGCTTCAGATCAGCCTCCCCCTGTGAATGAAGTCATGCAAACAGAAGCAGTATCCAATGTATCTGGAAATACAACCATATCTAGAAGTATTGTAATGTCTACCGTTTCAGATGAAGAAGCAGTTAATACAACCACAGTGCAGAATATAAGTTCCAGTTGGAATACAATTGCTTTGACAGCAAAGATAACTAGTTCATTGGCTTTAACAACTTTGTCACATTTTGCACGAAACACTCTACGTCCCCTCAACACAGACACTAGCAGCCCTTCAGACACTACTATTAGATTCAACACTGTTATGACATCACCTACAGTTTCAACCTTTAATCAAGCAACTGATAAAGATTCTAATCCCAGAACATCTGCAATCACATTGAAACCAACAGCTCAATCGTCTACAGTCACACAACTAAATACTAGCAAAGCTTTGGATTCAGTTCCTACAACACAGGCTTCAGGTAGGTGTCATTAGATTCTATGGCAGCATTTCCTAACCTGCGGTATCAAACTACTTCACTGTGTGCACCCAGTTGTTGGAAAGAAGCAATGGCATCAGGCATTGGGGTTCATCATGTACACACAACAAATGTGTCAACAAGTATCAAGTGTTAGCTGCTTTCCAGGCACCAACATTCCCTCCCAGCTTACGTGTTCAGGGCCTCTGGTCCTGGGAACAAACCATCAGTTCTGTTTCTCTTCTCTGTTCCCATGAACTCAACTCAGCTCAGCTGCAAGAGCTACCATTGGACACCCAAAAGTATGTAACTTCTGTTGAGTGGAGGACTTGAGGAGAAGGAATCTTCCTGGGCGGGGAAGGGGAAAAAAATGTAATGGAAAACCAAAGATTGAAAATTACATAGAAAAGAAAAAATTCAATATTAGACAGTGGAAAGCAGAGACAGGAAAGGACAGAAACAAAGAGACATACTGAGCCAAGGTGTCAAGGAGTATGAGAAAGAGGGCCACCCATGCCTCCTGAAAAGCAGGCATAAGTTGATGGAACAGGTATTGAGGATCTATGCTAGCAACATAACAAAGACAAATAATCACGTAAGCCAACATTTTAAAGTGTGGTGGTTTAGCGTTAGATAACTATATCCTTATTTAGGCCCTTACATCAAAATGACCTGATTTTTATAGGGCTCACCACTCACAATTCCTATTGCCTAGAATGCAAGCTGCAGGTCCTCAGCCGCTGTGAAAATCAGGTCATTTTAATTTAGGCACCTAAGTATGTATTTAGTTGACTAACTTTAGGTACCCTGATTTTATAAATTTTGACCATGTGCTATACCTTTGATCTGCTTTCATATATTTACAGTAAATCTGGGAGGGTCAAACCCAAACTGAAACATTTACTTTGAAAATTCACCACAATAATAATAAAATAACCAGACTTTACTACTAGACTCATTTGAATAAACAAAGCATCTTGGGTGTGTTGCTGCTGGGTTGCCCCAAGGCAGCTTGGAGGTTAAGGGAGTTCAAGTCTATTTTAGGGAGTTTTTTTGAGAGGTTAGAATTTGAATCTGTCTCTTTAACACTTAGCACATGAAAACCTTCTGTATTGCCATACTGAAGCCTAAAGATTGAGATGTGTTTTTTTTGTAGCTATGAAATAAGAACAACTTTCTAAATTATTTTATTGAAACAGGAGGAATTCATCTAAGGAATTCAGAGGCCATTCTGGTCATTATTTTCAGCAGCATCCTCACATTTGCTGTTCTAGCCATTGTCATATGCAGTCTTGATAAATACAGGAAGAGAAGAGCTCAGTATTCCCATCACCCACTATATGACACCTCTTCTGAAACAGGTTGGCATATTTTTAATAAGATGTATCATATAACAAACATACATTCTACATGTGCACATTACAAATTGTTTATTCAAGGCAACCACTTCCCCCAGTAATGAAATGCAGCAACCCCGAGGAAGAAGGTGGTAACTTTTTAACAGTGTAAAGCAGTGGTTCTCAACCTATTTACCACTGTGGGCCACATATGCAGCTCTCTATGTCTTATGTGGACTGCATCCACACAATATATATCAGGGGGAGGCAATCTGTGGCACATGAGCTGATTTTCAGTGGCATTCACACTGCCTGGGTCCTGGCCACCGGTCCGGGGGTCTCTTCATTTTAATTTAATTTTAAATGAAGCTTCTTAAACATTTTAAAAACCTTATTTACTTTACATACAACAATAGTTTAATTATATATTATAGACTTCTAGAAAGAGACCTTCTAAAAATGTTAAAATGTATTACTGGCACTCGAAACCTTAAATTAGAGTGAATAAATGAAGACTTGGCACACCACTTCTGAAAGGTTGCCGACCCCCAATATATATACTACCTGTATAGCCCTGAGGGTGTGTCACAGGCTGCAGCTGTGTGCTGATTGGGCTGCAAGCAGCCCGTGGGCCACAGGTTGAGTACCACTGGGTAAAATAATGCTGCACAATGGTCTAAGTGCCAGTTCTTCAGTGGTTGTAAACAGGGCCGGTGCAACCTGTTAGGCGACCTAGGCCGGATCTTCAGCCACCCCGTCTCCGCCGGCATTTAGGCTTTTAGG
Organism: Gopherus flavomarginatus; assembly: GCF_025201925.1. NCBI lineage: Eukaryota > Metazoa > Chordata > Testudines > Testudinidae > Gopherus > Gopherus flavomarginatus. The sequence goes on from NC_066621.1 coordinate 8,138,169, forward strand.
GGGGAGCTGAGGCAGGGGGGCGCAGGGAGGGATGCCTTCAGCAAGTAAGGGAGGGCGGCACGCAGGGGAACTCCCTGCCCCAGCTTACCCCTGCTCCGCCTCCTCCCCGAGCATGCTGTGGCTGCTTCACTTCTCCTGCCTCCCAGGCTTGCAGCGCCAATCAACTTAGGAGCCGCAAGCCTGGGAGGTGTGAGAAGTGAAGCAGCCACGGCATGCTCAGGGAGGAGGCGGAGCAGGGGTGAGCTGGGGTGGGCAGCTGCCGCATGGCTGCCCAGGACAGGGGAGGCGGTGGAGAGCTGCCGTGGCGGGGGGGGGGTGCCTCGGGGCGGAGGGGGGGTGGGGAGTTGCCGCAGGAGGGCAAGCTGCCATGGGAGGGCACCTCAGGGCAGGGGGGGGACAGGGAGCCGCTGCAGGGCTCAGGGATGCGGGAGGCCGCAAGGTGGAAGTTTCGCCTAGAGCGCAAAACATCCTTGCACCAGCCCTGGTTGTAAAGCAGTATTGTTCCAATTATTTCAGTGGAAATACACCAATTTACACCTGCTGAAGATGTGACTTTTGGGCAGGAAGTGAGAACTTACCATCTTTTCCAATTACAACTGTTATGGACAGTTAGGCAGGCAGGTTTTGAAACTGGAATTTGACCCAGAAAAGACGGTTACTCGCCTTTGTAACTGTTGTTTTTCGAGATGTGTTGCTCATATCCATTCCAGTTAGGTGTGCGTGCGCCATGTGCACGTTCGTCGGAAGACTTTTACCCTAGCAACACTCGGTGGGCCGGCAGGGCGCACCCTGGAGTGGCGCCACTATGGCGCTTGATATATACCCCTGCCGGCCCATGCGTCCATCAGTTCCTTCTTGCCAGCTACTCCGACAGTGGGGAAGGAGGGCGGGTTTTGAATGGATATGAGCAACACATCTCGAAGAACAACAGTTACAAAGGTGAGTAACCGTCTATTCTTCTTCGAGTGCTTGCTCATATCCATTCTAGTTAGGTGATTCCCAAGCCTTACCTAGGCGGAGGGGTCAGAGCGAGACATTGCAGAATGTAAGACAGTTGAGCCGAAGGCGGCATCGTCTCTGGATTGCTGGACCAATGCGTAGTGTGATGCAAAGGTGTGGATGGAAGACCAGGTAGCCGCGCGGCATATTTCCTGGATGGCAACATGTCCCAAGAACGCGGCAGATGAGGCTTGAGCCCGGGTAGAGTGGGAGGTGAGATGGCCAGTCGGAACGTGAGCCAAGTCATAGCATGCTCGAATACAGGATGTCACCCAAGATGAAATTCGTTGGGAAGAGACTGACATGTCCTTCACGCGCTCTGCCACTGCTACAAATAGATGAGGTGAATGTCGGAAGGGTTTGGTCCTCTCGATGTAAAAGGCGAGAGCCCTGTGGACATCCAGAGTATGCAGCTGTTGTTCACGGCGCGATGAATGCGGCTTCGGAAAAAAGACTGGCAGAAAGATGTCCTGATTAACGTGGAAGGCAGAGACCACCTTAGGGAAGAATGCTGGTGCAGTCACAGCTGTACCTTGTCCTTGCAGAACACCGTATAAGTGGGATCCACAGTCAATGCTTGAAGTTCTGAGACTTGCCTAGCTGAGGTGATAGCGACGAGGAATGCTGTCTTCCAGGACAGGTACAGCAGCGAGCATGTAGCTAAAGGCTCAAAGGGGGGACCCATGAGCCTAGTTAATACGAGGTTTAGATCTCAGGTAGGGGTTGGGCGTTTGACCTGAGGGTAGAGTTGCTCCAAGCCTTTGAGGAATCTGGAAACCATGGGGTGAGAAAAAATGGAACTGCCAGTTTCCCCAGGATGGAAGGTGGAAATAGCTGCAAGATGCACTCGTATAGAAGAGATCGCCAGGCCCTGCTCTTTGAGGGACCATAAATAGTCCAAGACAGTGGGGACCGATACAGTTTGTGGAGTAAGGTCATGCTGGGTGCACCAGTGAGAGAAGCGCTTCCATTTAGCGAGGAATGTTGTTCGTGTGGAAGGCTTTCTGCTTCCCAGTAGCACCTGCTGCACGGAGGTGGAACAACGCAACTCCGATTGGCTCAACCAGACAGCAGCCATGCTGTCAGATGAAGGGACTGCAGGTCCGGGTGGTGAAGCCTGCGTGCTGAGATCCGGACAGAGTGGCAGGGGAATCGGATCTATCAGAGAAAGGTCGAGCAGCAGTGTGTACCAGTGCTGTCTCGGGCAAGCCGGAGTGATCAGAATTAGGCGGGCTTTGTCCCTGCAGAGCTTGAGTAAAACTCGGTGGACGAGAGGGAATGGTGGGAAGGCATAAAAGAGGTGACCTTTCCATGGAATTAGGAACGCGTCTGAGAGGGAGCCCGGGGAGCGACCTTGTAGGGAGCAGAACAACTGGCATTTCCTGTTCACTTTGGAGGCAAAAAGGTCTACGTGGGGAAATCCCCACCTCCGGAAAACCGAATGGAGAATGTCCAGACGGATGGACCACTCGTGTGACAGGAAGGATCTGCTCAGTTGATCTGCGAGAGTGTTCTGGACTCCTGAGAGAAAGGAGGCTACTAGATCTGTGGACTGGGCTATGCAGAAGTCCCATAGTTGAATCGCCTCCCGACACAGGGGGGAGGACCGTGTCCCTCCCTGCTTGTTTATGTAATACATGGCCGTTGTGTTGTCCATGAAAACTGCAACACAACGGCCCTGCAGATGGCGTTGGAACGCTCGGCACACCAGCCGGACTACTCTCAGCTCTCGGACATTGATGTGTAACGTCAACTCCCGGGACGACCAAAGGCCTTGAGTGCGAAGGTCCCCTAGGTGAGCACTCCAGCCCAGGGATGACGCGTCCGTTGTTAGGGATGTGGAGGGCTGGGGTGGATGGAACGGCAGACCTGCACACACCAGGGATGACGTTCGCCACCAGTTGAGGGAGCCCAGAACAGTCGGCGGAACTGTGAGTATAATGTCTATGGCGTCTCTGCCCAGACGATAGGCTGAGGTGAGCCAGATTTGTAGAGGACGCATTCACAGTCTGGCATGCTTTGTGATGAATGTGCATGCAGCCATGTGACCAAGGAGGCCAAGGCAAATGCGAGCAGAGGTTGTTGGGAAGCTCTGAAGTCTTTGTACAAGGGAGACTATAGCCTGAAAACAATGTGGGGGTAAACTGGCCGTCGCAAGGTTGGAGTCCAGCATGGTCCCGATAAACTCTATCCTCTGCATTGGCACCAGAGTGGACCTTTCCAAATTGATTATCAGGCCTAGATGCGTGAACAGATCCTTGATGATGGTCACATGGCTGATGACTTGTGCCTCGGAGGCCCTTCGAATAAGCCAGTCGTCGAGGTATGGGAAGACATGTATTCAACGACGACGCAGGGAAGCTGCGACGACCGCCATACATTTCGTGGAGACCCGAGGGGCTGAGGAGAGACCAAAGGGAAGGACCATAAACTGATAGTGTTGATGATTCACCACAAAGCACAGATACCGTCTGTGCGGGGGGTAAATTGCAATGTGGAAATATGCGTCCTTCATGTCGAGAGCGGCGTACCAATCTCCAGGATCCAGGGAAGGAATGATGGTTCCCAGGGATACCATGCGGAACTTGAACTTTTTGATGAATTTGTTCAGTCCTTGCAGGTCTAGAATAGGCCGGAGGCCCCCTTTTGCCTTGGGGATTAGGAAATATCGGGAATAAAACCCCTTGCCCCTTAATTCCTCCAGTACCTCCTCTATAGCTCCGATTGAAAGGAGCCTCCGGACCTCCTGGAGGAGGAGTTGCTCGTGAGAGGGGTCCCTGAAGAGGGACAAGGAGGGGGGGTGAGATGGAGGGGGTGAAACAAACTGAAGATGGTATCCAAGTTCCACCGTGCACAGGACCCAAAGATCTGAAGTTAATTGGGACCACGCAGGGAGGAACGGGGAAAGGCGGTTGTAGAACTGAAAGGGATCCTGGGAGGCAATTGGTACTCTGCTCTCGGGCTATCATAACCTTAGTCCCAGATTTGGACCTTAGCGTCCAAAATATGGAGGTTAGCATGAAAACCTCCAAGCTTAGTTACCAGCTTGGACCTGGTACTTGCTGCCACCACCCAAAAAATTAGAGTGTTTTGGGGCACTCTGGTCCCCCTGAAAAACCTTCCCTGGGACCCCAAGACCCAAATCCCTTGAGTCTCACAACAAAGGGAAATAATCCTTTTCCCCTTCCCCCCTCCAGGTGCTCCTGGAGAGATACACAGACACAAGCTCTGTGAAACTACACAGAGTGACTCCCCCTCTCTGTTCCCAATCCTGGAAACAAATAGTACTTTCCTATTCCCCCAGAGGGAATGCAAAATCAGGCTAGCAAATCCAACACACAGATCTCCCCGATTTCTTCCTCCCACCAATTCCCTGGTGAGTACAGACTCAATTTCCCTGAAGTAAAGAAAAAACTCCAACAGGTCTTAAAAGAAAGCTTTATATAAAAAGAAAGAAAAATACATACAAATGGTCTCTCTGTATTAAGATGATACAATACAGGGTCAATTGCTTAAAAGAATATTGAATAAACAGCCTTATTCAAAAAGAATACAAATCAAAGCACTCCAGCACTTATATTCATGCAAATACCAAAGAAAAGAAACCATATAACTTACTATTTGATCTCTTTGTCCTTACACTTAGAAACAGAAGATTAGAAAGTAGAACTACTTCTCCAAAGCTCAGAGAAAGCAGGCAGACAGACAAAAGACTCAGACACAAACTTCCCTCCACCCAAAGTTGAAAAAATCCGGTTTCCTGATTGGTTCTCTGGTCAGGTGCTTCAGGTGAAAGAGACATTAACCCTTAGCTATCTGTTTATGACACGCCCCCCCAAATTGCAGACAGTGGGGAAGCTCACTGGCGGCGATTTCCTTCTAGAACTTTAAAATAAACAGATTAATACAACACATGCACCTTTACATATACTACTAAGTATATAACTAACAGACTTCTACATTTTAAGAACACTTTTTAACTACTGAGTTGGCTGGCACATGCAGCCCAGCTTTTGCCAACTCCAGTTCATGTTTTCTCTGTTTTTCCTTCTCTTCATTCTCTTTTTGTTGTTTTTCCATTTCTTTTTGTTGTTTTTCCATTTCTCGGCGGTGGGCCACCTCTTCTTCTTCTAGTTTTCTTTTGTGTGCTGCCTCTTTGGCTGCCTGTTTTCTTTGGAAGGCTGCCAGTTTGATGCTTTCTTCCTTTTCTTTCAGCTCCATCTCTTTTTGTTTTATTTCTAGTTCCTGTTTGTGTTTTTTCATCTCTTGCCTGTGTTTAGCTTTTTTGATTTGTTTTTCGGCCTCAATTTTTGCCTTAGAAGTCATGGTTCCTGTTTTCTTGTGTTGGGGTGCCCTCCGGTGTTTATCTTCTGAACTGCAGGCTCTGTTGCCTCCTGGAGTCTGCCTAGCAACAGTGCCTTTAGCTAATCTTCAATGTTAAGTAAACCTGAAAAACCACTTTATTTGCATATATATAGTGCTGGTAATGACTTTCAATGGGAGTGCTATTGTGTGACAAAAGACCCTTAACAGTCTGGTAATGGCTTCTTGCTTAACATGCAAGCCACAAACTGCTAGAGAGAGCAGAAAAAAAAATTTTCTCTGGTTCCCTTTTAAAACCAAACTGTTTTTCTCTGCTAAAAAGCCCTTAGCAGAGAAGAGAAAAATATAATATTCCTACTGGCTTCTGGATTCTGTCTATATCCCACCGCTACCACCATATCATAACCTTAGTCCCAGATTTGGACCTTAGCGTCCAAAATATGGGGGTTAGCATGAAAACCTCCAAGCTTAGTTACCAGCTTGGACCTGGTACTTGCTGCCACCACCCAAAAAATTAGAGTGTTTTGGGGCACTCTGGTCCCCCTGAAAAACCTTCCCTGGGACCCCAAGACCCAAATCCCTTGAGTCTCACAACAAAGGGAAATAATCCTTTTCCCCTTCCCCCCTCCAGGTGCTCCTGGAGAGATACACAGACACAAGCTCTGTGAAACTACACAGAGTGACTCCCCCTCTCTGTTCCCAATCCTGGAAACAAATAGTACTTTCCTATTCCCCCAGAGGGAATGCAAAATCAGGCTAGCAAATCCAACACACAGATCTCCCCGATTTCTTCCTCCCACCAATTCCCTGGTGAGTACAGACTCAATTTCCCTGAAGTAAAGAAAAAACTCCAACAGGTCTTAAAAGAAAGCTTTATATAAAAAGAAAGAAAAATACATACAAATGGTCTCTCTGTATTAAGATGATACAATACAGGGTCAATTGCTTAAAAGAATATTGAATAAACAGCCTTATTCAAAAAGAATACAAATCAAAGCACTCCAGCACTTATATTCATGCAAATACCAAAGAAAAGAAACCATATAACTTACTATTTGATCTCTTTGTCCTTACACTTAGAAACAGAAGATTAGAAAGTAGAACTACTTCTCCAAAGCTCAGAGAAAGCAGGCAGACAGACAAAAGACTCAGACACAAACTTCCCTCCACCCAAAGTTGAAAAAATCCGGTTTCCTGATTGGTTCTCTGGTCAGGTGCTTCAGGTGAAAGAGACATTAACCCTTAGCTATCTGTTTATGACACGGGCGCACCTTCAAAAGTTTGATTTGGGTCCTGCTGTTGGTTTGGTGGGACCGGAATTGTTACCCCCTTGAGGTCCAGACTGACGTCTGTGGTTGGTACGACCTCGTCTTCTGGCAAAGTCTTGCCTTGGCCTAGGTGGGGGGTAAGGGCGCTGATGTTGGGAGCGGAATGACTGTGTTTGAGTCTGAGGCGTATGCATTCCCAGCGAATGCATAATTAGACGGTTGTCTTTTAGACTCTGCAGTCTGGGGTCTGTCTTTTGTGAGAACAAGCCCTGTCCATCAAATGGCAAGTCTTATATGGTATGTTGAAGTTCAGGTGGCAAGCCGGACACTTGCAACCGTGATATACGTAGCATGGCTATTTCAGAGGCGACCGTTCTAGCCGCCGAGTCGGCGGCATCTAGTGAGGCCTGTAGGGAGGTCCACGCAACTCTCTTCCCCTCCTCCAGAAGTGCTGTAAATTCCTGGCGGGAGTCCTGCGGGACCAACTCTGTAAACTTCCCTACCGCCTCCCAGGTGTTATAGTTGTACCTACTTAGGAGGGCTTGTTGGTTCACAACCCTGAGTTGGAGGCCTCCCGCGGAATATATTTTCCGTCCCAACAAATCCATTCACCTGGCTTCCCTAGATTTAGGCGCAGGAGCTTGTTGGCTGTGGCGCTCCCATTCACTGATGGACTGTACAACCAATGAACAGGGAGGGGGGTGCACATAGAGGTACTCATACCCCTTGGAGGGCACCATGCACTTCTGTTCGACCCCTCTGGCTGTGGGTGGAATGGATGCTGGGGATTGCCAGATGGTGTCTGCTCTAGCCTGGATCGAACGGATGAAGGGGAGAGCCACTCTGGTTGGTGTCTCCGCAGACAAAATGCTTATCACCAGGTCCTCCACCTCTGGAACTTCCTCTACCGGTAAGTTAATATTCTGGGCAACACGCTGCAGAAGGTCCTGGTGTGCCATGAGGTCAATCGGAGGTGGGTCCAACAATGATGTCCCCGCTACTGCCTCATCCGGAGAAGAGGAGGATGACAGCCCAGGGACGAGTGGGTCCTGCACTGACTCCTGATCCTGGGGGACCTCCGGAGCCATAAGATCGTGCGGTTCCGGTGCGTGGGTACTGGTTTCCTCTGTACCAGCCGGGGGAGGTCTGCTTACAGTGGCCTCTGGCACGTGGTGCTCTGAGTGACCGGAGCGTGATGGGCCAGCCGGTTCACCTTGGGCTTGATGATAAGCCCAAGGTGTCCAAAAGGACCACTGATGAAGTCCGTGGTCTGGGCCATGGGTATGCGTCTCCGAATCCCCATAGGAAGCACTGTCCGCATGGGATGAGGTGGACGGGTGACGAGGCCACGGGGGAGCTGAGGCCGATTGGATCAGGTCTCTGCGTCCAGTCGATCCTTCTCTATGTGGTACCAGAGAACGGTACCGGGAGTCATATCGGTGCCGAGAGCGGGACCGGGACCTGCGACCAGCACGGTGCCGGGAAGTCGACTGGTGCCTTGAATCTCCGTGCCGAGATTGGCTGCGAGAGGTACGACGGTGCTGGGATCTGGACCGGTGCCGAGAGTACTGAGACGGTGACTGGGCTCTCAAGCAGTGCCGCGAGTATGACCGGTACTGAGATGGAGGGTGGTACTGGGACTGCGAGCGGCGTCGGGATCAGGATCGATGGCGGGACCGAGAGTGCCTGCAGGACCTGGATCGTGACCGGCGACGTTCGATGGTACCAGGTGAAGATGGCCTCATCATGGCAGGCTTGCCCAATGATTGAACAACCCGCACCGGCGGTGCCGGGGGTTGAGGCAGCTCTGGCTCCGTCAAGGCAATCAGTTCTCGTGCTGTGGAGAAAGTCTCCGGCATAGAGGGCACAACAAACTCGACCACAGCGTGTGCTGGGGAGCTGATAGGCAACGGACTCGACGGCTCTTGTGAGACCGGAATCAACGGTGCAGAGGTCTGCGGTGCCGCGGCAGTTGGCGGTGCTGGGCAGTCCGACTTGGTAGTACGCTCTGACTGTGGCGTACAGGGGCCGCAGGAGTCTTATGCCTCTTGCTCCTTGGGGAGAGGGAGCGGTGCCAGGCAGAAGCTTGGGCCGGTGAAGGCTGGCGCCGAGGAGCCTTTACTGTAGCCGTGCGTTCCGGCACAGAGGAGGCACTTGTCCCCAGTGCCGCAGATGGTGCCGAAGATGGAGGAGTCAGAGCTGCCTCCATCAAAAGTTGCTTCAGGCGAATGTCCCGTTCCTTTTTTGTTTGGGGCTTGAAAACCTTGCAAATTCGGCACTTGTCCGTGAGGTGGGATTCGCCCAAACACTTTAAACAGGAGTCGTGCGGGTCTCCTGTGGGCATCGGCCTATGACAGGCCACGCAGGGTTTGAAGCCCGGTGAACTGGGCATGGGCCCCGGTACCGGGTGAGGAGAAGGGGCTAAGTCCCGATCCTCTTTAACTATATACAAAAACTACTACAATAACTACTAAAACAAAGTTAACTAGAACTATAGAAAATCTAACTATATACACAATAACTATATAAACGAGCGAATAGCTAGGGAGGTGAGGATCAGCTAAGCCACGCTCCACTGTTCCAACGACCGACACGGGCGGTAAGAAGGAACTGAGGGACGGATGGGCCGGCAGGGGTATATATCAAGCGCCATAGCGGCGCCACTCCAGGGGGCGCCCTGCCGGCCCACCGAGTGTTGCTAGGTTAAAAGTCTTCCGACGAACGTGCACGCGGCGCGCACACACCTAACTGGAATGGATATGTGCAAGCACTCGAAGAATGTATATTATTATACTTAATATTTGTGTGTGTGTTTTATGTTTAAATTAAATTAAATTATGTTAAATGAAATAGCAACAATGAAAAATCCTTAAACAGGTAGGGCCAGATTTTCAAAGGTATTTAGACATCTAACTTGCTTAGGGGCTTTAAAAAAAGACACCATTAGGCATGTATCTGCATCTTTAGATGCTTAAAACAGCTAGCCAAATCCAGACTAGAAACACAATAAAAACCGGGCACTTTAGTTTTACTTCAAGATAAACTAGAGAGGTTAGCATTATACTTCCATCTGGCATTGACCTCACCTAGTTTACCTTACAGTAAAACCAAAGTGCCCCATTTTTACTGTGTGCTTATATCAAGATAGCTTTAGTTATCCCAAGGTAAAACAACTTTTTCAGCAGTAAAGACAAGGCCAGAGAATGCATGACACACACAGCTCACCCAGTGTCAACATTAGCACCAGTGCTTTCACAGCAGAAGGAATAGCAGCAAATAATATTTATCATTTATAAAAGCAAGAAAGCATATGGGTACCAGGGGCTTTTTGTTACAGAATCTTGGCTTACATCCACTGGAGCATATTTCATTAATGGAAGGCTTATAGTTCCATAACTTTAAATGAAATGGGAACTGAAAAGACAACCAGTGACCATTTTGGCAAAAATCTGCTTGTTAATCTTGTCACAGTGTATAATTAGAGAGAATCTTCAGAGCTACTGATGACATTGTAACAAGCCAAAGAATCCTTTGTACTGGCACATTATCCTACAAATAAATCTGGAAATCTTCCAATATATTTATTTGTTTAGCTTACAATAGGGATGCGTTAGTGAGAAAGTCCCCAGAATAATTAAGAAATATTTCCCTTTCAATGCTCTTTATCTCTAGTCCTTTTGTTTTGTATCATTGTTTTGTCTTCTACTGACTATAGCAATGGTGACAAATGCAAATGAGACTACACTTTCAACACCAGCAACTTATTTTTGGATAATAAATTTGATAATTCATTTTATCAGAATTTTTCATTGGTAATTAGGGTCCCTTACTGAAAACATGTAATTATTTAGTATCTGCAGGTACAATGGGGTTATAGTTTTCAAACTGTGCCTATCTCTAGTTGGTGAGATGCTTTAGAGATCAGGTTCGGAAAGGCTATATCCTCCCGAGAACTGGTTAGGTGGATTAAGTTCACAAAATAAAATGTAGTATAACAAATGTATAATGTGTATGTACTTCAGGTATAAATTAGCTGAGTTAAAGGAAGTGAATGGCAAATATGCCTAATAAATTGATGTCAACAGAATCACTAATATAAATTTGAATTAAAAAGCCATTGACAGAGAATCATCCAAATATTTCTTTGTATAGCTAACACATATAAGCACTGAGAAAATGACAGCTAGAGATATGCCTGTGCTGCTTATACTTCTTGCAGATAATGATACAATAATATAATTTTCTTGAATTCCTGACTAAATGGATACAAATAAACCCACAGTCCCATGTAATAATAGTAATATTTTTGTACTTACTATAACATCTTTCATGGACTATTGAAAGGGCAGCTGGCTGGCAATTAAGGATTTAATAAAATCCTGTGTTAAAATGACACATCTCAATGGTCTCTCACTCAGGTCTTGACTGAGAAAATATTCCATTAAAACGTGAAGATTTGTCAAAGTACTTCTACATTTATCATACTCCTTCTTTTTTCAATGCCATTCACCCAAAACAACCTAGCATTCTTTCAATGTTTTCTGGTACTTCTATTCTTTTATTTAAGGTTATTTTATTAATACTCTGATCAGCTTCACAATTTGTTAGAAACAGATAATTTCTACCACTTTACTACTTGAAGAATGTACAAATCAAAACACAGATTATAAAGTAGTAGATTTGCTAATTTTTCATTTACTATTTTTCATTTGCCTCCTATGCTATTTGGATTACTGCCTGGAACAATGATGGTTGTTTATATTTCCATTTTTACTTTAATATATACAGTCAATCCACAGATACACAAAATAGTAGTACAACGTGACTACATCTTTGCCCAGTGAAGATTTTAGGTCTTGTGATTTGCTTGAATATGCTACATTTCTCCCCATAGTACTTTAATAATGTTTAATAATGCTTTCAATATTTTACAGCTGACATATACACTACTCCAGATGACACACTGATGATATCAGGAGGACTATATGATGCACCAAGGGTTTATAACCCCAATTTGACTGTACTGGATGATGATGCGCTTCAACCTGAATACTTACCATTTGGCGCCAGACCTGGGAAGTTCAGACTTGAAATTTTATCTGGTGAAAATTATAAAGGACTTTCCCCAACCTTTGATAGATTTCAGTCACCAACACAACACTCATAATGTAGTAATAATGACAGTAGTATAGAGCAATCTCTTTAATTAGTTGTCATATTAGTTTTTAAGTAGCATTTTATTACAATATTAATAATTATACTAGCTCTTAATCAATAGACCTCAATCCACTTCCCAAAGGAGGCAAGTATTATTATCCACATATTAATAATGGGGAAACTGAATCACAAGAGAGGTGAAGTGACTCGCCCAAGGTATGCAGGGATATAACAAAAACATAAAATGATTAGTAAAGGTTAAACATGGATTTTAAATCTTAATCTTACTGCTGTAAAATTATTATATGCATGGATTTATAACTGGGTCATAAAAGAGCCAGGCCAACCACTATTCTTAGTTCCCTAGCAAGCTCAGTGAGTAATTAAGGTTCACATTTTTAGAATGGTCTCTGAATTTAGGTACCTCTGTTGTTGAATAGATCAAAAATGGCAGCACTCAAAACTATCACTTGTCTGTTTTGAAATGAAATGGTAATTAATAGCAGATACTCGGAGTCCTGGGTGAAATGTGGACTGCATTAAAGTCAATGGCAAAACTCATGCAGCCAGGATTTCACATTTTATATTTTAAGGGTGGAGGGGATTAATTTTTTTGTTGCAAAGCAGCTACAGATGTATCAATACTAATACCCATATCCATAGGTGGTTTTGACTGTCAACAAACTAACTGATTGAAGGGGAATAGTTCATTTTGAGTCAAAGCCCACATACATGGCTCCAAAAAATTAATTAATGTATTTGGCAAAGATTAAAAGAGAATTTTACAGTATTTAGAGAGATTAGTCACTAGGAAACAGCTGCTGTCTGTGTTATAAGAGGGTCTGTGCATTGCTTTCTAATATATCTGTTAAAAAATATACATACTGAAAAAAACTAGAGTAGAACACAATATTCTGTATGTCAAGTCACTACTTTCCTGTAAAAAAAAAATAACCTGTCTGCAAATGATCCTGACTACTCAAAAGCTGGGACACTCCCTATATTCCAGTCACAACATTCTGAAGATATTTTGTACATCTTTTAAATCCCCTTCTGTTAAATGTTTATCTGCTTCAGCTTTATGCACTGGAACAGTTATAATGACATAAGCATCACTGCTCAATAGGCAATATATCAGGACCAAAGTTTGCAGCCTAATTTCTAGACACAGAGTGAAATGATGATCCCAGTGAAGTCAGTGGGAGTTTTGATTAACTGAAGACAATAGCAGTATCTTGCCTGCCACTCAGACCCATAACCCATGTGTTGTATTTGATCTAGGTCCTCAAAACAAGGCTATGTCTAAAACTTGCAGATTCTTTCTGCCTAACATTTCTAAGAGCTAGTCTACACTGGCAACACTAAACTGCTGCCGCGGCAGCACTTTAACGTGGCTTGTATGGTCGCAGCGCAGCACTGGGAGAGAGCTCTCCCAGCGCTCTAAAAAAAAAAACATCTCAACGAGACCTGAACGAGAAAGTTGCAGCGCTGTAAATTGCCCATGTAGAGAAGCCCTAAGACACAGTCTTTCCTACTCACCTTCACAGCTAAAACTCGTCTCGGCTCTCATCATCTTAAATCACAATTACTGCAAGAGCCTTCTCTCTGGCCCTGCCCTGCTCACATGCATTCAGAATGCTTCTACAAAGATCATTTTCCTAGCCCTTCACTTTCACTATGTCAACTCTCTCTTTGCATGCCTCCATTGGCTCCTCCTCTAAAGCATCAAAGAAAGGCTACTTGTCTACACTTCATAGCCTATCACCACCCTACAAGGGAGGTGGCAAAGTTTGCAGATGATACAAAATTACTCTAGATAGTGAAGTTCAAAGCTGACTGCAAAGAATTAAAAAGGGATCTCATAAACCTGGGTGCCTAGGCAACAAAATGGCAGATGAAATTCAGTGTTGATAAATGCAAAGAAATGCACACTGGAAAATATAATCCCAACTATACATACAAAAATGATGGGTTCTAAACTAGCTGTTACCACTCAAGAAAGACATCTTGGAGTCATTGTTCAGATAGTTTTCTGAAGCCATTTGCTTGATGTGCAGCAGCAGCAGTCAAAAAAGCTAACAATGTTAGGAATCATTAGGAAAGGGATAGATAGTAAGACAGAAAATATCATAATGCCACTTTATCAATTCATGGTACACCAATACCTTAAATACTGCATGCAATTCTGGTCATCCCATCACAAAGAAGATATATTAGAATTGGGAAAAATACAAAGAAGGACAACAAAAATGATTAGGGGTATGGAACAGCTTCCATCTGAGAAGAAATTCAAAAGACTGGGACTGTTCAGCTTGTAAAAGAGATGACTAAGGGCGGATATGATAGAAGTCTATAAAATCAGGAATGGTGTGCAGAAAGTGAATAAGGAAGTGTTATTTACCTCTTCGCATAACACAAGACTCAAGGGTCAACACAAGAACCAGGCCACAGATTTAAAAAAAAAACATAAGGAAGTACTTCTTCATACATGCACAGTTAATCTGTGGAACTTATTACCAAGGAATTCTGTGAAGGCCAAAAGTATAGCTGGGTTCAAAAAAGAATTAGATAAATTCATGGGGGATAGGTCCATCAATGGTTATTAACCAAGATGTTCAGGAACTCAGCCCCATGCTCTAGGTGTCCCTAAACCTTTAGTTGCTAGAAGCTAGGACTGGACAACAGGGGATGGATCACTCAATAAACTGCTCTGCCTTGTTCACTATGTCTGAAACATCTGGCACTAGGCACTGTCAGAAGACAGAGCTAAAATGGACCATTGGTGTAACCCAGTATAGCGATTCTTATGTACTTATCTCTCATCCACTACTGATATGTTGGTTCCCGCCTCTGATCAACCTATGATACCAGCCTCCATAACCCACTTGTTAAATTTTCAAACAAGCACCTCTATGCTTTCTCCCATTCTGCTCCTCAGTTGGGGAGTGGGGAGCTCCCCATAAACATCCACAAACTATTGAATTATCTTTTCAAGCCTTCCTTAGACTCCTTTTTTAGGCAATACAAAAAAAACCAAAAATCGCAAACAAGCAATACAAAAAACTGACAACAATTAGGTTGCTGATGTGCTGAGACCACCATCTATCATGCTGACCATGTACTACTCCTCTGTTTGTTTGCTTTTCTCCATCTATTTCTTGTCTTATACTTAGATTATAAACTATTTGGAGCAGGGACCATCTTTTTGTTCCGTGATTGCACACTGCCTGGCACAATGGAGTCCCAGTTCATGACTAATGATCATAAGTGCTATGCTAATACAAACAAACAAAAACTAATAATAATAATTTCTAGACATGAGTGAAATTCTGGTGCCAGTGAAATCAATGGGATTTTTGCAATTAACTTCTATGGGGCCAAGGTTTCATCCAAAGATTTTTATTTTGCTTGATATTTGTGGATCTATTTACATTCAGAGATCAAATTAGGATAATTCTCTGCTACCTGAATATGAACAACATTTTTGCTTTAAGACTTGTTTAGTGCTAACTTGACTACTGATGAGCTCATCATTTTATAGTAAGCATTTAGCCAGAAGGTGCCTCTCCTGGAACTGGCACCTCCTCATCTATTATTGGGAGTGGACTACATCCACCCTGATTGAATTGGCCCTGTCAGCACTGGTTCTCCACTTGTGAGGTAACTCCCTTCTCTTCATGTGTCATTATACAATGCCTACATCTGTAATTTTCACTCCATGCATCTGAAGAAGTGAGGTTTTTTACCCACAAAAGCTTATGCCCAAATAAATCTGTTAGTCTTTAAGGTGCCACTGGACTCCTTGTTATTTAGCCTAACACTTTCTCAAACTATTTTTAGATTAACTGTTTAATGACATTTGGAAAGTGTGTTTTCAGTAATCTGAAAGAACAAGTTTACATATGGCATTTATTATAAAACTAGATTCCTAAAAAGCAAAAGAAATAAGATTTGAATCAATATTGTTAGAAGTTCAACACTGTTTCAATGTTTCAATACTGTTACAAACTGAAAACCAGGCTAATGCCTCAACCAACTACTTTAAAAGAATATTTGTAAAGAATACATCAAAAGAACAAAAAAGAAGAAGTGAATTCAAATATAAGTATTCACTTAAATGAATGTAGTTCAACAATCTCAATAAAAATAAAACAATACTCTTATGGATAAAATACTGCAAAAGTGACAGTAAACTTTAAAAGAACAAAAACTGATTTTAAATGACTAAACAATTTTGCAACATATTTTTCCATTTTAACACACTATACATTATTTTTCCTATCAATTTTCAAAACATAAATGGGCCAAATTTATTCCCAGGTTTATGTTGTTTTATGATGGTGTAAACCCAATGTGAAGAGTCCTCCAGAGGACGAGGTTGTGTTGGAACAAAGTAACCACAATGAAATCAACAGGAGTTCCACAAATATAGCACTTCCAGGATCTAGCCCTAAACCAGTAATATGCTGCAAGTGCTAACTGTGTAGGATTAATAAATTCTACTGGAAAAGATTTTATATTAATAGAAAATTCCTAACTGATTGCTCAGTTTTAATTTTAGGCAAAGAGTTTTTCAGCTTCTTTTATTTTTTTTTTCCTGTCCATTTTAGAAACTGCAGTCCATCCAGTCTCTCGCATCTTTCTCATAGCTGTAAGTTTCAGTGCAGCACCAGTAGATTTTATGGTTGACGGAGTTGATATCTAAGAACAAAAATAAAACTATCAATTTATTTTTGTAACCAAATCTTTCAAGTATGTAGTTTGATCTGAAGTAAAGTTAAGAAGATACCTTTTTTGGTGTCATGACACATAAGCGAGAAGCTTGAGGACAATTTTTGTACAGCTTTTTAAACATTTCTTCCTCTGAGACTATGCTCTTAAATTAAAAAGAAAGTTGCATAATCAAAGACATAATAAACTATATATGTTTTCTATGTTACTATATTTATTAACATTCAACCATGAAAAAAGAATGTTCAAAAACTACTATACATCTTGATGAATTCAACAACATTCAGTCAAATGCCAGAGATATTAGAATTTAGTGCAATTGCAATGATTAACTGAATATATAATGTTTCTGTAGACATGCCCTGATCACGTTCTAGAGTTATTATGTACACATAAACTAACAATCTGAGTTACTTCTTAAATATACATACGCATACATATTTTTATTTTGTACAGTATATGATATCCTGAATGGCAGGCACACATTCTGAGATACAGCAAAGAGTGTACACAGAATAAACAGTGATAGACGCTATTCATTCTGAAATTTTTACCAGGAGGTCATTGTGTTCTGAGCTATCTGAGTGAGTATCCAGCTCTAAAAGCACTTTTCTTTTTTTCTTCATGTCTTCTTCTGAAAGTGGATTCATGCTTTCTCTTTGCAATTTATATTTTGGAGGAGTCTTCACAGTATATGTCTGGGGGAGAAAAAAACCCAAAATATTTAAGATTATGTTGTTACACTAATTTCATAAATGGAGAACCAAATCCAGAGCAGAGTACAGAGTCTGAGTTGTAACATGATTTGTGGAACTGGAGTCAGAGGGCCCATGTTTTCCTGGTCTCTCCTCCATAACAGGTACTCCTGTAAGGACACAGACATTAGCGAGACAGAGTGGACTAAAGGAGTTGTCAGGGTGTCACAGAGTCCCCGGGCGATGCTCTGGAACTGCTCCCCACCAAGCCAGGCAGGACTTTGGGGAGCCTCCTCTCTCTTGGAGCAGACTGTCTCCAGGGCAAGAAGCTCACATGGCTTCACCTCCTGGGTCTCTCCTTGGAGCATTCAGCATATGTCCTTCCGTGCGCTTCCCACAGCGAGTCCGTCCAGGCGGGGTCCTGGGGAAGCCACAGGGTCCTGCACACCCACTTCGCGGTCAGACATGACTCTCAGCCAGCCAGTAAAACAGAGGTTTATTTGATGACAGGAAGACAGTCTAAAACAGAGCTTGTAGGTACAGAGAACCGGACCCCTCAGCCGGGTCCATTTTGGGGGGCAGTGAGCCAGACACCCATGTCTGCACTTCACTCCTCGTCTCCAGCCAGCTCCAGACTGAAAACCCCCTCCAACCCCTCCTTTCTGGCCTTTGTCTCTTTCCGAGCCAGCAGGCCATCTGATTTCTTTGTCTCCAACACCTTAAGTTGGCACCTTTGCAGGGGAGGGGCTGGGGTGAAAGTAATTTACGGGACTTACCGGTACTCCTGGAGTCCTGAGGGAAGCGTGGCCTCAACCGGAAGAGGCGGTGCCTCTCAAGATTTAAAGGCCCCGGGCCTTTAAATCAATCAGGGGCTCCCAGCTGAAAAGGTGTCTGGGAGCCCCCGGGGCTCAGGGGCAAATTAAAGGGCCTGGGGCTCCGGACACCGCGGAGAACCCCGAGCTTTGCCGGGCTGAGGCCGGGATTTAAAGGGCCCAGAGCTCCTGCCGCTGTGGGGAGCCCTGAGCCCTTTAAATCCCGGCCCCAGCCTGTCCGCCAGAGCCGCAGGCAGGATTTAAAGGGCTCTGGGCTGCCCGCAGCAGCAGGGAGCTCTGAGCCCTTTAAATCCAGACCCCAACCCACCCGCCAGAGCTGCGGCTGGAATTCAAAGGGCTCTGGGCTGCCCGCAGCTGCAGGGAGCTCTGAGCCCTTTAAATCCGGGCCCCAACTCCAGCCAACGGAGCCGCGTGCGGCATTCAAAGGGCTCTGGGCTGCTCGCAGCAGCGGGGAGCTCTGAGCCCTTTCAATCCCCACCGTGGAAGCTGGTGCGGTCTGGCACGGTGTATTGGCTCTTGCCGGTATGCCATACCGGACCGTACTGGCTTACTTTCACCTCTGGGAGTGGCCCAGGCCATCAGTTGCTAGGAGACAGAGTGTCAGGCATTTATGCACACTGGCCCTTTGCTCTGCAGCAGGCATACACCCTTATTCCACCACCCAGATACTTAAGAACTGCATAGGGGACACTGAGGCACCAACACAGTATTCAGAGAAAACATTAAGAACATTCTCAGTTCATCACAGAGGGGCACAGTGGCACAAAGGTCATATGAGGTGACTATACCAAAGGGACAAGTGATCTGAAGAACAAGAGCCATCTGTGAACCAGGAGACACAATACCCAGAGCGAACCTACAGTAATACATAAATTATCACATAATGCAATGACAGAGAACCATCTAGAGGCCACACCAAGAGGGCAGAGACTCAAAAGAGAGCGAGTTTGCTAGACTTGTTAACAGGAAGACAGATATAGGTCACTTCTGGTGTGGCTGCCTCTTGAGGAGACCAAACTATCTCAAAGACTATGCAACCAGCAGATTCTGTGGTAAAGACAAGACTCCAGCTTAACTATGTGCTAGCAACTTCTGGTTCAGGGGATACAGAGTAGGGGTCTTGGTATCAATTATTTGTTTTTTAATTATTATATTAAAATGTTGTGCAAAATAGGAACGATTAATCATAATAAGTGGAACTGGAATCAGAGGGCCCATGTTCCCTGCAGGATTGTTATGGAGAGGTGTAACAGGGTCCATGACCTGCCCCTCTTCCTGGGGCCCACTTGGGGCCCCCTATAAGGCTCAGAGAAGTTTCAGGGTTGTGCAACACCCGTGTCTTTATTTACTTAAGGTTATCCCACCACCAATGTCTGTCTATATACAAGCTTTACAGGATTAGTCACCTCCTTTACAGTCAGTCAGCCTTCAGCTAGGAGGCCTCCAGTTCCCTTCCTGATTGACTTCTCCCTAGCTGCCCACTGCCTTCTGGCTCCCTCCCAGCCTTTATAGCCCTAAGCTTGTCAGGCCAGCAGGTGTTGCCAATCCTCAGGCCAGCATCAGGCTTTTCCCATTAGCTCCAATCTGCTTCCCTTGATTGGAGCTGACTGGGCAGGGGCTAATTAGGTGCTTTTGCACCGGCATCCTGCTACAAGGGGATACCAGGAAAACAAGGCTGGAAGCAATGAGGTCATGTGGACAGATCAGTGCTTAGGGTTTAATAGACAAGTAGAGAGCTCTCCAGAAAGATCTGAGCCTAGCGAAGGCTGCCAAAGACCAGGTGTCTGGCTGGCTGGATAGAGTAGCAGCAGGACCATGAAAAGGTCAGTGTGGGCAGGCTGAGCCCGGGGTACTGAGCTCAGGACCTGGCCAGATCAGGAGAGAGTACCAAGATGGGCCGTACTGGTCTGCTTTCAGACTAGGAGGGCTGCTGAAAAGGACACCAGCTGAGGTTACCAAGATGGGCCCTAGCTGGGTGGTTGAAAAAGGCAGTGCCTCAAGGAAGAAGCCTTAGAGCTATAGCCCCATACCAGGGGTGAGAAACTTGGACTGTGTACCCCGGAAGGGGGGACAGCGTGTGTGACTTGAGCTGCCAAAGACCAGCCAAGAGAATTGGCAGCCAGGGAGGTGCTTGTGAGGGCAGGCACCAGCCTGATGTAAGACCAAAATAGAAAAGCAGGCTTACACCTAACCAAGAGAAAGGAGGCCATCCATGAGAGATGGGTGCCCCTCCATGAAAAGAACGGTGTTTGCAGGCATTATTGGCCAAAGAAAAGGGGGTGCCCATGAAAGATGGGTGCTGACCCTGTTACAGCTCCATAGAGAGTCTCTTGGTTTGTTAAGTGATCATTAGAACTGAAATCACTGATAATCAGGTTTAAGTGCTTAAACCTGCAGTTGAGTATGTGGGGCTCTCGTGTCCTCGATCAACACTTCAAAATGTTTGTCTGGAAGTGGATGGTTGAGACGTCGATGATTGCTCTGGGGCTTGTTGGCATCTCATTGGACATTGCTTTGCAGCGCTGGTCATAATCTCTTTGAGGTTGTGCATACGGAGAAGCACTGGGTATAAAATCTGCCATGTTTCTTTTTGTTCTCAGGGGCATATATTCCTAGGGTTTTTTATGTGGCATGGGAATCCTTGAGTGCATGTAAAGTTGCATCTGTGCCTTCCGCAAACAGTTTTTGACCTTTGAAAGGTAAGTCTTCTACTGTTGCCTGAACTTCCTTGGGGAAGCCTAAAAGATGGAGCCAGGACATCCTCCACATGACTATGGATGTGGCGATGGAGCGGGGGCTGCCATGTCAGCAGAGTCCAAGGAAGCCTGTAAGGTTGTTCTGGCAATGAAGGAGCCCTCTGTCATGTTAGCTTTATATTGTTATTTTTTATCTGTTGGAAGATGGTCAATAAAAGTTGTAATTTGTGCAAAAATGTTGTGTGTGTACTTGGCCAGTAACACAGAATAGTCTGCTATGTGAAACTGAAAGGTCGCTGAGGAACAAGACCTGCCAAAGAGGTCTAGGAGATTCCAATCTTTATCATAAGGGGTGGTCCTAGCCAGATGTTGCTTTCCCCTTTGAATAACCGCCTCCCCCACCAATGAATTAGGGGTAGGGTGAGTGAACAAAAACTTGGCTCCCTTAGCTAGGACATAGTACTTCCTGTCTGATCTTTTTCAAGAAGGTGGAGCTGTAGCTGGTGTCTGCCAGACAGTTTTTGCTGGGTCCATAATGGCAGCATTGATGGGTAGTGCAATCTTGGCAATAGGAAATGTACGGAGAACATCTGTCAGTTTATGCTGTGTCTGCTGCAGCTCTGCCAAGGGAATGTCGAGGGAGTCAGCCACTTATTTAAATAATTCCTGGAAGGATTTAAAGTCATTGCCTGATGTGGGTGGAGGAGGCATTATTGTTTCATCAGGAGACAAAGAGGAGATGTGGGTGGGTGGGATGGTGTCGCCGTCTGGTGACTCTTCAATTGCTTCTGCTTCCTCCTCGAGAGGTTCTGGGGAGGCTGGGGAAGAAGGTGAAGGTGATCTCTGTGATCTTGGTGTTCTGGACCTGGAAGGGTTGGAGGGCTGCATGTTCTGGGTTCTGTATAACACCCATGGGTCCCAATATGGCCAGTTCAGTAGGAGGACTGTGGGGGATGCACCCATTGCGGAGGTTGCCACGCTCTGTCCTGCTGTTGTGAGGGTCCAGGTTTGGGAGAGGAATGGTGAGAGGTAGACATTCCTGCCCCAACTTCCTCCTCCTTCTCACTGGAGAGAGGAGGGGCTGAGTGAGCAGGTGTATTAGTAAGGCTTGGCTCTGGTCTGGCTGGGGTACCGTCAGTACCAAAGAGAGGTGTTCCAGGAGTAGACGTGATGAAGAGGTCTGCCTGGCTAACAAACTGCTCCAGCACGGGTATGCTCGGTGCCAACAGAAGAGGAAAGCTTTGGTTAGAAATCACTGTGATTGCTGCCGGTTATGTAGACTTGCTGCAATGTATTGGTGCAGCAGGTGGCACCATTGCACTGCTCAGTGCCAAGGTAGCAGGCTTAACTTTGTTAAGTGTGCCTGTCTTAAAGCTAGTCTGCTCCTTGGGCCATCCCAGTGCCTCTCGGTCCAGAGCTCTCTGTGCCGACAGTACTGGAGCAGATTTGGTGGTCACAGATCACCTTTACTGAGGTGATTCTCACTGAGGCGAGGATTGAGACCGCTTTTTTGTGGCTTTCTGCGGGACTGGGCCCTTTACAGCTGTTTTTGAAGAGGATCCCATGTCCAATGCTGCTGTGGGTGAGTGATAGCGGGAAGGGGTCCTGTGCTCAGGATCAGAAGCAGGTTAAAGGGATTTCTCCATCATCATAAGTTTTAACTGGAGATCCCTAGCTTTCCTAGTCCTTGCTGTCAGCTTTTTAAAGTGGTGGCACTTCTGTGCGATGTCTCGCTTTACCAGACAATGGACACACTGTGAGTGACCATTTGAGACTGGTATTGACAGTCTACAGGTCAGACAGAGTTTAAAACTTGGAGAACCAGGCATGTCAAAGAGGCTGTTCACAAATAAGGAATAGGAATAGTCCCTTCCAAGTGCCTCTGGGCTGTGAGGCAGATTTCCGCCGAAGGAGGGGAAAAAAAGAGGGAGATTTTTTTTTTCCAATAGTGAAAACATGAAGGAAGCAGTAAATAAAGAAAGGATAAAACTACAAGGGTTGAACTAAAGGAATAGCAAGGTTTTTGAGGGCACTGTTGTTGTTCTGACCAAAGCCAATGGCAGTAGAGAAAGAACAGGAGGTGGTTGTCTAAACACGCTGGGTAGCTGCGCGGAGTGGTGAGAGACGGCTGCTGCACGTGCACAGCCAATCGGGGCACTGCTACTGCAAATCTCCTACTAGAAGTGCAGGGGCGCACAAACACCTAAAAGGGAGCACCATAGAGACAGTCCTTGACGAAGAACCTGTCTTCCGACAGTGGCCAATGGCAGGTGCTTCAGCAGGAATGAATAGAACAGGGAATCATTGAGTGATCCATCCCCTGTCATCCACTCCCAGCTTCTGGCAAACAGAGGCTAGGGACACAGAGCACGGTGTTACTTACCTGCCCACCCCGGCTAATAGTTATTAATGGACCTAACCTCTATGAATTTATCTAGATCTTTTTTTAATCCTGTTATAATTTTGGCCTTCACAACATCCCTGGCAAAAGGTTCCACAGGTGACTGTGCATTGTGTGAAGAAGTACTTCCTTATGTTTATTTTAAACTTGCTGCCTATTGATTTCATTGGTTGACCTCTGATTTTTGTGTTAAGTGAAAGGGTAAATAATACTTCCTTATTCATTTTCTCCACACCTGTCAAGATTTTATAGGCCTCTATCATATCCCCTCTTAATCATCCCTTTTCCAAGCTGAAAATCCCTTTTCCAAGTCTTTTTAATCTCTCCTCATATGGAATCTGTTCCATACTCCCTAATCATTTTTGTTGCCCTTCTCTGTGCCTTTTCCAATTCCAATATATCTTTTTTGAAATGGGGTGATCAGAACTGCACACAGTATTCAAGATGTGGGCATATCATGGATTTATATAGTAAAAGTGGAGGAGCTTGGTTTGCCAGACTGATCAGCAGAGCCAATACTGACAACCTACATGAAAAGGCTGCAAAACAGCATGCCTTTGGACTGCATCAACATGCAGAAAGCCTTATAAGCCAGTCACTGTCAAACCCAGTTTTAGAAGTACTTAATACGGCTGTTAAGAATTTTGGAGACACAACTCAGTTTATGTGAACCAACGTGGCTGTTGCATCATACTTTCTACTTAAGCAAGAGATATCAAACACTACAAACTGGAGGCCAATGTTAAGCGCATTGTTACTTATTAATCCTGAAGCTGGACACTGGTTCCGAATAAGACTGGCAAATGCTTGCTATCTTTCTGCAAAAAACTCAGCTGACTGTCTAGAAACATGGGCTGCAACATTGAAAGACTCAGCAGTTGAAAAAGTGAAGAACTCTCTCACTATATTCAATAAATATGCATACGTAGCTGATGAATGCACCAGTGCAAATAAGCATCAAGTATTAAGTCACTGCATATGTTATCTTGATGTCTGTGGTAGGCCAGTAGATGCATCCTAGATGTTCAGGTTATAGCAGACACATCAGGTGCATCTGTGACATCTTAGAAGAGTTAAATGCTTGTAAATTGGACCCCAAACAGATGGATGCTTGTGCATTTGATGGAAATACAAACTTCTTTGGAAGACACAGTGGAATACAAGCTTTACTCAGAGAAAAGTGTAACCCTAATCTCTCCTATACACACTGAAGAGGCCATCTAGTCCAGCTAGTGCTAATAGAAGCTGCAGAATCTTCAAAAGACATTAAAAAGCCATAAATTGAATGGCTCTGTTATACTCTTTTTTTCAGCAAGAGTCCAAAAGGACTGAACATCTTGGAAACAAATAGAAGATACACTGGGACTGAAGTTCAGATTAGTCCAACCTGGAAAAACCTGCTGGCTTTCTCATGAGCGATCCTTGGCTGTTGTCTTAAAATGACTGAAATCATTATTACTGGCTTTAGAAAGTATCTACCAAGATAGGACAGATCTAAGTAGTGAGGCTGGTGGACTACTTTTGTTACTAAGTTTAGAGAAGTCTATTGTTAAAACCACTTGGGGCATTAAACAATGCTACAAAAGTAGTAGATCTTTGTTGAGCAATAGAAGCTACCTTTCTGGATCAATCAGAGAGATATCCATTGAAAACGTACTGGAAGAAGCAAAGACTTCAGTCCAGAAGTTGACTAATGAAGGCACTTATATTGACTCCTTAAATCAAGAGGACAAGAAGTGTTTATTAAGCCAGCTGAAAAAGTACACAGACTTGATTCTTACAAATCTACAATAGTGATTTCTGGGTTCTACTAACCTCGACGTAGCTATTACAGATACCTGTCTTATAAAACACCTACAGTTGTGTAAGTGAGGTGCTACCAGCAATCGGGCTGCTGTATGATCAGGACAGACTAGAGAATTTTGAACACAGAATGGAATATCATACGACGAACGAATGAAGATTTAACTTCAACTTCTTCTTCTTTATCATCACTACTGGTTTGACCCAATCTCTGTGCTATGTTTCCTGGGATGAAAGTAGTAGGAATTCACCTCTTGCTACTCCCAGTCACAATAGCTACAACTGAGCATTGTTTTTCCTCATTGAATAGAATTTTGCATTTTGAATGAAGTCACCTTCTGCCTGGTCACGAGCATATAATGAAGGACTGGAAGTAACAGACACACAAGACGACACCAAAGAGTTGTGCAAAATTACAACAAGAAACGAAGAAGGATGTAGATGTAGTGCTTCATAGTAGGCTTGAGTAGCCAACTTTAATTTCTGGGTGATTTTAAAACATCAGTTAAATCTAATAAAATGGTCATGAAACATTTTTCAGTTTTTACTATGGTGCCATCCAGTCCATCTTTGCCCTCACAGTCCTACTCTTGTCAGCCCTCACCCCCCTGTATATTCTGGGGCTGGTGGCTGCACCACTGGCAGCCCGACACTCTGGGGCTGGCAGCCACACTGCCTGCCCGCTCGACTGGTGCTCTGGGGCTGGGGGGCTGTGCTGCCCGCTTGCCCCAGCGTTCTGGGGTTGGGAGAGCTGGGAGCCATGCTGCCTGTCCGGTGCTCCAGGTCGTGCCACCAGCCACCCAGCACTGGGGATGCTGGAGGCCACAGTTTCCACCTGCCCAATGCTCTGGAGCTGGAAGCTCTCAGGCAACCTGAGGCTGGGGTGGGGAGGCTGGGGGTGGACAGCAGAGGGGCTCTGGGCCTCTCTCTTTGTACTGCAGAACTACGCCATGACCATAGAAGAAGGGTCTGGATTTACCTCATAATGTATACAATATGAATACATAGTTAACACATTTAACAAAGAATTATACAGAAGACAGTACACTAACACTTACCATCTTAGCCACTTTGTTCTCCTTCATGTTTATTATTCATTAGTTATTATTATGGTAAAATTCAATTTATTATAAATTTGTCAGAAGAGAAGAATAGAGTTTTAGATTTCTTTTCTAAATAATACACTTTATTGCCAATTTTAAATTCTTATAGATTTATTCAGCATAAAGTTGACCATAATTATTTACATATTTGAATTGTATTAATTCAAATGCTGTAAAAACTGTATGTGGGTTTCTCACATTTTAAGAAGAGCCTATTTTATGGATTTTATATAAAAACCATGAACACTGTAATGCTATTATAGCCATGCAAATTTTTTAATTAATAATTTCTTTATTTTTGCTATTTACTAGAAACATTTCTGCAGTGCAGGACACACAGCGCTTTTCCACACTGTGGAAAATGGGTTCCACAGCCCTGTAAAATGGGTTTTGCTAGCCCCATTTTACTGATGGGCAGAGAGAGGCAGAGATGAGTGAACTGACCTGTCCATGATCACACAACTAGCAGGAGTCAGGAATAGAATCTTGGAGCCCTGTTCCACTTTTCAAACACGTATTTTTCCCTAAATATCCCCCAATATAGGCACATGAAAAATACTCTAATTTTTTTTAACCTATGCTTTCCTTAATCAAGAGTATATCCGGAGACAATTAGATCAGCATGGGCCCTTAAAATAAAATGAAAGGTACATTTTAAAAAATAAATAAAACAAAAACATGGAAATAATATACTATCCAATAAGCAACAGACCTTTAATGATGGAGTGACCAAGACACTTTTAGTAGGTGTCCAAGAAGACATTTCTTTGTTTTCCATCTTGTTCTCTCGAAAAGATGTGAAATTCTGGGATAATTTTTTTTCTGAATTAACTGATGCAGAGGCAAGCTTTAAACTGGTTTTAGGAGTCTCCATGAAGGATGTTTGTATTTTCTAAAAATAATAAATGAAAATATATTAAAAACCAGTAACATATTAATAAATGCCAACTTGCAAATGTTTTCAGTTAGTATGAAACCTTAATTTAAGTATACATGCCTGCTAACACAAATTATAACTTTTTTAAAAATCAAAGTAAAA
Source organism: Gopherus flavomarginatus (assembly GCF_025201925.1). Lineage (NCBI taxonomy): Eukaryota > Metazoa > Chordata > Testudines > Testudinidae > Gopherus > Gopherus flavomarginatus. The sequence continues at coordinate 8,165,217 of NC_066621.1, forward strand.
AGCCACCTTATGCTTTTTTTCTTTTTCAGAAACCGCATTTTCTTTTGCTTCTCTTGCAAGGTTTTCCTGTTTAAAAAACAGAGTAGTGTAAGATGTAGTAAATGCTCTATTTGCAAATATTTTAGCTGACGATTATATCTTCTGTACAATAATGGACTAGTACACATGTTCAGCATTCATTTATAAACACAACAATATACAAGCAGCATTTAATTAAATTTCAGACTTCAGTAGATATTAAAAAAGTGGAAGCAAAAATTAACAAACTTATCTTAATTATATATGGGAAAGGATACATCTCTTACTGTCCCAGTTTTCATTGGTGTTTGTTTTTGAATTATGCAATAAGATTTTTTTTTTCAGACTGTTTCTCATTCATTTACTTTTATGGAGTTCTGCCACATAGGGAGTTTTGTCCTCTTCGGAGTCGGGTAAATACAGCAAAAATGTATTCATGAATATTCTGTCAAACATTTGTGATCCCTTTTATTCACTAAGGGCTTGAATCTTCAAACACTTAGGTACATGAACAGACCCGTTAAACAGTCCATTGACAATTACACAACATGAATAGAGAATTTATTTGCACAAGTAATCTACTGAACAACTGCGAATAATGAGCAAATAAATAAAAATTACCAATCTGTTTTGTAGATAATTCATGAACTAAAAAAGAAGCTAAATTCATGAGATTATTTGTTGCATATTGTTTGGCCAGTTCTGGTCTTGTGCTAGAATGAGTCATTTAGCAACAAATTCCATGAGAGTGCTTGAGGTTGTAATAAAAGGTAGTGTACAAGCTCAGCAATCCATATGCTAAGATTCAGACCATCAAACATTCCTCCAACAGTTTGTATCTGGATAAGGAAAGGCTAAAATGTCTGGGTCCAAAACATAATTTCATTTTTCATATGCCTGTACTCTTGTATAGAAAACATCTGTAGAGTTGCAACTGTATTACTTCAGAGGCCACAGGTGAAATCCTAGACTCATGCAGGTCAATTGGAATTTGACTTAAATTCAGCTAAGCATACTGACTTCAGAGCACATCAAGCTCTTGAGAGCAGAGTGAGGCTTAGTCTATACTACAAAGTTTTACCAGCATTGCTATGTGGGCTAGGAGTGTAAAAAAGTGAACCCCTCTACCTGACATAGCTATGCTGGCAAAACCCTCAGTGTAGACACAACTATACTGACAGAAGAGTGCTTTGTCAACATAGTATCAGAGGGGTAGCCATGTTGGTTTGTATCCACAAAACTAATGAGGAGTCTGGTGGCACCTTAAAGACTAACATATTTATTTGGGCCTAAGCTTTTGTGGGTAAAAGAAGAACCACCATCTGAAGAAGTGGTTTTTTACCCACAAAAGCATAGGCCCAAATAAATCTGTTAGTCTTTAAGGTGCCATGGACTCCTGGTTGGTTTTGTCAGCATAGTTAATACTATTTGAGGGAGAGCTATGCCAGCAGGACTCCTTTTGCCAGCATATCCTGTTTCCAACAGGGAGCTTTTCTGGCATAGCTCTGCCAGAATATCTATACTAGCAAAGGCTCTTTAGTGTACACAAGTCCTGAGAGAGAGGAATCAACCCAAATTTCCTGCATAGCACTAAATGATATAGCCATAGGGCTAAGCCAAAAATTTTTAAATTTAATGCCACAAGACATACCTTCTCTTCAATCTCTATTTTAAGCTGCTCCTTAAGGGATAATAGTTCACTTTTCACATGAGATAGCTCAATTTCCTAAAAATTACAAACAGATAAGAGTTAATAATTTTCTGTTAAATTGAAAAAGAAAATGGCTTTGAAAAACTCACATAAATGTATCCGTTATATACTATTATACTGTTCAAGTTAAAATTAATTTAACGACAGAATTAATTCTAAAAATTAACTGTGGGTACCTTCAAACACAGCCATTTACAGGCCTATGGTTAAATTGCATGTTTTGAACTAATGGAGTTTCCTATCTAAGGAACAGGTATATTCAGCATGAATGAGTTAAACTGTAGACTTAGACCAACCCCTTCCCATGGAAATACGTATGAAAAAGTAGTCCTGTAAGAAGGAAATCTCCATAAGAATCCCCTCACTGGGTTTGAGGGAGTTGAGGAGCTGAGGCTACACTGTCAGAGACTCCTCAATGACTTGGTGACTGCTCTCAGAATATTCCCCAAAGTGGCGTTTTGCCAGGTAAAGGAGGGGCACAGAAAAGTTAATACAGTGATAGGCTAGGAGGTTGTTTTTATTTTTTTTAACAGATCAAGTACTATTGAGAAATGTATCTATTAATATTTGAACAGGACTGTTCAAGTCAAGCAGTTTATCTCATGTTATTTCTGGCATATTATTACCAGGAAAAAAATGGCATACTGTTTGATACAAAAGTTCCTTAATCAGATAGAGTGGTGAAAACATTCAGAGGCCATCAGGAGAAAAGTAGACAGGAAAGTACACTTGCTTACATTTCATTTAAAACACTTTATACTGTAACACATATAAAAACAATAATAAGCAAGTATGGCACACAGACATCGGGGGGCTAGCCTTCATTGTCCAGTTCCAGAATATAAACTACACATCTAAAACAGAGAAAAAATAAACAGTAAAAAAGGAAATATTATCTAGTTATGTCACTCATCTGCAGCTGTTTCTTTTAATTTTCTCGTAGTTATTCACTGTTAAGGTTCAGCTCTTACCAAGGATCTCTTTACTGACATTTGTTCTTGTTCTTTCATCTTACAGAGTTCTAATTCTGTATCTTTTTCTTCAACCATTTTATCATATTGATGCTGCATACAAAGAGTCATGTGCATAAGTGTGATAAATAAAAATTATCACTTAAAGACAGCTAGGATTCATTGTTTATTCAGAAGTTACAAAAGATTACTAACTTTTTTAGAAACAAAACTAGTTTAAAGCTTCAATGATACATATCTTAACTCTTTCCACAGATGATACTCACACTTTTTCTCTATGCAATAATATTCTGTGAGGCCATTTAAAAGCATTTTATGTCCTCAGTGGGGAATCAAATGTAGCTGTGTGTAAAGGCTGGTTATACTACAGCAAGTAACATTTATGAACATATCCATTTAAAAAGAGTGCTTCACTAAAATATGTTAAACTGAACTACCCAGGGCCACTGAAAAGTTAGAGGCCTTACAAGAATGGTCTGAATTAACACCGAAAGAAAACCTGGGGTGGGAGAATGGGCCCAAAAGGAATCTGAAATGCCAGAAAATCCTTTCAGTATCCTTCCCACAGAACAGAAATGGGAATATTCATAATTCTAAATGATCATTAAGGTCCATATTTCTCTTCTTCCATAAAAAAGTATGCAAATATAATAACTCAATATTTGCAACCCCCCAGAGCAGCTCTAGGAGAGCTGCATCTCTGCCACAACTAGTATTACAGTATTAGGGATATTGCCAAATGCTTTTGTTACAAGTAGTAGTATAATTTCTGCTTATCTACATATTTAGGAGTTAAGATAGTGAAGAAATGCCTCGTGTCATTGATGTATTTCTTGTTAGATGTTAAGAAACTGAGCATAACTCCAGCTTAATTTTCCTAGATCAATGTCCCTATAATAAAGCTCCATTTCCTAGTTTCTAATACTTGTGGTTTGTGCAATTTTACTGATTCCAGACATAATGTCATGTATTGTACATATACAACTAGCAAAATCATTTTACCTTGTGTTTTTCCATAAGTGCTACCATTTCAGCGATCTTGTGCTGACATCGAATATCAATTTCTTTCTGCAGTATTACTGCTTCATCAGCTATTAACCTCATCTTTTCCACCTGTTAATAACACAGTATTTTCTTCTAATTTGTGAGCAGTATTGAATGCAATATTTTAATGAAACCCCCAACGCTACAGATAGTTTAGTTTTTATGACAGTCCAACACTTAGTTGGGTGTCCATTAGCTCAAAAGCCACTTTCTTCTTTATATGGCTCACTTGTAGTGCTTGCACTGTTGCACAGTTTATCTTTAACTGTAACACAGGCAAAATTTTGTGGCATCAAGTAAAAAAAAAAAGCTAAAAATATATAGAAAGTTAAAATACTATATATACATTAAAAGAAATGCTTTTTCCACAATGGACTTGTCTGACCATTTTTGTTTTTTATCAAATATTGAAACCACAGTTATTCATTTAATGAAACACACAAGATACATTTTGAAGTTATTCTAACAATTACACTAATATGGATGGAATGAACCAATTGATTTGGAGTATTTCCTTCTTTGTGATATTGTAATCTACAGTACTGAAGATTAAAAAATGCCTGGCTGCCCTGAAAAATTTGTAAAACAGATACTTTAAAATCATAGTTTTTTTCCACTTTCATTTTATTTCAGTCTGGTACTTTCTAGCAGAAAATTACTGTGCAATTAGTTTTAAAAATAACATTTTTATTTTAAAAATTCCTGTACTAGAATGCACATTAGTTGAAAGGCAATTTAACAAACTAAGGCCTACATTTTTAAATTTAGATACCTAAACTGACGTGCTAAATCCTAATTTTTATTTAAGTGCCTAACTTTAGAGACCCAAATATGAACATTTTCACTGAAGGACTCAAAGCTGAAAGCCTATAATCACCAGTATTTGTAGTTCACACACAAGCAGTTCCACTGACTTTATCATGGCCCTGGTCAAACTCCCCCTGCTAGACATTCACTAGGTGCTGTTTTTGGGTCTCACCACGCTGGATCCATGTGCTCTTATGCTTCCTGAATCTGAACGAAGTCCATGCATTCCCTGTCTCTTACTCTGGGTCTCTAGGCACACTTTCAGGCTACAAATATTCTGCTAACAACCATCTGGCACGCTGAGACTCCAAAGTCCAACTTCCTAGGCCCTTAAAATTAGCACCGGCACCCCTAGGCTCCCCAGTAGCTTACTCACACACCTTCTCGGAGCTCCAGCCTTGTGGGCACTCTAGTTTAGGTTCTCTTCAGGGACTCATGATAGTTGAAGCAAACACACATAGGCTTTGCAAAAGGGATTGCTAAAGTAATTACTTTTTATATTAGCGCAAAAGAAATTCAGATCATGCAAAATAAAACACATCTATATCCTATTCTCTGTCTCAATTTCTTCATCTGTTTCAATTTCCTCCTCAGTGTTTTCTGGGATTTAGTTAGAGTCCTCTAGGGTGTCCAGGAGCCCCCTCCTGCTGCCTATAGATTTCTCCTCCAAATCATGGAATCTCTCTTTCCTCATGCCAGTTTCCTTTGACCTTGGCTGGACCTCCAAAGTCAAAAAAGTTCTCTCTCCTTCCAAAATACTGTGTCTTTGTTCCTCTCTCCTGCACCAGGCTTTCTTCATCTGTCTGACCCTACCGTTACAGATTCTGTTTTTTTAAAAACTAGCACTAACATCTTGGTACTTGGTTTTGCTCTTTGGGGATTTTCCACTTTTCAAACCCCCTTGCAGAGAAGTTAGAGAAAACTGTTTCTCCAAGGCTTCAGCCATCATACTGTCCAAAAAATGGTCCCATTTGAATGGGATTCATTCACATTAATGACTTAATTTGTTTGATCTATAACTTCTCCCAGTCCTTGACTGACTTACTACAAATTGAGGGCTGGAGTTACACATACAATTCATGATCTCACCCAGAAGTCATAAATTGTATATAGACAGTTTTCCCATATGGTCACAGGTGTCCACAGGACAATAACATGTGAAGGGAGTTCAGGATCAGCCCTAAAAACTTTACAAAACACATTAAACATTGGATAAATTATCAAATTACTCAACTGAATCCAAAGAAACAGTAAATTTTAGTAATTCTTACCTTTTCAAGAAGTTTTTCTTCTGTTATGTTTTTTGCTTCAATTTCTTTTTGGTAGCTGTCAACTGTTTCCTTATGTTGCCCATTTACATTTTCAAGCTCTAGTTGTAATGTATTCACCTTTTAACAAGACAAAAATCATTTAATTAACATTCAGGAGTAAATTTTAATATATGTTGATTCATTTAAGTGGTTATTATCTATCCTGTACTGGAGATACACAATGAGTAAGGTAATATCTTTTATTGGATCAACTTATGTTACTGGGACAGTTTACCTTCTATCCAAGATTCAAATTTTTTTAAACAAGGATCTGAGCTACGGCCTTTCACATTTTTTCCTAATTACTGGGAAAATAGCAACAACAATTTCCATTAAATCACCCCCTCCAATTGAAAAACATATGAAAAAGGAAAAATGGAACTTAGTGAGTTTCAACTAATACTGTCTCCAAGACATCATCCCCTACAGAGGGCGAGGTTTCTGATTACTTGAGAAGACTGGGCCCCCTAAAGTGTACATGATGTCCTAAAATTCACAAGGAAATAAGACCATGCTTGCTATTCCCTGGACACTCATCCATGGCAGTATGACTTGCTCCCAGAGCGTCCATTCTTGTACTCTTCCTGTTCCTGGAGGGGAGGGGATTAGCTATGCAAAGCAGGGCTCTGCAACAGTTAGACTCCCATGCCACCTTTGCAATCCCCATCCTAAGCAGTACTGCGTAGTTTTTGGCCACAGTCAGTGAACTAGTCCTGTGGGTTTTTTATTGTCATGGTATAATTCCCCACTCTGAACCTTAGCGTCCAAAAGATGGGGTACCAGCATGAATTCCTCTAAGCTCAATTACCAGCTTAGTACTTGTAGCGCTGCCACCAACCAGGAATTCTAGTGCCTGGTACACTCCGGTCCCCCCGCCCCAAAACCTTGCCCGGGGACCCCCAAGACCCAGTCCCAATGGATCTTAACACAAGGAAAGTAAATCCTTTCCCTCACGGTTGCCTCTCCCAGGCTTCCCCTCCCTGGGTTACCTGGAAGATTACTGTGATTCAAACTCCTTGAATCTTAAAACAGAGAGGAAAATGCACCTTTCCCCTTCCTTCTCTCTCCCTCTCCCAGACTCTCCCTGAGAGAGAAAAATTAATCCTAACACAGAGAGAAAATTAACTTTTCTCTCCCCCTTCCCTCCTTTCTCCCTACCAATTCCCTGGTGGATCCAGACCCAGTCCCCTGGGGTCTCATCAGAATAAAAAAACAATCAGGTTCTTAAACAAGAAAAGCTTTTAATTAAAGAAAGAAAAAAACAGTAAAAATTATCTTTGTAAATTTAAGATGGAATATGTTACAGAGTCTTTCAGCTATAGACACTGGGAATACCCTCCCAGCCTAAGTATACTAGTACAAATTAAAATCCTTTTAGCAAAATACAAATTTGAACTCCTTCCAGCCAAATACACATTTGCAAATAAAGAAAACAAACATAAGCCTAACTCGCTTTATCTACCTGGTACTCACTATTCTGAACTTATAAGAGCCTGTATCGGAGAGATTGGAGAGAAACCTGGTTGCACGTCTGGTCCCTCTGAGCCCCCAGAGTGAACAACAGCCAAAATCTAACAGCACACACAAAAACTTCCCTCCCTCAAGATTTGAAAGTATCCTGTCCCCTGATTGGTCCTCTGGTCAGGTGACAGCCTGGCTCACTGATCTTGTTAACCCTTTACAGGCAAAAGAGATATGAAGTACTTCTGTTCCATTAACTCTTAACTATCCGTTTATGACATTTATAATTTCCATTTATAATAGAATTGATTGAAGAACAGGGAATTTTCCTGGCCCACTAGTCTTAGTAAGTTTTTATTATTATTAATAAAAACTTCTATGAAATGAACAGTACTCGTTAAAACATTCTTTTGAACTGCTGATTTTGCTGGCAAAATGCCTGGAAGAGGCCAACAATTTGCATGTTTGACTGGGAACTGACTTCAATGAAACCATGACATGAATTAAAAGGGTGCACTCTAGTAAAATTAGTTTATTCAAAATTAAAAACTCAGAATATTTAAACAAAAGCTCATATATTATGGCAGAAATAAATTATCACACAAATTACATATAACTAGTTAATATGCATATGAATAATTAGGCTAGAAAGAAATGTCTTGTGCTACTTTCAGTAGATGCTAAAGAAAAGAAGTTCAGAAGGAGAAACAAACCATTTATATTATTTTGTTCGTTTTAGTAAAGCACAAGGATATTAGTAACTTAAATAATGTTATATGGCTGTCAAAGTATGTAAATATATTTTTAAAATTGTTGTTGTACCATGTTGGTCCCAGATATTAGAGAGAGAAGGTGGGTGAAGTAACGTCTTTTATTAGACCAACTTCTGCTGGTGAAAGAGACAAGCTTTTGAGCTACATAGAGATCCTCTTCAGATCTGGCTGACCTGACCAACTACAATGCACACAGAAAATGCTCATTTATGAACAAATAATTTGTGGTTTAATCCTGCTCCTAGTCAAGTCAATGGGACAACTTCCTTGATCTGAATGATACAGAAGCAAGACCTGGATAACTTTATTTTTCAGGAAAACTGAAACTGAGAAAATTAAAAATAAAGAGAGATTCTGAACTCCCAAACTTCTACTTGGATTTGAATTTTGTTGCTGACCTGTATCTCTGCAATGAACCAGAGAAAATCTAAATAAAAATGTGCTTATTTATCCATAAAGATTCTTATATGGTCACAGATATTGTAGTACTGGAATGCTACATCTGAATATTGCAAGCCGCGCTAACTTCTAATTCAAAGTATTAACTGATCCAAAAAGATAATACGTGCATGGGTGCTTGCACCACTAGAAGTCTGACTACCCTTGAAATCTTGTCCTAGAAACAGTGGATACAATTTCATAAATTTATTATTAAAGGTTTGATTCAGTGAGGTGCAGAGCATCTCCTGTAAGATTCTGAGAAACTTCAATTCCTAATAATTTCAATGGGGAGCCGACAGTCTCCAATATATCATAGCTTGATACAACAAGATGTTGAATATTTTGGCCCCAATCCAGCAAAACAATAAAACTTGCTTAATTTTGAAACATATAAGTAATCTCATTGACTTCAGTGGGACTGAAGGACAGACTCATGCTCTTCAACTAATTGCCTTTCACTTTTACAAGAAATATTTAGTATACACCTACCTTCCCTTCATAAATACTGGATTGCTTGCTTTCTGCTGCAATTTTCTTTTTCAACACTTTATTCTGTTAAAACCAAAATAAAGACTAAAGGTATGCATTTAAACATTTACATGATTTTATTAGCATACTGGAGTATTGCTTTGCTGTTTCAGTAGCTAAAATTAGTAAAACACACAGGGCAAATTGAGGCAGGGTAAACTTCAGCTGCCCATTTACAACTGTTTTCTGCATACTGTGAACTGCCTCACCAGCACACAAGTCAGAACTGGGGCTAAAGATTGATCCCAGTACTCTCTCCTTTTTTTTTAAAATTTTACAATCCATGTCCCATATCAGGCCCCCTAAGATTTGTGCATGGAAAAGTCCTCCCTGTGGAAGGAGCGCTCAAATACCTCAGTAACACTTTTTTATCCTTTGTGGACACTGTGGAAAACTCTCCACATGGTTCACGGTTCACGTGAGTGACATGGGTGGAAGAAAGGAGGAAAAAGCAGGAGGCAGAACACCTCTGCCTCCTGCTTGTGGAACTTGCATGAAAAAATTAATACAGCCCCACGCTGCACTACAAAGGAATCTCCAGAGGGCCAAATCTGATGCAGTGATACAGAGCCTCCAAGCAGATGGCCCAAGTTTCTAGATGGCTTTTCTACAAGGAGACAACTCTGCCCCCTTGTAGGGTGAGATGGGAGAAACTCTGTGAAAAAATCTTCAGTGTGATTTCCTCACAAAAAGTCCACTCTCATGGCTTTTAACAAGAGAGGACAATCTAAGCTCAGATTTTTCTTCTCTTACTGATGGATAACTAACATAACTCAAAGCAGCAAAGAATCCTGTGGCACCTTATAGACTAACAGACATTTTGGAGCATGAGCTTTCGTGGGTGAATACCCACTTCTTCAGATGCATCAGAAGAAGTGGGTATTCACCCACGAAAGCTCATGCTCCAAAACGTCTGTTAGTCTATAAGGTGCCACAGGATTCTTTGCTGCTTTTACAGATCCAGACTAACACGGCTACCCCTCTGATACATAACTCAAGTGTTTATTTAAAGTATGATGACACTATAACAAACACAAAATAATCAGAATTCATTATAAATATACTCTTTCTACGATTACTTTTCACTAAAGTAGGCCAAGTTTTACAATTAAAAAGAACCATTGTAAAGACAAAACTTTCTTTAGATTTGACTTGAATTAAGAGCATTGGCCTGCTAAACCCAGGGTTGTGAGTTCAATCCTTGAGGGGGCCACTACTTAGGGATCTGGGGCAAAATCAGTACTTGGTCCTGCTAGTGAAGGCAAGGGGCTGGACTTGATGACCTTTTGGGGTCCCTTCCAGTTCTAGGAGATGGGTATATCTCCATTATTTATTATTTATAGAAAAGAGAACCAGTTATGTAATCTCATAGACATTTGTAAACCCTACCAGAAACTGAACAACAGTACTGTTCTAAACATATGCAGTTAGATTTCTATGTATTCCATGTTCCTGTAACTTTTAAAAAGTCTCCATACCTCTTGCTGCAGTTCTTCGTTGTATTTGGTTTTATTTTCAACTTGTTTCTTTAAATTGTTAAACTAAAAACAGAGAGATTTCAAAAAATGAATCACTGCAAAATAATTTATTTTTTAGAATTTGTTAATTTATTTGATTGCTATTTTAAGAACAATTGCATTTGTCTTTGCATAGGTCTCAATTCAGTAAGGCATTTAAGCATACTCAACATCAATAATGTGATCAACCTCACTGATGTTCATTGGAACTATTCTTGGCCCCAACTCAGTAAAAACACTTAAGCACATGCTCAACTCTCTATTTAGTACAACATTTAAGCATGTGTTTAACTATAATCACATACATAAATCCCACTGATTTCAGTGGGGCATAAACACAAGCTTAAGTGTTTTGCTGAATCAGGATTTAAAGTACTAAATATTTAATGATTTTGATAGTCTACTGCTAGCTAAGTAAAACTGTAGTAGGACAGCCCATCAAAAGCTGCAAGTAAAGCAGAGCACAAATTTGTAGTAGGGAATCATAATCACCTCTTTTCTGTTCACAAATTGTGTATGACATACTGCAGCTAATGCTTTAAAACTTAAAAGAATTTTTGAAGTTCTCTCTAGTTCATAGTATAATATAACACTCTTATACCTTATTTTCTAGCATCTTCAGTTGCTTTTCCTTTCTTGAAATTTCACTTCCAATGTTTCTAGTCTGAAATACATTATTTTTAAATCTGGCTAAATTATTATTAGAAATTTTACCACAAATTGCCCCAAAATATGCAGCTAGTTTTCTTCTGCTACTTACTTAAATTTACAGAACAAACAAGCAACCATCCCTTATTCTGGGTGTCTTTATCTAATATAATTTCACAATAAAACTTCATAAGAGACTGTTTGGCATGCTCCAAGATTTCTCTATACACCAGAAAATATAATAAGAAAATAAAAATCCTCCACACCAGACATACCAGTATTAAAATCTCATCTAATCCCCTGACAACCATGGGTCACACTGGTCATTATAATCATTCAGAGACATACATACGGAAAACATGGGAGGCGTTATGCATGATAAAAATTACATTCTCTAGGCCTTGTAGTTAAAGGCAGGTCATTCAAAGGTAGAGTGCCTTGAGACAAACGTTTACAGACAGGAAGTGGGAGACATTTCTCCCTGATGGATCACTGTGTATTGCAGGTCTTACAATATAAGTCTATTAATATACTGAGTCAAATGCTAACAAAGAGCTTGTGGAGACTTCAGAATGAAATGAACAGTAAGACGTAAACAGCTAGGGAACACCCCTGTTTTGAGGTGAAGGTAAAAGGCATAGTCTGGTACAGCTGGTGATGCAGAGACATTCTAGCATCCTTCAATCTGTGAAGACAAGGTGCCAGCGGGCTTGATCGTATGAAAGGTCTTGGTTGAAAATGCTAGGGAAAGGACTTTGGGTAAGTTATCCTATAGGAGACAGAGGAATGTCCTGTGAGTTAAGTGTGTATTAGTAAGAGAGAGCCTGAAGCATGGACCTAGTGCAAGGCCTGAGGTCTCAACCAAAGTCAGAAAAAGTTATGCTATGAGCAACAGTTAAGCCCTGTCAAAAGCAGATGCTTGCCTGCAAGTCAGCGTCCGGTACATGAACTCTGCACCAGTATTGCTACCAATGCTAAAACACACTGAATATGTAAATACATTCCAGCAGGCCAGTACAAGAACACCCCAACCCAGAACATGATAAAATGGTTTGACAAAAGTAATGAATAGTGATATTTTGTCTGAAACATCAGGAAAAAGTACATGGGGAGATAATAAACATGTCATGAAACGTGTAAGGTGATGGATAAGTTGTTTACCCTAGGTTGTTTGTCTCAGTCTATAAATGTTGGGAGACCTCACTTTAACTCTTTGTCTGGCCCAGGGGGCTGTGGAAAGTCCCGCCATTGACTGAGCTGGTCCATTGTCACAGGCATACATGTGTTAATGTACCTGTAACCACTGAGCCAGGGCATTAGCACCGTGCTTTGTAGGCAATAAACCTGGCCATGTGCCTTCGCTACAAACAAAGTCTTGTATTTATTGGTCAGTTCGATCAAAGCCTGCTGTACTGGCTATCTGGCCAAAGCCAGTGCAGCATGCAGAAAGAACACATGCACACAGCCGAAGATCTGACAACAAAGTGTAAGCTCCAGAATGCATGTTATGATTTGGTTTTCTCTGCAACCATTAGTTTCCAATATTCTGATTTTGTATAATTTAAATCTCTGTTGTTTGATAATAAACGTATTCTTGTTTTCACCATAAATATATCTAAGCGCTGTATATTAAGTGGACTGGTGTTCCTGAATTAAAACTATATTCCTTTTTGAGTAGCACAGCTGAGTTCTGTGAACGTGGAACAGGAGCTGGGCAGTCCAGAGGGACAGCTGGAGGACTTAGGGTTTGGTGTGTTCCTATCACTAACCTGCACAGGGAGTGCAAGGCCTGAGGAGGCCTGGAAGGTAGTGTTTGCATTGTCAGAGGCCAGTGCAGTCAGGGAGCTGATCCCCAGCAGGCATAGACAAGATTTCCTCATTCTAAGGGGTAGATAGAAGCCTCACAACCCTGGATACTTGTGGAAAGCATCACGGCCAGCCCCTTCCTACACAGCAATTATTTCCTACTCTCCTACATCGGTTTCCTAAGGATACTTTTTTTGGCTCAGACATTTACTGCTATAGCTTTTCATAATAAGATGTAGCACTGTATATATCCCATACATTTTCTTCACTTTCATCCAGTTTAGTTTTAGCCTCTTCATCTTTCTTTTTCATCTTCTCCTTCAGAGACTCCAAGTCATTTCTAAATGTCAAATTTATAAGTATTAGTAAATAATTAATTTAAAACTGATTTCTTTCACAGCTGCTAAAAAAAAAAATCACAGCTTAGCTCAAGGCGAGAAAGGCAGCTTCCTTTATGGCTGATATTAAGGGTGCTTTATGCCAGTCTTTGAAGATGTCCCTGAAAGGTACAGGGCAGTGGCCCAGACTTTCACTTCTGAGTTGTACTTATTTTTCACAGACCTAAAAAGTCCTGTGCATCCAATAAGTTTATCTTTCTATCTACATTATTTTAATGCATCTATCTCCATAATATCTAAATCCATATTATGGAAGGCAGATTAACAATGAGACTTGTCAAAACATACAACAATTCAGATGGTAAAATTTAATAGGAATCCTTGTCCCCATAATAGTTATGTCTCATTTTTTCCACATTTAACTAATAACTTTGTATATGCTATTTTATTTAAATTTCCTTTACAATTAAAGGTTTTTTCTCAGAAAACTGAAAACCCAAACTTCTGTCTTAGATGAAAATGAATGATGCAGTATTGTTCTTGGTATAAACTGTGCAGCAATTACAAAAAGAACATAACTAACAAATACAAAGTGGGTGTAAATTATTGTCATAGCAGTTTCATGGCACTGTACACTGCCAGAGTAGTCTTAATGTAAATGAGAATGTGACACAAAGGGTCCCCTGTTCTTTGCAAACAAGTCTCACCTCAAACCTGACAAGCTCACTACACCACACATCTTGCAAGATATTTACCCAAAAGTAACACATAAGGTACCTATAGAAAGCTCATGACTTATCAACACTCATGAGCATTACAAGATGAATGTGTGGGTAATATTTAAGGAATTATATGGAAAGTATGCTTTATGGACTTGAAGCAGAATTTCATCATAAGAGGATAATGTGTCTCCACAATGGCTCATTTGAGGAGACTGGAGTTGTCATTCTGTCCTGGTTAGCCAGTGATGTAATGCAGGGCTCAATAATCTAGCCTTGCTTCCTCCCAAGACTTTCAATGGAAAACCATCAGACACAATCACAAACAATCAAAACCACTTGGAGGTAAAAAAAGGAACGTCACAACAGACAGAGAATCACCCTGTCTATGAATGAAGACAAAAGACTGTTTCAGTATAACACAGAAGGGGAAAGGCACTTGGTATTCTTTCACTGAGGAGACATCTTGAGGATGGTGCTTGATCTCACGAAAAATTGGAGCTATGTTCCTTTGAAGCCAGCCAGCTCTGCAACACACTGAACTTTAAGGGGACAGGGGGAGGCAAAGACCTACTTTATTAGATAGGAAAAGTAAATATTAACAAGTGTAGACCTACGTTAGTGTTTATGATTTAGTTGTAACCATCTGTTTCCAATACTCTTATTTCTAGTAGAATCGCTATCCTTTCTTAACTAGACCTTATTTAGTTTTATTACAATTCTGTATCTTATACAGGAGGAGGGTTTAAGGTAAAACTGGTAAACTGGGGTATGCTGCTCCTTTGGGGGCAGAGGATCTGGAATTTCTGTGAGTAACCAGCGTCAGGTACTGGATATCACAGGGAAATGCTCGAGGGGAATTCATGAACACCTGAAAGGGCCTGGCAGAGCCTGCAGGAGGGTGCTTGCATGGCTGACAGGCCACCCAACCATCACAGGCAAGAGTCTCCTTTGTTACCTCCTCCTCTTCAGGAAGGAGAGTAACAAGGTGACTCTCAGTCCCGGGTGCCCTAAAAATCATCACAGAGAGTAAGACCTATTTCATTAACATACAGCTCAAAAACAAATATTTTAAATCTGCAGTCATAGAAGCCAATGCCTAAACACATTTATACATAAAAAAGGATAACACCAAAATCTAATAGTAAAGGAATCAAGACTTTTTCTGAGAATATGCTACTTATATATTTGTTTTTTCTTCCCTTAGCTGGCCGTTTGTTTCTTCAAGGTTTTCTATTAGCTTCTTAGTCTTTTCTTCTTTCTTTCTGTTATCCTAAACAAAGATGCATGCAATCAATTATTTATTTTGAGTGAAATTCAATTCATGCAGTGACAGACAGCACAAAGAAGTGCATATGCTTTCATCTAGTCCTCTGCATAGGGTGAATTTTACCATTTGTATTTTAAAATGCAAAAAATGTGTTGTTTCAAAATTAATTAACATCATGAAAATGATCATGTGTCGTATTTCGATATGCTTTATCATATTTTAAGTAAGAAGTGTCTTCCAAAAGAAGGTAAGTTTATTTCTCAACTTGCCTTATGAATTTCTTGTAGTTTCTTGAGCTCTGTGACGGTATCACTTTTCTCTTGTGCTATTTGTTCTTTTTCTAATAAAAGCTTATTGCAATTCATGTTTAGTTCCTTATTCTGCAGCCTATTAAAATAATTGGGAGACAAGAGGAATAGTTTATTTGTATTCTCAAATTCCCTTTCAAATTAGACCATGACAAAGCTCCTGGAACACAGGCTAACTGAAAAATTGTTGACTTACCACTGTAGAGTTGTTTTTGGTTATGTAAATCCCTGCATGCTGACTGAATTAACAGGTGGCAGATTTTCCTTAGAGTACAATTATTTTTCAGTGACTGTACAGAAATGCAAATCTCTATGCACTCGGGCCTGATTCTACTAACTGCTTAGCATGCTGATATATCTACCTAATCTGTACATTTAAAATGATTTTGAACTACCAAAGTATGTACACAGCTAGACTATGTAACCATATGTTTTTATTGCTGTTATCTTCGTCCTCCTCCCATCATTTGTTACATACACTTAATACATCTTGTCTCAAAAAGCAAACATCATTCTGAGGTGTATTTGCAATAGGGCTATCAAGCAATGATTTATTTAAATATTTTTGGATGTTTTCTACATTTTCAAATATGCTGATTTCAATTACAACAGAATACAGAGTGTACATTACTCATTTTACATTTATTTTTGATTACAAGTATTTGCATTGTAAAAAAATATTTTTCAATTCACTTAATACAAGTGCAATCTTTTTATCATGAAAGTTGAACTTACAAATGCAGAATTATGTACAAAAAAACTGCATTAAAAAATAAAACAATGTAAAACTTTAGAGCCCACACATTCACTCAGCCCAACTTCTTGTTGAGCTAATTGCTCAGACAAACATGTTCGTTTATATTTGCAGGAGATGCTGCTGCCCGCTTCTTGTTTAAAATATCACCTGAAAGTGAGAACAGATGTTTGCATGGCACTGTTGTAGCTAGCACTGCAAGATATTTATGTGCCAGAGATGCTAAAGATTCATATGTCCCATCACACTTCAACCACCATTCCACAGAACATGCATCCATGCTGATAATAGGTTCTGCTCGATAATGATCCAAAGCCAGTGTAGAATGAGGCATGTTCATTTTCATAATCTGAGTCAGATGCCATCAGCAGAAGCTTGATTTTCCTTTTTGGTGGTTCAGGTTCTGTAGTTTCCGCATCGGAACTTTGCTTTTCTAAGACTTCTGAAAGCATGCTCCACACCTCATCCCTCTCATTTTGGGAGGTACTTCAGATTCATAAACCTTGGGTCAAGTGCTGTAGCTATCTTTAGAAATTTTACATTGGTACGTCCTTTGCATTTTGTCAAATCTGCTGTGAAAGTTTTCTTAAAACGAACATGTGCTGAGTCATGTTATAACATGAAATATATGGCAGAATGCAGGTTAAACAGAGCAGGAGACATACAATATTCCCTCAAGGAGTTGTCACATATTTAATTAATGCATTACTTTTTAACAAGCATCATCAGCATGGAAGCATGTCCTCTGGAATGGTGGCCAAAGCATGAAGGGGTACACAAATGCTTAGCATATTGGGGGTGTAAATACCTTGTAATGCCAGCTACAAAAGTGCCATGTAAAAGCCCATTCTCACTTTCTAGTGACACTGTAAATAAGAAGTGGGCAGCATTATCTCCTGTAAATGTAAACAAACTTGTTTGTCTTAGCAATTGGCTGAACAAGAAGTAGGACTGAGTGGACTTGTAGGCTCTAAAGTTTTAACATTGTTGTTTTTGAGTGCAGTTATGTAACAAAAAAATTACATCTGTAAGTTGCACTTTCATAATAAAGAGTACAGTGCTTGTATGAAGTGAATTGAAAAATATTTGTAATAAAAAATATTAAGTGAGCACTGTACACTTTGCATTCTGTGTCGTAAGGGAAATCAATATATTTGAAAATGTAGAAAACATCAAAAAATATTTAAATAAATGGTTGCTTGATAGGCTAGACATTAGGAAAAATTTCCTAATTGTAAGGGTAGTTAAGCATTGGAACAAATTATGTAGGGATGTTCTGGAATCTCAGTCACTGGTGTTTTTTTAAGAACAGGTTAGACGAACACCTGTCACGGATGGTCTAGAAAATACTTAGTCCTGCCTCAGTGCAGTGGACTGGACGAGATGATCTATCCAGGTCCCTTCCTGTCCTCCATTTCTATGATTCGAAATAAGACTATAAAATCATAGTGACAGGCAACAGATTCTTCTAGATGTTTCTACAGTGTACAGCTTGTGGAGCCCTGATCCTGATTGGAGCCTCAGCCATAATATAAATACTAATAATCTCTCAGATTGTCTGAAGTGATTCTCCAGCTGTAAATACTAATACTAGTATTAATCTAATTTTAAAATGCACAGATAAATATAGTAACACTGTTGGAGGGGGGAAGAGTACGGTGGCAGTCCATTCAGCTTTTACATTACTGAAAAATACTCTTGAGAAGCAGAAAGGGGGAGGGGGATTGCAGTATCAGCAACAGTTGCACCTTGATTTCTCTTTTACAAACTTCAGAATTGACATTTGTTACAGTTTAAGCCGTTTTCTATGGTTCTTCCTGAAGACAACCCCTTTCCACACATTAACGCTTCCTCCCCTTTGTGCTCTGGTATCAATAGGAGGGAGAGACAGCAGAGACAAGTGTGAAGTGAGAGATACATTGTACCCTTTTGCAATTACTGTGTAACAAAATGTTAAATTTTTCATTAGAAAACAAATCACAAATTTTAAATATACATTAAAAGAAGCAACAACTTTAAAGGTAATGTAATTAAAAATAAAGTCATACATCTCTTTTTCAAGCTCTGCATTCAGTGCTGCAATCTGTTTTAAACAATTTTGCTCATTTTCAACTGCACCAGTTAACTGTACTTCCAAATCATGTACTTCTTTCTGCAGAAAAAAAATGTCACAAGTGCTTATGAATTTATAATATATAGTTTCTGAATACTGCTGCAAAGAAACAGACAACCCAAAAGTTCACAATAAACCAACCTATGGTATCTGTTAGCCAGATTATAGTTATATAGCATTATATGGACTACTATGAGATATTAAATGTTTGTATTAAAACATTTCATAGATACACACTAGGTCAATCCTTTCCCTAGCACACAGCCTGAGTAACCATGCTGTAAGTGTTTTGTTTGGGTGCATGGGTGGGCACATGCACTCCTCACAAATCCAATGGAAGTTTGGGAGTACAAGGAATTCAGGATAGCGCCTTCAGTGAGGAATACATAATATGTTATTAAGAGGTATGTGCAAGGGATGTGCTACTAAAAGGAGGGCAGAGCACGCCCACCCATCCCTCCATTCCATCACCAATACAGAATCCCAGAGAAACAGAACTCCATAATAGTGGGAAAGGAGGACAGGTCATAGAATCCATGTGGACAACACATGTCAAAGAAATGCAGTTACTGTAGGGTAAGTTACCATTCTTTCTTCTCTAAGAGATTGGCCACATGGATTCTACTCTTGGTGACTCTGAAACATTTGCTTGGTTGAGGCTACTGGGAGTCCTACTTAGATAATGTCAGGAATCTTCCAACTGTGTGGACTAACATGCTCTGAACAAGATCATACTCTGAAAACTAGTACCCCTTTCATAAATGACCTGTTTGAAAGACTGCTCTTCCAAGGTTTTTGCAAAGTTGGACCTCTGCAGAGCTTAGAACCTGGTAAGGATCTGGGCAGGAGACTACATTCCATACCAGGGCTGGCCATTTCAAGCATCTGATCATGCTGTTTTGCATTGTGCAAAATTCCCAGCAACCTTCCAGCATTTCTTTAATGACATCTTCAGTGACATGCTGGACCAATTTGTTGTCATTTCTCTGGATGACATCCTCATTTTCTCCAAAAGTCAGGATCATCACATAGGCATTGTCTTGGAGAGACTCTGCCACGCCTCTACGCAAATCAAGAGCAATGTGAATTTGATAAAAATATAATGGAATTCCTGGGATTGTCTCACCCGAGGGACTCTCCCTGGACCCCCGTATGGTGGCAGCAACATCCAACTGGGCCATATCCAAGGATGTACGCAATGATTCCTGGGGTTCGCCAATCTCTTCAGGCAATTTATTAAAGGACTCTCTAACAGTGGTTGCACCCATAATGGTGATCCTACGAACAGTGGCCTGGTTTACCTCATCCACAGAAGCTCAGTTAGCTTTTGATCAACTAAAATTGGCATTCATCTCAGCATCAATTTATGCAGATCCTACTAAACCATTTACGATTGAGGCAGATGCCTCAAATTTTGCCACAGGTGCAATACTATCTCAATACATGGGCACCCGCAACCAACTCCACCCCGTACCTTTTATTCTCAGAAGCTAACCCTGGTGGGAAAAAAATTATGATATTTGGGATAAGGGACTATTGGTTATTAAGGCAACTTTCAAGGAATGATGATACCTCTAGAAGCAGTCCAGTTCCTGCCAGGGGCGGCTCTAGGTATTTTGCCGCCCTAAGCACGGCAGGCAGGTTGCCTTCAGTGGCTTGCCTGCGGGAGGTCCCCAGTCCCGCGGATTCGGCAGCACGCCTGCGGGAGGTCCGCCAAAGCCGCGGGACCAGCAGACCCTCCACAGGCATGCCGCCGAAGGCAACCTGCCTGCCGCCCTCACGGCGACCAGCAGAGTGCTCCCTGTGGCTTGCCGCCCCAGGCACGCGCTTGGTGTGCTGGTGCTTGAAGCTGCCCCTCGTTCCTGCTCAAAGTTCTGCCAGACCACCAGAACTTGGAATACCTATGGATTGCTAGACATTTTAACCATTGCCAGATCCACCGGTCTCTCTTCTTTTCTCACTTTGTCTCTGTTGTAAGTTATCACCTGGTGACAAAAAACGGGAAGATAGATGCCATCTCCCACAAAGACAATATCTCAAAGCAGGCAATGAGTTCTCTACCACCATGTTCAAGGTGTCCAGCTTTGTCAACAAGATGACTGACAGCAGTCTGACTTTCTCCATCTACTCCCTGCCCTCCAGCGACACATTCACAACCCAGATCCGACAGGCTCTTGTGGAAGTAGAGAAAGAACTGACAGGGATTTGAAGGGTATTTCAATGCAAACAGTCCCCTCTGTGAGCAATTGTCACGCTAAACTGTAACCCTAATAACGCGAGATTTGTAGAAGCAAGGATTGTGTGAGGCGAGTGGGAAAGAACTGTGTGAGAAGTTGCTGCAGTCTTGAGTTAGATAAGTATGGAATGTAGACTATAGTTTAAATTGGTGAGAAAAATAAGATATCAGGATGACCTATGTATAAACAAAATGCAGCTGTTGCACATTATTGTTTGTAACAAAGGGTATAAATGCTTCCTGTTTCTCTCTCTTTCTCCACACAATTGCTAGAGATAATAAAGTATCTGACTTGCTGCACCCAACCAAAGGAGTGAGAACTCTGTTTTTCTCCAATACCCTGAACAATGTGGGTACCCAACCTGAGTCAGAGTTCTGACTACAAAATTGCCTCCTCTACCACAAGAGTTGTATTTCTATTCTGGAGGGATAAGTTAGTTCAGGTATTGAAACTATGCCACAATTTGCTGCCTGCAGGGCATTTTAGCCAATTCAAGACCTGAGATCCAGTTTCAAGGAGCTTCTGCTAGCCAAGACAACAAGCTTTCATCAAGAATTATATAAGGTCCTGAGACCTCTGTACCCATACCAAAAACCCATGATCAAGACCCTTAGGTCTCCTCCCGTCTTTGCCCACACCTCTGCAGGCTTGGTCTACTATATCAGTGGACTTCACTGTAAACTGCCACACTCCCAAGGGACACCCAATAATCCCAGTTGTCACTGACCTCCTAACAAGAAGAGAGCTCCTCAATCCATTCTATACTGTTCCTACTGCATGGGAGATGTCTTGGCTCTTCATTTGAAAACATCTTCTGCTACCACAGGTTACCAATGGGTATTATATCAGACCAGAGTCCCCAGTTCAGCTCCTGATTTTGTCAGGAATTTCTCAGACTCCTTGGCATCAAGTCTCTCACCTTGTCTACCTATCACCCAGAGTAATGGGCAAATGGAAAGGGTCAATCAAATCTTGAAGCAGCATCTTCACTGCTTCCTGAGTTACCACCAATGCTACTGGCTTCCCCTGCTGTGCTACGCAAAATAGTACATACTTTGCAAATTAGGGCTTTCACCCCTGCTTCCATCCACACTTACTTGTGAGTTTCCCAGTACGGCAGCTGCTGCAGATTCGGCCTCCCACCTAACTTTCAGCTCAAAGAACACCTGCAGTCCCCTAAAAAAAACCCAGACCAAGATGGTCAAGCTGCTGCTAATTTGGATGTAGGAGGAGAAGATTGGGTTCTCTGCCCAGAACCTTAAATTGAGCTGATCTACCAAACTAGACTACCAATATCTGAGTCTTTCAAGATTATAGAAAAGATGAACCCAGTGACCTTCAGGTTACAGCTGCCCAAGTCCTTGAAGATCCACTCATCCTTGACATCTCACTTTTAGAGCCTTACACCAGGAGCCCATACCCAAACTGCTCTAATCTGCCATCCATAAAGTCTGCAGACAAGAGGAGTATTTTGTCCGTCGAATCCTCAACTCTCAGCAAGTTAGGGAAAGGCTCCAGTACCTGGTGGACTGGAGAGGCTACTGGCTGGACAAGCAGTCTTGGTAACTGGCAGAGAACATCCAAACCCCCGACTTATTGTGAGAGTTTCACTGAAAGTACCCAGAAAAAAAAACAGGCCCCACATAGGTGCCCTTGAGGCAGGGTCACTGTCAGGAATCAGGATCTGCAGCAGAGCCAGTCTTTGGTCAACCTAACAAGCACAGCTGACCTGTACTAGGCTGCCTGACGGGGACAACAGAGGCTGTCTGAGCTGTAGTGGAGTGAGTTCTAATGACGGTAGATGCATTTAGCCTGGTTGAATCATAACATGTCCCTACACAGTTAGAGACCCACTTCAGACAATCTGAGATAATAGAAGTTGCGCCTTTACCCTATTAGCAAAGGCCACAAATAATCTATGTTTCTCTGAACGATTATGTCTATGTAAAAAGACAGTGCCATTACTGCATCAAGTGTGCAGAGTTTAACTTCATCTGTGTTGACTGAGACTTGTGGAAGAAAAATGGAAGTCAGATAAATTGGTTCCTCTGGAATTCTGAATCAACTCTAGGCAGGAACTTGGGACAAGACCTGAGAGTACCTACGGCTTTATGAAATACTGTAGAAGGGGACGTGCCCTGAGATCCTGAAACTCCTCTACCTTGTGATGTGATGTAATGGCTACTAAAAAGGCAATATTCACTGATAGGTGGTATAGGGAACAGGTTGCAAAGGGAAGAAGGGGAGGCCCCCCCATCAACCTTGTTAATAATATACTGAAGTCCTGTCATGGAGTCTGCTACTCACTACTAGGCCTTGTGGCTTATCTGGGGATTAGTTCTCAACCAGTCTGACACCACCTGCTTCAGTTGCTTGCCCCATGATCTCTCTCTCGCTCGCTCTCTGTGTGGACTCAATTGCTCCTTCTTCATGACTTGGCCCTCTAGTTATAGTTTTCCTCTTTTAGGGTATCAAAGTCCCTCTGGACTAACTGTCTGAATCAGTCTTTAGCACATTCTGGGCAGTGGAGCTACCTCCCCAGTAGCTGGCAGGGGAACATGGGTCAGCCCACTACTCCAGGTTCCAGTGCAGGGGCCTGATGTCTAGCAACCATAGTATGTAATCTGTCCTGGAACTGAAAAGGACCATCCCCTCAAATTGCAGATCTTCAGTGGTTGCTTGGACCTCTTTGGGGATGCCCAATGCCTGCACCCAGTACTCTCAGCATTGTGATAGCCATGGCTGTGGACTGGGTGGCCATGTTCAACTCATCCATGGTTGCCTGTAATGCCACTTTGCCTATCATCTGCCCTTCTCTCACTTCATCCTTCAGTTCAACACTGTAGTCCTGCAGTAACTTGGAAAGGAATGGGAGTCACACTTTCCCACACCAAGAAGCTGTATTTCATTAATAACACCTTTTAATTTGCCATGGGGAACTGCAAGAAGGCCAAAGAATATGCCTTTCAACTGAAAAGTTTCTTTGGATTCTTGTCCTTTGGCAGGCCTTATTTTCTCTTGTAAACACCAATAAGAGTGACCTTGGGATAGTGTGTGCACAGAACTGATTGAGCCCCTTCAGTGGTACTTAATACCACTTTTCAACCTACTATGAAGTCAGAGGGAGTGAGGCTCAGGTATTCCAAAGCACTTGCAGAGTACAAACTGTCATTAATAGGTAAGGCAATTATTGTGGACAGTATGTAACTCAAATTTCAAATAGTTTATGGATATTCTTTTGGATTATGTTTGTTTTGACAGCCCAGGTATCTGCAACTTCAGACAAGAGTTCCTGGAATACCCAAAAGTCATCCACTGTTGGCACCAGGGCCAGATCGATAGCCTCAACAGGTGAGGAAGAGAATTCCCTGGGCACTGAGGGAAATTAGAGCGTCTTCCTAGCCTGCCCTGTTGGCTCTCCCTCCTGCTCTTCCAATTCCAGTGAGGAAGTGACAACAGATAGCAAGATCTCCTTCTCCCCCTCGTGGAGGCTTTTACCACAGAGAGAGACTCCAGGGCTGATGCAACAGCAGGCCCCATGGGCAATACAGCCATGCAGGCCTCTCGTATTGATACTGTCTAGGTTGTGGGTGGTCCATTCACTACCGCCTTGCAGAGGGCCAGGTACTGATTGTCCTTTGGGTATCTCCTGGGGTATCATTCCAGTTTCTCTGAGGAGGACTTGCTGTTGCAGCCAGGAGAGAAAAAGGAGATAATCTTCTTCAGGAATGGTGGTGCCATTAGGTGCGGGTCCAGCAAGGATGGTGCTGGTACAAGTACCAGGGTCAGTACTAGTACCAATATTGGTGCTTGGGCTGATGTGGGAGACAAAGTGAAAGTGAAACCATCTAACCTTGGTGCCTGAAGTGATTTCTTAGTCAGTGTCACGGTCGGGGCTTGAAGGTATCTCAGTGCCAAAGCTGATATAGGGGCCAAAGTCTCTCTGGCTTTCTTTGATATTGGTGCCCTACCACTGTCTCTGGAACGCCTCAGTAATATGTCTTTGGACTTGGAGTCCTCCTTCCAGGGAACCCATGATTTTCACTGCTGTAAATGAGCTTCAAGCACTCTGTATTGGATTCAAAGTGTCCTGGGCTTCTCTCTTCCAGTGTCAGTGCAGAGGTCAGTACTGATGTTTTCCTATTCGATAGCTTTTTTATGTCGATTCCAATCAGGTGTGCGCGCGCACGTGCACAGTAGCTGGAAGATTTTTCCCTTAGCAGCCGCCGTAGGGTCGGCTTGGGCACCCCTGGAGTTGCACCTTCATGGCACCCAATGTAGAGCTCTGCCAACCCGCCACTCCCTTAGTTCCTTCTCACCGCCAGTGACAGTTGCTGGAACTTCCCTGGCTCTTGCTCCAGCGAGTGGCTTAGCAGCTCCACTCTCATTGTATTATTCTTGTTTAGTCAGTTAGTTTAGTTTGTTACCTAGTTAATTAGTCCTAAGTTCCGTTACAAGGGTTTTCCCGCCTGCTTCCCACTTTCCTTGCCACCTGGGGCATGCCGTGATCCCTGGGTTTCAAGACCTGCAAGGACTGAGTGAAATGCATGCCAAAGAGTGACCCCCGCACATCTTGTCTATGATGTCTGGACAAAGGTCACCAAAAAGACAGCTGTAAAATCTGTCAGGAATTCCAACCAAGAACCCTGAGAGCAAGCAGCAGCTTAAAATCCTCCTCATGGGGGCAGCTCTTCAACCACAGTCGGATCCCACTCCCAGGGATCCTAGCACCAGCACATTGTCTTCGGTGTGGAGCACACCAGCGCCCTCTTCAGGGGACCAGGCACCAAAGAAAGATGTGCCCAAGGAGCCTCGGCACTGTCATGGAGTGTCTTGAGGACACTCCAGCCTTCAGTATGGGTCCCAGTCACCAGTGTAGAAAAAGGAGAGGGTTGAAAGGG
Source organism: Gopherus flavomarginatus (assembly GCF_025201925.1). Taxonomy (NCBI): domain Eukaryota; kingdom Metazoa; phylum Chordata; order Testudines; family Testudinidae; genus Gopherus; species Gopherus flavomarginatus. Next base: position 8,190,892 of record NC_066621.1, read on the forward strand.
GTCGATCCCCAATACCTAGGCCCAGAGACCAGCCATCAGTGGCACCATAATCGGGCCCCAACTTTGAGACGCAAGGGGTGGCCATGTTGACTCCTGCCGAGGTGAGGCAGTCAAGTCCGGGCCAATCATGTTCACCGAACCCCTCTGAGAGCCTGCTGTTTCTGTCCAGTCCTGAAGCGTTTGGGGCAGTGCAGGACCTCCTCAGCCTCACTGCACTGTTCTTGCCGCCCACGCAGAAGACGTTGGCATTGCAGGCTCCATCTCATCCTGTGCAGTCTAAGGAAAATCCAGCTATAACAACATGCTGTTCCCCGTTGCCAACCACAGATGCCAGAGCCTCCATCCAGGGAGCAAAGTCCCTGGACTCCTGACGCTCCACATCAAGAGGTGCAGCACCACCTTGGTCCTCATTTTCCGAGGCTTCCAAGTCAGACTTGTACCGCTTCAACTATAGCGGGAGCAGAAGGTCATTCCTCCAGGCACCACCACAGAAGGTCCCGACCGAGGCACTGGGCCCCTCAATGGCAGAACTCAGCTCAGTTGCCCTTCTGGACTACATGGGCTTTCCACCAAGCCCAGGTTGGAGTCAAGGCTCTCGCTTGAGTGCCACTTCAGTTGTGTCTGCTACGTTTGTCTCACCACGGCTGAGCAGCTACTTCCGGTGTCAATGCTGGCATCTGAGTCAACATTGCCAACACTGGCACCAACAGCAGCAGCACTTCGGCAGTGCGCTCGGCTCCAGGGGCTCAGGTCACAACGTCAACAGCACCTTCAGCACTGACTGTGGCACTGGTCCCTGAAGGCACCAACACTGCCATCAACACTGCCTTAACCAATGTAGATGACCATCATGGCGCAGACACACTACCTAACTGTGCCTCTGGCACCGACCTGGGGGGTGGTGTCGACGATGGTGTGCTTCTCGACACCAAGACCGGACCAGCCCATCACTGTCCCCACTGGCTCACGTGATTCCTCCGGCGGGGATGGAATGGAACAACCACCTCCCTTAGTGGCCTCCTCATCTTACCCAGATGAGGCACTTGCAGGCTCTACCATTGCCTTAGCCCTGGAAGACTCCAGGATGTTGCAGCAGTTGCTCTGCCGGGTCGCACGGGGTCTGAGCATTAAGGCAGAAGAAATTACAGATGATGCAGACTCTGTGGTAGACATCCTGCCCCCTTTGGGCCATTCCCATATTGTCTTACCGCTAATTAAGACCCTGGACATGAACAACACATCTTGAAGAACAGTTACGAGAACGTGAGTAACCGTTCTTTTGCAGTCCTGGAGTTCCCATCAGTGCGAAGACTTCTGATGCCAGTGTCAACTTTCTTCCAACTCCTCCCTCCTGGAATCAGAAGTGTGCGGGTTGCCAGGGTACTTGCAGAAAAGAGCCTCCTTGGTTCCTGACAGGACATTTCTTCTCATGGATTTTTAAATATAATATATGTAATGTAAAAACTCATAAGAACATTAAAATGGTGATACTGGGTCAGAACAATGGTCTATCTAGCCCAGTACCCTGTGTTCCGACACTGGCCAGTGCCAGATGTTTTTAGAAGGAATTAACAAAGCAGGATAATTATGGAGTAATCCATTCCCTGTCACCCAGTCCCAGCTTCTAGCAGTCAGAGAGAGGTTTAGCAACACCTGGAACATGGCATTGCATCTCTGACCATCTTGGCTGATAGTTATTGATGGGCCTATCCTCCATGAACTTATCTAATTCTTTTTTGAACCTGATTATACTTCTAACCTTCACAAAATCCCCTAGCAATGAGTTCCACAGGTTGAGTGTGCATTGTGTGAAGAAGTACGTCCTTATATTTATTTTAAGCCTCCTGTATATTTCATTGCATGCACAATAATTTCTGTAAGTCACTAATCAGGATATTCAAGCGCATTATATCAATAAGATATTTCTAAGAAAAAAAAAGTCATCCTTTCTACAGACCTCTCTGATTTGAAGAATATCCTTCATCTCTTTTTCTCTCTTTTGTAATTTCTCAATAGTGATCTCAAGATGTTTCTTTTCAGATAAAAGTCCTTGAACTTGTTCCTGTTTAAGAACATTGAGCTCAAAATTTACAAAATTAGGGCTTGGACATATAAAGAATAAGCTTAATTGGCTAAATTCAACCCTAGTATATGTGAGCATATTTTTAATATCATTTCTAATTACACAATCAAATGTAGGACCATAAGTAACATCATGTAATAAATACATACACATTGCAGCCACATTAGACTATATTAATAATTTGGGGAATCTATCTATGTACAATTTATTAATTCTAGTTGATATTATAAAGTTGTTCTTATGAAACTGTTGTATCATGGAACGTGGATGTGGAATCCACTATTTTCTGCCAGACCAGGAGCAATAGTCAATCATAAAACCTTAAACTATTGCCTATTAAGGTGGAAACAACTTGGGCCAATAGGCTGGGAGAAGCTAGTCCCTCCATCTCCTCTCCAGAGAAGGAGAGTGGAAAATCCCCAGCAGCAAAGGAACCAGGTATTATTGGCTGGCCATATAACATGAGTGACAGGCTCATTGAGACAAACAGGAAACCTTGACAGCAGTGAGGAAGAAATGGACATGTCTTCACTGGGAAGGGGGAGGAGCTGGGAGGGTCCAGTTTTTGTCTAAATCTGCCTCCCTCTCAAGCCATTAAGTAAAGAGTAAGTGTTTTTGAATCCTGTGCAAAATCTGATGGTTTTCACTATCACATGCCCCTGAAGGGTTAAACACAGAAGGCTAACACATTCAATAGGATTCTAGGGAACAAGCAAGAGCTGCTGGGGAGGCTTGCATGAGATGGCATTAGTTTCAGGAGATATACATTTGGACCATAGCATCCCAACTGCCAAGAGTTGTCAGACACAATCTGCACTTGGAGTATATGCCTAAATGCCCAAAGCCAGGGACAATGCTAACCACCACCCAGCCCCAGCAAGCTAAGGGCATGTGGGATTCAGTATTTGCATCCCCTCACTGCAATCTGTCGAGTACCTAGCAGGGGAAGCTTAACCAGATCTGTAACAAGGAGTCAGTGCTGGCCAAATCTAGGATTCACAGGGCCTGTAGTTGGCCATAGGGTGACCAGATAGCAAGTGTGAAAAATCAGGACACTTTGAGAGGGCTTGGGGCTGTGTGTATAGCAGCATATATAAGACAAACCCCTAATATCAGGACGGTCCCGATAATATTGGGAAGTCTGTTCACCCTAGTTGGCCCCTCAGTCTGTTCTAAGGGGAAGAACCCTCCCCATTTGATTGAATGATGTGGGATAAAATTTCAGTGAAGGAATTGTGGCAACTGGGACCCTAAATCCTTTTTATAGCTTCAGATCCCTGATGGTTTTGTCTATAAATGAGCACCTGTACTGCCCCAACAGGCACTGTTATCTACAGTTTGCCACCCTCTGTGGGCTGGGCGTGCGCATCACTATAAATGAGAATCTTATGTACAGGCAATTCTCAAAGAAAAGCATCTTCACTGGGGGGGGGGAATAGACAAAAATTAGCTATAAAACTTTTAAAATAGCTAATTAAAGAGGTAACATAAATAAATTAAAATTTTAAGTACAATTAACAAGAAAATCCACATGGTCTAACCTTAAACTCTGAGTGGTCAGAGTCCTTAATTTCTCTCTCTTTTATTAATATCATTTTTTCTGATTGTTCACACACTAGCTGCTGCTCCAAATCTTTTTGAAGTTTTACTGACCTCTCCTAAATAGTAAAGAAAAATGTTTCAAAATGTGTCTTTTAAAATGTATCAGTAAGCTAGGAAGATTTATTAAGTATATGGGTTGTTTTCAGTCATATTTTTACACAACAAAGACATACATACTACTCCCTCTTCCTCATCTCACCTCCACTCAATGTCAATGCTGGAAGTGCCTCCCAGCCCAAGCCTGGGTAAACCCCACAGATGACGGAACGGAAAGAGGACCATGAAATCCACTATGAACCATACTATGTAAATCTAATAAAAATGAAGAGTACTCAGATAATACAGTGATAGGCACTAGTATAAGACTCTACTGGATTTAAGGAATTTATACTGCCAGAGTCACAGGTGACTGGCCCCTTTTAAGAGGGGATGTGGCCAGCTCCACCAATGCCCTCATTAATTAGCTCCTTCCCAGCCTGACACATGGGCCTTGCAAAAGAGCTGAGGGCTGGCAGGCAAGGCAGGAGGCCAGGTACTCCGGGGGAACTAGCCTGGGGGAGTGTTCTGTACTAGAGAGACTCAAAAGTAGCCCAGAAAGCAGCAGAAAAGAGGGTTCAGAAAATAAGCTGAAGAGAAGCCCACAAAGGGCAGAAAAAAACATTTTGTTTGTATCGACTTTTTAATAGGACTTTTGCTACCCCAGAAGGTGGTGTTTGTGACTTGACCAAAGAACCAAGCCACATCTCCAGCACCAACTTGTGTATGTGGAGTTTATTAAAGAGGCTCTGAAGACGAGGGAAACAGAGGCAGAGTACTACAGAGCTCCCCCGGGCAGGCAAGGGGTGTTGCAGAGCAGGCACACTCTGTTAGAGGGTCAGCACCAGCTTCTGAAGGTACTTCCCTAGAGGGAAATTTCTAGTACATGTCATTTTCTTCCATAATGATACACTGGGGAAAAGTTTGGTAGAACTGCAATTCCTTGTTATGCCTGACATAAAGGAAAAAATAGTACCTCGTAGGGAGAAAATGTAATTCCACTGAAAAGGGTCTGTAAGCACCCACAAAAGGCTCACACACTTCCCACAACCCCACACCATGTCTGTAAAAACGTGAAAAGTATATAGGATACCCTAGTGTGAGTACTTTGATGAAAGACTGTCTATGCTTCAAGCTGGAAGGTGTAAATTCCAGCTTGAGAAGGCATACACACGTTAGCTCTGATCACACTAAAATGCTAAAAATAAGAGGGTAGCCGTGGCAATGCAAGCAGCTAGTTGACTCGAATATATACCTGGCCTCTTGGACAGGTAAGTAGGTGAAGTGGCTAGCCCCACCAACTGCTCATGCCACTGCAGCTACACTCTATTTGTAGAACATTAGCTTGATCAGAAAAAGCACAAGTACATCTCGTGTTGAAATTTATACCTTCCAGCTCAAAGTGTAGACATGTTCTTTGTTAAACATAATATTCTCAATATTCTATAGCACTTGTTGTGTGAAGTTAGAAGTTTAACAATCCATAGTGAACAGCAAAATAGATAGGTTTCAGTGGTAGCCATGTTAGTCTGTATCAGCAAAAAAAACGAGGAGTCCTTGTGGCACCGTAGAGGCTAACAAATTTATTTGGGCATAATTTATTTGGACAGTTGCTCTAAAAGAGCTTACATTCTAGTTTTACAAACTAAAAGTTACAGAAAAAACAGACCACAGTGGGGATCCCAGAAGGTGGCATTCAATAATTTTTTTTAATTATTATTGGAATTCATTTCACACTTCATATCAGAGGAGTTCAACAGGGGTAGGAGTTTGCAAACATCATGGAAGAAATGAGTATTTAAAAAGGCATCTGAATGAAGACAGGGTGAATGCTTGGCATACCAAGACTAGGTTATCCCATCCATAGGAGATGGCATGCGAAAGGATGGAAGTGAAGAAGAAAATGAATAGCGCATCAAGGCTCATTTCATAGCCATACACGGGAAGCAAACATAAGAGATGAAGTCCAAGACATAGGCTGTGGTGGAGTTGTGGAAGGCCCAGGCAAAGAGGTAGTAGTATTCAGGGACTCCAAAAGAGATGAGTGAAATAGTCTAAATGATCAATTAGAAAATTAAGTTTAGTGGCAGCTTTTGAATAGATTGGAGATGGTTGATATGGGTCTCTAGGAAGCCTCTGGAAGGGACGCTGGACCCCAAACGAAAAATAAATGTCTTTAGACCAGTGGTTCTTAACCTGGAGTACACACACCCCCTGGGGGTGCGAGATGCCCCTTCTGGGGGTGTGAGACATTCCAGATTTTTTTAGAAGGTAAATCATCGAACACACACATTAAGCATAGGCACATAAGTACAACTACTTTGTTTCATCAAACCTATGTATATTCAAACTTTTTAACATCGTGCATTTTTAATGATTGCTGCGTTAAATTTCAATTGCAAAATTAAAATGAATATAAAATTCTCTCTTTCATTCCATAGTTACGATATATCTAGGTTTAAAGAACTGACCTACTTCAACACTTTTTGATAAACAGTGCGAGAACATATTTTTGAGAACCAAAGGGGTGCAGGCTGCAGTAGAGGTTAAGAACCACTGCTTTAGACTATTAACATCTAGGACAATTTATATTTACCAAGGCTTCTGTCAGATCTTCAAGTTGTGTTTCTTTGTCACTTTTTAGTTTGGCCATCTCTTCTACAGCAAATACAATGTAAAGATTTAATACAAAATGGATACAATTTTATATATTAATATATTATCAACATTGTTTTTCCCCCTCAAAAGCTTTTTAGGCCCCAATTCAGTAAAGTACTTAATTTTGTACAAATGAGTAGCTTTACTGACTTCACTGGCACTGCACGTGCTCAAAATTCCAAAATGTACTGAAGTATCTTGCTGAATCAGGGCCAAACATATTGCCTTTTATTTTTAGTTTCAAGTCATGTATGAAAATTAATTTATATTTTAATCACTGAATATATTTTTCTACGGAGTTAAAGAAGACATTGGCCCAAATCCAGAAATCTTGACTCAAGGCTATATTCTGCTCTAAATTATATCTTGGTAACATGACTTAATTGAAAGCTGAGCTGGACAAATACTTCAAAAAAGTATTAGTGAACATACATTTCAATAAAAATTAAATCATTCACTTCAGTGGTATTCACAACCCTACTTATGTTTTCCACACACACATCTATAAGTGAATTATTGTTTGCAAGAATGTACAGAGAAAGCTAGTTTTAGAATACTTATGCAAATGTCTGCTTGCACAAAGATTTGGACCATAAGTGTTCATGCACATGGCTATCCTGAAATCTCACGGATTTTCCTCCTCCTGTTTAATAAAAGTTGCAGCTATTCAATCAGGAAGTAAATTCCGTAGTACTGTTTTTTAGTCACCAATCACACGCCACAAATAATGATTGCTAATATTCAAGACAAACAGTTCAAAAAATGCCTTTTGGCAGAAATATTTTTGCGTTAAGGAAATTAAGAATTTCTTTATAAGAATATGAAAGTAATGAAAATCTTAGGGCCAGCATTCTGGATCAATTCAAATTCTGCTTTGCAAGGGATCTAGGAAAAGGAGAAAAGGTAGTTTATGTTGTCATCTTTCTACTTCCTCCGTCTTGGAACTGATCCTCAGTATAATTTAGAACAGTCTAAAAAAGACAGGCATTCATCAACATTACACTACCAGAGGATCTCCCTTACATTGATCATATACATACTACATCATGAATCAAAATACAAGACACTGGAGCGGGTATTATACAGATAACACCAACCTTCTCAGATAACTAATACTGATATTTTAACCTGTACCCAGCTCTTGCAAAACAACTTATTCTTTTTTCAGCAAATCTTACCCAGTTCAACAGACTTATTTTGGAGCTCTGAGGCAAGTATTTCTGACTCTTCTTCAAGATGCTTCAATCTATTTAAAAGCATAATTAAAAAACAGTATTTTTCCATGTAGGATTTAAACTAGAAAAGTAAGTCATATTTCTATTGGAAATACAATGCGTCTTTCTGCCTGCTAACAAGCAGATAGGTAAATATACTATGCATACAGACAAGTAAGCTCTGAGAAATTTAAGTAAACATTCTTTCAACATGTTGCTTGAATAGCAGGCATAATAAAATTAGTTAAAAAAATTAGTTAAAAATAAATTGATAAAAAGATATATTCCCAAAATTCAAATTTTTTTAAAGTAAATGTTACATTTTTTCAAAAAAATCATGTCCAGATTTACCCTTAATTAGACCACTATGAATCTGAGGTAACCATAGAAAAGTCAGTGCAGTTACTCCAGATTTACACCAATTTATGTGAGAGTCAGTTTCTACTAGTGATATGACATTATAGCGCAATGTAGTCAATCTCCTGAAAAACTCCATTACAAGAATTGCATAGAATACCCACTTTATAGATCAAATTCTAGTTTTGCTGAGATTAATTTTGATTACCATCAATTACTTCTTACAAAAAACCCCAAACATTTTAATGACAAATTAAATGAAAGAACATTAAGTAGCACTAAATAGTAATACTATTATATACCCACTCAATGTCCATATCACTACATTTATTATTATTGAATACTTCTATTACAGTACTGCCTAAAGGTTCCAATTGAGATTAGGGCCACATTGTGCTAAACACAACATACACACAGTAAGAGAAATAACCAGTCCTAAAAAGCTAACTATTCAGGAAAAAAAAAAAACCCAAAGGATGTGAGAAATTAAGGATGATACTTTACAGGTAGAAAACTGAGGCACAGAGATTAGGTAGTTCACTCAAGGCCACACAGAAAGCTCTACAGAAGAGCTAGGAACTGACCACTGTTTAGTGCCTTAAATCGCAAGATCATCCTTTCACTCTAAATGTAAAACTCTTTTTAACCTATTTTGTTCTCTTTTCAGCAACTCTTTCAAATTCGAAACAGCAATTTCAAATTCTTCAACTACTGAGGCATGCAAAGCCCTAGTTTCTTTAAGTTCTTCCATTTGTGCTTCTTTTTCTACAGTGACTTCAATTAAGGTTTTCATTGCAGTCCGTAATTCGGTTTCTAAACTCTTCTGAACAGTCTAAATGGAAAGAAGTGTAAAAAAATAAAATTTGTTGTAAATATGTGTAAGACGTAACCCTCCATATTCTTAATGGAAATATGGTTATGATATGGGTATGAGATATCTGAAATGTACTTTATACAAGATGGCTCATGTAAGATCTCATTGGGAAGGTTATGATCATCTGAATGTGTTTATTCAATTCGTATGTATGTATCATTTTTGTATCTGAAGCTGGGAATATTGACCATGTCTCTGTATTTCAAATATGCTCCGTTGGATGAGGCCAAATAATGTCAGTGACTTATTGAAGACAATGAACACAGGCATAAGGATTACCCCAGGAACTGTGTGCAATAGAAACCTCTCAGAGATAATTCTACACAATGGGAACTGTTTGACCCAGGTCACAGCAAAAAGCTTTCCAGCAAGTGGGGGGAAGATATAAAAGAGGGACAATGACAACATGAGTAGCCTCACTCTCCCTACAACAATACACCTGAAAACACCTGAGGAACAAAGACTGAACTGTGGGAAGTGCTGGTCCCAGGCTGGAAGGATTTTTAGCCTGTGTAAGAAAACCTGGGAAAGCCAAGGCAACTTGTGCCTTAAGAATCTGCCAGCCTGTTTATCACTCAGGGTGAGAATTTGCTAATTTGTATCCTACATATCTAATGTGTTAAGCTCAGTTTGCAGCTTTTGTTTATTTACTAACATAATCTGTTTTGTTCTGTTTGCTATCTCTTTAACCACTTAAAATCTACCTTTTGTAGTTAATAAACTTATTTAGTTTATTATTAAACCCAGTTTATGTAATTTCTAAGGGGGGGAAGAAGTCGTGCACATCTCTCTTCACATTGAAGAAGAGGGCAGATTTTTATGAACTTGCACTGTGCAGATTTTTCTATACAGTGCAAGACAGTATTATTTTGGGTTTATCTCCCAAAAGGGGTGTGCACGTGAGTGCTGGGGGAATCCTCTCGCACAGAGTTGACTTCAGTCTGGCTGTAGCTGGGTATGGCTCTACCTCTGTGTGTGTGCTGCAATAGGCCGGGGAACCTAATTCAGCAAAACAGGGAGTGGGAACCCAGGCTGGTGGAGAAGGAGAGGCTCAGTGAAATCCTAGTACATCAGGTGGCATCCCAGAAGGGGGGTCCAACTCATCACAATTAATAGCAAGCAATTACAATTCAGGGCTTGGATGAAAAGTACTGACGATTGCTTGTACAAATTACACATTCACCTTATTTATATTACATTTTGATTTGTAAAAAAAAAAAAGTTAGAGCATGTCATACCTCTGTTTTTTGCAGCAAAACTTTAGCTTCTTCCAGTTCTCCCATCAAATGTTCCTGTTTGCTCTGTGATTCTTTTAACATTTCTTTTTGTTGTTCTAAATGACAATTGTTACAGATAAGATTTACACTAATGTTTCTAAACATTATGTCATGTACCAAACAATAAATTTGATTGTACTCTACAATAATTTGTACAATATATGCCACTTAAATAATTTATCTATCTCAACGATTTAGGAGAGAGACATGAGACAGCACTGCATATATATCACTTTTCATGATGTAAATATAAAATACAGGGAGTACTGTACTTTATATATGTTTTATTTATAAAATTTAATTAAATGTACCCATCCTAGGCACAAGGTATAAAAAAACTAAACTATAAAACTTCAAACCCTCCAAAATAAATATTAATTATTCCTCACCTACCCAATGAATTAGGATTCTCCCCACAATTTTACAAAGTGAAGGAAACAGAAATAACTTAATTACTGATAAAATTATATAATTTTATGTGTCAAAATCACTGAAAACATACCGCTATTTTTAAGAAGTATTTAATTTAATTAAAAATGGCTGATTAACAGTTAAGAAGACTGAAGTCCTTTCTTTGTCCTCTGCAAGCTTCACTCAAAAACTCATTGACATGTCTCAACCATGAAATGGAAGGCCCCTTCTAGAAGCAGTTCAAGTTCCTACTCCATTCAGTCCTTTGCCTTTTGACTGCCTACAAGGATGTCAACTCTAATGTCACCTGTAATAGTATTTTTTGGAGATGTGGAAACATGTCCAATAGAAAAGAGTAAAACCACCATTTATTTCATTGGCTGCTGAACAACTGTCGGAAACTAACAACTTTCAGTAACCAGCGTGACCTAGAGTGGTCTACACACAAAAACTGTACCCTTTTAGCTATACTGGGATAGTTAAAATGGAACTCCTCCCACAGTGTGAACACAGTTATACAAGTATAACTTATTCCCTTATAGGAATAAGCTATATTAGTATAACAGTGTCCACACTAGCAGTAAAAATAATAATAATTAATACTAATTACACCCCCAAAACAAATTATTCCATTGGTACAAAAACTAAGCATTCATTATACCACTACAAAAACTGCTGGCATATTGAGACAAAAACAGCCTACCATGCTGAACAACACTGTGTCTCAATTTTCTTGTCCTCTCTCATCAATCTGTCTGTATCCATCTGTTGTCTCATTTTATACTTAGATTATGAACTTTTGGGAGCAGGGACTATCTTTTCTTTTGTTTGTACAGCACCTAGCACAATGGGTTTCTGGTCCATGACTGGGGCTCTTAGGCAATACAATAATAAATAATTGTAGACCAGACCCTAGAGATGAAAGTTTGAACATACTGTTATGGCATAAGGTGCTAATTGTTTGTCCATTAGGTTGTCACTGATCTATAAGCACTCAGACACTGGTTAAAGAGACTGTGTGGATTAAAGCACTGGTCTGGCATTTACAGCTTTGACACTCCTTTGTACTAAGAAGCAGGTGAACAATGCCAAGGCTCATTTTTCCAGGCCATGTGGTCTCAGTGAGTAGCCTTGGACTAAGGGTTTCACAGGTGTAATGTGCAGGTGCTGAGGGTGGGAAAAAAGGACACAGGATGTGTTTAAAAGCAGCTGGGTTTGTTAGCAATTTGAGATTTTCCCTAGGGTGAGAGGAGAGCAAGACAACTGCTTCTTAGGACTGAGACAGGGGCACCTTACCTGAGGTTTCTACAAAAGTTATCTGCTTAGCCGATGTTTGTTACCAACTCTATTCAAGGAAAACAGCACTTGTGTATATTTTGTAAACAAACAAATCACACTAACAAAATACTCAATTCCATTTCACCCAATTTCTGCTTCAAAACAGGAAAGTGATCTGCAAGGCCCCAAATTCTACCAGTGCTCAGCAAAAGAATAACACCACCATGATCAATCTCTAGCTTTTCTGTCTCTTGCGCTATTACAAATAATGCCATTTGGATTATAGCAATTAAAATTCTTACCTGTTGCTTCTTCTAAATCAATAATCTTATCCCTTGATTCTTGCAACTGAACTGTGATGTCTCTCATTTTATTGTCTTTTTCACCACTTTGCACGGTCAAAACTGATAGCTAATGAAGTGAAGAGCAATTACACTATATAAATAACAAAGTCTAGAAAAGACTAATTTCATATTATTTTCACATTTGTACATTATACATAGGATTAGGATTTCATTACATAACTGTAGAAAAATGAATACTGCTCAAGAAAAAATAGGGAGGCATTAACCAAATGTCCACACAAAAAAAAAGGTGCTTCAGTCTAGAGACAGCAGATATGCCATCAAAACTAGAGTGTAAGTTCCAACAGGATGGAGGTGTAGAAACTTATATTTAGGGAGAACGGAGTATCCATTCAGACTCTCAAGTAGTCTCCTGCTGTCATTTCCCACACTTATACCAGTGCCAGGTCAGACTGCTTGACACTCCTCAGATCCATTCTCCCCATGAACCAATAGGTCCAACTTCTGACCCTTCTCAGATTAAAAAAATAAAACCTCCTTTCCACACTATTGATTACACTCCTAATACCACCACCGCAAGTTTCCACAAGCTGCCCACCTTCCTTGGCTCCCTCAATATCATGACAACATCCTATTCCCTCTGCTAGTCTCAGTATTTCTCTAGTCAGTCCCTGGTCTGATCTGTTTCCTGAACCTTCCTCCCAGCTTTTGCATCATTGTCCTTCCCCCATCTCTTCTTCAACAGCAGATGTGGAATGAACCTTGCTCAAATATGAGGACTGTCAGAACTCAGTACTTCTTTTTATGGTGCTTTGTGGAGAAAAAAAATAATGGCATAACTCCCATTAACATTTTAATTCAAACAACACAAAGCAAGAAGCACACAATTTAAATATCACTTATAATAATAATTTGCATCCTTCAAAAGTACAAAATCTTTTACAAACAAAGCACCTTTTAAAGAACTATTTTGGTTTTTCTGCACTCCAACTAAATTAGTCAACAACAACAAAAATCAGTCAAAATTAGTTGAAATTTTTGCTCCATATAATGCAAATTATATTTCCAAATAAAAATGTACAAATTGGACTTTACACTAAACAAACCTGCTTTTCCTTGACATTTATTTCCATTTTGTATTCTTTTTCAAGCTGTTCTACTTTTTCTGCTGCTTCTTTTACTTCAGAAATAAAATGTAAATACTTAGTACTTAAACTAAATATACTTCAAGAAATCATATATAATTGTCATTTTAAAATATATGTATATTTGTATGGCTTTTTCATTATAGAAATACTGCTGAGGTTATGTTTGAAACTATGAACCATTCAGATAAAATATTTTTTGCACTCTCTCTTCACATTTATTCCAGTATTATGTGAAATGGGAAGTCAATGAGAATTTCATGTATAGAAATGATGCAAGGCTGGGACTTAAGTGTAAATAAGCAAATAATGAGCCCAATTTTTTTGCTGATATAAACCAGTGCAGCTTCCTCATATATCAAGAAGGTAACTACAGAAAACAAGCAGTGCCATTGTGGGCTGGGCTCCATAATAAGAAAAAAAAACAGTGTCTGCAAGATGCTTATGGTGATATGTACTAATACAAAACCCTAAAACAGAAGTAAAACAAGAACAAAGCTGACAAGCAGCAGCACAGACAGCTGCAGCAGCACAGGAGACAGCAAACAGAGCTGTAAACAGGGAAGGTTCGAGGGGAAGACTAAGAGAGGAAGGCGGAGGAATAGACAGGTTAGTGAAGGGAGTGTCTGGTGTTCTGGCAGTGTTTTGGTGCTCATTGGGGGTTTGTTTTGCTGTGGGTGGTGGTGTTTTGGTTTGGCTTGTGTTTCACGGACTAACAAGATTTATGTGAGAAGGCTATGACAGATACAGAGGCAGCAGTGGTAGTGACCCAAGCAGCGGAAGACACAATGAAGATGACTGGATGTGGAAGCTGCAGCATATACATGATCCTGGAGGGGGTACATGAAAAGAGCTTTGTCTGCATGAAGTGACACCTGATAGAGCTGATGGAAGAAAAGATCCGAAAACTGGAGATGCAAGTGGGAACTCTGGCTGAGTTTATAAGGGGGTTCGAGCAGATGATGGAGCAAAGACATGAGGAGGCTGAAGGGAAAAGCTCGGACATGCAGATGGAAGCAGGACCAAAGAACTCTGAGGAGAGACTGCTGGGTGAGGAAAGTGGAAGTGGACGCATGTGACTAAGAGAACCAGGTAGAGGAAAAGACAGGCTAGTGAAGGAGAAATAGAGCTCAGGAACTGGTTTGCAGAGTTGGAAAATGAAGAAGAGGCACAGCAGGTGGTCACTGAAGGTGAGAGGGCAAGGAAGAAGAGAAGAGCAGCTAGTCCTATAGGAAGAGGGAAGAGCCAATGGAGATAACACCAAATATGAGCCCCAGGAGGATACGGGATGGGTTGCGGAGGATTGGCAGGGAGAATAGGAATCGAGAGGACTTGCAACCAGAGGGAACAGGGGATAGACCAAAGACTTGCACCATCACCAGGAAAAGCAGGTCTACATGATTGGGGACTCCTTACTGAGACTAGACACGCCTGTAATCAGAGCTGATCCAGAGAACACAAGGGTCTGCCAGGTGCTAAGATACAGGATGTGGACCTGAGGCTGAAGACGATCCTAATGGGAGCAGGAAAGAATCCACTGATTGCCCTTCATATGGGAACAAATGATACGGCTAGATTCTCACTGGAACGTTATCAAGGGAGACTAGACTAGGCTGGGGAAGACACTTAAGGAAATTGAGGCTCAGGTAATCTTCAGTAGGATTCTGCTGGTTCCTAGAGAAGGGCAAAGGTGTGACAAGATTATGATGATCAACAGATGGCTCAGGCAGTGGTGCTATAAAGAGGGCTTTGAGATGTATGGCCACTGTGTGGCATTCATGGACAGAGGACTGTTCCTCAGTATGGACTTCACTTGAGTAAGGAGGGAAATAGACATCTAGGATGGAGGCTGGCACAGCTGATTAAGAGAGCTTTAAACGAGGAATTTGGGGGAGATGTCCAGGTAATCTCCAAGCCGGATTTTAACATTGAGAGGGAAGAAAACGAAGTAAGAAAGGATACAGCCGTGGGTAAGAGAATGGACATAAGGAGGAAGGGTAGTGTAGATACCAGTTTAATAGGTGATACTGGCGGTAGAATGTATCTGCTTATCGGGTAAAGAATGTGAGCAAGGCCAAACAGTAAAAATTAAGATGTTTGTATACCAATGTGAGGAGCCTAGGTTAAAAAAAAAATGGAGGAACTAAAGTTACTGGTGCAGGAAGTGAAACCAGATATTATAGGGATAACAGAAACACAGTGGAATAGTAGTCATGATGGGAGTACAGGTATTGAAAGGTATGTGCAGTTTAGGAAAGACAGAAAAAAAAGGCAAAGATGGTAGAGTAGCATTGTACATAAATGATGAGGTAGACTGTAAAGAAATAAGAAGGGATGGAATGGATAAGACAGAGTCTGTTTGGGCAAAAAATCACATTGGGGAAGAAAGCTAATACAGCATCCCCTGAGATAGTACTTGGGGTGTGCTATAGACCGCTGGGATCTGATCTGGATATGGATAAAGATCTCTTTAATGTTTTTAATGAAGTAAACACCAATGGGAATTGCGTGACCATGGGAGACTAACTTCCCAGATATAGACTGGAGGACAAGTGCTAATAATAAGAACAGATTTTCCTGGATGCGATAACTGATCGATTCCTTCATCAAGTAGTTGCTGAACCAAGAGGGGATGTGTGGCAAGGCGATGACTCACTGGCATGGCGCCTCCTGCTGGTCGCCCTGGAATTAGCTCTTCCAGCCCAAAGCGCCCTCTGCAGGCCGGTGCCTTGCCTGCCACTGGCCCCCGTGTCCCTCCTGGACCCCGGTGCCCCTCTATGTCAGGGTTCGGCCCCAGCAGTAAGCCACAATCTAGGTCTCCTCACCCAGTGGAACCCTCAACCCTCTATCCCCATCTTGCCTCAGTGGCTACTGCCAGTCACCATCTAGCCCCCGCTCACTGGGGCAGACTGCAGTCTGTAAACCACTCATCATCGGCAATGGGGGTTAGGACCTGCTGCCTTTGCCAATCTCTGGGCTGGCCTTCTGCAGCCCCAGTACCTTTTCATAGGCCCTTTTCAAGGCCTGCTGCCTGAGGTTTTATTAGGCAGGAGCGCCCCAGTTCCCTCTGCCCTTCCCCAGCACTGATCCACCTCAGGTACCCTTCTCAGCTTGCAGTCAGGCAGGTTCTTGTCTCTCAGAAGCCAGAGAGAGAGACTCCCTTTTTGAGTTCCTGGCTCACAGCCCTTTTATAGGGCCAGTTGCGGCCTGATTGGGGTGTGGCCCCATATGTGGCTGTTTCTCCAATCAGCCTAGCTTTTTGCATCTGTAGCCCTCTCCAGGGCTGCTTTCATCCTGTTCTGTAGGAGTGGGGCAGCTGCCCCACTACAGGATGCCATTTTAAGATTTGGTTTTGGTGAGTTGTGAGGACCTCACAGAAGAAATGGTTGTAGGGGACAACCTTGGTTTGAGCAATCATGAGCTAATTCAGTTCAAACTAAATAGAATGATAAACAAAAATAGGTCTGTGACTAGGGGGTTTTGATTTCAAAAGGGTTAACTTTAAAAAAATAAGGACATTAGTTAGGGAAGTGGATTGGACTGAAAAACTTGTGGATCTAAAGGCGGAGGAGACCTGGAAATACTTCAAGTCAAAGTTGCAGAAACTATCAGAAGTCTGCATCCCAAGAAAGGGGAAAACACTCATAGGCAGGAGTTGTAGACTAAACTGGATGAGCAAGCATCTCAGAGAGGTGATTAAGAAAAAGAAAAAGCCTACAAGGAGTGGAAGATGGGAGGGATCAGCAAGGAAAGCTACCTTATTGAGGTCAGAACATGTAGGGACAAAGTGAAAAAGGCCAAAAGCCATGGGGAGTTGGACCTTGCAAAGGGACTTAAAACCAATAATAAAGGGTTCTATTGCCATATAAATAAGAAGAAAAAAAGAAAGAAGTGGGACCATTAAACACTGAGGATGGAGTGGAGATTAAGGATAATCTAGGCATGACCCAATATCTAAACAAATATTTTGCCTCAGTCTTTAATGAGGCTAATGAGGAGCGTAGGGATAATGATAGGATGACAAATGACGATATGGAGGTAGATATTACCACATCCGAGGTAGAAGCCAAACTCGAACAGTTTAATGGGATTAAATCGGGGGGCCTAGATAATCTTCATCCAAGAATATTAAAGGAACTGGCACATGAAATTGCAAGCCCATTAGCAAGAAGTTTTAATGAATCTGTAAACTCAGGGATTGTACCGTATGAATGGAGAATTGCTAACATAGTTCCTGTTTTTAACAAAGTTAAAAAGGGTGATCCGGGTAACTACAGGCCTGTTAATTTGACATCTGTAGTATGCAAGGTCTTGGGAAAAATTTTAAAGGCGAAAGTATTTAAAGACATTGAGGTCAATGGTAGTTGGGACAAAATACAACATGGTTTTACAAAAGGTAGATCATGCCAAACCAACCTGATCTCCTTCTTTAAGAAGGTAACAGATCTTTTAGACAAAGGAAACACAGTGGATCTAATTTACCTCAATCTGATATAGTTCCACATGGGGAATTATTAGCTAAATTGGAAAAGAACGGGGATCAATATGAAAACTGAAAGGTGGATAAGGAACTGGTTAAAGGAGAGACTACAACAGGTCATACTGAAAGGTGAACTGTCAGGCTGGAGGGAGGTTACTAGTGGAGTTTTGCTAGATTCTAAACATCTTGGACTGACCAGAGACACTGGATTTATGGCTTATCACAACAATCTGTAACCTACTTACCCCCCAGTAACTGGGGTGGTGTTAATAGGCACTTCGCCTTCAATGGTCCCTTGAGATGTGTGTTAACTTCTTACGCTAAACAATCTGTCACCGCTTGTATTTAGCTAAACCTGTGACTCTGAGTACACTTCTCAGACCTGAAGAGGAGCTCTGTGCAGCTTGAAAGCTTGTCTCTATCACCAACAGAATAAAAGATTACCTTACGCACCCTCTCTCTCAGGTGAATAAATGTTATTTTCAAGCTTTTAGAGCAGTGTTTCTCAACCTGCAGCCCGCTTGCGGACCAATCAGCACAGAGCTGCAGCCCATGCGACAGCCTCAGGGCCACAGAGGTAGTACTGGATGTGGCCCACAATGGTAAATAGGTTGGGAACCACTGTTTTAGAGTATTACAAGTATACAGGTTCCAAACCTACTCCCACTAAATTAAAGGGAGTTTTGCCATTAACTTTAAGGGGAGTAAGATTAAGCCAAATGAGTACAAAGAATGGATGAGAATCTCTTTTATGCCCCTTTTTAGAATCTAGTTGACCTTCTTCAGGAATTGTTGCCATATTGCAGAACCAAGTTTTGCTGTAATAAAGACATCTGCTCCCCATATTACCACATAAGCATGTCCTATAATCATGCTTAACAGTGTGCCTATAATTCATTGGTTCTAATAAATCCCATCACTCCTGCCAAAAGTGCATGTTATTCTATCTCCAAGGATCAAAGAGATTGTTACATATACAAAGTACATTATGAGTTTTGTAAACGTTAGGTAGAATTCTCACATTTAAAACACATTTCCAATCTGGAGTTCTCAGCTTGCCCACGAAGTTCTTCAAAAGCCAATATCATTTTCTAAAAAATAAAACATAGCAATAAATGTTCACAGACAAATGGATTTCCTATAATGAAAAAGGAATGTACATACCATTTAAAGATATGCAGTATTATAAGCCAATGGCAATGTTTCCAGATTAAAAAGTACATTGTTAAAACAGAGTTACAGTTGACAGTTATTCATTTAAATCAATATTATTAGAACACTGTAATTATTTTAAAAAACTAGAAATTCAAGTAATTCCATACTTAGATGGTAAGTTCTTTAGAGCAGGGACCTCTTTTTGCTAGCTATTTGGACAGTACTTAACATAATGGAGCCCTGGTGCACAACATGGGGTGCCTACGTGCTATCACAGTACAAATAATAAATAAAAGTCAAAGGTTAAAAAGACAAACATTTAACTTAACTATTTTAATATCAAATTCTCTACCCCAGATAAAAATGCCTCTCCCTTGTCATTGACAAATATTCAAAATTCTCACTACATCCCCACTGAACTTCAGAAAAAACTGAAGGTCAAATGTACTTTGAAAGACTCTACTAATGGTTTTACAATTACTTTGTTTAAAATACCGAAGTCCAGACAAAAAATGGTGCAAAAGAGCTTAATACCTCCCTAATCTTCCACACTTACTCATGTGTTCCTCCACAAAACATATTAAGGGTTTGTCTACACTATTGCTTAAGTTGATGTAACTTAGTCGTTCAGAGATGTGAAAAAGCCACCCTCGAGGGACGTAATCTCCATCGCCTTAAAGTGCCATATACACCATGCAATGTCAGCGGGAGACACTCTCCCGCCAACATAGCTTCCACCTCTCGCTGAGGTGGAGTAATTATGACGACAGGAGAGCGCATAGTGCAGAAGTGTAGACCAGCCTTAAGACTAAATTTTCACTCTACTTACTACGCTGTACTTAAAACTGGTGTATATTTTCAATTCCTATGTCATAATATAATTGTATTGCACCTTATAATGTTCATAAGCATGTTTTGTATGAACAAGTATATATTTTTCAAATAAAGTTCTTTAGGTTAAAAAAAACACCATCACCCGAATAGAACAAACTCTTATAATTATGTTCTTAAAAAAGACTTGGGCACTTGGCACCAGTAGCTGCCCAAGTGACAATGGAAGGGAATGCTGGGGAGACTGTGGGAATTTTTGTTTTATTTTTATGAGCAATCTATGTGACTCAGTTTTACTTTGTATTGTTACCCACTAGGTGCAAAGAGGTTAACTTCTCCCCAGGACACAGGAAGCGAGACATAAGTGAATGTCACCCTTGAGAGACAATGGGAGACCCAATGACTGAAAATTAACTTTTAACTGTCTGGGAGACAAGGAAGGCTGCATCTATAAGGAGCAACTAGAATGGTTTTTAAGACTTGCTGCTGCCCAGAGGAGCGAGACAGGGTCAGAGAGAGTGACACTAGGATAGATTTGAGGATGACATGGAACAGTGCACAGTTGTTTTCTGCCAATATAGACTCTGTTAAGTTTTCCATGATGATCTAAGGATTCTCAAATACAGTGTTCCAATTGACTAATAAATGCCGGCTTGTTATGAAAAGGCTACCTTCTGTCACTGCAAATACTGGTTATATTGCTCCCTAAAGTAGTGGAAGTTTCTAAAAGGAGTCTGCACTTGTTCAGACTTGCTGTAGAGCCACAGAGAAAAATCAAGAGTGCTGGCACCTAACGGCCCAGCCTCAGAGTTGTACAACTGTGGGTCTTACCTTGTAAAAAGCAAAGGGCTTGGCACAACATAGGTATACTCCAAAGAAACTGTATAAAGGCTGGGCTATGAGGATCCAGGGGTTTGGGTCCTCAGTTCTGGCAGGTCTACAACCCAAGGTTTGTTGAGTTTTTTGGTTTTTTTTGGGGGGGGGCCGCAGGGGGAGACCTGGGTCTCAGACAGTCCTTTGTCATCACCAGTGAAGACAGACAAAGCAGTACCTCACTAGTTCTAGAAGATCAGGACTCACAGGAAGGTCCTATTGGAATGCCCAAGGCCTAGTGCCATCTGATTGGCTCACACCCACTAACACCAGGAAGTGTCCCAGGCAGGGCTGTCTGAGCAACTGTGCAGACTCCTTGATGATGCTGCAACAGACCCCATTCTTCTCTGTCTTCTGCAATCTGCAGCCAACCTTGTTCCTAGTTCCACTCAACTCTTGTCCTGTTACTGATCCCTATCTTGCTCCTTCCCTTGCTCCTCAGTTCCTGCCTTGTTCCTGATCCTTGCTTCATCTCTGGTTCTTGCCCCTATACCTTGTTCTGACTAACATCCTTATCAATCCTGTCTGATCCCCAGCTTGTTTTCTGGCTCTGGACTCTGACCCCCAATTACCTATCTCAGCCTCTCCCATTAGGCTGGACCACCCACATCCCAGCTCCAAGCAAGGGCACTGAATCTCCTGTAGATCAGTGACAAATGTGTTTTGTATTTAGGAAAATCTCAGCACTCACATCAACTCAATTCAGCTGTTTAAATGTAGAGTATTTTGAAACCTCTTACAATCAATCACTTACCTCGATATTATTATTAAGTGCCATATATAGATGTCTGGTTTCTTCTCTTTCATGTTCATCTGTCAATATAAAAATATTTTGAACAAAATTTTACTTTTAAGATATACATAACAATACAGCAATAAATGTAATATATAAGGGCATACTAGATTCTACATATGTTTTTACAAAAAAGTTTTGCCCAAGCATTTCAATACACAGTGCATCAAGAATTAAAACATGGATATGGTGATCTTGCTTCTTCTCATCATTTTACCAAAATGTCTGCAAATGTTATGTAATGCAGAAAAAGTGTATTCTCCATCTAAGTACCATTCCAGATCAGTTTACATGGCTTCATTCTGAATTCCACTTCTTCCAGACAGAATGACAGGCTAGATGTAAATCCAGGATCAAACAGTATAAGCATATTATCATTTTTATTATTATAACAGATTCTGATACATCAATACACAGCGACAGCAGGAGTATCAAAGATGAATTGATAATTCCTTGAGTAGCTCCACTGAAATCCACTGTTTCACTGAGACTACTTGAGGAATAAGGAGGTCAAGTGATATGGGCACATCTTTATACATGCTAGTAGTGCCACATACAACTAGATAATTGAGCATTTATTTACTTCATGGATTGCCCCCTCAACCCAACCATTGTTAGTTGGCCAATTTCCAATAACCATCATGGCAGAAATGAGTCTTGAGCGGGTAGTTATTTTAAAGATAAATTCAAGAAAGGTGTTCCATATGTAAGAGATGGCATAGAAGAAAGTGTGAAGACATTTTGAGAAAAGCAGTCAAATGGACCATCAAGGCTGACAACGTTGGTAAAGACGAGGGAACGTGAGGCTGATGCGATAAATGACGACAAGAACAGATAACTAAGAAGAGGGAATGTTGTGAAAGGCCTCGAAGGTGAGAACAAAACACTTGAATTTGATGCAACAGAAAACTTGGTCAGCAAAGAGATTCAAAGAGATTTGTGTGATATAGTTAATGCAACAGGCAAAGATTATTATCTTAGCAGCTTCGTTTTGTATGGACTAAAGAGGGACGATGTTTCAGCTGTGCGAACAGAAAGAAAGGATCTTATTTCAGAAATGTTATGAAGGAAAATACAGCAGGATTTGCACGTGACATAGATGGTGAGCACAAGGGAGATAAAAGAATCAATGTGCGAGAATAACCAAACACACTGCTGTGGTAGCTAAGCACCTTACAAAAATGTCGTGGGTTCCCCATATAGTGTAATCAATACTGATTTTTGGTTCTGCCCTGTCTTCCATTGCTGTAGAAGGAAGAATATTTTTATATTTTTATTATTGAAGGAATGGTATGATGCAAGGTTTAGTCTTGCATTTTGTCCCATATGAGGCAAGATGCAGGTCATTCTTTCCTCTTGTGAAAAGAGGTTTCAAAGCCCTGAGACAACTCTTAAAAAACTTCTGCATCTTGCGCTTAAGACTTTCACTCTTGTAGCTGACAATACCATTGCTCCTCAGGAACACAGCGGTCATGAAAGATAATGGTCGACAACGGGGCTACTCACAGTAGTAAAGTTAAATGTGTAAATATGTACAGGATTGAGGCCAGAGAAACAGAGCAACTCTCCAGCAGTGTGGGTTCGGCAACATTGAGGGTTTTGAAGATTAATCCAGATCAAATACAAGATTATAGTTCTAAAGTCCCAATTCAGGAAAATACTTAAGCACATGCATAATTTTATGTACTTAAATTGAATTTAATGGGACTATTAAATTTACACATATGCTTAAATACCTTCTTGGATCAATGTATAAATGGGTAGCCAATGTAATGTACAGAATACTAGAGTGATGCATTTATTTTATTCTGCATTGTTTAGAAATCAAGCTGCCCCTAACAGGTCAATGTTGCTTCCGATGAATATGCCAAAGAAAAGGTTGGGAGACATAAATGTATAACCCTTTAACAACCTTGTTGCCTTTGGGGGAAAAAACCTCTGAAATTAAGACCACAAAACTAATAGCTATTAAGTCTATGGCTTATTTTCTACAGAAAACTTCATCTTAGTGAGATGAGCCATGCACAACTTACTCAAACTACACTAGAATCCTTGCCAGCAGAAAGAAAGCTTTTTCTCCCATGCAGCACTGTACATTTACAAATGTAAAACAATATCTAAATACTATTTACATTTGTTGGACTTCTCTGTGGATCGAGCACAGGTTTCCTTGAGCAGATTACATAAATGTCTTGTTGCACTGTTTCTGAAAGAAGAAATAGCTATTTTATTATTATTTACATAATATTACAGGGGTGCATAATATTTTGCAGATATAAAAATGACACGGTCCTTGCCTTGAGAACCTCTGCAATCTAATGTCTTTCTTGAGTGCAGTTAATTATTTAAAATTATAAAAAAAAAAAGTATTCAGTATGAAAAAAATTTCTATATTTTATTCATATTACTTACTCTTGTAGAAGATCTTTATTTTCACATATCTCATCTTCCAATTTCAAACTCAGTTTTTCATTTTCAAACTAATTTTAAGAGACACAAATAAAAAATTAGTTATTCAAAATACACTTATTATCTAGCTCCATTTCTTTTCAAATCTCACCTGATAATATATTTTTATGTGCTGTTAATTATACCTCTTATTTTTTCTCTCTGCGCTGTTATTTCAGTCTGACTACAAATATTTAACTCTGAATCCTGTTTTGTGATATAGTTTGTATGAAAGAGGGAATAAACATACCAAGTTTCACTGTACTCTTTTTACAAGTTACACAGAAGCTTCATTTCCACATGTTAATTACACTCTTATTTTTTCTTTGTATATATTAACTCCCTTTTTTCTTTCAAAACAAATATTCATTATTGAGAGGATAAGTTTTTACATTTTAAAATTAAAAAGTGAAGTTTTGCTTGTAAAAAGGTGAAGCTATTGGATCAATTAGACCTTCACATTTTTTTCCACATGAGATTAATTGCTTAAAATATTTTTGTGAGCTGTGAATCATTATTAAATTATATCAGAAATCCAAATTATATTTGTTTACTCAGAAAGTTTTTATTCTTAAAAATATATTTTGAAGTATACTAGACAGAAACTTGCCTGTAACTCTTGAATAGCTTTACGTTGTGCTTCAATAATCTTTTTATTTTCTTGCAATTTTTTCTCTTTCTGCTTCAGTTCAGATTCTACTGTCACTTTCCACCTCCTGATCTTTTCAGCCTCTTTGTAGAGTTTTGAATAAAGCTCATGCATTGTCTCTATATTCTATTGGAAACAGGTTTCACAATTTAATCTGAAATGCCGTTTAATTAAAAATATTCTACATGTCTCTAAGAAATATCATAAGAATTCATATTTCTTTAATAAATTGCAAAGCAAGCTGCTCTAGGGACCAAAGTTTAAACTGATTAAATTTGGTAGCACCACTGATGCATTATTCTGAATGCTTACAGCAGCCACTAAAAACCATTGTGTACCAATTTGTTTCATGGAATAAGAAATAACAAAAAAGGAATAATTACAATACAATAAAAATAAGGGAAAATTATCCTAACATACTCAGATCTTCTAACACAGCTGAAGGCAAATCCTGGCAGTCATTGATGATTAAACAAGGTCAAATCCAGGCCTCAGTAAAGTAAACGGGAGTTTTGTTATTAATTTCATTAAGGCCAGGATTTCACCCACTAGGTTTCCCATACCAAGTTCCAATGCCCAAAAGTCCAGACATTGGGAGTGAAATCAGTAGGACTTCAGAGAGCATATCCAAGAATTCCTGTTTTTTCTGCAGTAGAGGGTCTTTATGTGCTGTTAATTATATCAGTCAATTAAGAACTCTAAAAAGAACTGTAGAGCACCACACAAGAAATGTAAAAAGTGACAAAAAGCCCTATGGCACCTTATAGACTAACAGAGGTATTGGAGCATAACCTTTCGTGGGTGCATCTGACAAAATGAGTATTCACCCACGAAAACTTTAACTGGGGAAAATGGGCTGAAAGTACAGTACTGTAATTCAGTTTTTCAGTAGTTCATGCTAGTAAATTATTTGGTGTTTCCATAGATTGTACTATGTAGAAGTGGAAGGCTGTTTAATGGCACTAGGTATGGCCTAGGACTTTGGAGACCAGAGTTCAATTCCCTCCTCTGCCGCAGACCTTCTCTGTCATTCAGTGGCTGTACCTTTGTTTCCTCATGTGTTAACCATTAATTGCCTACCTTACAGAAGCATTGTGAACAGTGCCGTAACAAGGACAAGGTGAGTGAGGCATTTGCCTCAGGCATGCAAAGCGAAGAGGTGCAGCTCTACTGCCCAAGTGGGGCGGAGGGGGAAAAAAAAGCCGCGATCAGCGGCGCTTCGGCGGTAGCTCTACCGCCACCACTTCTTTGGCAGTAATTCAGCGGCAGGTCCTTCCCTCCGAGAGGGACACAGGGACCTGCCGCTGAACAATGACTGAAGCAGCAGCGGAAATTCGGCGGCAGGTCCTTCCCTCTGAGAGGGACTCTGGGATCCACCCCTGAATTGTCACCAAAGAGCCTGGAGCCGGCCCTTTCCTCAGGTGCAAAAATTCCTTGTTATGGCTCTGATTGTGAGGATAAACACATTAAAAATTGTGAGATGCTGAGATACTAGATTCATAGTTTGTACACTTAACTGACCTCTTCTTCTACCCCAGGCAAAAAATTTATTTTCTGTGAAACAGGATCTGAAAAAGATATTTTGATAAGTATTTTTTCTAAATAAATTTGTATAACATATAATATAATAGCTTAAAACTAGGCAAAACATTACAATATTTAGAAATGTCTTCTAAGAAGACATTAAAAAGTGAATAAACTAGAAACTTTAAATTTAAAGAGACTATTGTACAAGATGATGTAATACCTTTTTTGGCCTTACCTGGATCTGTGACTTCACCATGGCTTGGTGTACTTGTCATTACAAAAGGCAAACTAAAATAATCTTCTGTGCACTTGTTAAAAACCTGGAAAATTTTAAAAATTAGTTTGCTAAGGTATATCTGAAGACTGGGAGTGCCAAACTGAGAACAATACTATAGCTAAGGCTCTGTTCAAAATTTATTTTTCATTCCCTCTAACATTCTCAGAAAACGTGTAATGAAATTTCACAACCTAAATCTTACCTTATAAATCAATTTTTTCATTTTTAGAAAATACCACAGAAATCTGATGAGTATACCTGATCTCAAATGCTTTTAAAAACTGAGCATATCTGGAACTGATCAGTACTTGAATAAGAGACCCCAATAAGAAAAAAGAATATGTTGAACCTATGTATACTTATGCGATAGACAATTAAGGGTGTCCAGGCCTCAACTAGCACTAATGACTGACAGAACATGAAATAGTTCATAATCCAATTGCTTTCAGTGGGACTATTTGTCAAGTAAGGTACTATTCAGGGTGAATAAGGATATCTGAATATAGCCCTGACATTTTATAATCCTTGGATCATTTTCTGTATTCTAAATTATCCACAATAGGTTTTGCAATTTTTATTTCTCGTTGGCTGAATATCTATATTTTTTCTGTCGTTCTCAAATTATTGTAGCTTTCTGTAAAAAAAACAATATTGGGGGGGATGGAATTTTTCATTCTTGTTCTTAGGCCAAATATTACCATTTTTGGAAATTCTGGTAACATTATTTTTAGTTGTTTTGAAGCTACAGTTAGGCTTGGAAGGATTATATTATCAGTAAGTGTCAATTTCAGTATACACACACAAACCAACTAAAAAAAATATTTCCACCTATAATAAATCAACATTGACAAATAGGCAAAGTAAGAAAAATGCTGCTTATTTGTTTGATTTAAGGATTTTGTATATTTCTACATGAGATATCGATAATGTTTTAATGGCTATAAATCTTTAACTTCTTGACTTTCAACATCTATTGTGACTAAATATTTACCGTCTAACCCCTTAGTTTCCCACAACTGTGAAAATTTAAATCTATAAAAACTGAAAAAAATGCTGAAAACTAATCATTATTATCCATAAAAATTATTTAAAAAAATAAACAAACCAAATTCTGCCAAGCCTAACTACAACTATAATTCTCCCTGCAGCTTTCAGAGTGCAACAGGAGTAACCTTCCAGATACACATACACCCAATAATACATGAGTTTTCAACCTTTTTCTTTCTGAGGCTCTCCTCTTCCCCCTCCCATGCTATAAACATTTCATGGCCCACTTGTGCCACCACAAGAGTTTTTCAGTAGATTAATATCCAGGGGCGGTGTTAGGGGGTAGCTAGCAGCACAATTGCCCAGGACCTCATGCCACAGGGGGCCCCCCTGCAAAACTAAGTTGCTCAGGCTTCAGCCAGGAGCACAGGGGCTCAGGAGTCCGCTTTCTGCCCTGGGCTCCAGTGAGGCTAACACTTGTCCTGCTCTTTGGTTTCTTTTGGCAGAGGCCCTGAAACCTGCTCACGGCCCCCTCAGTGGCCCTGGACTCCTGGTTGAAATTGGGTTGCCAACCCTCCAGGATTGTCCTGCCGTCTCCAGGAATTAAATATTAATATTCAATTAAATAGTCATGTGATGAAACCTCCAGGAATAGGTCCACCCAGAATTGGCAACCCTAGATGAGAACCACTGTAATAAAAGTACTTCAATTAGGCAGGTCTAGAGCTTCAATTTAGAAGTTACGCTTCACAATAAGACACGAATATTTCTTGACAAGGGCCCTGAACTGATCTCCAAGAACGTGACTTGGAGCAACAGCAGAGGGGTGTTATGACACTGATCTATGACAGGGCAGAGCCATTTCTCCCTCACCGCACTGCACTAAGTGTAACCCACAAACCCTGCAGGCGGAATACAGCTGGGGAAAGATGGCCCCACCCGCCGCTGTGTCCCCACAAGACGCACGCCCCGCCAGCGGCAGGAAGGGGGGGGGGGCATGGACTGGTCTTGCGTTTCATTCACAGATGAATGTTCTCCGCACTTAGCCGCTGTACGCCCTCACGCGGACCGTCGTCTGCGCCCCAAACCAGCCATTTTGTTCGCAGCGGCTTCACCTGACAGGATCCATCCTCCCTGGCGCTCGCTTGAGGTTTCACCGCAGACACTTGGCTGCTGCTCAGCCTGGGTGGCACGAACAGTTTAAAGGGCTTTTCTTTCTCCATGTCCCCAGGCCCAGCAGCATGAGAACCAGGGTCCCAAAGGCACAGGGACCGCGCCCCGCCGCCGCTTCCCCGGCCCCTCTCCTCAGCGCAGCGGTCGACTGCCGCGCGAGCCAGAGGGAGACGGAAAAGGCGGGAAGCGCGAGCCAGCCCCGAGGCCGGCGGGCCGCGCGCAGGGACAGCTGGGAGGGGGGGTCCCTGGCCGCGCGCTGTGTGACACGAGCTGGCAGCAGCCTGGCCCCAGGCGCACGGAAGCTCATCGGGCTGTCCGCCGGCGGGGGACGGCTCATGTGGGGCAAAAGAAACCGGGACGCCCCCTTCACACCTCAGCCTTGTTCGGAAACAGATTGACCCCGAGGCTGGGGCCATCAGGGTGGTTCCCCGGGGCCTGCCCTGAGAGAGGCGTAGTGGTCAAATACAGCAGCCTCCTCTGCTCCCCTATTCAGGGCCTTGCAGCAACTCCCCTCAGGGAAAAGGTGGCTTGGAATCCCTGCCAGCCTCACACCTTCTCCCTGGGATCTGAGGGTTTCTCTGGGCCACCGGTATCATTTGTCATGATCAGTAATCTTCAGGCCAACTTCTGCTCTTGGTAATACCTGTGTAAACCTGATGCCTTCAATTCTATGCCAATAATGTCTTGGCCTCTGTATTTTCTTAAATTATCATCCGGTTGCACTTGTCTTAAAGGCTTCTGGCTTTGCACAGGTGGAATGGAGAGTGTAATTTGATCAGTGGACTCTTACTGGTGATAGTCCATAAGGAGGAAAGAGCCCTTGTGGATTCTCAAGGTGAGATATGACAAAAATCTAAAACAGGGTTGGCAACCTTTCAGAAGTGGTGTGTCAAGTCTTGATTTATCGCTCTCATTTAAGGTTTCACATGCCACTAATACATTTAAGCTCTTTTAGAAGGTCTCTTTCTACAAGTGTATAATATATAACTAAACTATTGTTGGATGTAAACAAGGTTTTTAAAATGTTTAAGAAGTTTCATTTAAAACTAAATTAAAATACAGAGCCCACTCAGACCAGTGGCCAGGACCCGGCCATTGTTAGTGCCGCTAAAAAACAGCTCGGATGCCTCCTTTGGCCATAGGTTGCATACTCCTGATCTAAAATGTATGCATACCATATTTATTTTTATCTAAACAGCAAACTAGAGTGGGACATCACTGAAAGGTAATAAACATGGAAATCTCCACCTATACTTGTTACAGACCTACTTTTCAGGATAGGACTGCACTTTAAATTACCTTTAAAAATAGGGAGGAGAAGAAGAAATGGAAACAAGTAGGGAGGAAAAAAGATTAGGAGGAACAGCTCCCTTCACTTATTTTCTTCTATCTCCATTTCCTTTTTTGTCCTAATAGTCTTCACTTGGTCTGATGTGTTTGTTTCATATTGTTTGTTTCACCTGTTCCCTTCATTCCTTTAGTCTGAGGCTGTGGTGCCTCAAAGCTTTACATATTATCTTATTCTCCACTCCTTTTAGTCAGTGTAACAGAGTGTAGGCTACAGAACAGTCATACCTGAGGCACATAACTTACAACTGTAAGTAGTGTAATTGTGTTGTTAGAGCACTCCTTTGGCGCTTCCTAAATCCATACAAAATAAGTCTCAAACTATACTGAAAAACACTAGTAGTATGTATATAGGGCAAAAACTTATATAATTTCTGGAAAAAGATATATAAAACTTAAATTTAAGGTATTAAAGATATATCTTTAGTCTGTGGTCACTATTTGCATTATAATTCAAAAGGGATGAAAGAGCCACAGGCATGATGGTTTGATTCAATCTGTCTATGGCTAATAGATGAAAGTATTCATACATGGTTTTTAATCTGCCATATGAAAATATTTTAATGACAAAACAGGTGCTAATTAACATTGCCAGAATATTAACAAACCTTGAAAACATTATCAAAGAGTCAGCTGCCCCTTAAGTATCATGAAACTTTATTGGAAAAAAAAAACCATTCCAAAATGAAGCTAGACAAGTGTCTGGAGTAAAGAAAATATGATTAGGTGCAATAGCAAACTCATTGTGGGAGGAGATGCACACCAGCTGCCTGATCCTCTTTCACATTTGTTATGTTTTGATTCTGTTAAAAAACAAAAACACTAAGAAGTCAGGTTTTTATAATAATCCTGAGATTAAACTATTTGAAAGTTCACATTCATTCTATGGTGAGAAATGTTTAATGGCCGTGTAGAATGTTTCTAATACATAAGATTTTATTATAGTCTTTATATACCCATCATCTCTTTATTCCTCTCTTTTTCATAAGATGGGGGCACTAACTGACTCTCTGGAATTCTACCCACACACAGTTATAGGCAGTTCCCAGAGTGTGACTGGATGTAAATTTCCAATGGGAGCATGTAATTTTCTAAAACTGTTTTAAAAAAAAAAAAACCTCAACAAATTATTCCCCTTTATAGGCTAGATCAGGGGCTGGCAACCTTTCAGAAGTAGCGTGCTGAGTCTTCATTTATTCACTCTAATTTAAAGTTTCTTGTGCCAGTAATACATTAACATTTTTAGAAGGTCTCTTTCTATAAGTCTATAATATATAACTAAACTATTGTATGTAAAGTAAATAAGATTTTTAAAATGTTTAAGAAACTTCATTTAAAATTAAATTAAAATGCAGAATTCCCTGGACTGGTGGCCAGGACCTGGGCAGCGTGAGTGCCACTGAAAATCAGCGTGTGTGCCGCCTTTGGTACACGTGCCATAGGTTGCCTACCCCTGGGCTAGATTCTATTCACTTGTGAGGTGGTACATCCATGCAACAGCACTCCTTCTGGTCAAGCATGGCACAGCCCTTGGGTGCACAGCCTAGCAGTCCTGATGCCCAGGAGTCTGAAAACCCTTTCTTCACTCACAAGTTTGTCAGTAGGGGTACCCAAGACCACCCACTCCACAGGGTTCCAGCTCAGAGCCCTCAAGCTAGATAAACAGGATCAGGATTCTTCACCAGACAGTGCCTTGAGCTCCTTCCTATCTTCCTCTGGATCTCTGCAGGCTCTCTTACCTGTTGGTCAGTTCATCCCCTCCTGGGCTGTTGTCTTTGGGCAGCTCTTTAGTAGCTTGCTGACAGAAGCTTCTTTCTCTAGCCTGCTCACTCCTCTGGCAGCCACCCCACCTTTCTGCTTCACAGCATTTTTATCCTCCCAGCTGCTGTGAGACTGCCAATCAGCCGTGGCTAGCAGTGCTTGTACTAACCCTTTGGTTGCAGACCTAGCATGGGGTACATCCACGCCATGACAACCTCACATAAGTAGTTCCATTGATTCTGCTCTTCTGAGTAAGAGGAGGATTTCACTCTTCATAGTATTCTGCCTCCAACATAATCTATCATGATGCTATGTCTGTTACAGGAAAAGCATGCTGCTGGAGTCCTTGTATACATTAAGGAAATGGGATATATAACCTGTGCTGGGAGATGGAGCAGACTCTGGAACAGCACATGCCAGCAGTAGAACATTGATCTCAACCGCTCCAGAATGTGGCCATTGCTGGAGAAAAGTCACATTCATCTCCACTGTATTTCCATTTTCTTTAATGAAGTTATACAACAAATGAATTTGAGTGCCTCCAATTGAGACTGGTGTATTGAAAAAGAATCGTCAAATCCATATAGGAATCTTCTACCCCATTATAGTCATGATAAATGTAACAGAGAATTCAAGCATTAATGTAGACATCCTCCATAAAACTTGCACTATGGCTGGTAGGCAAAACTCCACAGAGTTAAATCCTGGTCCCACTAGATTCAGTTGTTATTTTGGTATTGACTTCAGTGGGGACAGGATTTCACCCATAGTAGGTAAGAAAAAAGACCTACATTGCTGAAATTGAAAAGGTATATTTTATGCCTTTCTGCTTTGGAGAAACCATTCCAGAGTAATTCATGTGCAAAAATATGAGCACTATAATCCTGCGAGGGTCACATTCAGGTGACAATTTATGCACCCAGCCTTCCCAAGATTTTGAAAGTTTTAATAACATTATACTTGCAGTGTCCATCTGGGCCACTGAATCCTTTTTCCTACTTTTTCTGGGACCTTTTGGACATACATACTACCCACTGGATTATACATCTGGCAAATTTCCCAACATGGTTACATAATTTTTGCAAGGAAAATGTTGCACAAGTTGAACAGATCCCAGGAAATTAACTTTTCAGTCTAATGGCATGGCAATATTAAAATCATAGTACCTAAGTAAGAGCAGACTACAACTTTGCATGGGGGATTAGATTTTTTGTGTTTTTAAATGAAGGATCTGCTACTGTATTTTTCCTGGGGACTCAGTTCAAACTGTGAACCTGATTTAAATCCTACTTTGTTTCCCATTTGTGGTAATAAAGTTTAAGATAAATTTTATATATTTAATATTGGATCACTTCAACAGAGCATGACTTGTGCATCCAATATTTATTTTAAATATAGATTATTACTATAGATATTAAATATAATATTTTTGTTGAAGAAGACACTGCAGCCATATAAAATAAAAGTGAAAATTTTAGTATGTTTTTATAAAAGTAAGATGTTTCTGAACAGTTTGCATTTCTGCAAGTTTAAGGAAAATCAGCCATTTGTATAACAGTAACATAGGTTAGTTCAATGCAAATCCCAAATTTCACAGAGTAAAGAGGTCAGTTTGGGGTCTTTTGTCCTCCAAGTTACTAGCACTTCTGAATGGTTGTGATTGAGGGTCCTGAGTTCGGTAAGCCTCCCTATCAGGCGTGCAAAATGCTGTGGATCTTCTGGATGATAAATTTTTGAATATTTGTACAAAATACCTAAAAGGGGTTCTTGGAGTTTTTCCACATGTTGTTTGTTTTTTAGGAGTGGGCGATCTGCAAAACAACAATAGTATATTAATATAATTTTGGACCCAAATCTGATCACTTTATTTTCTCTGAGTAGTCCCATTAATTTTGGTGAGACTACTCATTTGAATGATAACAGGATTTGACATAAATGAAAGGCATAAAATGAAATGCAATGACTAGTGAAACTGAATTCTCAAGAAATATTATACATTGAGGAAAAAGTATAGCAAAGCAAAATAAAACCTAATAGTTACACATTTCTTCTTCTTAGGACAGTGGCTTGAGCATATTTGATTTGAAAGTGATCAGTTAATTTTTTAAATTTTTTTTTAAATTTGTATATGTAGCATAATTACTTCTTCATTAATCTGAAAGTTTACCTGAAAAAAACACAATAGTTGCTACAAGTAGGGCATATTCCGTCTCAGTCACATTAAGTTCTCCCATGCTTCTGTAGAAGTAAAATAGCGCAGTGATAAACTCCTCAGTGATACCTTTAAAAATGAAATCAAGCTATTGAAAAATCAATCCAGGAGCAAACTTGTGTTGCCATTGTCAATTCATTTTCTCAAAAACTTTGAGTAATTTTAAAATCCTCAAACTATTTCATCTCAAAATTATTAGCAAATTTAGTAAAAGAATGATGATTCTTGAGGTATTGAGGGCTCATCTACCTGTGGTAGTTGTGGAAGTTGGACTCTCTTTACTGTGAGATATTTCCATGGAATAAATAGAGTTTTTATCAATGTCTTGAACATGACAATACACAGCATGATCAGAAAACCTTACATGACCTAGATTAAGGAAAACAATATTAAAATTCCACTTCTGCATTTAATTTCACTCTGTTTAAATACTGGGTTGCAAATGCTTTGCAAATGATTCCTAGACAAGAGTGCACTATTTGTAAATCCAATACAGGGGATACACAGTAAAGTTCACATACCTTCCCCCACCCACCCAATACTCTGTTGTATAAACATTCCAGAAGCACTGCTATCTCTTTGGGGCTAATGAGAGGCAAGAAAGTTATTTGTTGGGGCCTTTTAAAAAAGTGAAGGGTAGGTGGACATTATTATCAAAGCTATTATAAGAAAAACCCTTCTATGCTTCAGTGACAAACCCATTTAGGTGCAATGTCCAGAGGAGCCAGGCTTGCTGAAAAAATAAGTCAACAGATACGAAACTGTTTGAATTCAGACAACTGTTAGCATTAAAACTTACTTTCACTCACTGATGACTGGCATTCATTAGCTCTTTGATTATAGATCTGGGCCGAACGCAAAAACATTGCTTCCACCGTTGAACCTTTTAACAGTGCAATCTGGTCATCATTGGCTAAACTTTCAAATCCTGTATTCAATAAGATTCAAAATTAGGGGTGGCTGTTTGGCCTCAGGCTACCAATATAAGTTACCAAAAATGATTAGTCTCTCGCTTTAAGAGACAGTAGGAACCGTAGTTGCATCAAAGGCAAGATCCTTGTACCAAGCAGTAAAGGAGCAATCACAGCTAGCAAAGTCTTGTGGTCTTTCTAGATATTTCATATTTACATAGGAATTGATATCATGGATCAGACCAGTGATCCATCTAGTCCACCATTCTGTCAATGACAGTGGCCAATACTAGAAATTTCAGAGGAAGGTGCAAGAAACAATTTAGACAATTTTGGAATAACCTGCTCTGCAGCCAGAGGGCTTATATCCTCTACATTTGTTATCTTGTCTGGTGTAACTGTGGATGTTCTGTTTAGCCACAGACATGTACTTACCTCTTGGTCTCCTACAAGAGCAAAGGGACATTCAGTTAAATTGCAAGGATTTCTTAATCCTGATCAGCGCAGGTTTACTTAACAGGGTGGTAAACATTTCTGTTTTTCCACTAGTGCTACCACCAGTGAAGCTGTACCAGTGCTAGATAATTAGTGTGAAAATTCCTGCTGTAGACAAACCCAATATCTTTTGACAATGAGTTCTACAAATTAATTGTACACTGTGTAAAAAAAAATGTCCTTTTATCGGTTTTAAATGTATCACCTTTCAACTAAATCAAATGTTCCCTTGTTTTTGTATTATAATAGAAGATGAATGGTAGTGCCTGATTTGTCTTCTCTACACCATTCATTATTTTATTATAGTGTACCTCTTTTATTTTTGATACATAAAGTAACTTCACTTTTTGCTGTGACAAAGTGAAACAGAGTTCAGACAATAAGATGAACAAGAATTCACTTGAGACAACATTTCTAATTGTATATTTTTGAGAAAATATGGCTCTATTACTGCATATTGTATATTGTCTGATTTTTGGATTTGGAAAAAAGAGTGGTGAATTGTACTGTTATTGAAGCGAAATGTGTCATATATGTTGAGTTGGCTTCTTGAAAGACAGAACAAGGAACTGCTTCTTTGTTTTTCAAATGCTAGTGAATTAATGGTCTTCCTAATTGTCATTTGCTGTGGTGGTGTAGCTGTGTTGGTCCCAGGATTTGAGAGAGACAATGTGGGTAAGGTAATATCTTTTAGTGGACTAACTTCTGTTGGTGGAAGGAACAAGCTTTTGAGTTTCACAGAGGTCTTCCTCAGGTCGAGAGAAGATAACCAGAATGTCCCTAATTATTAACATTTGCAAATAAAATTAATAATGAATCAATTGAATAGTTTTTCTGAAATGTGTATCTTTTCTCAGAGTATGCATGCCACATAAATAAATGTCCTTCTCTTAGAGTAAGGCTAAATTATACTGCTTGTGGTGAAGAGTTTGTTAAATTATTTTATAAAGTTACCTGGTAGTCTCTTTGTGAAATCCACTAGTACTTGCACATGAACAACTGCTGTCTCTGAGAGCCGCAGAAAACTCTCTTCAGGGTTTGCAGTTTCCTGCAGCTGAGTAAAAGAAAGAAAGCAAGATTAGAAACATTTGGTATTGCCAAAATACACTGCTAGAATGTGAAAAAATAAATATAACAACATTAATTAATATCTCTGTATTGTGGCCTGTCCATTCTGAACACGTACAAACTTCTTTGCTTCCTCTAGGGGAATTGTATATTTTTGATGGGCTGCTACAATGTGATCAATAAGTTGATGTTCCACTGGAGTTAGTTCCATCCTCTCTTGCATCTTTAAAAAAAAGAATCAGATAAATGACAATACATATGTGTTAAGGTAAAAATAATGTGTTATAATGAAAAGATACACTTTAAATAGGTAAAATCTCCCACTTTTCCAGGTCTAGTTGTGGATGAAACAAGCTTGCTGTTTACTCCCTCATCTTCCACCTTGATGCTACAAAGGAAACTGCTCTTCTGCTTGAAATTCTTTCGGAGTCGTTTTGATTTACACTGGACTTCAGTCAGCAAACCTGTAAGATATATAATTCTGTATCAAAGTATTTATTAAAGTTCAAATACCTGTACTGTTCAAAACAAGTCCTTGTGTTATTATGCAGACTTTAAAAGTCTGGCACCTCAGTAGCTTATCATCTATATGGAAAGCAGCTTCCTACCTATGAATGTTCTCAGATAACAGGTAGTTCCAGGTTCTGCCTATGATGGTAGCAACATAATGTGTTTTGTCAGTCAGCTCCTATCAATAGCCTAGATGTGGGCAGGGGTCAAACAGTCTGACGTCACATTCTCTTAACCTAGGCTCTGAACCATATGAACATAAGGGTTTCACATGAAGAATGAACATGGGCAAAATTTATTTTTTATCTTTTTGTAACATGAAAGAGCATTAAACACGCTTATGGAGATCAGTCACAGTTCACCACCTTTAGCTATCTCTTGATGGCAATTCCATAGATCCTTCTCTGATTCAGTTCAGGTGCCTGACACAGCAATTCTAGATCACAAGTAAGTCTGCATCACTTTAGAGAGGATATTTCCCAAATACTGATGACCAATATGGGTGGAAAAAGAAATACCACAAATGCTCTGAACCTTCCAAAGTTAAAACTTCCTAAAGCAAAATAAAGAAACTGGCTTTGGAAAATAGTATACCGGAGAATTTGTTGCAGTTGTAAGGAGCAGTGGAGCACTTACACTCTGCCAACATTCCCACAGCCTTACACTTCTTCAGGCGACACTCCTGACACTTCCTCCGCATGTACATGTCCATTTCACAGTGGCCACCATTCTTGCATCTATATATTGCATTTTTGGTAATACTACGTCGAAAGAATCCTAGAAACAAAATATATTTTGGATGATGGGAAGGAATCTAAGGAATCTTTGTAATTCCACTCAGTTATTTAAAGAGTTACTGTATGATGTTTCTACAATGAAAGGATCAGATAGATGACATTTTAATATTTTTTAACAATCTAATAATCATTGATTACTTTTGTTGCTGTTTTATGCCTAATATTAACCAGTGCTTGACCAAGGTAACTCCCTTTCACTCTTTCTAGTGACAGGCACCTTACCAATAACAAGAGGGATCTATTAAAAGAGGCAGAGAATCCAGCATAACCCCCCTGCCCCAATTTTTAAGTAATGGCTCAAACCATATTCCAAGTAAGAGGTCTAACCAACACTCTAACACTTGACATTGTAGTTCCAAGAAAACTGAAATGAGCAAATAATATAGGTCTGATAGAGGCTGAGAACACAGCACAGGCAACATGTTTAGCAGCTTGGAAGAGGGGTGAACAATGAGGTGGCAAATTTTGCAGATGATACAAAATTACTCAAGACTGTTAAATCCAAAGCTGACTGCAAAGAGTTTCAAAGGGATCTCACAAAACTGGATGACTGAGGAACAAAATGGCAGATGAAGTTCAGTGTTGAAAAGTGTAAAGTAATGCACATTGGAAAGCATAATCCCAACTAGCATAAACCCAGGCATAAACCCTATAAAATAGGCTATAAATTAGCTGTTACCACTCAAGAAAGAGATATTGGAGTCATTGTGGATAATTCTCTGAAAACATCCATTCAGCGTGCAGCAGCAGTCAAAAAAGCTAATAGAATGGTAGGAACCAGTAGGAAAGGTATAGATAATAAGACAGAAAATATCATAATGCCACTATATAAATCCATGGTACACACACACTTTGAATGATGTGTGCAGTTCTGATTGCCTGTGATGGGATGTACTCCCCACTCCGGCCTTGAAAGAGTTGAATTAGGCCAGGTAGGCCCAATCAATCAATTAACCAGCAAATGGGAGAATTACACTGTGTGGAGGCTGCCAATGAAAAGGAAGCTGTGAGGGAACAGGCAGGAGACCAACAACAGTGTGGGAGACAGCAGGGAGGAAGCCTGGTAAGAAGTAGTCCAGGGAAGTCCAGACCTTAACTGCTCACTATAGGGCCCTGGACTGGAACCCAGAGTAAAGGGCAAGCCTGGGTTCCCCTATCATCTACTGCAGAGTGGTATTGCTGGGGGGGCAGTGAATGGAAGACTGCCTGAGTTACTGCAGCAGTGATATAGTCAGGAAAGTGGGCATAAGGACTGCCTGACGCTGCTTGTGCAGGGGAACTCTGACAGACCCCCTGGAAGGGGAAATCACAGTGTGACCTGGCCACACTGCGAAGTCACAAAGCAGCCATACTATGACTCAGGGCTTGGCTACACTGGAGAGTTGCAGCGCTGGTGGTGGGTTTACAGCGCTGCAACTTAGTAACTGTCCACACCTGCAAGGCACATCCAGCTCTGCAACTCCCTGGCTGCAGCGCTGGCTGTACACCTGGTCTGCTTGGGGTGTAACGATTGCAGCGCTGGTGATGCAGCGCTGCTCATCAAGTGTGGCCACTAAACGTGCTGTTATTGGCCTCCAGGGTATTAGGAGGTATCCCAGAATTCCTGTCCACAACAAACCGGAAGAATGGCTGAACTCCAAGCTCCCTGGAGCAACTTATCTAAAAAACAAACACAGCTGCTCTTTGCTCCGGCGAGCGACGAGCGGAGGCAGGGGAATTGCTTTGGAATGTTCACAGCTGTTTGCTTGAGGAGAGAGGGGAGTCCGTGTTGAGCAGCTGCTTATGTGGTCTGAAGGCTATTTAGGAGTGCATAATTTGCATTTAGTGAATAAGAGAGGGGTGGAGGAAGGGGTCAAAACTTTTAAAATGATTGAAGGTAGGTGCTGTGTATCTTCCAGTCCTTAGAACTTGCAAGGCAGGGAACTGAGAACAGTGTCAGCTCCAAAAATCCACTCTCTGTCTCCCCCACACTCCCTGTCACACTCCACCCCACTCCACCCCCCTGTTTTGAAAAGCACGTTGCAGCCACTTGAATGCTGGGATAACTGCCCACAATGCATCACTCCCAACAGCGCTGCAAATGCTGCAAATGTGGCCACGCTGCAGCGCTGGTAGCTGTCAGTGTGGCCACACTGCAGCACTTTCCCTACACAGCTGTACAAAGACAGCTGTAACTCCCAGCGCTGTACAACTGTAAGTGTAGCCATACCCACAGTGAGCAGGAGAAGAGCTGCAACAGTGGAATAGAAGAAAGGGGGTAATCCCTAGAATTGCCAGAAGGGGGTGCCACTCAGTGATGAGTAGGTCACCTCGTGACACTGCTCCCTCTCAGAAAAGATACATTAGAATTGGAGAAAATACAGAGAAGGGCAACAGCAATGATTAGGGGTACGGAACAACTGCCATTTGAGAAGAGATTAAAATGACGGGGGACTGTTCAGTTAGAAAAGAAATGACTAAGGTGAGATATGATAGGGGTCTATAAAATCATGAATGGTGTGGAGAAAATGAATAAGGAAGTGTTTTTTATCCCTTCACATAACACAAGAACAAGAGGTCACCCAATGAAATTAATAGGTAGCAAGTGTAAAAGAAAAATAAGGAAGTATTTCTTCACACAATGCACAGTCAACCTGTAGAGCTCATTGCCAGGGAATTTTGTGAAGGCCAAAAACATAACTGGATTTTTAAAAGGATTAGCTAAGTTCATGGAGGATAGGTCCATCAATGGCTACTAGCCAAGTTGGTCAGTGATGCAACTCCATGCTCTGGGTGTCCCAAAACCTCTGACTGCCAAAAGCTGCAACTGGATGATGGAGAAGGGATTCCTCGATAGATGGCCTGTTCTGTCCATTCCCTCTGAAGCATCTGGCACTGGCCACTGTTGGAAGACAGGATACCGGACTAGATAGATCATTGGTCTGACCCAGTATCACCATTCCTGTGTTCTTATGAATGCAACACACCACTTTGTAGGGATTTGGCCATTCTTAGAGCTGTATTATCTGGTTCCTGAGAAATTAGTTGGTTTCCATGAAAAAGTAACTTTGATAAATGCAAAATCGCAGTGATCCTCAGGAATCCAAGTCCAGCAGAGAGAGAGAAAAACACAGGGCTAATACGTAAGCATTATGAGCCAAAAGGTACGTCTACACTATGGGATTATTCCGATTTTACATA
Source organism: Gopherus flavomarginatus (assembly GCF_025201925.1). NCBI lineage: Eukaryota > Metazoa > Chordata > Testudines > Testudinidae > Gopherus > Gopherus flavomarginatus. The sequence continues at coordinate 8,231,606 of NC_066621.1, forward strand.
AATCGGTTTTGTAAAACAGATTGTATAAAGTTGAGTGCACGCGGCCACACTAGGCACATTAATTCGGCGGTGTGCGTCCATGGTCCGAGGCTAGCGTCGATTTCTGGAGTGTTGCACTGTGGGTAGCTATCCCATAGTTCCTGCGGTCTCCCCTGCCTATTGGAATTCTGGGTTGAGACCCCAGTGCATGATGGTGCAAAAACAGTGTTGCGGGTGATTCTGGGTAAATGTCGTCACTCATTCCTTTCTCCATGAAAGCAGCAGACAACTGTTTCGCGCCCTTTTTCCCAGGGCGAACTGTACAGACGCCATAGCATGGCAAGCATGGACCCTGCTCAGATCAATACCGCAATCGTGGATGTTGTAAACACCTCGCGCATTCTCGTGCAGTCTATGCTGAACCAGGACCTGCAAAGCCAGGTGAGGAGGAGGAGGCGGCTACGGCAGTGCAGCGACGAGAGTGATGAGGACATGGACACAGAATTCTCTCAAACCACGGGCCCCTGCGCTTTGGAGATCCTGCTGGTAATGGGGCAGGTTCTAGCCATTGAACGCCGATTTTGGGCCCGGGAAACAAGCACAGACTGGTGGGACCGCATAGTTTTGCAGGTGTGGAACGATTCGCAGTGGCTGCGAAACTTTCGCATGCGTAAGAGCACTTTCATGGAACTTTGTGACTTGCTTTCCCCTGCCCTGAAACGCCATAATACCAAGATGAGAGCAGCCCTCACAGTTGAGAAGCGAGTGGCAATAGCCCTCTGGAAGCTTGCAACGCCAGACAGCTACTGGTCAGTCGGGAATCAATTTGGAGTGGGAAAATCTACTGTGGGGGCTGCTGTGATGCAAGTAGCCAAAGCCATCATTAAGCTGCTGCTACGAAAGGTTGTGACTCTGGGAAATGTGCAGGTCACAGTGGATGGCTTTGTTGCAATGGGATTCCCTAACTGTGGGAGGGCGATAGATAGAACCCATATCCCTATCTTGGCACTGGAGCACCAGGGCACCCAGTACGTAAACCACAAGGGGTACTTTTCGATGGTGGATCACAAGGGACGTTTCACCAACATCCACGTGGGATGGCCAGGAAGGGTTCATGATGCTCGCGTCTTCAGGAACACTACTCTGTTTAAACGGCTGCAGCAAGGAAATTACTTCCCAGATCAGAAAATAAGTTGGGGATGTTGAAATGCCTGTAGTTATTCTGGGGGACCCAGCCTACCCCTTGATGCCATGGCTCATGAAGCCATACACAGGGAGCCTGGACAGTAGTCAGGAGCTGTTCAACTACAGGCTGAGCAAGTGCAGAATAGTGGTAGAATGTGCATTTGGCCGTTTAAAGGCACGCTGGCGCACATTACTGACTCGGTCAGACCCCAGCCAAACCAATGTCCCCATGGTTATTGCTGCTTGCTGTGTGCTCCACAATCTCTGTGAGAGTAAGGGGGAGACCTTTATGGCAGGGTGGGAGGCTGAGGCAAATCACCTGGCCGCTGATTATGCACAGCCAGACACCAGGGCGATTAAAAGAGCACAGCACGAAGCGGTGCGCATCAGAGAAGCTTTGAAAACGAGTTTCATCACAAGCCAGGGTACGGTGTAACTGTTGTGTTTGTTTCCCCCTTGATGAACCCCCCCCCTTGATTGACTCATTCCCTGTAAGCAACCCACCCTCCCCCTTCGATTACAGCTTACCTAAGGAAATAAAGTCACTATTGTTTTAAAAGTCATGTATTCTTTATTAAAAAGACATTATAAAAAGAGGGAGAGAAATGACAAGGTACCCCGGGTGTGGTTTGGGAGGAGGATAGGAGGGAAGGAAAAGGCTACTAAAAACATTTCAATGTAATGACTGCCTTTTGGTTGGGCTGTCCACGGGGGTGGAGTGGGCGGGTGCACGAAGCCTTCCCCCACGCGTTCTTACACGTCTGGGTGAGGAAGACATGGAACGTGGTGAGGGTGGTTACACAGGGGCTGCAGCGGCACTCTGTGACCCCGCTGCTCTTCCTGAAGCTCCACCAGATGTCAGAGGATATCAGTTTGATCACGCAGCAGCCCCAGCATTGCATCCCGCCACCACTGATCTTCCTGCCTACACCTCTGATCTTCCTGCCACCACCTCTCGAGCGTCCCTCCTATCCTCACGTTGGTCCCTCCTATCCTCACGTTGGTCCCTCCTGTCCTCACGTTCACTGGCATCTTTCCTGTAACTTGATACCACGTCCTTCCACTCATTCAGATGAGCTCTTTCATTGCGGGTCACTTCCATGATTTCCGAGAACATTTCGTCTCGCGTCTTCTTTTTCCTTTGCCTTATCTGAGATAGCCTTCGGGATGGAGTAGGGAGACTTGAAGAATGTGCAGCTGCATGAGGGAGGGAAAAAAGGGAGAGAAGTATTTAAAAAGATACATTTTACAGAACAATGGTTATACTCTTTCACAGTAAACAACACTATTCACCTTACATAGCACATGTGATTTCACTACAAGGTCGCATTTTGCATCTTAATATTGAGTGCCTGCGGCTCTGGTGTTACAGATCTCACAGACGCAGGCCCGGGCATCAGAATTCAGCTTGAATGTGGCCGTGGTAAGCCATTATCTTTCGGCTTCTGCAGCCTTCATATACACAGTGCCCTCCTTTCCCAAATACCAAGCAAATCCCATTCAGTGATGCTTCTTTCCTGTTAACATGCAGCAGCAGAAGCCACCTCCCACCTCCAATTCTGTGGGATGATCGCTTTACCCCTCCGCCCACCCCATGGCTGGTATCGTGGAAGATCACTGCTAATCACCCACCTTCCCCCACCACCACCACGTGGCTGGTAGCAGGGAAGATCCCTGATAGCCAAACGCGAAAAAGCTCAGCACTATTCCCCTCTCCCCGCTTGGCTATGTGCAAGGAAGTATTTCTTTTAAACAACAGGCAAACAACCCAGTAGGAATGGCCATCTCTGTCCCCTTAATTAAATTTCTGAATTTCAACCAGGTTACCATGAACGATATCACTCTCCTGAGGATAATACAGCAAGATAAAGAACGGATGTTTCTTGAATGTCAGCAATCACCGGGACCATACGCAGCTATGCTTTGTCATGCAATGATACCCAATTACTTGCTACATGCATGGCGTGGTAAAGTGTCCTACCATGGTGGACGGAATAAGGCTGCCTTGCCCAGAAACCTTCTGCAAAGGCTTTTGGAGTACCTCCAGGAGCGCTTCATGGAGATGTCCCTGGAGGATTTCCGCTCCATCCCCAGACATGTTAACAAACTTTTCCAATAACTGTACTGGCCGCGAATGCATCCCAAGTCCTCAGGGCAAATCAATCATTAAAAAACGCTTGCTTTTAAACCATGTTTTATATTTACAAAGGTACACTCACCAGAGGTTGCTTCCATGGCTTCACTGTCTGGGCTAGTGGCTTGGGAGGGTAATTCCGTCTCGGTGAGAAAAAGCTCCTGGCTATTGGGGCTAACGGAGTGCCGTATGCTCTCTGCAAGCTCATCCTCCTCTTCCTCCTCCTCATCTTCCCCGTCCACAGAATCCTCAGGCTTGGCTGAGATTACCAACCCCACCTCAGAATCCACGGACAGGGGTGGGGTAGTGGTGGTGGACCCCCCCTAGAATTGCATGCAGCTCAGCGTAGAAGCGGCATGTTTTCGGTCCTGTCCCAGACCTTCCATTTGCTTCTTTGGTTTTCTGGTAGGCTTGTCTGAGCTCCTTAACTTTCACTCTGCACTGCACTGAGTCCCTTTCTCCATCATAGCTTTGGAAATTTTTTCAAATATTTTTTCATTTCGTCTTTTGGAATGGAGTTCTGTTAGCACAGAATCCTCTCTCCATATAGCAATCAGATCCAGTACCTCCCGTGCGGTCCATGCTGGAGCTCTTTTTCGATTCTCAGGAGACTGCATTGTTACCTGTGCTGATGAGCTCTGCGTGGTCACCTATGCTGATCAGAGCTCCACACTGGCCAAACAGGAAATGAAATTCAAAAGTTCGCGAGGCTTTTCCTGTCTACCTGGCCAGTCAATCAGAGTTGAGATTGCTGTCCAGAGCGGTCACAGTGGTGCACTGTGGGATACTGCCCGGAGGCCAATACCGTCGATTTGCGGCCACACTAACCCTAATCCGATATGGTAATACCGATTTTAGCGCTACTCCTCTCGTCGGGGAGGAGTACAGAAACCGATTTAAAGAGCCCTTTATATCAATATAAAGGACCTTGTTGTGTGGACGGGTACAGCGTTAAATCGGTTTAACGCTGCTAAAATCGGTTTAAACACATAGTGTAGACCAGGCCAAAGTCACCACACAACTTCACTGAAGTCAGCCAGGCCTGAGAGCCATATGTAGCATTGTGTGAAATCAGTTTTCACCTCACTAAATGTTTACTGTGAAAATTGATATTAATTAAATTCCACAAAAATGTGAAACTGGGACCAGTATTATAATGTATTATCTGTTTCTGATAGCTGCCACAATGTGCTAGGCACTTTTCAAATGCAGACGAGTGCACAGTCCTTGCCTTGAACAACTTAGAAGCTAAAAGACAAGCAGGCAGATAAAAGATAGAGGAAGAGGAGTAATGTGGATAAAGTGGTCAAGGAGGTAGTTGTCCACTGCAACATATTGCTTGAATAACAAGAGCTTTGTGTGTGTGTTGTATGATAGAGCTCCAGAATTTGCCCAACCCATAGTTCTCACAGCAGCAATAGATCTGTAGGAGGGATTTTAATATGGTGAGGGTAGTGGTCTTACACATAAGCTCAGGAAGACTTTGTATGCAGTGGGGGAAGCAGGGAGGGAGAAAAGTGGAGATATTTTTTTGACATACCTGACAAATGAGTGGATGAGTCTGGCATCATTGGTGAAACAGAGGGGATGGGGCAACATGTAAAGAAACAAGGGTAGGTAAATACAGAGGAGTTGAGTTATGTAGATACTTGAAAGCAAGGACAAGAAGATGGAGTCTGATGTAGCAGAGAAGGAGCAGTCAGTAGTGGGATTTAAAGGAGGGGATCCCATAAGTTATTCTGCTCTTCATCTAGACTGCAGCTGTCCTCCAAAATGTCAATTGAAAATTAACATAAATGTGTTAATTTAAAATTGCACATGTGGAATTTCAGCATGCTGCACTGATTAATATGGGGCACTTTTCTTTTAAGTCACAAAATAAAACTACCGTATATACTTATTCATAAGCCGAATTTTTTTAGTAAAAAAGGGAAGCACCAGAGAAGGGGATCGGCTTATGAACAGGTATACAGAGGGAGAGCCGGGACACAGCCCATCCCCCCAACAGAGGGAGCAAGGAGAGGCAGCACAGCCAGAAGGGAAGAGGCGGGGCCAGAATCTCTCCGCTTCTGGCCAGGCTACTCTCCACCCAGCCTCCGAAGCAGCTGCAGCTCCAGGGCTGGCAGACTGCAGCTGTGCTGCTTGGCCCCGCCCCCCAGAGCAGGCTGTAGCCGTGCCGCCCAGCCTGCCAGAGCATGCTGTGGCCGCACCACCCGGTCTGGCCCGCCGGAGCAGGCTGCAGCCACGCTGCCCAGCGACCAGACCAGCTCCAGCCAGGCCAGAGACATCCTTCCCAACTACTCCTGGCGTACAATCTTTCAAACATTTGTGCACCCATCTTACAGTAAGAGTCTGGGGAGAGTGTGAGGGTCCCAGGCTAGGGGTGGGGTCATGTGGGGGTGGTCACAGGGGTTACTCCTCTGACCCCCAGCTTCTCCCCCCCAAAAAATGTCCCCACCAGTTGCTGTCCCAGCTGTCAGGGTAAGCAGCTGGTGCACCAGTACACTTTGTTTACTTAGGTTTACCTCCGTGCCTGTGGACGCTCAAGGTAAACAGACCATCTCGGCCTGCCAGCATCTATCCTCACGGTCCGGGAGCCAAAGTTCGCTGACCCCTGAATTATAGGGTTGGCTTATGAACAGGTCATAAAAATTTTCCATTTTTACTTATCCATCTGGGGTGGGGGGGTCAGCTTATAAACAAACCGGCTTATGATCGAGTATATATCCCTTACCTTTACAGCCTTCACAAGTGAGCGCATTGTAGTGGTATCCTGAGGCTTTGTCCCCACATACAACACAGAGCTCTTCCTGACCCTTCATTCGCAAGGAGGAATGACTTAGTCTTGGCCTTTTTAGTCCATGATATCCATCATCATCATTATGGGCAACCATGCAGGGGGGCTTGTTTAATTCACAATTACTGATTATGTACTCCCCATCACTGTACTGAGAATCCAGGCTGTATGTGTTGTATTGTGACTGGGAAGGTTGTGACTGTAACATTGGAGGAAACTGAACAGTTGAATACTGGCAGTAAGGAGTAGCCTGAAAGTCTGAATCTTGTAGCTGATAATTGATGTGGTCTGGCAAAACATCTAGATAATGAAAAAAATGAGAATAAAACAAAAAGGTTGTGGAAGAATTTGTGAATTCATATACCTGAAAATATTAAATTATTTTTATACTGTGTCAATACTAAGAGAAATTTTCAGAAGAGTAGCTTCACTTTTGCACCTAAAAATTGGTCCCTGCAATTTTTTTTAGTAAATTTTTTTCATGTTTTTTGGTCAATTTCATATTGTGGGCTACTGGAATACTGTAGATTAGTAATTTAATTTTCCATAGATAGTTAAATTGCAGGAAATTCAGGTAGTGACAGTTTGATATACTCAGACTTATGCCTATAGTTCATTAATGTGGACTAAGGTTGAGCTCCAGAAAAGAGGCTGGGTATCAGTCCAGCAGAAAATTTACCCTTAAATAAGTAAACATTTTAAGTAGGGAAACATTTATGTTTTGTATTAAAACACATTCCAAGCACAATATATGAAAATGAAAAACATTAACAAGCAGAGAAGGACATTTCAGAAATTCCAAAGGGTGACATATTTTACCATCACATACACATCTCAAAGCTGATATTCAACAGACCACAAATGCCAGAACATGTTTTATTTAATATTTCTCTTGTGTAACCCAGATTTCATATAGTCATCCTTGCATTAATATGTTTGTACAGCACTGTGACAGGAGTTGTTTTTACAGTTATTTATCATGTTTGCAGTTGATTTAAATTGGAAACAAAATGTACAAGACTCACAGAAATGTAGGGCTGGAAGGGACCTTGAGAAGCTATGAAGTCCAGCCCTCTGCGCTGAGGCAGGTCAAAGTTAACCTGGACCATCCCTGGCAGGTGTTTGTCCAACATGTTTTTAAAACCTCCAGTGATGGAGATTCTACAACCTCCCTTGGAAGCTCATTCCAGTATTTAACTACTTGTATAATGATAAAGTTTTTCCTAATATCTAACTTAAATCTCCTTTACTAAAGACTACAGTTATTATTTCTTATCCTATCTTCAGTGGACCTGGAGAACAGTTGATCAGTCTTCTTGATAACAGCTCTTAACATATTTGAAAGCTTATCAGGTGCCCCGACTGTCTTCTTTTCTCAAGACTAAACATGCCCAGTTTTTTAACCTTTCCTCATAGCTTAGCCTCTCTAAACCTTTTTTTCATTTTTGTTGCTTTTCTCTGGAGTCTGTCTAGTTTGTTCACATTTTTCCTAAAGTGTGGTACCCAGAAGTGTATGTAGTACTTTAGCTGAGGCCACTCCACTGCTGACTGGAGTGGGATAATTACTTCTCATGTCTTACATACAACATTCCTGTGAATATACCACAGAATATTAGCTTTTTTCACAACTGCATCACTTTGTTGACTCATATTCAGTTTTTGATCCACTCTAATCCCCAGATCCCTTTCAGTAGTACTACCACCTAGCCAGTTATTAATCATTTTTAGTAGTCCATTTGATTTTTTCTTCCTAAGTACTTTGCACTTATCATTACTGAATTTCATCTTATTGAATTCAAACCAGTTCTCCAATTTGTCAAGGTTGTTTTGCATTCTAATCTGTCCTCCAAAATGTTTGCAACCTTTCCCAGGGTGGTGTACCCAAGTCATTAACAAAAATATTGAATAGTACTGAAGCTATTACTGCCCCTGCAGGACCCCACTAGATACGCCCTCCCAGTCTGACAGTGAACCATTGATAAGTACTCCTCGCGTACAATCTTTCAAACATTTGTGCACCCATCTTACAGTAATTTAATGTAGACCACATTTCCCTAATTTGCTTATGATGGTCACACGGGACCATGTCAAAAGCCTTACTAAAATCAAGATATGTCACATCTATTGCTTCCCCCTTATCCACTGGGTTAGGAACCCCATCAAAAAAGGAAATTAGGTTGGTTTGGCATGATTTATTCTTGACAACTGCATGCTGACTATTCCTTATCCTATTATCTTCCAGGTGCATACAAACTGATTGTTTAATAATTTGTTCCAGTATTTTCCAGGTATGAAAGTTAGGCTGATTAGTTTATAATTCCTCACGTATTCCTTGTTCCCCATTTTAAAGAAAGGTACTATGTTTGCCTTTCTCCAGTCTTCTGGGACTTCACCCGCCTTCCAGGAGCTCTCAAAGATAATTGTTAAGGGTTTTGAGATTGCTTCAGCTGGTTCCTTAACTACCCTAGGATGAATTTCGTCAGGCCCTGCTGACTTGAATGCATCTAGTTTATCTGAATATTCTTTAACCTGTTTTTAACTCTTGTTAAGAATATGTGTGCATATTCCAGTACATTATGTATTATGTTTCAGTCTACCTTTCAGGCCTGATCCAAGAAGCACTGAAGTATCTTGTAAGACTTTTTGCCTTAAATGGGCTTTTGATCAGAACTTTAGTGTTCACTCATCCTGAACCAGATACTAACTTCAATTACACAGTCACATTGGAGTGGGAGCAATAGTCATAGGGCCTTTACAGTATGTCTGGAATAGTTTAATGACACCTAGACTTTTAACCTTTGTGTGCCAGGGGACGAGAAAAAACTGCTCCATGCAACCCTGGGATAAAACTGATGGTCAGCATATCACACTGAGTGCACAGATTTTTGTACCTGAATTATTTTAATGAATTTTGAATATCTCTCACTGGATATTTCACAGATTCCAAGGCCAGGAGGGACCACTGTGGTCATCTGGTCTGATCTGTATAACAGAGGCCCTGGAGCTTCCCCAAAATAGTTCCTAAAGCATATCTTTTAGAAAAACATGAAATCTTGATTTTAAAATGTACAATGATGGAAAATCTGCAATGACCGTTGGTAAATTGTTCCAATGGTTAATTACCTTCAGCGTTAAAAATTATGCCTTATTTCCAGTCTGAATTTGTCTACGTTCAACTTCCAGCCAATCTTTGCTAGATTGAAGCATCCTTTGTCAAATATTTGTTCCCCATGTAAGTACTTATAGACTGTAATCAAGACACCCCTTAACCTTCTCTTTGTTAAGATAAACAGATAGAGCTCCTTGAGTCTATCACAATAAGGCAAGTTTTCTAATCCTGTAATCATTCTCGCGCCTCTTCTCTGAACCCTCTCCAATTTATCAACATCCTTCTTGAATTGTTGGCACCAGAACTGGACACAGTATTCCAGTAGGGGTCACACCAGTGCCAAACACAAAAGTAAAATAAGCTCTCTAGTCCTATTTGAGATTCCCCTCTTTATGCACTCAAAGATCACATTAGCCATTTTGGCCATAGCATCACTTTGGGTGCTCATATTCAGTGATTATCCAGCATGACCCCCAAATCTTTTTCAGTCACTGCTTCCCGGATAGAGTCCCACATGACATCCGGTAAGTATGGCCTACATTCTTTGCTCCTAGATATTAAATTTAGCAGAATTGCAACACATCATGTTTTCTTGTGCCCAGCTTACCAAGCAATCCAGATTGCTCTGTATCTGTGACATATCCTCTTAGTTATTTACCACGCCCGCCAATTTTTGTATCGTCTCATACTTTTATCAGTGATGACTTTATCTTTTCTTTGAAGTCATTAATAAAAATATTAAATAGCATAGGGCCAAGAACTGACCCTGTGGGAACTCACTAGAAACATACTTGCTTGATGATCATTCCCCATTTGAATGTATAAGTGCCTAGATCTTTAAGGCAGGCACCTTTTGTAATAATAAACCAAAAGAAAAGAGTTACTGCTGCAAACAATCTGAGTTTTCATAATACCTTCATTTTGCTTTACTCACCATAATATTGAATCGGTTCAGCAAGACAGTACCCATCAGATACAGTTACAAAGGTATTTGCCATACTCTGCTCCAGCTCCCACTGTTTCATTCACTTTGGTGTATGATGGACTTTTAAGAAGAAGATCTGAGGAAGTAGAACATTGCCAGTTACTTCAAAAGACAAGACTCAGGCTTTCATTAGAAAGAAGACAAACATTACTTCAGAAAGAATTGTTGTGGGAGGCAGGTTAAACAGCCCTGAAAAAAAAGAAACATCTCTAGATAATGAGGCCATTTGTGAATTATGAGAAATGCAGCTAGGTGGAAAGTCACTGTGAGTCTACAACATTTCAGACAGTTGGTGCTAATGAACAGGGTTGAGGATTCATTTATAAGTCTTCTCATGTTGCTGATTTTACTCTAAACTATGTTCCCATTCCAAATAATTAGACTAGGATTAATATTCCCCAACACTAATCTCATAGCAGCAGTGGAGTTGCTCTGAAGCCACTACTGCAGCCTAAAGTCTGGTGTAGCTGCCGTACATAGCCTTAGTGTCCTTCTCTTCCCTCCACAGTGGGGAAGGATTTGGGGAACTGCATTGATTAAAGGTACCAGTTGATTTGACTTCTCCAGAAGAGGTGGGGCTCCAAAGGGGCCCTCACCACTAAACTATTAATAGTCTCTCCTTTAGCAAAGAAGAGGGATGACAAAGATGAAAAAGGCAAATAATCATATGGGAAAAATAAAAAGTGCATGATAAGAGTGAGGACAGAGGGTCAAAGAGATGAAAAGTACCAGTCTGACAGCCTTGGACTCAGAAGTTCTATGCATATCCCCAGGGCAAATACAAGATGGGCAGGGGCAGTGCAAACTTCTGGCCAGCACTATCCCCAGCCAATATGCTTCAACTCAGCTCAGGAGGAACCGTCTGTAGAGATGAGAAGGGACATTAACTCTCCATGGCTCACTTGGTTCTTGGCCCCTCTGCTAAGCTTTGTGACCAGTAGGGGGTGAGACAGCAGATAAGGGTGGCAAATTAGCACTAATTGTGATGTTGATTTTGCCATTTTATACAACACAATATCACAAATAAAAGCTCATTCTGTTAACTGTGAAGTTGCTTTCAACGAATTACAGGGTTTGATGAAATATAAAGTCAATATTTTGCAAAATCCAAAACTCAGCAGTTATTTTAGGTAACAACAGGATAATGTGGGCTTTGACACCTATGAAAATGCTGCATGCTTGAGAACTTCAGATGAACACCTACTGAACTGAGCTGAAAATACTGTAATTAAACCACATTTCTAACTATTGAAATCATCACAGTAAAGCTATTTTAGGTAATATTTAGAAGTTTCTGAAGCTGATTAATCATCATAATTTTCTCTCAAGTACTGAACAGTTGGACTCATGATAAATAAGGCAAGTTACTTCACAGGAGGAGGGATACAAGGAAAGCCTGACTTTAAAAAATTTAAAATGTCTAAAATATTTCTAAAATAGACTTTATGTAAAATATGTAGTGTGTACAAAACATATGCTGTAACTGAAAACTTGTATGAAATGCTGAAATGTGCTCCAGAAAAAGAATATAGTATATACTCACACTATGGATACATCTGTATTTGAGCTGGGAGATGTGATTCCCAGCTCACATAGAGGTACTCACACTACCTTTGCCTCAATCACATCCCCAAGATCAAATGTAAATGAACCCTAAGAGAGATGCACCCAGTATTTTACATTTCTACTGGAACTTGTATCAACTGTGAATTTCTTTGGGATAAAACTGCAGCCACCAAGCACATAGTATGCTCCGCAATATTTTGGGGAGGATGCTAGGTTAAACTCTTACGGTATGTCTACACTGCAGCTTGGAGCACTCCTCTCAGCCTAGGGAGACAGACCAACTTTGCTCTAAGTAGTGCATTAAAACCAGCAGTGTAGACATTGCAGCCTGGGCCTCAGCATGGCCTAGCCACCTGAGCTTGGATCCACAGGGTCAGGCAGGCTTGTACTCGGGTGGGTAGCTCATTCTGCAACATCCATGCTGCTATTTTTAATGCTCTAGCTTGAGCAAAGCTAGCATGTGCCTCTCTGCCTACTCAAACTGGAGGCACACTTTCCTCTGCAATGTAGACTTATCCCTACTCTGAAAGAAAATGACGGCATCATGTGATCAGTAATGACTCCTGCAGAGCAAATAAGAGCTTGGATCTTAAGGGCTCACTTGAAAGATGGTCACAGCAGGCTACATGGAATAGTTTATCTACTGTACCTGAGAAGATTATTTTATGACTCCAGGGAATCTGAACTGAAGCCATATCTTGAGGCCTACACTTCCTCTCCCAAAATATACATTAATACCTTCCCCCAGCATAGACATATCCATAGCATAGAAAACTTTCCCCTCATGTCACCAGCACAAGGAGAAAAGGTGCTGTGAGGCTGGAATGCTGCCATTGTTATCTCTGCTAGTAAATATTTGTTTGAAAGAGAGTGACACAATGAATCCTGGGTGGGGGCCTTATCAATCAGATCAATTAGGCATGGACAAAGTCTAAATTTTTTCCTTCGGTAAATATGCATTTTTTAAAACTGATGTGTGTGTTTCCAACATCCTTTTGATGGTTGTTCTATGTGAAAAAGTATTACAAAGTAAAATAAATTTACACTGATCCAATCTATCAAAAATGTAAATTGAGCGTACAAAACCCACATTCACATCTGTAATGTGTCAAATTAATTAAATTGATCCTGATATAATGAATTAGTCTTTATTCAGGCAAAGTTTCCACTGATTTAAATGAGTGTTGCTTCAGAAAGGATTTCAGGATTGGGCTCTTTGTGAAGGTCTTTCAAGGGCATGGAGAAACAAAAGTTAAAATATGTAATATATTTCATCCAAAAAATGACATGACAACATTAAGGTTGCATAGCAAAGCTCTCCACAGTTAGGAAATACCAAAGTTAAGATTGAACATTCAACTTTAATTCTATTATCTTGTGTTGTATGCATTACAGTGTGGGGCTAGTTTCACAACAGGAGATAGGTGCCAACATTTGGTCACCATGGGGATCCTCAAAATTCTTGCTCAGCTGCTGTCATCTAACCCTGGAGGTACCTTAAGTTCCTACGTACCTATATTTCCACTGTTAAATTCCCAAGTCACTTAATTTTCTGCTAGTGAGCATATCCACAGCTGCCTCAGTCTAAGCTCATGGTGCCTATCTCACACTTAAGCCCTAGTGGGATACTCAGATTAGGCATCTGTCTATCTGCCCTGCAGGATGCAACACGGTATGCATAATCAGAGCATGCCTAACCCCACATAAAACAGCCAGGCTGGGGGAGGAGATGGCGGCCTCCCTTATAACCTTTAGCCAAGTGGTTAAGGAACTCACCCAGGATGTGGGAGACCCAGACTCATTTCCCTCCTCTGCCTGATGTGGAGAAGGGATTTAAACTTGGGGTGTTCCTCTAGTTAGCTGAGTGCCCCAACCACTGGACTATAGAGTCAGTCTGACATGCTCTCTGATCCAATACATATTTAATTATGTATACAAAATGGTATAATTTTAACAGGGGAAACGGAGAGAGAGACACTCAGCCAGTGGTTAGGGCACTCTCCTGAGAAGTGGAAGACCCAAGTTCCTATCCATTCTCCATAGCAGGTAGATGGGGGAATTGAACCTGGATTTCCCATCTGCTGGTTGAGGGTCCTAACTACTGGGTTAAAGATTATAAAAGGACTACTGCTGCTACTGCCTCCTGTAAAAAACAATTTAGATGCCTAACTCCAGGAGAGGATTCACAGCTGAGAATCCCAGCAGAGATAAGCACCCAGCTCCTTGCAAGGCTAGGGCTTAGCGTGCTCTCCTTTCCATGCCATTTCTTATTGGCTAACTTGGCAGCACCCTGCTCAGCATGTTGGTTTTTGTAGATCCTATTCTGAGGCACCCAACTCTCCCCATGCATTGTATAGGGAGCCTAGGTGCTTAACTCAGGTCTGTGTCTTGCACTGGGTGACAAGGCACCTACAAGTTAGGCATTAAGTCCCTTTGTGATTCTAGCCCATAGTCCTTAATTATATGTTCACAGTTATATATGTGAATGTCAGCTGTGACCACTGAATTTACAGCTTGCACTGAGTCAGTGTAAACTGGAGTATTTGTTCACTTTAGAAAACAATCAAAATGATATTAAAATGAAGAATGATATTTGAGAATGAATTAAAGGCTGTATATTGTCATCATGATGCATATGCACAAGGAACTGGAATTTCCTGACTTTGAGAGACCATTTTTATTACAGTTTTCAGGTATGAAATTGCCTTGGAGGGGTGGGTAGTAAATAAAAAATATGTAAAATAGAAAAAATACTAAAAGAAGGAACTTCAATCTCCAGGACACTAAAGCTCTGCTGGTTTGCAAAATTGACAATAGCATGTGTATATGCTATAAACTGGAATGCTCTATCTCTCACATTTGAGGAGGTCGGCAAGAATGAGGCCTTCACCTGCAAATCGTATGAAGTGCAGAGCTCTTGTGGTGCCTCAGAGCTGAGCACCTACATGCACATCTACAAAGGGTGCAGTAGCTGTCTCTAATCTCTTACAGTTTACAAGATCTGCAGGGACTGAACCAAGAAAGAACTCTGTGGAAGTATTTCCTCACCCCACATGTCTACCTGCAGTATTCCTTTCACATACTCTTAAGCTAGGCATGCATACATACAGAACACATCCTTCCTTAGTTGCCCATGCTGAACTTAGCAAAAAAAATTCAGTTGCTCAGCATTCTATTTTAAAAGTATCATAACTTGATCAAATAATAACCAGATTTCACCAGAACACTCAAAAGCTCTTCTCTTCAATGACAGCTGTTTCTCTGACAAATTTTAATGTTTTACCCCAGACAGAAGAGTTACAACCATTTCTTTTATAATGGAAAAAGAATTTTCAACTAGCAATAATCATACCTCAGATTAACTTCATTGGTTATGATACTGCCACTGCACACACACACACACTTCTCTTATTCAACCATTATTACTTACACTTTAAAAAGAAAAGACAAAATAATCACATTTGCACAGAGATGAAGTCTGGGAAATATTAACCTAAAAAGTAAAAGTTTCTGAAAGTTGCAACTGAAAACGGGGTGATAGACTGGGAACTGTGATGCACCCCTTAATTAGAGCAATTACTATCATATCAGTTATCTAGGATCACAATTAATGCCACACTTAGGGCCCAACACTTTAGTCCTTAGTTAGGCTGCTTTAAGGTGAATTTTTCCTGTATAAAGATATACATTATGCCCTGCTCATTTTTTACTGTTTCTGATGTTATTCCTGCTAAGCCTTTTGTATGAAAAGTCTTTTTTCATAGTTATTAGGAAGCATATAAAAGAAATAAAATGTCCTTTCCATAATGACTTAGTGAAAATTTTTCAGAATTGCCTAACTGGTTGACAAACATTAAAGTCAATGGTACTTAGGCTCCTAAGTAACATAAGCACGTCTGAAAATCATACTGCTTTGCTTTTGTAACCTTACTTTTGATAGTATTAAATCTCCATCAGGTGACAAAACGTAAACTGAAACATCTACTGAAACAGTAGGTTATCCATCCACTGTAACTCTTGTGTGTCGTACAAAGGTTCAGGAATATTCAGCTATTAGTCCTAATCAAAGGATTTGTCAGTCATCTTCAGTTTATCAAAAGTGAAGAGAAAGTGACATTTTAATGGTAAACTCATCAATATATAGAAAGTAAACTATGAACTCATGACACAAAAACATCTGAGTCACTTACCAGAAGTCACGTATACAAACTGAAGACATACTGTGCATCTGTTTTCATGTTATTAATGGCAGAAGATGCTATGTTGTTTTTCATAATTTTATTATGATAACTATTACAATGTGGAACATATTTCTTTAAGGAGACCCTCCAGGGAGCTCTTCAAAATGTCTGAATTGACAGTACATTAACATCTATCGTAAATATTTTGACAGTTGTGTCAAAAGGGAAATTTCTTGTTCCAAAGGAATTTCAGGAACTTGGGCTAAACGTCTTTTAGATTTATTTAGTGCACCTCATATCCTGGGAAAGAATGAACAACGACACGAATTAGACAGTGGATTTCAATCTCAGTTTTGACTCCAGCTTTGTTTTGTCTCCAGAGTGGGAGGTTGTACTTTCTGAAGTTATGAAAATTAAACCAAGAATTGACAAGAAGTTACCTGCCACTCTCACTGGCTACTATATTCTGATATCCCCGGTTGTATATTTAGCTGCACTCAAAAGGCAATTCTCTAACCACATCTGTGATTAAACTAAGAGTGGATTCATTTTGCAATGAAAGCTAATAGAATCAGATAACACAGTGCTGCATAAATCAGGCCTTTTAATGATATGAGCTCTGGTGGGGATTTTTGTTTTATTTTGGATTTTTGTTTTTTAATATGTGAAGAATCCCAAATTAAACTGCTCTCTGAGGAGAGCTTACTCCCCACCCCATAAATGGTATTTGCTCTGTTCATCTGTCTGTATGGTGTTTTTTGGGGGATTTTCGTAACAGGGATTGCTTTATCCTATTGATGGATAGTTTTGTATGTGACGATTTTGTAATCTCTGATACTTTTAAATAATTGCTATGCGTGTAATTATTTCAAAGGAATCATTTAAATAAATTGGAAAAATAAAGGGAGATAAGTCCTTTATAATTGTATAGCTTTGATGTCTGCCTGTCTGGTTTGTTGAGAATGGGTAACATTGAAACGGATCCACCACCAAAAAAAAGTTAGTTTAGAAGGACATCAACAATAAAATTTAATTTATTTTTACACAGTTAACAGACACATTTGTACTTCAGACACAGGATTAATTTTACCAAATCTAATCCTGAATGTCACGCAGAATCCTTGGGGCTCAGAAGCTGCCATTGCATAATAATTATATGACTAAAATACTTCTGATTATTATTGCACTGAATTTTGCACTTCCTTGTTATCTTCAGGAGGAGAAAATGCATCTCTTGAATGGCCAGTATACTGTAGGTCACCGAAGCAGTTTACATATGTATAATATTCCTGAAACAAAATGATTGGCAGTAAAGAATACCTTATTTAAAAGGTATAAGTTTTTCTATTGTTCCTTGATCAGCATTTTAAAAATTAGATGACAGAAGTGTTCTAAACTGCAAATATCTTAATAGAGCATAGTTAATTTTTGTGTAGACTGATACTGTAAAATCCACAAGCTTTTAGAGAACTGAATAAAATACTTACATACAGTAGTCCTAGAGAGAATGCCCTCTTTCCTAGAGTGGGTCTGTGAGGATGCAGCAGTTACTTCAACTTTCTGATTTCCAGCTGGAGCAAACTGGGCCTTTTCCCTATTTATCAGTTTCTTTGCATACACTTAGGCTCCAGACACTCTGCAGACCAACGCTTCAGCCTATCTGAGACACAAACTTCCCACACAGCCCTTCCTAGGGTCAAAGCAAGGGCAGCTGCAAGTCCACATAAATCAAACAATAACTGTATCATCAGGGACAGAGGCCACTGGGAGTCTCACGTCATACTTTCCCAGAGTTCTCTCTAGGCAGCTTACTAAATATTTTGCTTTCTTGATAGAGTTTGACATTCTCCTAATTTAATTGCTTAACACTGGCATCTCTGCACATTAATAGATAACATACATTGCTTAGTAAGAGAGCACTGTAATAGTATTATTTTAACATGCATATGCGCCATAATAAATTGAATTTGGAAACTTTATGTGAGGCCAGTATCTCTAAACTATGTAAGCATTAAACTTTTTCTACATATTTTAATTTTAAAATACTGTGCTGCTGTATTGTACAGGAAGATTAATCTATGTCTCCACTACACATTGGCTATAGTTTTGCCATTTGTTTGTAAGCACTTAGGCAGCTGTGTATTTTATAATTTGAAATATCTATAATTCTACAGCTCAGGATCACTCAGGATCCCAACAGCACATAATTCTGATGTGCACACCTACAGAATGGGCTCCAGAGAAGTGTAGGAAATCTCTGTATGTGGGTCTTTTGTAGTGATTTTCTATTGTTTCTTTTCATTTATAAAACGTTGCATAATCTGGCCCTTGACATACTTAACTGCCCATGAAGAAGTTAGTGCTACTTTTTCATTAAATTAAGCAGAATAATTTGTGCTACAGTGTATTACGCACACTTTTGTAGTATGGTGCTGTTCTGTATTGTATTCTAGCATATTGCATTGTAGTTGGGCAGTCTTAGAGAACAGCTGCGTAGCTATATTTCTTTATACCAATTTCACTTTTGTGAAAGAACTCAAAGCTCCTCCATTCTGAAAGATTTTTGTTGATTTAGCTATTCCAGCAATGGGCTTTCGGGACTTCCTAGGGTACAATTTATGACTTTTGGGGTCAGGGCCTTTTCTCATTAAGCATCATGATTCTCCTACTCCCTGCCTGATATGATGTTGAGGAAACATCAGATGGTTTAAATTTGGACTCAGGTCACATTTCATATTTGCCCCTGGTTTTACTGACATTTCACATTTACAACAGCAGTTTTTGTTGTTACCACCAGATTAGCTGCTCATTTCTATACGTTTTTTTTTTGCTATGACAAAGCCACGACTTTTCTCATTTTTTGCTATAGATTGTTCACAAGAACCAGTCAATCTTGCTAGTATATCTTAGTTCCCAACACAGCAAATTAATTCAAACAAACAAATCAAAATAATCATATTAGGCAAATAATCAGTATAAAGTGATTACAAATTGTTTAACAATAAGGCATAGCTCAGGTTTGAAAACACTACCAACCCTATCTGGTCAATAGCATGATGGCAAAGGAAATAACCCAATTCAGTGAGAATGCTTTGCTTGACTGGGAAGGTTTACTTCATTTGACTCATATATTCAGGTTCCAGAGACTGATAGAACACGTTGTGTATGTCAGGAGCTGGAGTCTGGAAATACCACGGTACAGTGTATGGAAGGCACATGTAAGTTCATATTCAAGAATAATCAGCTGTGCTGATGCTGTGAGTCTGACCTAAAAGACTCTCTTATATTTGTCATGCCACACTACTTTAGCAACCTCATTTCATTCATTAGCATCATTGTGGCCCCGTCAAAAGGCCATCCTATGGGGTGAAGATGTCTCCATCTATTCAATGGTCTAAGAAATGTGATGAGCGTCTTCTGAGTCTGAGCTCAGCAGACAGCTTGTACATAAAGTTGCTGTTCCTAAATCCTGTTTTATGTTCCAAGCCCAGAATCAATCAGAACCATAGAATTCAGAACTCTTATGGGTTCGAGTTCTCAGGAGATCTTGTCTATAAATGGTTTGGTAGTCAAATAGTTAAAGGAAATCATATCTGTTCCAGCTGGATCTTTTCTGCATAACTGACCCTTCCTGCTTGATCTGGCATTGGATTGTTTATGCCACGTCAGTAATTAACCACTATCAACCTCATTAATGAAACATAAACCACCTCTTCTGCTCATTTATAAAGCACTTGTCAAACAAAATTTAAACAAAGGGCAGAATCTCAGAAAAGTAATAGTCCTTTAAAAGCTACTGAGACTTTGATTGCAAATCACTGTGGTCACTTTTTGTCATTTTTCATTAAAAATAAAATAGAAATTATGGAGTCATCTATTGCTTTTGGCTAACTCTCTGAGAGTCCATCTGAGATCTGTTATATAGGGGCAACAGTGCCTGGATAGTAATGTTGGCCATTTTAATGTAAAATACTGATGTTTCAGATCTGTACTGTAAATCACTACATGGTAAAAGAAGAGTCAACCCCAAAACAATCAGGAATCCCTGGAAAACTCATTGTTAATTGCACTACAATGACTTGTTGTATGTGGGACAGATAATATGTTAAGATGATTGATTATACTATTAAAGCTTTTTTACTATATGTCATGCAAAAGAAGCATAACTGATGGCAGCAAAATGTTCAAAACTTGGAAAGAGAGCAGTTAAAAATGAATGTAAAACTTGTTCATCAAAAATAGTCTAATTTTGGCTGTATGTATTTTCAATTTTACAGGAATAAAGACAGGCATAAAGGTATACTGAAAAAAATAATAAATGCCAAATATACTGTGTTCTGAGAATTACACCATTTCTTGGGAAAACTGGGAAATCTGCAAGTTTTCTGCTCACCTATTCCTTGGATGAATAATTGTCCCCATTAATATATTAAGGTGATAAAGATACAGATGTCCTTGCAGTGTTTTTGGTATGGGTGTATTTTTCCAGTCATGCAGAAGCTAGTGTACAAAATTCTATGAACTAGGGGTGAAATTCACTCTATGCAGAAGAGCAGCCTCAAAGCCTATCCACTACTTACATTCCACTTAAGACTTCTGGGTGTAAGTGGTGCCAAGCACTTCTGCTGGCTCTCTGCCTGACAATCAGTTTCAAACTGATTGGATACATTTTTGTTGGCATTGCACTTGTAATGATTGGTTCACATGTACCAAGATAAAAATATCAGAGCCAATATCTACCAAAATGGAAATTGTCCTTCAGCGTGTTCTGGAATTCTCTGCAGCCCCTAAAGTAAATGGCAATGTATAGGAAAGGAAAATAATTGCCTGCCCCACACATTAGGGGTTTCATGGCCTGCATGGGGACATGACAGAACAGTATGATCTCTGAAGAAATACAAGCTCTCAATTGCTTGCTCTTCACTTTATGGCACCTTTCATGATGCAGTACAATCATTGATGGTGACTACAGGCCCAATCCTTCACCACTGTTGTCAGTGGGTGCAGGCTCAGGCACTAGGAATTGTAGAATGGATGAGGGTGGCTTTCGTAGTGATGTCACTTACTTATATAAAGATACTGATTATGAAGAACCAGTAGAGGAAAGAACCTGGGGAGGAAAGAACCAGAAAAAGGGTTCTAACCACATGCTGTATTGTTACGAAAAAGAGAGGAATAGTCAAAGGCAGGGGTTCTCAAACTGGGCGTCGGGACCCCTCAGGGGGTCAGGAGGTTATTACATGGGGGGTCGCAAGCTGTCAGCCTCCACCCCAAACCCTGCTTTGCCTCCAGCATCTATAATGGTATTAAATATATTAAAAAGTGTTTTTAAGTTTTAAGGAGGGGTCGCACTCAGAGGCTTGCTATGTGAAAGGGGTCACCAGTACAAAAGTCTGAGAACCACTAGTCAAAGGGATCTTAATTCTTTGTTACTGTACCTTGTTAAAGGATTTAGGAGGGCTAGGAGCATACAGCTAGTCTGTGAGAAATGTTACTGTTACCCCATCCCCTCTCCCTGGCACCTGATCCCCCTTTGTTTATTTCACTAACCTGTTGCAACTTGTCTTAATCTAAAAATGCCTGCTCAGTGGGCCAGGGTCTGTCTTTACTATATGTCTACAGTACCTAGCAATATGGGGCCCCAACCTGATTGGGATTTCTAGACCCTGCTCTTATACATATAATAATAATAATCTAAAGCCCTGAAATCTGGGATGAGGAAATAGTTTTGTTTGCAATACAAGTTCATCCTGTGGTTTCCTTCTTTGGCAACTTTCAGGATTGTGCTCACTTCTGTAGCTCTGGAAACAAGATTTGTTTGGCATTTCCCGACTTTTGAGCACTTACTTGTGCAGTCTTAACCTTCCCTTTATGTATTTCTTTGTACAATGCAGTTAAATCAAAAAGAAGAATAGTCTTCAGAAAGCAGAATTCTGTTATAGCATGGGGGCGAAAACCAGAAATTGAGCTTCAGCCATGGAAATTTCATCAGGCAGCACCTTTCAACTAGGATTTACACAGATTTCAAAAATTCCATTGCTCAGCTATGACCCAGGGAGAAAAAGCTCTGAGATACAGTGAACAGCTCCTGTTTAGCATTAGAGGGTGTTCATTCTTCTCTGGAGCTTATTCCAGTTGGCTTGGTGTTAGATAATATGAAGACTCTTCTGTTCAATGTCAGAGACATCAGAGAAATCTTCCTAGTAAAATTAATAGAGAAATAATGTCAATGGAAGATATAAATTCTCATTAAGTTCTCAAATACTTTCCTACAATAAAGTAGTGGGAAAATACCTCAGTCCAGGGAGAAAGATGGTCTTGAATTATTTATTCTTAAAACACTGCATTATGTTCTCTTGCAATCATGGAAAGCAAAGTTTTATTCTTATTCTCACTATTCATCCATTATAGTGTCAGGAATTAGGACTGGGTGTTTCATAGATACCTAAGATAGTTAGGCACCCAACTCCTGCTACATTCAATGTGATTTGAAACTAACATCTTTAGGCTCCTTTGAAAATCCTATCCTAGGTCTCAATCAGCTTTGGAAATGGCATTATTCCATCTACAAAGATGTGGGTGTTCAGAAACTGGGTCAGCTGGGTAGGCAGCAGAACTGGTGCAGTCCCAATGTGCATGGATAGGATAGGAAACAGGGAGGTTGCATAGGGTGTCTGCACCCCTTCACCTCACAGAGCTGTGCTGAACTTTGCTGTTCCATGGGGGTCATTTTGAAGCACCATGATAGGAGGGGATAAGGGAGCTGGCTTCCATGATAATACAGATCCTTTGTCCAAACCTCCCCACTATCCCACTTGGCTGGTGGGACAACAGCCTCAGAGCCTACTTCAGCATTGAAGCTCCAGTGGTGGCTGTGGATAGTAATGCTAACAAAATGGCAGGCTTGCTTCCCCTTCTACCATGGAACAACCGGTGCCATACTCATATACTTGATCTAAGCACAGAAACCCAGGTTTGTTCCTGAAATATTACAATGCACAGATATTTGGGAATTTACATATAAAATATTAAAGCACCTACATATTAAAGCAAGTGGCCAATTTACACCTAATCAATGCTAGATCACAAATTCTTGTGATGCTGGTGAATTAAAATGAATTTATAGGGTAAGATTTGAAATATTCAGCTCATTACAATACCAAACTATGTTTTTGTAAGTACATCAGTGAGATCTCAGACTTCAGACTTGCTTTCCATAAGGCAGAGTATCTTGACACCCTGTATTAAGCACTGCAAAAAAATTATTGTGGAATGCATCCCTCAGCATTTTATCAGGAATGGAGTGTAGCTGCAGGGAGACTAAAATAGCTGGATGTATATTTCATCCATTTATCAGTGATAATGTTTTTCTTTTCTTCCAGCCTGGATTCCATCTTATGGAAGTTTGTTTTAATTATATAAAGAATATTAGACTCATCAACTTAAATTACACAGTGTTATGGGTGATTTTTCCAGATTTGTCAAAACTGGGTAATTAAGATTAACAATGGGGCTGCATTTCTTAGTAACTTTGAAATCCATATTCTCCAATGTGTACTCCTTTGTCACTGAATTTCTGTTTTGCACAGCAATGCTACACATTAGAATATAAGGAGAAGAAACTGGTAAACAGGATTTAGTCAGTGAAGGGGAGAGTTGTGGGGATTCTGCTAATTGCTACAGTTTTTGTCAAGGTGAGTAGCAATTAAATCACAACATTACCTGCCCTTCACATAAATACCATAATCAAACAGCTTTTTAAAGTGAGCCATCCAAAAATTGCAAATTATATTTCTATAAAAATTAATTATATTTTAAGTACAATTTGTAAATTGTGATATCCAGCCTGTAAGCACCTCAAGGCAAGAATTGTCTTTTTTGGAGCCTAATTCTTTTCTCACTTCCATGGGTGTAAATTCAGAGTATCTCCACTGAATCTAATGGATTTTCCACCTAGTGGGGATGTGAGGTGAAACACTTCCAGCCGGGGACAGAGCCCACTTCTGCCGGCAGTACTGAGAGCTAAACCAGCAGGGAATTTGGCCCTTAGTTTCTTGCACCATGCTGATCCCATCACTAATAGTGATTATTGGTGCCAGTCTAATGCTGTTTTTGACTAAATGCAAGAATCTCCTGTGGTGAGGAGGCCAGTTTCTTCAGTCATTCTCAGCTACCATCCACATCTCTTCCTTCTCCTGACATCACTATACAAAGAAGGAACATTTGCTTTATTTCCACTTCTCCCAGTTCCAGCATTTTGGCTGCCAGTGGGGCACCATGGATGAGGGGTGGCACATATGGCGGCACTGTTTTAAGGCACCTAGGACCAGTTCTTGAGGTTGCCCCTGGTTTTACTGACCTTGTTTTGCACTCAGGACTCTATAAAATCCCTCAATCCTGCCCAATACTGAGGAATTCTGCAGACTATTTTGTGAATTCTTTCTTTAAACTGCAAGTCTGACAAAAAATATCCATTCCTTCCCGGTTTGTGCTGTGAGCTACACCCTTGTAAAGCACTTTACATTAATTTCCAGCGCAGAAATACTATGTGCAACTTTTCAAGATGGCCTAGAAGCATTTTGCATTGTAGCACTTTTGTTCTTTTTGGAAGCATTATTTCCATCTAGCACATGCTTTTCCTGGTAGAACCCATGTTCTATTTGACAAAATACAGCCATGTGGTTAAGAGTTATTAAAAGCATTAAAGCATTAACCTCTTGTAACCTCATTTTTCACTTTGTACACATACATAAGTGTTTAATCGAACTGAAGTTAAACACTGAAAAGTTTGAGAGGCCAAATTTATACATTCTCTTCAGTTTATACAGAGTTGATGTGATAAGAAGCCAAAGGAATTAGAAAGAAGACTCCACAGTACAGACAATGCTCATCACTTGATTTGTAGTATAAGCCTTGCTGCTGCAGTTTTAAAAGGACTGATCCATTTGTGGTGTTAGATTAAAACCTCAAGTGATGAGAATTTCCAGTGTTCAAATGAGTTCTGTATTTCTGGGACATGGATCTCTGCTCCTATGCTGCACTTCTTTAACAAATTATTTTTGTCAAAATATTCTACTGGGGGAGTGGAGAGCCCAGTCCTTGAGCCTAAGAGAATACAGACTGGCCTCCATAGGGCACTTGCTGCTTCTGCCCCTTCTTCACTTGGCTCTTATATCTCAGCCAGTGAGAATCTTAAGCAGGGATGCCTTACTTCCTGAAATGGAAACCTAAAACAGTGATATACTCCATTTTACCCTTCTTCTTGGTTTTGTCCTTCTCCAGGAGTAACAGGCCTTGAATCTTCTTTAAAGTCAGAAAAATTAATAATAAATAATCATTAAAGCCCAACAGAAAGACAAATGGCTTGAAGCCAGGTATTGTTGATACCTGGGATGGGACAGGCCAGAGACAAAGACTATTACATAGAACTGTGTAATTATATTGCAGCAAAGGTGCTATGCCCTTTGCTACAATATAATGGACTTGCTGATGGTCTGCTAGCTGCTCTAGTGAAGCTGTTCCTTTAGCGGACTCAGCAGACTAGGGTTAGACTAGAGTTCTTGGCACTGAAGTTCTAAATGGTTCTTAAAGTTGTATGCACTGTACGTAGGATATGGTTCATTGCAGATGGTCTCCTGACTATGGGACTGAACTCCTATGAACCCCATATAGTCTACATTCTTTGGGCTACACTAGCGGGGGCCGGGGGGGGGTTGAACTAAGATATACAACTATTCGCATAGCTGAAGTTGAAGTATCTTTGTTCGACTTACCTGGCCGTCCTCACGGCAGCAAGTCGACTGCCGTGGCTCCCCCGTCAACTCCGCTTACTCCTCCTGCCGAGGTAGAGTACAGGAATCGATTTGTGGATTGAGACGTGATAAATCTATCCTTGATACATCGAACACTACCCGCCGATCCGATGAGCTCTTCCTTATACTGGGCAAATAGGCAGAGTACTGGTTTTGTACATATGTACCATTGCCCTCACAGAACCATATCAGATATACTCTGTATAACAGCAAAGAATCCTGTGGCACCTTATAGACTAACAGACGTTTTGGAGCATGAGCTTTCGTGGGTGAAAGCTCATGCTCCAAAACGTCTGTTAGTCTATAAGGTGCCACAGGATTCTTTGCTGCTTTTACAGATCCAGACTAACACGGCTACCCCTCTGATACTCCGTATAACAGTTCAGGAGCTCTGCCAATTTGTAATGAGATGCACTGAGAAAGCTGTAGGACACCCAGTATATAGCAGAGCCTGATACAGGTCAGATCTGAGATGCCTCAGCATCAGCAGAGTTGAGATTGGGTTAGGACTGGAACAGCAGGAGATGCTGTGGGGCAAGACAGAAATGAATTGAGAGGGTTAGTTGGAAGCCTAGAACTGGCCTAATCCTGTGTACAGTAGGTCAGGATTAAGATGCACTGATAGAACTGTAAGCCTGGAACAGTAGAGATGTGCCTTAAGTAAGACTGAGCGGCACTATGCCCATCTCAGACCAGTGTCATCAGTCTTTCACCTTCCCTCTTTCTGTAATTATAAAGCAACTATAGTATCACTGTAGCATATGTGAGCATTCATGAATGTACTTTATTCACCCAATATGAAAAAGGAAAACAGATACTAAAAATATTCCCAGCTTAACATTCAGCAATGAGAAGACAACTTAGAAAAATGTCCAGAAAGTAACAGAAAACTACACTATAAAACTCATGCCGGTTTCTACTTCCATAAAAGACCTACCATAGTCAAAGTGACATTACATTTTCCAAGATTGCCAAATGAGTCACTCTAATATGTTACTAATTATATAAATGCTGTATCAGTGTTCCAAATATGGCTGCTCAAACTATACCTAATTGACTCGTAATAAAATCCTAAAATTCAGTTGTTGATCTGAAATTGCCTTATTCAGCAATTCTTGACTAGGCCCTTTGGAATATTTGTCTCTGTGATGATAAAGAAGCTTGTATCCAGTAAAAAGCCTTCAAAATTATTATTCTGTGTCTCTATTGACAGGTTTTGAAACATTAAGGGGTACATTTATTGAAGTATTGTAGATTTAGCTCACTATAGTCAATGGGAATCCTGTGGCTATAACTCTGCCTTATCCTTTGAAAAATGTAATATTTTTGGTAATAATAATGGAAAGCTAAAAGCCCTGTAGTAAAAGGTACATTAAGCATCAAGGACGGTAAATGTCACTAACAGTCACTTCACTTAGCAAATAAGTAACAGAGATCCAAGTCAGCATAACAGAAATTCTGTTATTTTAACTTGGAGGATGTTTACTGTGAAAAGGAACAAACAAGAATATTAGATAAGATGATAGATCAACAGAACTCAGACCAGAATTTATCAAACAGAGTTTAAGGGGATATTTAAACAGGTAACCAGAACCCCTTTGGGTCAAGGATGTGTGCCCTGCTGCAAATATACAATGCTGCATGGCACTGGCATTCATTATATACCAACATAAGTAGTAAATACTGAGTCAAAATTATCCCAATAGAATTACATTAACTGAGTGCTACATTAGGGATTAATTTTATTTATATGTTTAAAAAAAACAGTCTTTTAAAATTGCTTATATTCTAATGTTCTTAATTAGGGGAAATGTGTATTGTAGTCATCTTCATTAAGTTTTATTTTCTCTAGACAAAAACATGTTAAAAAGACTTAATAGTCTAATTTGTTTTTATTCTGCTTTTCAAGGCTATGTCTGCAGTGAGTGCCCATGGGGGCGGAGGGGAAGGGAAACAACCCTAAGGAACTGTTTTCTGAGAAATCTGAGTTTGTTTAGAAAATACATTTTCTAGTTCAAGAGACTCAATCACAAACCATATATTTATTTATACACAATCTATTAAGTGAACAAAACCAGAGAAATTTTAGGGTCATCTTTATGCAAGGACGTCACCACATAATTTTCACAATGCTACTGGGAGTTCCACCTATGCAACCCGGCAGAGTAGGGTGCAGGCGGTGCTTACCTCAAACGGCTCCTGGAAGTAGCGGCATGTCCTCCCTCTGGCTCCGACGTGGAGGTGCGGCCAAGCATCTCTGCTGCTTGCTGCCTTGTCTGCAGGCGCTACCCCTACAGCTTACATTGGCCACAGTTCCCGGCCAATGGGAGCTGCGGGGGTGGTGCTTTGGGTGGGGACAGCCTGCGAAGTGGAGCTGTTGGCTGCCCTACATGTAGGAGCCAGAGGGATATGCCACTCCTTCCAGTAGTCACGCGGAGCAGCCCCCAACCCTGCTCCCTAGCTGGAGTGCTGGAGCAGGGCAAGCGCCAGATCCCACTCCCCAGCAGGAGCTCGAGAGCCAGATTAAAACGGCTAGCAGGCCGTAGTTTGCCCACTCCTGTTTTAATAGAATGCTAAACTATTGTATTGTTCAGCCACTAGGTGGCTGTGTGTGTAAACTACCTTATTTAAATGAAGCTCACCAATACCTGGCAGAGCATTAAAGGCACAGACCAACTCCATGAGTGCTCCAGCCCTGGAGCACCCACAGGGAAAAATTGGTGGGTGCTTAGCACCCACTGGAAGCTCCCCGCCCTGCCACACCCGCCCCAGCTCACCTCCACTCCACCTCCTCCCCTGAGCGTGCCGCCATGTCCTACTTCTCCTCCCTCCCTCCCAGCACTTGTGCCGCGAAACAGTTGTTTCGTGCGGCAAGCCTGGGAAGGAGGGGAGGGGGAACGCGGTGCGCTTGGGGGAGCAGGCGGGGTGGGGATTTGGGATGGGGTCCAAAGGGGCAGGGAGGGGGCAGAGTCAGAGGAGCACGAGCACCCACTGCCGCCAATGAAAGTTGATGCCTGTGATTAAAGGATCTTATGATGAAAACACCTGGTGCAAGCTCTGTGACCATATATGGCACAGAAAAACACGGCATGGTGTCAGGAGTAAATGAAGAACAGTAACAGAAGGAACAGCAACAAAGGTTGCAGGATCTCATCAACATGCCACTCATCAATGCTCCAGGGAACTTCAGCTTTGACAAACCTTCACAATGGACAGACTGGAAGCAATATTTTGCAAGATTTTGAATTGCAAACAAACTCCACAAAGAAACTGGAGATATACAGATATCTAATTTATGCTAGAGGGAACCAAGCAGAACATATATTTCAATCCTTTGACTTCACTGAAAACAGTCACAAAGGTGACTGTGAAAGGTTTCTGGCTATCTTTGATGCATACTTTATATCCCAGATAACTGTTTATGAAAGAGCATGTTTTCCCCCAATAAATTCAAGAATGAGGGGGAAATTTTGAATGTTTTATAAGAGCTGTGCATACATTAGCTGAAAACTGTGATTTGGAGAATGCAAAACATGAAAATATCAGAGACAGGTTGATTACTGGGTTACCAGATAAAAAGCTTTCACGGCAGCTACGGTTCAAGAGAGATTTAACTCTATCCACAGCTATACTGAGAGCAATGTATTCTGAGCTGATGAGACAGCAAAACCTAGAGCAACCTGACAAATTTGAAAAACCTGAAACTATCTTATACTGTATATAGACATTTGAGTGTTAAAAGTCATGATCATAAACAGCCTGAGGCAAAGAGAGAGAACTCCCAGGCTAAGAGGGACAAATTCCAGCTTACATGCAAGAGATGATGCATGTCTAGCTAGAGGCCCACAGTATGACATATGCATGAAATATGAACATTTTGCATCAGTTTGCCACACCAAAGCAGTTAGGAGATTGACTCATATTACAGACAATCAAGAGCCATTGTTTCTGGGACCTATGATGTGTGATGGTATACAGCCTGCCTGGAGAAGGAAACTGAATATTCAGGGCAAGACTACTGACTTTAAAATTGACTCAGGAGCTGACTTCTCAGTCATCTGTGGTTCAAACAGGGTTTAAAAAAAGAACTAGATAAATTCATGGAGGATAGGTTCATATATGGCTATTAGCCAGGATAGGCAGGAATGGTGTCCCTAGCCTCTGTTTGCCAGAAGCTGGGAAACGGGTGACAGGGAATGAATCACTTGATGATTACCTGTTCTGTTCATTCCCTCTGGGGCACCTGGCATTAGCCACTGTCAGAAGACAGGATGCTGGGCTAGATGGACTTTGGTCTGACCCAGTATGGCCATTCTTATGTTCTTATCTCAGAAGGGATTTACAATCACTTTCAACCCTCCCCTAGTTTAAGACACCTGAAAGAGCTCTGACTAGTCCTGGGGGTATTCTGAACTGCAGGTTTCAGTTCACCACAGAAATAACATACAAATACAAAAGCTTTACATTCAGAGTGCATGTGATCAAAGGATCAAAGACCACCAGCCTTCTCAGATGCAGTGTGGCCACCCTGATGGGCCTATTGAGACAGGTGGAAGAATTTGGAGGATTTGATGACATTGGACTTTTGAAAGGAGATCCAGTATAAATCAACTTAAGAGACAACGTTGAACCATATAGTTTACAAACACCTCTACCAAAGAGACCTTGGGAGAGGCTAGCTGCAGATTTATGCAAAATCAGAGCACATCATTATCAGGTCATACTGGACTATTTTCTCAGGTATATAGAAATACTGTAATTAAAGACATAAGATGTTGCAGTGTTACCGAGAAACTGAAGTGCACTTTTTCTCACTTTGGTCTTCCAGAACAACTAGTGATGGACAATGGACCACAATTCACTGCAGCAGAATTTAAGTCATTCCAAACTAAGTATGATTTTGATCATATTATCAGCGGAGCACTTTACCACCAAGTGAATGGAGAGGCTGAGAGGGTTGTATAGATAGCTAATAAAACCCTACAGCAGGAATATCCATTCTGTGCTCTTCTGAGTTACAGATCAACCCCAATAGCAGTAGGATATAGTCCAGCACTGTTCCTGATGGGAAGACAAATCAGAACTGCTGTTCCAACTTTGGAGAAGAATCTATCTCCAACGTCGGCAGACATGAAGAGAGTGGCCAAACCAGATAAAAAGGCTAAAATTGTTTAGAAACACTTTTACAGCCGATGTCGCTCAAAGAACTGCGAGGTCCAGAATATGGTGACCATGTTCATGTCAAATTGGATGGAGAAAAAGGATGGACAACTCTAGCTGTCATGCTGAAAAAGAATTCAGCGCCCAGATCATATGTAATTGAGACTAACAATGGAGTTCAACAGAAACCATCAACATCTACAGTTTGTTCCTCAAAAAGAACAATCAGCAGAGTAAACTCTGTAGATGGCAGAGGGAGAACAAGAAGACTCCAGGATTCCAGTAGGGTGACCAGATGTCCAAATTTTATAGGGACAGTCCCAATTTTTGGGTCTTTTTCTTATATAGGCTTCTATTACCCTCTACCCTCTGTCCTGATTTTTCACATTTGCTGTCTGGTCACCCTAGATTCCAGATTGACCAGAGCCTGTCATTACAACTAGCTGACAGCAAGATGACCTTACATATTCAGGTCATGTAGTTAGAAAACCAGTATGATTCAAAGACACTTAACAGACTGATATGTACTGAACTTCAAAAACCATGTGATAGTGTAAATATTATAAATGGTAGGAATGTGGAACTTAAAGGGGGAGATGTATTATATTGTTCAGCCACCAGGTGGCATTGTATGAAATACCTTATTTAACCTCAGCCATGCCCGGAAGAGCATTCAAGGATCTTATGATGGATGGAATGCATCTGGTGTGTATAAGAAATCTCCTGTGACTAGCCCATATCTGGTACAGAAGTACATGGCAGGCCTGATCATCCAAGCCGTCTGCATGTGCAATTCCCACTGAAATCATGAAAGACTTTAAAAACTGGGCCTCAAAATGGTAAACTCCTGGAGAAAGAGACTGTGTTCCCCTGTTTTGAACAGCACTGAGTAGGATGTCCGTACTGTACAAATTATAATGGGGTGTAACTTCATAGCATGCACAATATCCTAGGTTTCAAACATGCTCATGTACAAGCACCTAGAGGCCACAATCAGGAATCAGAGCCGCAGTGTGATAGACACTGTTTACATATATAATTATATATTGATACAATAAAAATACATGCATCTTACATAAGGTTTATCCGCACTGGTTTGGGGTGTGCTGCATAACTAAATGTGTGACCAGGTCACTTGTGAGTAACAAACTTTCCCAAACTCATTGTGATGAAATTTCCAGAAAGTCTGTCCCATCATGGACATCATGTGCGTACAGCTGCCTCACATTGAGATGTATGTCTCAGAAGATGCACACCAGATCCACCCAGGCACCACTATCTGAGCTGTCCACTCTTCATGTTATGACTTTTACTGCACATCCTTGTGATACATTGTCACTCTGTGTGTGTGCACGTGCATGTTTTTCAATAGTATTTACAATAGAACCTCATTGTTATGAACACCAGAGTTACAAACTGACAGGTCAACCACACATCTCATTTGAATCAAAAGTACACAATCAGGCAGCAGCAGGGACAAAAAAAGAGAAGCAAATACAGTACAGTACTGTGTTAAACATAAACTATTAAAAAAGCAAAGGGAAAGTTTAAAAAAAGATTTGACAAGGTAAGGAAACTTTCTGTGCTTGTTTCATTTAAATTAAAATGGTTAAAAGCAGCATTTTATTTCTGCATAGTTGTTTCAAAGCTGTATTAAGTCAGTGTTCAGTAGTAAACTTTTGAAAGAGCAACCATAACATTTTGTTCCGTTACAAACATTTCGGAGTTATGAACAACCTCCATTCCCGAGGTATTCGTAACTCTTGAGGTTCTACTATACATAGATGGTCAAGTCAAGGTGTCAGTCTCAGTGTCTTAAGTCAACAGCTGAGGGAAGGGCACTGTGCTAGTCCACAAGTGAACCAGGCAACCCTTGCTGATGGGCCCAGTCTGCAAGTATGTAGCCTACATCTTCTAGCTGGCTGCAGTGCCAAGGGGGCTGTCAAGAGGGCTCCACGTATAGTCATTAGCAACACATCTAATCAGGACACATCTGGAGTGATTGAGTGCCACCCAAAGGTGGGATGACATCACACAAAGGCATGATGACATTGTGATGCTGGCAGGCCATATGCCAACTCTTGCCCAGGCTACCGGCATTCGTTAAGAACTAACAAACTCGTAGCTGGAGTTCAGACCAGTTCATCTGTATGTTAGTTTTCCTCAAAACAGTTGTTAGTCTGATAAGAATGTATTTAGTGTTTAGACTCTGTGAAACGCTTGTAAGCTTCTGCATGCATTAATCTCACTTGTAATGTCAGTATTCCATGCTATAAGAAAATATGTACATTTTGCTTTATACCTTTGAAAATGTTTGTTCTGAACTTGCAAACCCAGGCACAGGAATGGTCCCGCGCCCAGCCAGAAGAACTATCAAAATCTCATGGGCCATCAAGGCACAGCATCTGGTTAATAGCCTTATCACACCTGGGAAATGCTATGTGCAAGGAAGCTGAATGAAGGAAATAAAACAAAACCACAGGAAAACGTTTTGTCTGTCTGCCCACTGACCCAGCTAGCGACCCCTGCAAAGCCGGAAATTGCAGGACTGCCTCCTGGGCGCGTTCTGCCAGACACCTGGCCTTGGCAATCGCTGACACGCTCAGCAGTTCAATGACAACTCGTTTGTGTTGCTCGCTTTGGCCTGTAACAAGCCACCTGCGATGGGCTGCTGCAGCAGCAGCTGCCGGCTCCTAGCGGCCCAGGCTCAGCGCCTGGTCAGAAGGTGAAGAATGAAGTAGAACCAGTCTATCTAGGTGACCTTAGACCACACACTGAGTTACCATGCCCACCTGAAGACAGCAGTTAAGATGTGCAACAATCTTACAGGTTCGTCTTGGGGTGCTTGTGCTCCAACTTTGCAGACGTCAGCTCTTGCCATCTTGTATTCGGTGGTAGAGTACTGCGCACCAGTTTGGTCACACGCAAAACTAGTGGATACACAGTTACATGGCGCCATGCGTATCATCTCCAGCACCCTGTGTCCGACTCCTCCCCCATGGCTCCCAGTTCTGAGCAATATTGCTCCTCCTCATATCAGATGAAAGATTGCCACTGGCTAGTTACTGGAGAACGTACATGCCAACTCAAGCCTGCCACTGCACAGTGACCTTTTTAAACCACCAGGTGCAAGTTTGGTGTCACATCGCCCATTATGGTCTCATCCACCGTGCCAGGATGTTAGGGTCGAAACACTCTGGCAAGAGGAATGGATTGTTTACAATCCCCAACCAGTCCCTCATCGCCGACCCCACAATCTGCCCGCTTGGGTGTGAATTGCCCCATCACCAATGGTCCCTGGTGAACAGGTTCCGGACTGGGCAAGATCTCTGTGCAGCCAATCAGTATGGCTGGGCCGTCATAACAGCCCTTTGTGCAGCTGCGGCACAAGAGAGAGGCCACCGCACATTGTCGATGACTACCCGCTGACTTGGCCTGCATCACTCCACTGAAGATGCGAGGGCTTGGCTGGATGACTCTGCACACGCTAGGTAAATAAAAGCCCCGATACCGGGACTCACAGGTGGGGGCTGAGCCGCAGGTCAGCGTGGTTGGGCAGCAGCGCAAGCGGCAGGGAAGGCCGGGGTCACGGGGTGAGGTCGGAGGTTAGTTATCATGGGAGAATCCCGCCCACGTGGAGCCTCCGCTGCACCGTGAGCAAGGGCGGGGGAAAGATCTGCCCATGCGCAATTGCGCTCAAGCCAGGGGCGGGTACTACGCATGCGCAGATGCCGGTAGCCCGTGGGGGGTGCTAAGACCCGTCCTAGGAAGATAGCACGCATGCGCGGTCCCCCGGGACCAGGTGGGGGCGCGGAAGCGGCGGCTGAGGAGGTGAGTGTCCGCGCGCCGGGTTTCCTTTGCCCCCGCCCCGCCCCGCCGCCAGTCCGCTCTACGTCCGTGGGAGGGGCCTAAGTAGCGTCCATCGCCGCGGCCTCGGCTACCTGCCCGAGCCCCTGCCTGTCTCCGCGTGAGCGCTCGGCCTCGGCCCCGGTCCCGGCCGCAGCACCTGCCCCTGCCTCAGCGCCCTGCGGCCGGGACCGGATCTCGCCCCGCTCGGCCTGGGTAGCCGCGCTGCGTTGGGGGTGCGGGTGGGCGTTCCGGGGGGTGGCAGCGCTGGGGGTGGCAGCGCTCGGGGAGCGGGCGAGTGCGGCTGTGCTGGGGATAGCTGGAGTTGGGGGTAGGTTGCCAACACTCCAGGATTGTCCTGGAGTCTCCAGGAATTAAAGGATTAATCTTTAATTAAAGATAATATTATGTGATGAAACCTCTAGGAATTCATCCAACCAAAGTTGGCAACCCAGGGGCCAGCAGCGCTAGGGCAGTTCCCCAGCTGTGCTGCAGGGTCAGGGGCAAGCCCTACACAGCAGTCTGGGGAGAAACACCCCCAGTATAGTGTCCTCGGCATTCCCCGGCCTCCCCAAACGTGTCCTGTTAGAGGCTAATCTCCTATTAATTCACCGGCACAGGAGGGCATGTTTCCCACATGGGAAGCAGGTGCCTACTACTGCTGTTTGTTCTCAGTGCTCACTATGACCTGCACAATAGAGAAGATCTTAACAGATGCCAAGACCTTGCTTGAAAGACTGAAAGACCATGATAATGCAGCAGAGTCTCTCATTGATCAGTCTACTGTCCTCCATAAACGGGTGGCAGCCATGAAGGAGATTGGAACGTCACTATCAGAAAAGGTTAGTATAGGAGACACCATTCTTCTATGCAAAAGAGTTATACAAATGTATGTTATCCTTGGTAAAAGCGTCCCTTTGTTTTGCAAGTACCAAGAAGATGCAGCTGATCTGAAGGACATATCTAAATACAAACCTCACATTTTGTTATCGCAAGAAAACACACAGATCAGAGACTTGCAACAGGAAAACAGAGGTTAGTAGTCTAGATCTACATGGGTGCTCTTCACACTTGAATGCCTAGAACCTTTAGAATAGTAAATGATATACCTATAAGCAGCATAACATGAAAGGAATGCAGATTCACCAAAATACCTAGCATCTTGTGCTTAACTGTTTGTGCAGAGGTAAGGCATCACCAACAAATATGACTTTACATTTTACCCAGTAGCTTCTTATAATTCTTAAGTGGTATAACTCAGGGAAAGTCATTAAGATTTGGAACTTTCTTAACCCTATCACTAAGGTCCCAGAAGAAAGAATCCCTTCAGTGAAGTTTCTTGATGGGGTTTTATTGTGAAGAAAGTGTGTTAAAGGTGGGAGCTTAGAAACATGCATTTTGGAAACACCTGTAATGACTTGAGGAACAATGAAAATAAAGGCATCCATCTTCTATGAAAAGGCTATTTCTTCTCTGGAGTCTATTATATTGAATAAAATATTTGCTACATAAATAAAACGTAACGGTCCTGAGGCTAGCAACTTTTCCATCGTAGTGTAATGTATTGGTTTATTTGTCTCTAGATTGTAATTAAATGTGCAATTCTAGGTAGAGGGATATTGGGTTGCTTGAAAACTTTACAGTATGTTCTTTTTAAAGTAATTTAATTGAACAGGAAGTGTGGGAGATTTTACACACCTGCTAGGAACTTGCCTTTATTAAGTCTATGTGTATAATGGAAGGTAACCTCATGTAACTAGTGAGGAAGGTGCCCTTCAAGATTGTTGTTTCATGATGATTGTATTGTATGTTGTAGAGTTGTGGATTTCCTTGGAGGAACATCAAGATGCTTTGGAACTTATCATGAGCAAGTACAGGAAGCAGATGTTACATTTAATAATGGGAAGAAAAGATGTGGATGCTGAGCCAGTCCTAAAAGTGCATGAGGCTCACTCTTTGGTAAGTTGGGGAGGGCGGTACTCATGATTTTACCTGTTTCTGGCAAGTGTTGGGAATAAAGTTTGTACTTTAAAAACTCCTGTGCTCTGCCAGTATTGTTTACCTTTATGTTTGCTTTGTATCCTTCCCCACAAACAATTCTGCTCTGAAATATCCTTCCTGATTCCATAAGCCACGGAACCTCCTGCACCTTCCATTACTTCCTATAAACCCTGCAGCAATAACCCAGAGTTCCATTTCAACTTAATAAAATCTACATTTTAAAAAGGAACAAGTAGGACTATTTGTCCTACTTTTAGCTATTGAAAAAGTATTTGGAAGATGTAAAACAGTGTCACTGTGAACTGAGCATAGTATTGTCCTGCTTCAATGTATTTGCAGGAAATTGAGAGTCACGTAGACAGAATCTGTGAGATGGGGGAAGCAATGAGAAAAGCTGTTCAGGTGGATGATGATCAATTCTGTAAAATTCAGGAAAAACTAGCCCAGTTGGAGGTAAGACTTTGCTGTGACTTCGAAGTTGGCTGTGAGATGGGCCTGTTGCCTACTCGTACTCACTAAGGGTAAATCTAGGTCTTGGGATATTGACTGATTCAAAGAGATCTTTTCTACTTCATAGAGGGATATGACCCAGGCTGGCTTTTTAAAGGGAAATCCTAACAATCTCTTTAAATTTTGCATACAGTAAGTAAATGTTAGAAAAAACACACCAAATAGCAAACAACTTTAGAAAGACACGTCTTTCTATATTTAATATTTCTGTAGCAGTCAGCAACTAGGATTTTACTTCATAGATGCTGCTGTTTTGTATAGTATGCACTAATCCTGTTCTGAAATGCTTCTTCTATTCATGGAGAGCAGAAAGTAAGAGACAGAGGGATACCCCATCTGTGCTCACTATTTTTGTGTCGGGGGACCAAAATAAAACATTTAAAAGCGGAATAAAGAGCACAGCCACTATGCCTCTCCATTCACCCAAGGTTCTTCTGTGGGGGTGGGGGGGCGCGGGGTCTGTATGTGTAGAATTAAAAGAATTTAGTTCCCCTCTCTGCCAGTGCAGAGATGTTCCTCACTGTACAATTTCAGTATTTTAGAGCTATATAGTACTGTCATTTAATTATGAATTAGTTCATTTCTGTTTTAGCCAAAATGTCGATTTTGCAGCTTGAAAATAAAGAGCTGCGGGAGCTGTTATCCATCAGCAAAGAAACTATCGAGATGAGACGAGAGGAGCTGCCTGACATTGCATCTCAAGCCACAAAATAACTCTCTCTCTCTTCAAACTCTTGACTTTTAAAACTCTATGGAAATCAACCACTGTACAGGAAAACATTTTATTTTAGTTATGTTTTATTACTTCATGTGTTTCCTGATATCCCTGTCAGATGTCACCCTCTGATGGCAATGGTTTGCATTGCTGCTCAGTCTTAACAGTATACAGCAGCTTAACAATGAGGTATTTATGCAGCTATACTCCTTGGAATTGTTTGTTTCCTCTCATGAAGAATGTTTCTGGATCAGCCCCAATGGGAGACATCTAACTCTGTAGGCAGCAATTCAAATCCACTTTAGCATTCTTACTTCATCGGTGGTTACAGAGCATTTTACAAGTTGTGATTTTTTTTATCTAATAGATATGAGTGAAAGCATTTATTGGAGTAGTTGTCTTGTAAATATTAAACATCAGACATTTAATTTTGCTTTAAATAATTCTCCAAACAGCATTTGGCTGGGTTAACAATATCACTTAGATACAGACCCTCTGCTTTTTATTGTAAACAGACCCAGAGAATGGCAGAGCTGTAGTTTAGCATGTTTTCTAGCTCTTGTGTTGGAAGAAGTTAACACACCCAAAGCCCAGAAAACTAGGTAATGTTTAAAAGGCATCACTCTTAATCCAGAAACGATCAGTTTTTAACTGCAGGCTTTCTATCCTTGTTAGCAAGTATTCAAAAAATTTCTTTTCATGAATTAATACTAAACGTCTCAGTTCCAAGAAGAGTGTAGTTATTACTTCATCCTCTTCTGTGAGTGAGGGTTTTGTTGGACACGGATATAGGCCGTGTGTTTTTGATTGGGAGAGAATTCCTTCCCTCACACCAGGACATCTTTGGCAAGTGTGAGTTGGGTAGAGACAAGGGCTTTCTGGAAAGGAAAATAATGGGAGAAAAATTCTCTTCTCCTTTCTTCCATCTCAGTTGAAGAATAAATGAAATAACTTAGTGCTTTGAGATCAGACAGCAGTTTTCTGCATTCTTCTCATGGCTGGGCGACCTCAAGGTCATTTTTATCATAGTGCTTCAGTGTAGAGATGCAAACAGTGATTATTTATCACGGATCTTGCTTTTATGGTAATGTGTGCTGTGAGATTGGTGTAAATGCATTCCACCTCATGACACCACACTGGTTTGTACAGCAGCTTGATTAAGACGTGGAGTTTAAGGAATTGGAAGCTGAGCAGCAGTCACCTTCTCAGACAGTCATCACTGAAATCCTTACTAGGAAGAGGAGTCGAGGGTGCTGTTTTAATGAGTACTTCTGCTATTCCACCTTTCTAAAAGTACATGTTCACTGTAGAATCTGAGAGCCTAAATGTATTGTTGAGTGTGACTTATTGCTGTTGGAGGGATTTTCAGAAGAGCATAAGGGTGCTTAACTCCCAATGAAGTCAGTGAATTAGATGCCTTACTGTTGAAAATCCAGCCTTTCATCACAGCACCTGAACTTCAGTCCAAGAGCAAAATACCTCCCTGTTGCTTCACTTCCCACAATTTGTCTTGTGGAAGTGCTGAGGAATAATTTGGCACCTTTCCACGTCCTGTATGACCATACTGCAACCACCAGGAACTGGGATCCTGAATACAGAATGTGGAATTGACAGAAAAACTGCTGCTACTCTGTGCTATACAGACATAGACTAATTAGTAGAAACTGCTTCAAGTTTAGTAGAAACTTCCTTAGCACCAGTCATAGCTTTATGCCTTTAAATATGCCATCAGTGCCACTTTCAGTGTCAGATGAGTTCCTGTAATGAGCAGATATGTGCTCAGTTTGTTTGATTCTGATTTGTACTGTAAATATTCTAAGGGATGAGATACTATAAATAAATTAGTGTTACTGTGGTGTGCTAAGAAAATTCTCATTTGCCTGCTCTAATCGGTCAGCTGACTTGAAACAGTTTTCTTTACGTCTCAGGTTTATCAAGTATGTATATTGGCTTTTTATTTTTCTTGAAATAAATCTCAAAGTATTACCATGTGACTGTGCTTTGTATAGATGGCTGCCTACCAACACTTGTAACCCTATGCAATGTAATTACTTTGACTATTGAAGTTATAACAGAGGCAAAACAAAAATGAGTGCTCTGTGCACAAACATCCAGTTTGCATGAGAAAAGAGAAAAAAGGAGTTAGTTCCACTAATACAACAAGGAATCTGGTGCCACCTTAAAGTCTAACAGATTTATTTGGGCTTAAGCTTTCTTGGGTAAAAAACCCAGTTCTTAGATGCTACGGGCCTCCTTGTTTTTTTTGTAGATACATACTAACACGGCTACCACCTGATACAGTTCCACTAATGTGGCCTTTGATTTCTGAAAGGGTGACATATTGTATCTGTAGCAATATCTCCTGAAGAATTCCAGCTGTCTGTCAGATTTGACTGAGGAACGTGCTCTGAATGCTTTTACATTGCAAGCTCTCTGGGGCACAGGACTGTATTCCTATATCTCCACATAACCTCTAGCACATGATGAGTTTTACTGTAATACCAGGGCTGTGAATTGGTAAAATTACATATGTTTATATTGTATGAGACCATATACTCCCCTACTGTAGCTTTGCAGTAAGAGTGAAGTACTCTTATGGCTATTGGTAGTGGAAGTTCTGTAACTGGGGGCCAACAATGGAAAAGCCCTGCTTCCCCTCCCTGTCAATACAAGATTAAATGGGCTATCCACATCTGAAAGACCACTTGGTTCTTCCTGTTGCTTTCTACTTAGCACTGTAATCCATGGAGAGAAAGGATACAACCCCTTCTCCCAAAACTTTGAAATGTCTCTTTAGACAAAGTAGGACCCAACTGAAAAAACTTGTAAAGAACAGCTATCAAATCCTTATTTATTTTCCTAATAATTTTGTTTAGTTCAGGACCGAACTTTTCTGACCCTTAACAGAGTAACAGGGCAAATTCATGCAGCATCAGAATCTTTGGTTTATTTCTGATGCTTCATTTCTTGGAGTTATTTCAAGCTTTTATGGGAGCAAAGGAATCCTGCATTTTAATTGTTGTGCTGCTTCTCCTGTCCCTGTTAACAAACCAAAAAAGTAGAACAGCTGCCTGTAGCACAGTATGGGCATGTCCAGGAATAGATCTATTGCATAGGACAAGATCTGCACTTTAACATCTCATGACTAACACTGAAAGGCTATTTTGAAATAGTACTTTCATCCTGGATAGTAGAGCACTCAGTGGCTTTGTAAGTTACTGTAAATAATTTTCAAAGGCTTAGAACTGAATGCTGTTAAAGATAAGAGATTACACAACTGCAGCTGACTCTTCTTTTCTAGAAAAGCAAAACTAGACTGATTAATTTCATTGGTGTGAGCACAGTTGGAAGCCATAATATAGAGCTAATGCTGGTTTAAGCCTGTTGGCGCGAGTCTTGAGCTGGTGTAAAACACAACAGCCCTGCCTTCCTATGCGTGCTTGGTGCGGGATGCAGACGGGCCGGCGTGCCCATACCGGCAGCGTGTCTGGCACTCAGCCGAGACACGCCCCGCACGTGGAAACCCGTGTTGTTTTGCCTTTCCCGAGTCCCGTGCCGCCACGAGGGGGCGCCGCCGCTTCTCGCCTTGCGGGCTGGCCCAGGGGTCCCTCGGCCGCGCCCCCTAGCAGCGGCCTGAGCACACGGAACCCTCGGGGCTGCGCACGCGCGACCACTAGTCGCTGTCACGGGCTTAGGGCCCTAACGCCTCGCCCGTTGGCTTCGCTTCTCGCACAAGCGCACATTGCCCCTTGCCCCGGAGGGGGGAGGGGATGCGCGCATGCGCACTGTCCCCAGCGGAGAAGGGCTTTTATGAGCTTGCGCATTCCCCTCATTCCGTGAGTCGGGTTCCCCGCGCGCACGCGCGTCCTGTCTCCGTTGCCAGCCCCTCCCCACGGGTCTCTCGCGAGAGGCTGGGATTTATTCCTACGTGCTGTGCCGTGCTGCTCATGGCGGCGCTGGAGCGGGGGCGCTGAGCTGTTGGGGTAAGTGCGGCCCGAGGAGCGGCCCTGGAGCGCCGGCACCCGCCTAGTCGGGCTCTGTGAGCTCCGAGGGGCGGCGGGAGGGGCAGACGTGGCCTGAGAGCCGGCGTCTCCATCGTCTCCTCCGTCCAACGGTCCCGAGCTGGCGGAGCCCCTCCCCCGCCCTTCCTGTGGTGAGGCGCGGGTAGGCCGATGGGGCCTGGCGCGGTAGGCCGCGGCCGGCGCGGGCGCTGCTGGCGTCCCGGGGGTTGTGGGCCGATGATGGGGCCTGAGTAGCGAGAACACTACAAGTCCCAGCGTGCAGTGGGCGGCGGCCCGCCGCGGGGACTGCTGGGGGTGTAGTTCGAGCTGCGTGGGGCCGGGAGCCTAGGCAGGTTCAGTGCTACGATTCCCCACAGCCACTAGGCGGGGCAGCCTGCGAGGGCTGCTGGGGGATGGAGGCCTGGGCGCGAGGAGGACGATACGTTCCAAGGTGCTCTATGAGGAGTCTGCCGAGGGCTCTTGGGAACGGAGTGTGGGCAGCTGCGGGGCTGGAACGGGGACGAACTACAGGTCCCGGCATGCAGCGCGTAGTCAGCCCCGCCCGGGAGGGAGCGCAGGCCTCTCTTCCTTTGTGTGTGTGGTGGGGGGGCGAGCAGCCGCCATTTTCCTTTCTCTTCTCTCCCCCCCCCCCCCTTTTGTATGCGGCGAGGGTCGCAGGTCCGGCCTCTGCTGACTTGTCGAGGAGCCGTCATGGCCGGCGGACTCACAGCACTACGGCCTGCCTGAGCGGGTCTGCGGGGAGGGGCTCCCTCTTGGGCCGATGCTTTGTCACACTCTGGTCTCCAGTCCCTTTCTCCTAAGCCCCTGGCAGGACTGCGCTACTTCTCTGCTCAGCGCCTCACGTCCGGTACTGAGGAGTTCGGCACCACCCCAAACTAGGGCGTCCCTGGGTTTTTTCCTCCTTAGCCTTTCACAGCCGCTACCATCTTGCTGCAAAGTAACGTGTTGTAGACAGCTTGGAGGCCTGAATGGGGAGGCTGCCGCTCCCTCCAACCTAACATGTGCTTGGATACGATAAAATCATAGACTATCAGGGTTGGAAGAGACCTCAGGAGGTCATCTAGTCCAACCCTCTGCTCAGAGCAGGACCAACCCCAACTAAATCATCCCAGCCAGGGCTTTGTCAAGCTGGGCCTTAAAAACTCCTAAGGAAGGAGGTTCCTCTACTTCCGCAGGTAACCCATTCCTATGTTTCACTCTCCTAGTGAAATAGTGTTTCTTAATATTCAGTGCACTGTACTTGTCTGCATGGGCCACTTGGTTTGCTCCCAGTGGTTTCCCTGCTAATGAGAACGATGCATCAGATTCTGTTCTTTGTCTGGTATAATAACATCATTCCACAAGATACACCAGCTAGCTCTAAACCAATTTAAAGGATAAAACTAACTTCGCTTTTTAATATTTACCCTTGTTTCAGTTTGAATTGTTTTTAAATACATCTGTTAACTTGCATGGCCTACTGACAAATTTGTCATTTCAATCTCTACTTTGATTTCCAGCCCCTTCCCCAAATGCTTTTAAACAATCTCAGCTTCAGAGTAATGGCATCTAACAATTGCTGCTTCATTGGCCCAGGTTTGTGGATATCATATTACTGTTACCTTTAGCTGATAGAAGATGCTTAAACAATGAAATATTTGGAGGCTCTCCAAAAGAAACCTTAGTATAAAATAATTAGTATGTCTTCAGAGCTGTGACTTGCTAGCTAAAAATTTAACATCCCATTTCCATTAAACATGGCAGCATCGTTCTCTTAAACTATATATTAAAAATAAACACATTTGAGTTGCACAAATGGTGTTTTAACCTCATCTGTTGCCTTGTGTGAAACTACATGAGAATACCCATTGTTTCAAACTGGAATGTAACAGAAAGTGGTTGTGGCTGCAGCCTGGCAATTTTTTGATTCTGATGAACTGAAAACATGCATGTGCAGAACATTTAATAACCCTCTTATTTAAATTAATTAAAACTTGAAAGACCTTAAACTGTAAAACATGCATAGCTTTCGCTTTGTCTCCTAGTTAATCCTCTCTGCTGTAAATATACAAATGCAGAGACCAGTGTGACTTGAGGGCTGGGCAGCTGCTCTCTGTGTTTATGGCTGGGAGGAGTATTTATAGCAGCTGAGTTGAAAAGTAAAGAATTTGA
Organism: Gopherus flavomarginatus; assembly: GCF_025201925.1. NCBI lineage: Eukaryota > Metazoa > Chordata > Testudines > Testudinidae > Gopherus > Gopherus flavomarginatus. Next base: position 8,275,759 of record NC_066621.1, read on the forward strand.
GGCAGACACACATTCAGATTTTAGTCAAGTTCTGTCTGACTCACCAAACCTTTTTCAATACTGTACGAATGGTAAACTCATCTCTACATCAAACCAAAATTATGAAATGAAAGTATGTGCTAAAAAAATTTCTGTATCTAATTAAATTAGCCCTAGGCAGACATGTAATTAGGATAAGAAATGTTTTGAATCGCTTCGTGAAAGAACTAAGTCATGTTCCTGCAGGGCTAAAAAGTGTATAATGTAGCATTAATTTAATAGTACCAATAGTGTGCTAAGCAGTTTAGATAAAAAAATATTTTAATAAGGGGATCCTTTCTTTTTTTTTTGCAAGGCATCCCTTCCCCTTCTCCCCTCCCCCCCTCAAAAAAAAAAAAACTCAATAGGTTCTCTCCATTGTTATTGTGTCCCTTAAGTTTCCCGTTGTCTTCTGTGGCAAGTCAGTTTATAATCTTCATACTGAGACATGATGCCCCATTTGCACTGATGATGCTATATAGTAACAATTGGCCCTCCTTAAGATGACATGGTCTGTGTACATTATGGGCAAGTGGATATTGTCGCTTGATTTTGGTAAAGCTTCTCAATTTACTCTCTTGTGCATCTCTCAAATAGCTTGATTTGTTGCGGGTGCTGTGTGGGTGTAGTGAGGGTAGAAATATTAATAACCTAATGCTTTTGGAAACATTTGTAAATAACTTCAAAATTTGGTGCACATTCTCAGCTTTTTATGACAGGCTAAATTCCCTGTTCCTCACAGAGCATTAATAGCCATAAGCTTAAACTTTCAAGAAACATCAGAAATCAAGTCTTTTTTCCAGGCTGGATCATGCAGAGAGATGCAAACTTGTACTGCTGGTGTGTTTTAATTATGTGGAAAATTACTGAGATAAACTAGGACTGTGTATATCTGGAAAAAACCCTTCATTTTGCATGCTAAGGTGTGTGTGTGTGTGCTTTTGCACCTTGTGGGGGGTGGGGGCTCTAGCCACAAAACAGTGAGTCTGTCCTTGTGGATCTGACTCTGTGGACTTATCCATTATTTCAGGGATCCACTGAATCAGAGCTATTTGCATGGAGGTCTTGTGCTTCTGCAGTACCTGAAACCCTCTTGTATCTCCATAGTAGCATAGTTGTGTTAAGAATTGTCTTATAAGTTTCTGATCAAAATTTCCCTTTTGGTATGGTATTTTCAGATTATGGAGGAGGAATCTTAAATCAGTGTGGACTCAGTCAGTATTATTCTTCACGGTGGATGATGGTTTCTCAAGTCCGGCTGGGAGAAAGGGGGAATGATGCTGCAAAGAAAGCACTCATAGGCTGAGTTGCTGTCCTCAGCCTCCAGATGTGGGGAACATCATAGAAATATAGTGCTGGAAGGGACCTCTAAGTCGTCATGTGTAGCCCCCTGCACTGAGCCATAACCAAGTAAACCTAGACATTTCCTGACAGATGTTTGTCTAACCTGTTCTTAAAAACATCTGATGGGGATTCCAGAACTTCCTAAAAATCTCCTTTGCTGTAGATCAAACCCTTTGTCTTGTCCTGCCTTCAGTGGACATAAGAGAACAATTGACAACATTCCTCTGTCTAACAGCCCTTAACATATTTGCAGACTGTTATCAGTTACCCCCTCAGTCCTCTTTTCTCTAGCCTGATTTTTTTATCTTTCCTCATAGGTCAGGTTTTCTAAATCCTTTGATCATTTTTGTTGCTGTCTGCTGGGCTCTTTCGAAGTTTTTCTACATCTTTCCTAATGTGCGATACCCAGAACTGGACATAGTACTCCACCTGAGGCCTCACCAGTGCTGAGCAGAGTGGGATAATTTTCTTGTCTGTCTTACAATTCTTGTGTTAATATTCCCCAGAATATTAACCTTTTTTACAGCTGCATCAGTTGTTCTCGCATTTAATTTGTGATCCACTTTAACCTCCTCCCAATATTTTCCAGCAGTACTACCACCAACCCAGTTATTCCTCATTTTGTCGTACCATTGGTTTTTGCTTCCTAAGTGCAAATCCTAAGTCACGGCCTTTATTGAATTTCATCTTGTTGAATTCAGTCCGATTCTCCAATTTGTCAAGGTCCTTTTGAATTCTAATCCTGTCTTCCACAATGCTTGCAACTCCTCCCAGCTTGGTGTTGTCTGGAAATTTTATAAGCATGCTCTCCATTCCCTTATCCAGATTAATGAAAATATTAAATACTAGACCCAGGACTGACCCCTGTGGGATGCCACTACATATGCCTTCCCAGTTTGGACAGTGTGCCATTGATAACTACTCAATGAATAGAGTTTCCACCAGTTGTGATATGTAACTTCACTGTTTTCCTAGCCAGGGAACACACTTGTACAGGATATACTTATGCCCTCAATGGTTTCTTTCACCTAGTAGTCCAGTGCATTAGATGTCAGTTTCTGTTTCAAGCCCTCTGCTTGTAGAAATTAAAACAGTATGTATTCGGAAAGGGTTGTAACGACCAGTCGTTATTACAGAGTGGAATAGTCTAATAGTATAATGATGCTTTTCATTGGCTCTATCTAGGTGTTGCATACTGAGGTTTTGAAATGTCATAAAATGACAAATGATGGTACAACTTGTCTGTGTTGTCAGAGTATGCAGGCTGTTCACTTACAGCAATAACAGATTCAAGGAACACCATCAGTCACAAAGTGTTTCAGTTTTATACAAAGTGAGAGTAGTTCTAGGTACTAGACCTGCACGTACATCTCCCTGACCATATTGTTTTTTTTAAAGTTTCTGGTTGTGTCAAAGACCCATACCAACAGCAGGGGAGGCTTGTTGATTAAATGGTGAAACTGACTAGACATAAAGTGCTGTTAAATGGATCATATAAACAGTTTAGGAGAAAAGGTTCAAATTTTACATAAATGACCCCTTTCATTCACTTGGTATTGATCAAAGCAAGGTTACTGTTGCAGTGTTTTTATATGTATATCTGCAGAGACCATCATGAGTTGGAAATGTTTCTGTTCCCTCCCTGGCTGGAGGTGGATCCTCTTGGGAATCTAAGACCAAAAATGGGAAAACTAGTGTATCTATAAAAGCAGATAATCTTGCCCAACATGGGACAAACCTGCAGCATTAAGGTAGTGGCAAAGTACTTGGTGGTAGGAAATTATGGTTTATAGTATGTTTATCCCAATTATACTTACTATGTGTGTGTGTTTTTTGTTTTCCAGTATGAAGTGTAACAGAACAGAATTTACCACCTGAAACTGCTGCTTCAAGTTCAGATCAGGAAAGGAAAACGCCACATTGTAACAACAAAACAAGACCAAAGAAGAGTAAACCTGTACTGAAGACACAACACTTGATCTGAAACAAGAAGTTTGTGCCTACTCAACAGCTTCAAAAGAGCACGTCCCAACGCTGCTAGTAGTCTTTGTTTTCTCCAGTGCTGCACTGAAACTCCCCAGTGCAGCAGCAGTTATATTCTTTATTAGCTTCATAGATCATTTTCCTCTTGCTGTCTTTTTTTAATAATAGCAGTCTTCATACTTTGAAACGTGTGCTGAAACAGAAGAATCAGCAAATACTACTGAAAGTGCAATATTTGAATATCACTGCGAGGTTGGTGCATGTACTGTATTAAACAGTTATAAATGGTTCTGAACTAAATCCTTCAATTATTTGGAATGTAACTCACAACTTGTTAACAAATATTCACTATTGCCTAGACTAGTGTTTGTTGGCCTCAAATGTATGAGGGTAGAATTAATAGAACCTGATAGCTTCAATTTAAAACTATTTATGGAATCTTTTTAAAAACTGTCACTTGTAGCTCGTAGTCACTTGACCAGTAACAGAAAGCAATCTTGTAAATGCATGCAATCATTTCTCAAAGCGTCTAGAATTTTCTCCAGGTTTCTCTTGAAATATCAGTTTACTTTAATGCTTTATATCGGTATCTCTTGTAAAGAAAATTCCTATTTTTCCTCAAATACTGATATTGCTGCAGTTGATAGTCCCCATTTCTGTAAACTGGCAGGTTAAATGTACCAGATGACTTATTTTGGTAGTGGACTCCTGAGTTGGAGAGTACCCATGGGTCCAGTCTAGCAAAAAGCATCTGGCTTCTGCATTGCAAAAAGTGATCCAAGCTTCTGTAGACTAGTGCAGCAATTGCAACTTTTTTTTTTAATCTGGCTTCTTCTTTGAAAGCTGCCTTGAGCACCTTTTTGTGATGGGACTCTGGATAAGTGGCACATGTAAATCGACAAGGTTCTTGGTTGATTTTGTTATATTCAGCGTTATAAAATTCAGTTGAAATAGCCGTAGAAATATGTCAAGCACTTGGAAAGAACTTGTTAAATTTTCCTTACTGTTTTTCTCCCTCTACTGCATACCTTAGTGCCAAGCTGGGCAATGCATCTCCTGTTGGACTGAAATTATCATATTACGGCCAATCAGTAAATTTTTTTCACCGTTCTAGAAATAGTCTTAATATTAAACCCAAACTGGCTCAAATGGTATAATGCAAAAACTTCCTTTGGGCAAGAGAAATTACAGCAAAGTGCCTTTACCTTGTTAGTTGAGGTTTTTTGAATGTAGTTTTTAACTTTTTTGCATATTTGTAACACTTGAATACCTCTAGTTCCAATGGCATTTATTGGCAGTTCTGTTTCAGAAGCATGCAGAGGCCATTTTTCAAATGGATTTCATAGAACTTGGGACCTCTTTTATCGATGTAAGGCGTCTGCCACCCTCACTATAGCTCTTTCAGAATAGGTTAGTTGCTTCACCCATACTGTTGCTGAGCTTTTTTCAGTTTGAAAGCCATTTCCTCACTGTTGACCATTTGCAGGACACCAGCTCCTCTTTTTTAAAATAATTTTTAGCGTTGATCCTGTTAAAACCAATCAACAGGGAGTATTTAAAGGTGTTACCTTCCCTTGATGCTGTCTGCCACACAAAGGAAGGTGCCCTAGGGGTTGCATCACTTTGAAGGTGGGTATCCCAAAGCCTGAAATTCTGGTCTGGTTTAGGCTTATGGCAGAAGGCTCTCCTACAGTGTAGAACTGTGGAGGGCATTCTGGTCATTGTAACATTTAAGGAATAAAGATATTTTGAGCATCTGTCTGAATATACCAAGATTATGGTTTTGAAGCTTCTTGTAATTTTAGAATTTTGCCTTTGGAGCTAGTGTTCTAGTGGTAAGTGCATTTGATATTACCTCCATGATATCATATATTAGTACATTTTGACATAGCTACTAGAAATTCTTTAGCTATTCTCTAAAGCTTCTACTACTTGCTAATATTTAAGCTTTAGTTGATGCATTTCTTGATGCTTGATTTGTTTGAAACATTTTATCCAGTCATAGAAGTTACAAACCTTGGTTATTACTGACTTGAGAAATTGCATCAGTCTGAGCAAGACTCAGGTAAAGTGGTCAGGTTTCTTAAAAGCTTTTCTTTCTGGTTTGTTACTTAAGTCATAATGATGTATGAATTCATTATTTTATCAGAAAGCTCTAAAATTTCCAGTGTAGCAGAAAAATCTCTCCTATTCTGATGTAACTGGATATGAAATGTTTCCTTTCACTTGGGATGTCCCAAGAAAATAGGAAAAATGGTTTTGAAGCAGCTTGGTGGAGTTACTGTTTTCACAGGAGAAGGAAAGTGTCTTGCCCCACATAACTTTACTGATCCAAACTTGTTTTTATTCAGTTATAATGTGGCAACAAAACCTGGGATAGTTAACTTGACTGTACAGCAACTGTTTATAAAACTCAATATTTGCATTTTTATCTAGTTTATCTAGATTAGTTTTTGGTATTTTCACTTGTACCTTAGCTCCATGGAAGAACAGATCTTTCTATGACGTATTTCAAGGCTTTTGAATAAAATGCTAAATATGGCTGAAGAGAAATCAACTGCCTAAACTAAGGCTTGTAGCAAAGCTGCTGGCCACTGTACTATACCAAATGGAGAACAGTTAAAATCCTGGACAGTAGAAGGTTCAGCTTGCTCTTGATGTTACATGAAGGACCAAATCCTGCAGGAAGTGTACTACTTGCAGTTCCCAGTAAGAATAGATGAAAGTTTTCAGGTGCTCGGCACCTCTCAAGATTTGTCTTTGTCTGTGTTCTGCCCTCTCACTCACGGAGAAGCTCTTGTAATGAAAGACATGGCAAGTTGTTAAAAATGGGAAAAGTGAAACACTCAAGCCTTCCTAAAATTGTAGGTTCTCTCAGACTTAACTAGTCTCTCAACTTTCAGATATTCCAATTTATGAGTATTGTATTGCTAGACACAAGATTTCTACAGAATTTAATTTGGAGAAGCTCTTCACTGGCATAGATACAAAGCAAAACCCGGATCCTGTACCCATTTAAATCAATGAGAATCTTCCCACAGGTTTCAATGGGAGCCATGTCAGGTCCCCTGACAACTGTTGGTAGTGTCAGGTTCAATCTTGCTGAAGTGGTAACTACTGCTTCCCTTAACCTAGCCTGTTCTGCTCTCTCTTTAAAATGGGACAATAGAACACCACATATCCTATTCTCAGTGTGGAAGAAGTTTAAAGATGGAAGAGGCCCTGAATTGATTTTTAGCAACTGCTATTATAATTGCAGTTTAGAGGATTTTAAATTAGTCTATGTATAACATCTATAGTAACTACCTCTGCTCTGGAGGTACTTCTATACATTCTCCTTCTAATGTTTATTGCCTTTTGGCCTCTAGCTTTTGTGTAGGATCTGGCTATGCTGCTGGTAGTTTGAGCAAGCCTGTGAGTGGAAAGAAAATGGAAATGCAGGACTAGAAATGTAGCCATGTATGGTTTTCTTGAAAAGAATTCAGTAAACCTGTGCAAACAACTGAAATGTGGGTTTAATATTTGTGTGAAGTTCTGATTAGTTTAACCTCTTATAGGATATGGACTTGACTAACAGTGACTTGTGTGTTTAAAGTTGTGCTAAATATTGACTAGTTATAATATTGTACTATGTTATCACAGCTGTATGAGATGGAGAACCATTATACTGTGTCATCAGATCCTCTCCCCCCTCCTGCAGCTTCCCCTCCTTCTCTTCTTTTACCTTTCTCTTCATCTTCTACCTCATCTGGGTCTAAAAAGCAGAAGAGGACCCCCCTGTATCAGAGATCTGTAAGTCAGGGCAGTAGTCTATACCTCTGCGTTTTAATAGCATGGTGAGTCTTAGGGGCTAACAACTTTGCACATACATTCTCCCTTTTCAACTTTTCTAATATCAAACCTTTTAACAAGTTAAAGAATCCAATTCTTTCTGAGCCAATTGGAAATCCTAGCTGTTTTTTTGTTTTCCTGTATCTGTTTCAGAAACTTTTACCACATGAAAATGTCATTTGTCTCCTCCTTCCCCCCAACTTTTTTGGTGCTGTGTATGTAACTGCCATTTGGTCCAAGTGCATCCTGTGGGGATGTATATTATTGACTTTGACTATTTCCTGGTATAAGCTACCCCATCTGCCTTTCATCTTAAACTGCAAAATGAGGGGCTGGGTTGGATCATAGAACTAAAACAGCACTTGTGGTCTGTGTTGACACCTTTACATGACACTCCATTTTTAAAAAGCCAGTATGTAACAAATATGTTCCAAGTGAAGTCCTGTTGAGAAGCACAAGCTCAGTACCCTCAGCAATAACTTCCAGACTTGAAATCATGTCTCTCTTCTTATGCCACCACCCAAAGCATTGATGTAGTTTCTCTTTGAGAGAGAATCAGAACCTGACCCTTGCAGGCATTTGATTGCCCTAGGCTTTCTGTCCATTCTACTTAGCAGGAAATCCGTTACTGTTTTGTGGCTTAAGAAATTTACAGCCAGAGTTGTGCTTCCCGCCTCGAGATCAATAACGTCACTCTGGCCGGCAAACTCTAATATGCACGGCTTTAACCATAGATTTGAGTACACGAATGCCTAATTCTCTGTTCTATAGTTAAAAAGTATTGCCATTATACAAGCTATTCTGAAGCCTTTTAACCCTATGAATGTTAACTGGTTTTTAATGTTACTCTGGTGCTGTAACAGATCAGAATGTATGAGTATCTGAGAACAAAAGGAAAACCCGCAATCAGTTTCTTAAACAGATACGTTGGAAACTGCAACAGCTGAAAACATTAAATGTAGTGTCTCAAACTGCATGTTGATGGCACTTTATCTCGAATGGTCTCTGTGAATTGCACAATGTTCATGGTTTCTTGTAATGTTAGGACCTCCTCTTTATAATAGATACTAATTTGGTCTTATTTTAAAACATAACTAGCACACTTCTGCTTCGAAGTATCAAAGTGTTAAGAATAAGAGATTCTTTTGGAGGGCTCCCATGTTGCATATTTATAAATCTAAAGAAATAGTTCTTTTAATACATTTCAGAATTTTGTGTGTCTCTAAAGAAGAGTATTATAGAGAAACATTAAAGGATGATTGAATTAATCTAACTTTTTTTCCTTCTTCTAACTCCATTATTATTCAATTAAGTTTTTAAAAGCTCTGCCAGGCTCCAACCAATATTTAATTACTATTACAATTGGGTTAAACTTTTTCACTGGTTATCTAAAACTTTAACTTTGACAGTCACCAAATGTATGCACAACACAAATAAAATTTGGCTATTTAAAAGCCTTTTAAATATTTATTAGTTCCATGTGGGAAGAATCTTAACATTGCCTAATTTCCTTAATGACCAGCTTCATCAGTGAAAGGTTATATTTTACCTGGATGCTAATTCTAGTTTAAAGACTGTCAAATGTAAAGCAGTGAATGTAAGAATTCTTCTACTGATGATCTTAATACAGTATTTTAATTTAAAAAAAAAGACAAAATATGTCTGGGTATATTAGAATGAAATCTGACTTGATAAGCAAACTTTATTTTTATGTAGTGATTACAGCATGTTTTTTGTTAAGTCTATTAGTTTTCTAAATTTGACTATTATCATCTTAAGTTAAATTACTTTAGAGATGTTTTATCATGAATTGTCCAAAATTCTGTTTGCCTGTTGGTCAGTTGTTGCATTTTCATAACATTCAACAAGCTCTTCACTTCATATTTATTATACTTATCATGCACTGGTGTAATATTTTCAGGGGTTGGGAAGATAAACTTTTTGTTTTGGAATAGTTATAGCTTACCTTTCATTTCTTTAATAGATGAGCTTTGATCCAAACCTTCTTCACAACAATGGACACAACGGGTACCCTAATGGTACTTCGGCAGCACTGCGTGAAACTGGGGTTATTGAAAAACTGCTGACCTCGTATGGATTCATTCAGTGTTCAGAACGGCAAGCTAGACTGTTCTTCCACTGTTCACAGTATAATGGCAACCTGCAGGAGCTTAAAGTAGGAGGTAATCAGTCAACCAATAAGATTTTCTGCATTCTAAATTGAGAATTGCAATCTTATACCTTGTAACACAAAGTTCTGATACATCTAACCACCCCTACAGACACATACAGTTACTTCTGACTGGCTAAACTGACAGTTGAATCAGGAATCTCCCAGTAGAAAGGAAAACCAAAGAGAAAATTCTGGGTAATTTAAGGCTTTTGCCTTTTGTCAGTGATTGTTTTATTGCTACCTTTGAGAAGGAGTCATTCTGGGACAAATTTAAGTGGTAGGTATAGGGAAACTATATGTTTAAAAAAAAAAAAAAAACACTTTGGCCTATTTCCCCCTGTTCTTGAGTCCATTGGCTATGTTATTCCCAGATGTACTCCATTAATTTCAGTGGAGTTGCACTAGGGATGGATGACCTTATTTCAGGAGGGAGACATTATTCCCCCACTATTCTGCTTGATCTGGCAGTAAAGATTAGAAACCGAATTTCGCAACACATCTATCATGGAACCTGGTGTCATTTGGTATTCAGTCAACTGAAGGTATTAGAATTAGGTTGGAAGTGGCAAGACTTTAAAACACAGCGCTTTTGATCACTAGCAAAAAGGGCAAATAAACTGAATATTATCAGGAGAAACTTCCACAAGCAAAATGGCCTCCAACAGTAGTTAAAGGAGTTGAGAATTCACTTGTGGTGGTCAGACAGCAGAGTGTAGAGCTGATAAATGTCATTACTTTATGCATGTATTTCTCCTTTCTCTCCCCTTTTTTTGTTTTGTCCTCTTGTTCTCTGCTTATTTGTCTTTTTAAAAAAAAAAAAAAAAAAAAAATTTAATGTAAACATAGCGCTTGAGGATCTTATGTTACTATTGTGCTTTTGATTCTTGCAGATGATGTTGAATTTGAAGTATCTTCTGACCGCCGAACTGGAAAACCTATTGCTGTTAAATTGGTGAAGATAAAACCAGAAATTTTACCTGAAGAGCGAATAAATGGACAAGTTAGTTGCTTTGATGTCTTAACTTCTTTGTGCAAATTTATATCTGTTTTACTCTAATACAAAAGGACAAATCCCATTTTTGCACGCATAATCTTAGTTGCATAAATTTTTCAATTAAATTGAAAGTGTTTTTTATCTGACTTTGGCAAAAATATGAAGATTCAGTTTGGGCTTTTATTTAACCCCAAACACTTCTTACAGTCAACAGAAGTACTGTGAGTTTAAAACTTTGCAGCATGGCATCCTCTTGTGGATTACATTTAAAGTGCATCCCTGAGTGTGTAGTAGAGGATATTAAAGTTCAGTTTGTATTGCACAGTGCTGCTCCTGAAATGATTAGCAATGGATATTTTTTTTTTTTTTTGACTGGTAGGTTGTGTGCGCTGTTCCTCACAATTTAGAGAGTAAATCTCCAGCTGCCCCGGGTCAGAGTCCAACAGGGAGTGTATGCTACGAACGTAATGGGGTAAAACTCATGTATTTTACTTAAACTTTTGAGTGACCAACCAGTGTGATCTGTACACAGAAAAAAATTTTAAAAATTGGCACTGTTTTTGAAGTAGAAAGTTTAAACTGCAGTTGTCACCCAGTCTTAATTTTTTTCTAAGAACTACAAACACTAATTACCACAAATATAGAAACCTCTGTTGACTTCCATATGTTTTTGACAACTTATTCTGCCATAATACCTTTGTTAAAGAATTTAATGTAGAACTAAATACTTAGTTAGATTCTTATTAGTTGTGATTATGATTTAATGTCAGTTAATATTAACAACTAACTGTTCATAAGATCTTTATTTTCTTTGACTTAACTCTTTTGCCCTTTGGAAATCAACTTAAAAGTAATGGCAATACTGTGTACAAACCTTTCAACTCCTCAAGTTGCTGGGTATGGACTCAGCAAAACCACGAGCACCAAGGGACCAAAACGTTCTCGCATGCAACGTTTTCACAATTTCCAACTTTTTCACAAATGTTGAAATGTAACTTGAAATGGAAAATAATTATTAAATTAATGCCACATTGACATTTAATCTTGTTTAAAGCAAGGCTGCATTTTGCAAATAGAGTAATGCTAGTGAACCTTAATTTGCAGGAAGTGTTTTACCTGACTTACACCCCTGAGGATGTTGATGGAAATGTACAGCTGGAAACTGGAGATAAAATAAATTTTGTAATTGATACAAATAAACAGTAAGTTGATACTTCTATTTCCTGATTACGCACCAAGTTAACAATTTGGCGTTTCAGAAACGCGAGGCTGGAAGCAACATTGAGAAGTCACATGCACTGAGGCAAGACCAAGTAAACCTAGACGATCCCTGATGTGTGTGTTCAAACTCTTTTTAAAAAACCTCCAATGATGGGGATTCCACAACCTCCCTTGGAGAATGCTATATTACAGAGCTTAATTACTCTTATAGTTAGTTTTTCATAATACACCTCTACCCCTATATAACACTGTCCTCAGGAGCCAAAAAATCTTACCGCATTATAGATGAAACTGCGGTATATTGAACTTGCTTTGATCCGCCAGAGTACCTCCCACCCCGAGCACTACTTTACTGCGTTATATTTGAATTTGTTATATTGGGTCGCATTATATTGGGGTAGAGCTGTATCTCACCTGAATTTTCCTCACTCTAGATTAAACCCGTTACTACTTGTCCGACCTTCAGTTGTTCTCCACGTACACTGATCGCAGTCCTTTTTGAATCAGCTCTTAATGTACATCTGAAGACTTATCAGGTCCTCCTTCAGTCATGTTTTCTCAAAACTACCCATGCCTGGTTTTTTACTTTTCCTCATAGGTCAGGTTCTCTAAACCTTGATCGCTTTGGTTGCTGTCCTCTGAACTCTTTCCAAACTGTCCGCATGTATCCTGATGTGACACCCAGAACTGGACACATTACTCCAGATGAGGCCTCACCAGTGCTGAGCAGAGTGGGATAATTACCTTGTGCCTTACTTATGACACTCACGTTAATAAATGCCAGAATATTAGCCATTTTTGCAACTGTATCACATGGACTCTGATTTCCCCCTCCCCATAATTTCCAGATTCTTCTCAGCAACACTACTGTCTAGCCAGTTATTCCCCATTTTGTAGTTTTGCATTTGATTTTTTTCCTTCCGAAATGTAGTACTTAGCTCTGTATGTATATTGTTTCATCTAGTTAAATTCAGATCAATTCTTCAATTTATCATAGTTAGTGGTTGCACACAAGATTTAGAAATCAAAACTTGTGCACCAGAATTCCTGAAACTGTCTTTTTTTTATAGTGTTGGCCAAAGTTGCTATATGTCTGATGTAATTACTTTTAAACTTGATAAAGTATTTAGTTAGTACTGTAAAGTTCTATCGAATCTCAAACATAATAGTCTAGCATTTCTTGCTTTAGTTCAAAGATCTTAAATTGCAAATGAGTGTATATTTAAAGCAAGAAAAGATTAGCTAATAGACCTATACTTAAAATTTCCAGGTTTTATTTGGTAAAGAGGTCTAGTTAACATGTTCTAGTTTTCTCTACCTTGCCCAGTCAAATAGCAAATAAGAAGGCTGCATTAAATCTGATATGATTATTAAATTTGTCTCATTGTTTAGAGGCACTGCTTAGGTCTACTTTGTCATCATAATCTACCCTTTTTCCTAGTACTGGTGCTGTAAGTGCTCGTAACATTATGCTATTGAAAAAGAAACAAGCCCGCTGTCAAGGAGTAGTTTGTGCCATGAAGGTAAGCAGAATTTACTCAGCTTTTAAAAAGCTGTTTGAAAGGAACAATATATGTCTATGCTGTACATAGTAAAGATTGGGCACAGGGCGCACAAACGCTACAGAACTTGATCCATTAATAGTTTAACACAATTACTCTTCTTGACTATTCCTTTTCTTTAAGATGGCTCTGGTAATGTGTGTTTTCCCATTATGTGTCTTAAGTTTCAAAAATATCTTTATAAGAATGGTTCAGTAGCTGTAGGTCAGAGTTTCTCAAATGTGGCCACCAGGGGCTGCTCCTAGGCTGTTATGGGAGGAGGCAGGGAGGTAGCAGCCCCGCCCTTTTGCTCCTAGATGCACTGCTTTGGTGTTAGCTGTTGAGGCTGCCAGCAGTGGTTGGGCCCTGCTCCTGCTGTGGAGACACCTGGGGCACAATGTTGGAGGCCCGGGCAGTTGGTGAGTTCCCCACCTTCTCTGGGATGATGGGGTTCAGGTTTTAGGCTTCAGCCCTGGGGTGGCAGGGCAGAGGGGAGGCAGGCTCTGGCCACAGGGCTTTGGGCTCCAGGCCTGCCCCCCATCACCCACCCCCATTACCCCAGCCCCCGCTGCCTCCACCGACCCTCCCATCCAGGGCTTAATTTAGCCCTGTCAAGCCTGGGGACAAGAGTCTGCTAGCTCAGTGGTTTGAGCATTGGTCTGCTAAACCCAGGGTTGCGAGTTCAATCCCTGAGGGGGCTATTTGGGGATTGGCCCTGCTTTGAGCAGGGGGTTGGACTAGATGATCTCCTGAGGTCCCTTCCAACACTAATAATCTATGATACTTTTATGCTTGTTAATATCACTTTTCACAACAGACTTATTAGCTAGCAATAAATAAATTACAATGATTTGGACATGTATATGCACATATTTAAGTGTGTTAAGAAAAACTATGAGAGCGACCGCCAGAAAGAGTTGAAGGCTGCACTCTGAGGCCACCAAAAAATTTGTTCTGAGAAACCCCTACTGTAGATCATCTGGGGGCACACACAGTCTATGACATTTTATTTGGCTTTTTCTCATTGCTTGGTTCTATCTGAGAACTTTGCTTTTTATCAGAGTTCAAAGTACAAGCTATTGTCTTGGTGTTTTAGACAGTTGACTATTTGCTAAACATTGTATGTTCCCTTAGGAGGCCTTTGGATTTATTGAAAGGGGCGATGTCGTAAAGGAGATATTCTTCCACTATAGTGAATTTAAAGGTGACTTAGAAGCCTTACAGCCTGGTGATGATGTGGAGTTTACAATCAAAGACAGAAATGTAAGATCAAATCCAGTAAAATTGAAGACAAGATTCAAATATATATAAAAGATGAGTCTGCTAGTAACTTATACCACTTCCATCTTTGCTTTGATTTACTTTCTGTTCGTAGGGTAAAGAAGTTGCAACAGATGTAAGACTATTGCCTCAAGGAACTGTTATTTTTGAAGATATCAGCATTGAACATTTTGATGGGACTGTAACCAAAGTAATCCCGAAAGTACCCAACAAAAATCAGGTAAACCTAAATATTTCTTAGAGGTCTCCTTCCCAACATTTGCATGTCTGAAATAGAAGACAGGTGTTCACTTAGTCCAAATTGTATAGTGCTACTCTTATACTTCAGCACAAATGCTAGAACATGAAGATACTGCTGTAGAGTGGTATGAATGAGGGCTTCTCCAACAGCACCGCTTAAGACTCTAGCATCTTAGTCCCATAATGTTATTCAAAGTAAAATTATTACATTATGGCTGTTATGTTACTATATTATCACTGCATGTATCTGCAGTGGCTGCTACCAATGGGGAAAGTTGAAGAACACGTGTTAAGGTGACTCCACATATTTATGTGAACGTTAAAAACTATCATCTGAACGTTACGAACTGTTGTGGAAATGTGAACTAAAGAAAGGGGCTGTGATGGGGGAAGAATCCTGCCTTTTAAAAGGATAGAGACAATAGGGAAGAAAGATCTGCGCTGCTGCTGCTGCTGGGTTAAAAAGTTTGGGAGTTGGGGGTTTTTGTTTTTTTTTCTCCTTGAGGATTGTTGTGGGTGATAACCCAGACAACATCCAAGGTCCTAAATGCAGACATCGTTTGATTTGATGTTTGAGAAAAGCTTAATAGATGTAGTATGCTTGGTGCCTCACCTTTCAGAACAGTTTTTGTGTTGCTGTGTCCCTGTTTCTTCAAGAAAGTACTCTCAGTATCTCTGTTTCCTACTATTATCTTGAAGCTAAAAGGACTCCTATATTAGACATACCACCCCATCTGCAGGTCAGAAGACTGAATATAGAAGCAGGTAGACATTCCTATTCAACAAGTGCTTGAAAACATTAATTCTGTTTTGGGGCAACAGCTGAAGTCTTATTAGTTTTTTATGTAGGAGGCAGGCACCATAGGCCACTGAATTGCTGTAAATCTGGGCAGGTCACTTAACATCTGTCTTAGTGTTCCCATATGTAAATCTGAGGTCTGAAGTCCTAAATAGTAACCTACCAATACTTCTGGGAAAACTCAAAGATCAGTTCATAGTCAGTTCAAGTACAACTAAATAATTCTTACAAGGCTCAGTTTACAGTCTGGAAAGAATGGCTGGTTCATGAAAAATTTCTCTTCCTTTCCACATGGCCACCAGAATGACCCATTGCCTGGACGCATCAAAGTTGATTTTGTGATTCCTAAGGAACTTCCTTTTGGAGATAAAGATACAAAATCCAAGGTGACACTACTGGAAGGTGACCATGTTAGATTCAACATTTCTACAGATCGACGTGACAAATTGGAACGAGCCACCAATATTGAAGTTCTTCACAATACTTTCCAGTTTACTACTGAAGCTAGAGAAATGGCAAGTGTCTTTTTTTTTTTTTTTAATCTGTCTACATAGGCATGTACTCGGGGAGAGAGGTATGATGGCTTAATCAGGATTGTTTTGGAGGTTTTTTACTTTAAGTTGATATATTCTAATGCATCTTTTGACATCTTCACTGAAAACTACTCAAGAAATTATTTCCCTTTATTAGTAGTTTACGCTGAACATGATACTGTACTGTATTTGCTTTTTCCCTCTACTGCTTCCTGATTATGTATTTGTTTCCAGATGATGATGTGTGTGGTTGACTAGTCCGTTCATAATGCTGCAGTTCTACTGTATTTTAAATTAAGGCTTCCTGCTTGCTAACTTTTAAATCAATCCATTCGCCCTGAGGTTCAGACTCTGTAAACTGATAACTCCAATTGTTCCTCTCTAAATCCACATAAGAACTTGTTAGCTCTTCAAACTGTGCATGCTCTCTACTTCTAGTCTAAGAATTAAGCATAAAAAATTTCATGTTTGCTTCAATTGACAGTGGAATTCATAGAGCTGTTTTGGATGCAAAGTCTTTAACAGCATACTTGCCAAGGGACAGATTCCTGAAGCTTAAGATAAAAGCTGTTGCAGGATGTACTTGACGAGTACTACAAAAGGTTCTTCCTAAGGCTTACTGCACATGTGACACCTTTAGTGTAGTGTAATGGAAAACTGGTTAAAAGACTTCATTTTCTTCGCAGGACAGTTTATGCTCCCTAGTAATTTCAGAAGCTCAGACTCTGGTGGACAACACCAAAGAATGTGTGCTGAGGGGGGTGCCTTTCATCCCTATAGACAGTTGAAAAAGAACTAACTCTGCTTTTCAGCATAATTTGGGCAAGTTGCTTAGGCTACCATATAATTCAGCATCTCAAATCCAACCAGACACCATAAAATGTACTAAACTCTAGGTGATCTGCCTTAAAGCTCTTTTCTTCTGCTGTAAGTCCTGACATGCATTTTCCATATATTATAGAAGTGAGCAAGGAGGAGCTTGCTCTCAGTATGCATGTTTAAAATGCTACCCAAACAGCTTCTTTTAACTCAGCAAAGACCTGGAACTAATTGACTTATTAAAGAAAAAATATTTGCTGCTAAATAACTCACTCTTATTTTGTTGGTCATATTGTTTGAGTAGCTGGATGGCAACTGGCACTCATGAAAGTATTCACAAATGTTTCATGTTTCCTGAAATTCTCCCCCATCTGGATTACTCACCATTGGCTTATTAGTCTCTTTTCTAGTAACAGAGTAGAAATGATTCCACGTGACCAGCTGCATGCTGTTTATTGCAGAGAGTGGATAGTTGTAATGAACAATTCACAACGTATTCAAGATCTGAACTTAGTCCAAACTATTTGGCAGAAATCAGGGATTACTCACATACAGAAAGACCTAAATTATTTGTGTTCAAATACTGTTTGACCAGCTCAAGCAAAGAAAATACCTTGGGAGTCTAACTAAGCTGAAAATGCAATGTTGAATATGAAGTCTCTCAAAGGTATTGATGTTTGTCTTCAAATTTCTCCTTTGTAAAAACAAGGTATTTTGAGTCCCTACTATGTTAGACAGTGGGGATCTAGTCTCTTGTGGGATATCTTTTTTCTTCTTCCCAGCTACATAGTAAACTCCGACTTTGGTTTCTCAGTTTTGTTAGCATCAAACCTTCGGTTCTTCTGCCAGTTCATGCGGAGGTCCTGTCACAGGCAGGTTCTTCACCAAGATCAAATATTTCTGGCAGCTGGGATCAAGGCATTAGTCATGAGGTCAGATACTGATTGCTAATGAGAAAATAAACTAATCTTTCTAGGCAGCCATAAATCTTTCACAAGAGAAGCATATGCTTTAAAGCTGAAAATATAACCTTTGGTTTCAGTCAAATGTTCCAGACTTTGCCTGAGTTCTGTTAGGGTCGCTTGGTAGCTGTATCTGCATACAACTAGGGTTGTACTATTAGAGGATTCATGCACATCCTATTAAGTTCTTACACGGACTACTGATCCTTCCTCACTTGAGTCTTAGGAACAGGTTTTGAGCCTTGGGGTGATGTCTTGGAAATTTGGGATTGCTTTTGTCCTTTGGACCACCCTCTAAGACTTGTTACTGCTGGTTTCCCACAATGGGATCTATATCAGCAGTTCTGAAAAGGAGAAAGATGCTTCTTCATACTGTAACTCTTCTAGGTGATTGCATTTAAAGATCCATACTTACTCATCTCCCTTTTTTCAAAGACTTTGAGATGCAAAAGAAACTGGGTTGAACCTGTTTTGCATCTCCTCTTGTCCCTGGGGTTGAGTACTATGATCTACAAGGGAACGTGTGCATGTACCAGCAATCATTCTTGTAATGCTCTGGCCATGCACTAAGGATATTATACATCCCACAAGTGCAGCTCTGTTCAGACAGACATCTAAGAACTCTAATTACTTTTCACTGGCTGCAGCAACTGACAAGATGTCCTGTATCTTTGTGTGTCCCCAGGGTGTGATTGCAGCCATGAGAGATGGCTTTGGTTTCATTAAATGTGTTGACCGGGATGCCCGCATGTTTTTTCACTTCAGTGAAATTCTGGATGGAAACCAGCTCCACATTTCAGATGAAGTAGAGTTTACTGTGGTTCCTGTGAGTAAAATTACTACTTTTAAAATACTAATACAAGTACACCTCTACCCCGATATAACACGGGTTCTCATACAACACAGTAAAGCTCTGACATGCTGCTCTGAGCAGCATGTTACAGGCATGGGGCCAGGCTGGGGCTGAGGGATTTGATAAGGGGCAGAGGGTCTTAGAGGCGGTCAGGGGCTCCCCCCAAGATCTAGGGGGCAGGAGATGTGGGAGGGCACTTTTGGGGGCCCCGCAATCCCAGAGTGGCCCAGGGGATTGGCGGGGGGCAGGAGCAGCCGCTTGGCTTCTCTAGCCCCAGCCATGTCGTTTGGGGGAGAGGGCTTCGGGGGAAGGGATTACACACACCACCACCACTACTAGCAGAGAAAGCAGAGCAGCTTGTCCCCAACCCACTCCACTCTGCCATCTCCCAGCCGCAGCGCTCTACTTCCTGCTGCAGATGAGTACAGGGGGTGTCCTTTCCCCAACCTCCCTGCACTCACCGGTGGTGGGAAGCGGAGTCGGCAGAGTGGAATGGACTGAGGCCAGGCTGCTCTGCTGCTGGTGAGCGCCGGGCGGGGCAGGGGGGTGGATAGGGGTCGGAGCAGTCAGAGGACAGGGGGGGTTGGGTAGGGGGTGGGGTCCTGGGGGTGATTAGGGATGGGGGTCTCTAGAGGGGTTGGTCAGGGAACAAGGAAGGGGGAGATGTGCAAAGCAAGTTTAATATAACGCAGTCTCACCTATAACATGGTGAGATTTTTTTTTTCTCCCAAGGACCGCATTATATCTGGGTGGAGGTGTATTGTGTTCATTTTGAAGTACTGTGGGTCTTGTTTTCCAGGATATGCTGTCTGCCCAAAGAAATCATGCTATAAGGATTAAGAAGCTTCCTAAGGGCACAGTTTCATTCCACACCCAGTCAGATCACCGCTTTGTGGGCACTATAGAAAAAGAAGCCACTCCTGCCAAAGCCACTAGCCCAAATAAAAGCAAAGAGAAGGTAATGCTGTTTCTCTAGGTGTGCATTAGCTATTTAGTTTTCTGCCTTGAACTGAAGATACTTACAAAATGTATTTTACTTAATTTCTGGAAATATTTGCCTGTTTGAGTGACTACTGCATGGCTAACAGTAAAAATCAGCCAAACAGCTGGTATGGTATTTGTCTGAAGCAGAATAATAGAAGTGCAACTTCTGGCTCTCAGAAGAGATGTAGTAGCTGAAAAAAATTGTTCCAGTTTTGTGTGGGGATAATTGTCTGTCTTAAGAGCCTTGTGGGAAACTTCTCCTCTGTTGGTAGTGGTTTGCCAAGATGCGTGAATTTGCCAAAACATAGCCTAGCAGTAGAGTAGGTATATCCATGCCTCCAAGTATTTAAAATTGCACCATCAAAAGTGACAGTGCTTACTACTTAAGTTTCAGCTAAATGCATATTTGAAATAGTGGCACACACCCATTTCAGAAACATTGTATAGGTAAACAGTGTTTAACTCATAGGAATAGTCCCAAATTTTATGCTATTTTCAGGTTCTGAATTATGTCTGCCATTTGGTTATTGCCTGTACCAACTATTGGACAGCTATCTTGTAAAACATATTACATAAATTGCATTTGTATTGACTCAAACTTAAAGCATGCATCTGCCATTAGTCTCTGCTTCATAATGGGTCTTGCTATTTTTCTTTAGGAACCTGAAGAGGGAATAATCGCGTATGATGATTGTGGAGAGAAACTGACTGTTCCTTATCAAGCAAAGGATGTGGAAGGATCTACTAACCCTCAGATAGGAGATAAGGCAATATAACTAAGTTCCCAAAATATATATGATCTTGCTGTGAGCTACAGTGTGTGATCTTTTTTGCTTTTCCTAGCTATTGCAGTCAGACTAGTTCAGAAAGGAGTGAAGAGTAATGTGTGAACTGTTTTCCTCTTTACTCTTCTGTAATGCATTCCCTTTCTCATTTTGGTATTCAGAACACTTCTTCAACCAGGCCTGGTGAATAGCCTTCCCCCCCACCCTCCCCTGCCAGTTATACAGAAATTTCTGAAGCTCTTGAGGTGTGCTTCATCTAAGAGTTATACATTGCTTTACTAGTACTTACATGGCATCATACATGTAAAGGGTGCTCAAATGGTAAGAGATTGAATTAGTACAAGCTCTTCAGGAACAGTCTAATATGCATGGGACAATTGTCTACATGTTTTCCTGTGAGGACTGTCCAAGAGGAGATGGATGAAAGACGACTTTATGCAAAGTGGATTTGAAGGAGAGGGAGAATGCTTGTTCATGGTGTGTGGGAATCTATTCTTACTGTGAGTGGTAGTATAAAAGGCAGGGACCAATGAAGATCTGGAAGGAATCCCAGGTACAGAGAGTGCGTGGTCTTTGGATGGCATACTACGAAGATATTGTTTGTTCAAGCTGATAACCCCCTTCCTTCCCACAAGACCTAAACTGAAATGGACATTGTGACACTCGAGCTTCTTGAGCATGGAGACAACTGTAGGACAGAAAGGTGAACTATAGGGAAATTATGCCTTGTATGTGGGTAAGAGAATTGATACAGCATGCTACATGGTTAGCCTGCCTTTAGCAATAGCTGCTTACTGCTCACCTGCTGCTTCAAATGGAGTAAGGGAAGTCCAAAGGGAACCTGTTGAAGTAGATATAAGTGTAATGGGCAAATGTTTGAAGAGCAGTCATCAAGAATTCACTTAAACAGCAAAGGTCCGTAGCACTTAGTGTCAGTGGCTACACTGTGTAGCTTTATTCCAGGTGTCTAAAGGCTTGACAGGGTTATTACTAATTCGATGCAACCAAGTTAATGGACGATTATGTGACTGCCATCAGATCGTGGCCCAGTAATTTCTTCTCCTGAGCCCAAGTCCAGTCTTAAGGGCTGAATGTGTGGGATTTTATCTCTGAGGCAGGCTATATGGTCAAAAAGTGCCAGACAATGACTTCAGTCTTCTGAAGGCCTGTTCTCACTGGGGTTCTGTCTGTCCCTAGAGGAAGTGTGTGAAGGCGGGACAAGATTGAGGATCAATAGATGGCTCAGGCAGTGGTGGTATAGGGAGAGTTTGGGAATGTTTGACCACTGGGAAGCATTTCTGGACAGAGGACTGTTCTTATGGGATGGACTTCTGGGATGGAAGTTGGCAGAACAGATTTAAACTAGGAGTTCAGGATAGATGATTGGGAGATGCTAATATTGAGAGGAAGGAAAATAAACTCAGATGATACAGTAATGGGGAAAGGAACAGAGGATGGGCAAATGGATAACAGGAAATATGATGACAGTAACAGGTAGGCAATACTGGCAGTAAAATGACTATGTAATTGGGCGGGGAATATGAGTGAGGCCAAGCAGAAACAACAAAGGTGTCTGTACGCCAGTGCAAAGAGCCTGAGTAACAAACGGAGGAACTAGAACTACTAGTGCAGGAATTGAAACCGTATATCATGGGGATAATGGAAACAGGGTGGAATAGTAGTCAGACTAAAATATAGGTATTGAAGGGTATGTGCTGTTCAGAAAAAGACAAAGGCAAGGGTGGTAGAGCAGCACTGTTAATGATGAGGTAGACTAAAGAAATGTAGAAGTGATGGAATGGATAAAATGGAAACTGAGTCAAAATCACTTGAGAGAATGGTAACCAAGGTTCCACTGGCATAGTGCTTGTGCATAACCATTTTAGGGTTAGTATTGGTAAGTCTTGAGGACCTCAGAACTGGTTGTAGAGGACAAACTTGGTTCGAGTGATCATGCATTAATTTAGTTTAAATGGACAGATAAACAGGAATAGGTCTCCAACTAGGGTCTTTGATTTTGAAAGGGCAAACTTAAAAAATTAAGAGAATTAGAGAAGTGGAGTTGATTTTGAAAAACTCAAGAATCTGAATGTTGAAGGAGGCTTCAAATTTAGTTTCTGCAACTTAAAAATATCCCAAGCAAGGAGAAGTTCATAGGGATGGATTGCAGATCAAACTGGATGGAAAAAGCATCTGAAACAAGTTACTGTGAGAAAGCAGAATGGATGGATCAGCAAGGAACGCTACCTCTTGAAGGCCTTAAAATATAGGGGGAAAGTGAGAACTGCTAAAAGCCAAGCATCTTTGGACCTTGCAAAGGAAAATCTGATTCTTTAGCCATAGTTAAAGAAGAAAAAGAAATGGGAGTATTAAGCGTTGAGAATGGGGTGGAGAACATAGATAATCTAGGTTTGGACCAACTGCTAAACAAATACTGTGTCAGTTTTTAACAGGGATAGTGAGGAGCTTGGGTACAGTGCCAGGGTGACTAATGGGGGACAAGGATAAGGAAGTAGAAATTATCACATCTGAGGTGGAAGCCAAAACCAAAGCCAAACACTTAATGGGACCATATCCACAGGCCTGGATAATCTCCATCCAGGAGTATTGGAGGAATTGCAGCATTGTATCACTTGTTGCTTTGAACTAGAGTAAATAGTGGATTTTCTGTAACTGGAAGTTGTCAGTAACTCAGCCAGAGGTTATGGGCCTCCTGCAGAAGTGAGTGGTTGAGGTTCTCTGGCCTGCAATATATACAGGAGGTCAGACTGGATGATCATGATGGTCCCTTCTGGCCTTTAAGTCTGAGTAGTACATACCTATTGCTGATAAAAATCAAATCATCATATGCATAGTAGTGACTGAAATGCTTCCAGCTTCCTGAGGTCTTCTATAAGCAATGTCCATGTTTTTGATCTATATAAGATCAGAAATGCAAAGGTTTGATAAATCTGTACATCTGTATTGTAGCCGATTATTTTAGTTCATTTATTGTGTGATGTTATAACTTTACCTTATTTGGGTGAAGAGTAGTGGCTGGAGTAACGCTGCTTTCTGTTCCTCCCCAGAGTGCAGACATTTCATAAGCCCTTCTAATAAATACGACAGTTACTTTTTTCTTCATTTTGACAAGTCTTTCTCTCAAACAGGTTGAATTCAGTGTTTGTGAAGTGAAGAGAACAGGTTCGCAGACAGCAGTTTCAGTCAGAATGCTTGGTCGCAACTACAGCTCCAAGAGGCTTGTGGGATATGTGGCAACCCTGAAAGATAACTTTGGATTTATTGAAACAGCCAATCATGATAAGGAGATCTTCTTCCATTACAGGTGAGTGACTCCCTTTTATATTGCTGAGTGTTAATCTGTTTTCTACGCATAGTGTGCATAAATTCAAATACCTGAGAAACTTCTCATTAACCACTTCCACAGGGCTGCTGCAGACTTTGCTGTTTAACATCCTATATCTTAAGTATTCAGAGATTGTACCGTAGATTAGTAGTCTGTCTACAGCTAGAGGATTGTACTTTTTTAGAGCTTCATTGATGGTGGCTTATGCAGATTGAGACTCCTGGGGCAAAGGTATGCTTTCAGTATTCTGTGAGAGGACTTCCCTTAGGAGTAATGGGGATGACAGACTTATTTTCTGAATCAGTCTTAATTGCCTGCTAGCAGGTTGAAGACACTCTAGCAAGCATATGTAATGGTAAGGAACCAATATCCCAAGTCAGGTAAATTGCCTAGCAGAGAATTTAGGACTGCATCTCTGATCAATTCCTGACTTCTAACGAGCTGGGAAACTCTTGATTTGGAACAGCCCTTTCATTTAACATGGGTTTATTTAAGGGATGCTCAGTTTTGGTCTATCCTTCATACAGAATTTAATGCATTATTTTAATAGTTGCTGGTTCAGATTAAGTCTAGTTATTCATGCTCTGAATTTGGATTACTGACAGTAACCTGCTTCCTGGGAAGCATGATTTATTTCACGCTGTTCCAAGAGCCAAATGGATTACTGTAAACTTCTTGTATGAAGAGATAAAAATGGCTATTGGGTAGACTTAAATCGTAAACACTGAGCAAAATGCTTGCATCCAGACTGTAAGGTTTGTAGTAATGAAAATGGTGAGCCAGCGGAAGTGTAAAGGTGCTATCCTTTCCACTTTGCTGAGTGAGTGGCTTTGTTGATCATCTAACTAAAGCAGAACGTGTATAACTTCTCTCACGCAGTGAATTCTCTGGTGATGTTGATAGCCTGGAACTTGGGGACATGGTGGAATACAGCTTGTCAAAAGGCAAAGGAAATAAAGTCAGTGCGGAAAAGGTGAACAAAATACATGCAGGTAAAACTATGTTCGGTAACTTCTCTCTTAGCAAAAAGGCACTTGCAGTTTTGTAAGGAGTCCTGGGTTAGTGGAACTCTAGTCTAAAGAACACCTAGGAACACAATTACAGAAATTGTGATAATGGTGCACAGCAGACCAGAATTGGGCTGGGCACTTTAGGACTTCTAAGAAGAGGGGAGAAATCCCTCAAAGAGCTGCTCGCTGTGTCAGGAGAGGTGGGAACTAATCAAGCAAGAACAGTCTGTAGACAGCAACAGCTCAAAGATAGTGGCCCTTACCTGATTCCAGCTTCTAGAGTATGCTGCCTGAGTTGTATCGTGATTGGATTACTCTTGTCTACCAAATACAGACAGCGTGCTGGTGACTGTACAAGACAATTGGCAACCTGTGCTATGAAAAGCTTAGTCTAAGAGGGACATAGAAAGTAGATTGTGTGAGGCCCCTGAGGAAGAGTTGCTTGGGTAACTTTCCTCAAACTTTCAATTCTGTTCACTTATTTTGGGGGGCTGATTCCTAACAAAAATAGATCTCTCAAAAGGATTTGAGGAAAGGGTTGTTTCCCTGGTATCGGAAGTGGGAGGAAATTCAGTGCCTAGAAGAGTGAGTGTGAGAGAGAGAGAGAGAGAGAGAGAGAAAATGATGAGCAATAGAAGATCAGGGTGGAAAGAACATGGGAGTAAGAGGTCATGGTTTTGTTAAGCAGAATAAAAAATGCTTTACAGAAGAGTATTTAGAAATGTCATAGTGCCTCTATATAAATCCATGGTGCACCCATATCTTGAATACTGTGTGCAAATGTGGTCAGCCCATTTCAAAAAAGATATATTGGAATTGGATTATATTTTCAATTGACATGCTGAGCAGACCAGTCTCACAACTAAGATTGTGCACCAGTAGCTATAGGTTGTGCACCATAACTTTTCTACTGCATAATGAATAGATGTAAATGTGTGTGAATTCCTCATGTAACTTTTTTTCCCTCCATTTGTAAGCCTAGAAGCTGGGAATGAGGGACAAGGCATGGATCACTTGATTACCTGTTCTGTTCATTGCTTCTGGGGCACCTGGCATTGGCCACTGTCAGAAGACAGGATACTGGGCTAGATGGACCTTTGGTCTGATCCAGTACGGCCGTTCTTATGTTCGTTGCTCTTGTAGGAAGAATTTGAAATGAAATGAAAACTATGGAATGCCAGTTCAGACATCAGTGTCTGCAAAGCTTTAAGTGTAGTGATGCTGTGGAGACATCAGATTCCTGTCTTCTACAATGGGAATAATTAGAATGGCTCAGGATGCTCTAATCTACTCAGCCTTCCTGAATAGGCTGCCATGGGATAGAATGAAAATCCTTTGTCTCTTTGGTTTGCTATCCAGTTTCTAGAAGATTCTGGGTTCTTGATTAACGCTTGCCCATCCCTCTACTAGATTCTGTGTGTCTCGGGTATTGTGCTGAATACAGAAACTGCTAGTAATATTGCAGTGTTACCAAATGACCCCAATCAGGGTAAAGGTCTCATTGGGCTAGGCTCCAAATTATGTAATCTAAACAGTGTACTATCTGTGTTTTACAGTGAATGGTGCCACTGAGGAAGCGGATCCAACTGTCTACACGGGTAAAGTAATTCGTCCCCTGCGGAGTGTAGATCCCACGCAGACTGAATACCAGGGAATGATTGAGGTCATGGAGGATGGTAAGCAGGAACAAACCTAACTTGGCACTTCTCTGCATTAAAGTGCCAACATACTGTTTGTAGAGTTTAAATTACTTTTAATGAGTCTGTTCAGCTCACATTTGATGTAGTTTGACAATGAGCTTTGGCTATAGCTTAGTAAACTATAAACTAGCAACTTATGTAAACTTGAATTAAAGTTTCTAGCTAGAAAAACCATTGTGTCCAATGTTAGAAACACTTCAAAATGCTTCCTCATGAAAGAACAGAAATAGATCTTAAATTGTGTTTTTTTTTCCTTCCCTCTCTGCTAGGGGAGATGAAAGGAGAGGTCTATCCATTTGGAATTGTGGGGATGGCAAACAAGGGCGATTGCCTGCAAAAGGGGGAGACAGTCAAGTTCCAGCTCTGTGTCCTTGGTCAGAATGAACAGACGATGGCTTGTAACATTACACCTTTCCGCAGAGCCACTGTGGAATGTGTGAAAGATCAGGTTGGTGGATTCTTCTTTGAGACAAGAGTTTTCACATAATCCTAGAAATGCAGGGGTGGAAAGGGCCTTGAGAGGTCATTAAGTCCAGCCCCCACACTGAGGCAGGACTAAGTAAGCCTAGACCATCCTCATCAGATGTTTTGTCCTATCTATTCTTAAATTCCCAATGATGGGGATTCCGAAGCCTCCCAGTCAACAAATTCCAGAACTTAGTTTTTGTATTGGGAAAGACTTCCTAACTACCCTTATAATTAACTACTATATGAGTAATCATCAAATGGTTTTAACATGTGTAGATCTGAAATACTGGGACTTGAATTTGAAGGAAAACAAAATTACACAAACATTTGTTCTGTTAACCCATGTGGTCACCCTGTGCCAAGGAGTCATAGGAGCTTGCATCATTCCGCCTCAGTACGCATGCAGCAATTCTCTAAAGGGGCCATATTTTTGGAGTTTAATGTACCCACACTACACACCCATATCACATCATTTGAAAGCTTATTTTGAGTACATTTAGATGAGGTAATATGTAGAGCTGTTAAGTGGTGTCATAAGCCTCTGGGGAAGATAAAACAACAGTACCCAAAATGAGTGACTTTGTGCACAGTTCTTGAAACCCTCCAACATGATGGATTGCAGTTTGTTGTTTATTTCAATACTTTAATGTGTGTGGTGATCAAAGTTACCAAACAATGGTGTATTGAAAAATTTACATTGGTTTTGCAAGGGCAAGTATTTTTTTCCAGAAAGGAACTTTAGCATGTGACAAAAATGGCAAATAGAATACTGCAAATGTTGATAACATGAACTGTTTTCATCATTCTTAGTTGTATAATATTCTGACCAAGTGATTATATTTTCAATTGACGTATGCTGAGCAGATCAGTCTCACAATTAAGATTGCGCACCAGTAGCTATAGGTTGTGCACCATAGTTTTGTACTGCATAATGAATAGATGTAAATGTGTGAGAATTCCTAATGTAATTTTTCTCCATTTGTAGGCTTTTGTATATACAATGTAGTTTCTAGCCTGCTTGGTAGGTTTTTATTTGTAATTTGCCTAGGCATATAGTACTAATCTTTGAAATATTCTAGAAACTAGCTTTTTAATTGTGACATTTATGCACAAGTCATTAGTGTTAGAAATGACAGTACACAACTTCATATTTTGAATGTGCGAAAGGTAAGAGAAGTGGCCTAACAGGAAGTAGTGAGGACAGTCCACAAACAAATCCTTACCTTTGCATTGAAGAGGGATGAAGAGCATGGTATAGTTCTTGACCAGCCATGTCACCAACAATATGACAAACCCATTTGACTCTGAATTACATCCAGAGGTGCTTATTAACTTATGTACTGGACTGCATGTAACCTCAGATTTACAACAGTCTCTACTGAAAATACCAGATGTTGAAGAACAAATGGAGATTTGTGAGAGGTGTACTTGATTCTGATGAGACACACCACTTCTTCAGCCCAGTCAATAAATCTGTCATTAAAACACTTGCTGGCATGGCCAAGATGACTGAATTTAAGTCTAGGAAGAGAAGGACTTAATGGCAGCGGCTTTCAGTCCAGAAATTTGTTTTCCACAGAGCCTTGTCCTTCACAAGATGGAAAGATAATGTTTCAATGGCAACTGTTAGTCACAGACTGACCTGTGCCCCTACCCCTCTTCCATGCTGATGGAACACTTAAGTTGGTCCACGCTACCAACTTACATTGGTATAACTGTCATTCGGGGGGCGGGGTAGCTTTTCCAGAGCAACGTAGTTGTACTGACCTAACCCCTGGTGTAGACGGTGCTGTGTTGATGGGAGGGCTTCTCCCATTGACATAACTATCACCTCTTATGGAGGTGGAATATGTATGCTGACAGGAGAATCTCTGTGTCGGTAGGGTCTCCACTAAGCGCAGCTGTGGTGCAGCATAGTGCAATGCTCAAAGTGTAGACAAGCCCTTAAAAGGTCAGACTAAACTGAATTAGGGCATCACCTGGAAGCTCAAGCTGAAAGAATCCAAGAGCATGCAACAAAGAAACCACGGTGTACATTAGAAATGCCCATGGCTGTCATACAAATGGCTGGAGATGCATTCTACACTTTCACTGAATTGGCTACTGAGTACTTGAAGTAGGTCCTAACAGGATTTGGCAAAGCTAATTCTGTAATCAAAATCTTTGACAAATATGACAACAGTAACTCTGAAAACTTTGGAAAGACAGCACTGGATAGGATCTAAGATTGGATGCAACAAGTGGCTTGACTGGCTGATGCCCTGTGTCTCCATAGAAAGTTTCTAAACTAAAGTGGCATCCAGCAAGCAGTCACTTGCAATAGTCAGAAATTTTTACACCTGAGTGTAGGAGCATATCTTCTCCTCTTCCCCACCCCCAATGATGTGACTGTGATACCCCTGTTTGCTGTATGCAGGGGCTAGGAGGGAACCTTTTTTAATGTTGTCAAAACAAATGGAGCTCACTGCTTCAGAGATCTACCAAATTGAGGGAGAGCACAACTCAGCCACAGTTTCTGCAGCAGGGCTGTTAGTAGCAGTGCTGCATGACCAGAGTGAGAGAGAGAAGAGAGCTCCACAGAGATCTGAATTGTTTGCACCTCGGTCTGTCCATCAAAGAGGACAAATCGCTGGCCAAACTCTCTCCATCTGAGGACTGTTCTGAGAGCATGTCAGAAGAGCATCTTGGCAAACAAAGATTTGGATATTGGATCACCATTGCAACATAGGTGAAAAAATGTGGATGATGAACTACTTTCTGTGTTCTTCGAGGGCCCAATAGCATTTGAGCTTCTGCAGGACTTTATTTTTGCAGTAATGCTACTATTTAGGCACAATCAACTAATTATCTGTAGTTAAGTCTTCTCTGCACAGAACTGTGTACATTCCAAGACAGTGAAGACCCTGGTATCAGTCATGTGCACATGGGATAACCTAGAAAAGTCACCAGCACTATTACATTTCAGTGATTCCTGTACAAACTTTTGGCTATTTTTAGCTTTCAGATTGTTGCTTTCAAGTCCCAAAGAAATCCATTGTCTTGAAGTAATACACGTTAATTTAACACAAATTAATGCAAACAGTTCGAAGTGGTCTTTTTAACATGTTGATGGTGTCATTGTTCATACCCACATCTGTGGTAACAGCACCACTTGACAGTCCCATATCCTCCCTCATCTTGGAAATAAGCTTTCAAATTTGATATGCATGATTTTCTTATGGGAGAAGTCTGTTCCAACTTGAAGTAGTTACTGGTAACTGTGTCCTGAAATATGAGGGCTGATATCCCTTCAGTTTTTATCATAGCTAATGTCACTGCCAATAGATTATTCGTATAAATGTCTAATCCTTTTTTTCATACTAAACTTTCTGTATGCAAGTATCTTGTGGCAGTAAAATCCACAATCTGCTTGGGAAGAGATGAGTGCAGGAGGTGGAAGGATGGAATATGTTGCCACCTTAATTTCACGGGGCATTCACTTCTTGTATTAAGAGTAGATAGGAGCACCTGATAGAGGTTTTCAGCCACTTATTGTGTGTACTTACTCTCAAGAGTTGAA
The DNA here is from genome assembly GCF_025201925.1 of Gopherus flavomarginatus. Classification (NCBI taxonomy): domain Eukaryota; kingdom Metazoa; phylum Chordata; order Testudines; family Testudinidae; genus Gopherus; species Gopherus flavomarginatus. The sequence goes on from NC_066621.1 coordinate 8,306,203, forward strand.
TATCTTACCTCCTGCCTCCTTTCATTTGCTTTCTCTGGACCCTTTCTGATATCAGACATCTAAGATGGAGTGTCTGCAGTTCAACTCAGTTTTCCCCATAAGTGTTCCCACAAAGAAAGATGACAGGGTCAGTATTAGGCCCCGGTTTTAAAAACGGATATGTAAAAGTTAGGCTTGTAAGGCCATAGTTAGGACCATAAGAGGCCTAACTTCCAATAATGCTGCAACACTAACCGTGCCCTTTGGCTTAATAGGGGTCTAAATTATGGATTTAGAAGCCTGATGTTAGGCATCCATTTTTGAAAACCGTGCCTATACTGTCCCTTTTTAATACAACATACAAACAAAGTGGAGTTGAAATGCAATAGTGTGTCCATTTGAAATGACATAAATGAATTAAATTGCACTGCTGTTTTTCAGTTTGGATTCATTAACTATGAAGTGGGTGACAGCAAAAAGCTCTTTTTTCATGTGAAAGAAGTTCAGGATGGTGTAGAACTTCAGGCTGGAGATGAAGTAGAGTTCTCAGTGATCCTGAATCAGCGCACAGGGAAATGCAGTGCCTGTAATGTATGGCGTGTCTGGTGAGGAATTGGGATTATCTGGTTTAATCAGGAACATATAATCAAATCTCTGCATTTGGGGTGGGGGAACACAGTGTTTCCTGTGTGGGAAAGTGATGCTTGTTTTATATGACAGACCTTAATGTCATATAAATGTGTTAACTGGTGCATTTGGTATATGACTGCCTCCTGTATTATCAAACACTGTATAAACCCTGTTCTTAATAGCCATTCGATGGACAGCAGCATTCCTGCCTATTGAAAGGATTAGTATTGTAATTTACAATGGGAAGCACAGGTAAACCAAGTAAAATAAGGAAATTAGAAGTCAAGATTTAATAGAATGGGCCACAGGGCTCAGTGAAGTATGAGACAAGGTGGGTGAGGTAATATCTTTTATTGGACCAACTTCTCTTGGTAAGAGACAAGCCGTATAAGTTTTGAAAGCTCTTCAACCTTACGGAGCTTCTCTTATCAACAGAAGTTGGTCCAGGTAAAACACCTTGTCTCTAATCCCCTGAGACCACCATAGCTACAACAGCATTGCATACAACATATGCAAAATGTGTGGCAGTTCAACAAGGGTTGGGGTCAAAGTTTGACTAGCATTTTACTGATATTCAAAAAACTTCATTGTAGCTCTGATATATTAGAACCCCTTTCCACTAATCCCTTACTGGTAGACATTAACTGCAAGAAAATGTGTCAGGCAGACAACTTTTATTTTGGGTGCTTTGGAAAACTGAGTGTTATGCACTGAGGGAGCTTTTGAAAACTATGTCAAACTGGGGGAGAAATCACCCTGAAGCAAGTGTAGAACACGGAGAGAAGAGATACTTTCCTGCCCTGTGCTGGCTAAGAGTGCACAAATCAAGGTAGAGATTTGTAGACGTTTGAATAAATTGCTTTGATTTTTTTGAATGGCTGACCATTAATACACCAGTTTTTACTTTTAAAAAGCCTTTTGCAGTAGCAGCTAGACACACACAAACTTTAAAGCCACATGGTCACTCTCAAAAATGGGCAAAGGCTAAATCAAAAAGCTGCTTGCATTTGAGTTAGAGCTAATCAGCCTTTGTTTCTGTCACACTGAAGTGAGGGCCCCACCAGGGAGAACACTGCCACCATTTGCAAAATGTTTAACAAAGAAGCTGCCTGCAAGAGCCTCCCAGCTATTCTTAAATGCTGTGAGAGGTATGGGCCAATCAGTCTTAGATAACCAGGTCCCAGACAACAGGCTCTTTGTTTTTCAATTAACGTCAAGTATTGCTTGTCCAATGTAATGACTTGAACGTAGGAGTTATGCAGTCACAGTGGCCTGCCCCCACTCAGGAAGCAGGCAATTCAGGCTTTCTGCTGGATCTTCCAGATGTAGTTCAAGCATATTCCTAAAGAGAGGGCATTAAGCAGCAGCCATATTAGGGGGAGTGGTGCTTTCTCCAAGCTCTGCATACGGAGTGGCTGAATGGTTATGGTGCTCAACTACAATCTTGGTAGTCCTGAAAGTCATGGGTTTGTCTCACTTAACCTCATACTGTGAAAGCCTGCCTCCAGTTCACCTGGCTTCAGTATGGCTATCTGATCCATCATGAGAGCAGTGAAAGGTGGTTGGATGTGATTCCTGTACCATTGGCTATGAAATTGATGTGCCTTAACTGCATCAGCCTGAGGAGCCATTGGCTCAGGGGACCTATGACTGTGTGCAAAATTTACATGCCCCCCTAATTCTTACGTGAGGAATTACTTTAAATATCAAGATCACTGGGCATCTGCACTAACCCCTTCTGAGATAAATAGGTAGCTCATGCTAGTCAGAGCTATTGTTCCAAGCTCTGCAGACTCATGCAGTTTACACTTAGTTTAAGTTTTTGAGGTCATCTCTGCAACTGTAATAGCCAGCTGTTTTTCCAGAGATTCTGGAGAGTTGTTGGCATGTTGTACCACAACATGTGGCTCCTGAGCACTGGCATTAAGCTTAATTGGGATGTGACAAACACATGGACTGACTGTTGAAGGTTTGCATTGAGAGGAAAGATTGTAGCTTCCTGGCTAGCTGTAGAGGATAAAGCCCTGTGGCCCCCTGCTGCCATCTGAGAATCCAGAGGCTGCAGTAGATATCACAGGACCTTGAGGCTGGTATAATGTACTTTCCAGAAACCATCTCAAAATGAGATGACTTCTTTAGTCTTAATTTCCTTTTTGTGTTGGTACAAATTATCCAATTCCCTGTCACGTCATGTGCCTTCTTCCCAAACGTTAGTACATTGTCCAGGGAATGTCTGGTGCTCCAAGTAACTAGCTCCATTTCTGTTACAGTGAAGGCGCAAAGGCTGTTGCTGCTCCACGGCCAGATAGACTTGTTAATCGTTTAAAGAGCATTACTTTAGATGATGCCAGTGCTCCTCGCCTAACAGTTCTTCGTCAACCAAGGGGACCGGATAACTCAAAGGTATACTCTTATGATAATAGCCTAGTGTGCAAAATTACTATAAGTATCTAGAAATGGTAATAAAATCTTGATTCTTCAAGGTGTATTGTCCATATGATTTGCGCTCTTGGTGCACATGTACCCCGAATACAGGAGATCAGATTCTTTTTTGCCAGCAGTATCCATTGGGGGCAGTGCCTGTTCTCTAATGTCCTTGAACATACACTTTTCCATCAAAGGATGTAAAGTGGGGGAATAGGCCCAGCTATCTTAATTCCTTTTTATTGCTGATAGCAATGAGATGAGACTTCTGTAGTATCCACTTGCTTCTGTGTGTATGTAGTTGTGTTAGGCCTGTTGCCAGTTGGCAGTACACACAAAATCCTTATTTTAATCAGCTTCTGTTTTTAAGGACAGAAACCTTCCCCTCTGTACAAGGGCTCTAGCAAAATAGCCAAAGTGAAATCTCCAAGATTTAAAATCTGCCTCTGTGCAAAACCTCAGTGCTGCTTAATTGGCACCTGATGTCTATTTTGTTTGGGAGAGCAGTCTACTGCGGACAATATGTCCTATGTATGTAGATCTGAGTGACTCAAAGAACTGGAAAAAAGCCGACTGAAAATTGTTCCCCCTGGAGTGTACTGTGGAAGCCTTGCTGGACAGTGAAAGGAAGGATGCAGCTCGACCTCAGTCGTCCATGAATACCTTGGTGAAGAGGGATTCCACCCCAAGCTCCTGAGCTGTCAACCAAGAGACTCCAGCTTCTGCAGCCATTCCAGCTTCAACCTCTGAGATAGGAAGGAGTGCCATGCCAGAGTTGAGCTGAAGTGTAGGTCACCTGTCCATACTGAGCAAGTTATTGATATCACTGTGGTGTTTACAAGCCCTAGTCTTAGACCAGGACAGTATGGTTCTAGGTGCTGTACAAAGACAGTCTGTGCCACAAAGATTCACAATGAATGTATAGGATAAGAAGCTGCAGATGGATATAGACAGGGCCTGGGGAAGAGTACAAGAAAACAGGACAATGTTGGTAAGCATGATAGGCAGTTGTATGTCAGTGGCCTAACCATTGTCAAGTTTTTCCGAGGCATCACGGCAGATAATTAAGATGGAGAGTAGTAAGGTAGCTTTGTGGATGCTTATGGGGCACTTCTCCTAAGCACAAGGGACAGCATGGGAGAGAGGATGAAATTGCTTGCTTGTTTTGAAAACTTTACAAATAGATGGGGAGAAACTGGTACTATAGGCCAATCAGAGTTGAGTATCTAGATGAATAAGACAGAGTTAAGGCAGGGATAGGCTGTGAAGAGTCTTTAAGATGACAGGCAGGTTACATTTGATCCATAGAGAAGGGGAGCCTGTAAAGTGATGCAAAGATAAGTGATATTGGCAAAGCATCAGGCTAGGAAAATGATCTTTGCAGCAGCATTCTGAATGGATATGAATAGGGCAAGTTCCATTTGTCAAGGCCAGAGAAAAGGATTTTGCCCTGCTCTTTCAGGGCTCTCAACAGTGAAGGGGCACCCAAAGGCTAAAGAAGGGTCCCTCTGGCATCCTAATGCCAACTGTTAAGAGCACCATTGGCATCCAGTGGACCTGCAAACAATGTCTCCTGATATTGAGCCTTTGGTACCCAACACACTACGTGACTTTTCACTGGGCCTGCTACTGGAGTCTCCAAATTTTCCTGCTATTCTAAGACTCTCAGGGTGAACTTCTGGTACTTTCCTGGGCTGTACTGGATGATGTGGGCAGGTGGAATGCAGCCAGATTCACATAAGCCTGCATCATCGGCCCCTTCACTGTCCCCAAAGAGGCAATATAAACCATCACAACCAGGTCAGCTAGTGCCTTTCCAGGATCTGAGACTGCAGAAGGCGAGAGTGAAGAGGAACGACATCTAGAAGGGGAAGAAGTTGTCCCTGCTGCCACTTCCTCATCCTCTTCCATCTGGGCAGTAAATATCCCTCAGCTCCTTTCCTTTGAATGGTTTCAAGGTGTTTCAGTATCTCGCCATCAAGCACATGGCAGACACTCTAGATATGTTTCTGGAAGTGGTGCAGAAGAAACCTCAGATTCAAGGACATCTCTCACCTTGCCATGCCTATAAATGACTGTTAGAGGCTTCAGAAAACCTGTGGCACAAACCAGTGCCCATTCTGGCTATATCGAAGTGAGCTGACAGGAGGCGTCAAGCCCCTACAAGGGGATTTGAGTACTTGTATTGTCACCTCCTATCAGGGTTGCTTGTGTAATAGCTGTGGTCTAAGAAAAGTCATAGGAGTGGCTTTCCAACCCTAGACGAGACTGGACCTGTTGGACATGCAACCTCATGTACTAGCCTCCAGATGTCACTGATTACTAAGCTCTCCTGTCCAGCTGTCTCCATATGTGAATAGGCTACCTCAACACCAAGAGTAACTAAAGACTGTCTGAAGGACAGTTGATAGCCCACATGTCTTTACATGCTATGCCAGATGTGGCTGACACAGCAGCACATACTATGGTTATGTTGGTGGCCATGAGAACTCCCTGGCTCTGATCATCAGGGATTCCCAAGGAGGTTCAAACAACTGACAGTCTTCTCTTTGATGGCAGCAAATTCCTTAATCCAAAGGAGGATGAGGCCATACATTCCTTGAAGGACTTTAGGGCCATTCTGTGCTCCCTGGGCCACTGTTTCAGCCCCAAGAAAGAAGAAAGCAAGACCAGACTTTCAGGCACTATTTCTCTGCTGATTGCTGTTACCAGCCTCAAGAGACCTCAGAGTTGCTGAGAAAGTAGTAGAGGTTCCAGCAACAGTGACTGACTTTCTCTAGTGCTTCACAATGTCTTGCCCCTGGCATTCATTGATGCATTTGTCATGAGCCTAGCAGAACCTCCAGAGGATCTAGTCGCTTCTGCTCCCTTTACCAACCACCTTTTATTTTTGAGAAATCTGGATTCAGTCATCCCAGTCCTGTGGGTCCAAGGAATTGTAACCAAGCCAATTCCAATCCCTTCCTACTTCTTATCCCTGTTTCTCATCCCTTTTCATGGATCCTTCTCCTAAGATACTGTTAAAACAGTGAAAGCAGCAAAAAGAATCCTGTGGCACCTTATAGACTAACAGACGTTTTGGAGCATGAGCTTTCGTGGGTGAACACCCACTTCGTCAGATGCATGCATGACATGCATCTGACGAAGTGGGTGTTCACCCACGAAAGCTCATGCTCCAAAACGTCTGTTAGTCTATAAGGTGCCACAGGATTCTTTTTGCTGCTTTTACAGATCCAGATTAACATCAGAGGGTAGCCGTGTTAGAACAGTTGACTCCTACAACTAAGCAGTGGAAGAGGTGATCTTGGCAGTCAGGGGCAAGAGTCTTTATTCCCATTACTTATCCCAGAAAGGGGATTGGCCTCCCATTCTGGACCTTTGTTTCAACACCTTCATCTGCTATTTCAATTTCAGGATGGTGACTCTAGCCTTCATAATTCCCTCCACAAGGTTGAGAGCTCTCAACCTGCAGAACTCCTTTATTTTTACAGGAAGGTTATTTCCTGTGGGTGAGATGAATTAGATTCCTGGTAGAAACACCTCATTACCAGTGTGGGATCCTGCCCTTTAGTCTTCTGTGGCACTGAGGATGTTCACATCTGCCAAATGCTTGATGATAGCTCATCTAAGGAGACAAGGGATCCGGGTCTACCTATGTACCTTGAGTGACTGACTCAAGGAAGATCTCCCCCACCTCCAACATGTGACCAACTCAATTCAAATAACCTTAAATTATTTACCATTTTGGGCCTCAAAGTCCAAGAGAAATCCATATAGACTCAAAACTTAGCACTCGTAGTAGCCATGTTAGATTCCAGGTCAGTGAAGGTTTACCTTACGGAGATTAAGTTGAGGTTTATCAAGATCACTCAAGAACATCAGTGAGACTGGCCTCTCAGACTCTTGAGACACATGGCCTCATAGAATCTTAAAATGTAGGGCTGGAAGGGACCTGAAGAGATCATCAAGTCTAGGCCCTCTGAGGCAGGAGCAGATAAACCTAACCTATCCTGACCAGTTAATGTCCATCCTGTTCTTAGAAACTCTCCAGGGGTGGGTATTCCTCAGCCTCCCTTGGAAGCCTGTTCCAGAACATTTTTGCCCTTTTAATAAATTTTTTCCTAATATCTAACCTAAATCTCCTCTGCTGCAGATTAAGCCCCATTACTTCTTGTCGTACCTTCAGTGGAGAACAATTGATCACCTTCCTCTTTTTGTAACAGCCCGTAACCTATTCATAGATTAAAAGGGCAGAAGAGGCAATTATGATCATCTAGTCCTGCCTCAGGTATAACACGGGCAATAGAACTTCCCCCAGAATAATTCCTAGAGCCAAGATCTTAAAATCAAGATTTGGTTGCTTTTCTAGAAGTCTACCATGACCCATGGTAAATTGTTCCAATTGTTAATTATGTTCTTTCCAGCCTGAATCTGTCTAGTTTCAACTTACAGTGATTGGATCATTTAAAACTGTTTTCTGTTAGATTGAAGACCCCATTATTAAATGTTTCCGATGTAGTTACTCTCTCATCAAGACACCTTACCTTCTTTATAAAGCTAAATAGGTTGAGCTCTTTGAGTCATCACTGAGGCCTGTTTTCTAATCCTTTAATCATTCTCATGGCTCTTCTCTGAACCCTCTCCAGTTTTCCAACATTCTTTAACTGTGACCACCAGAACTGGACATAGTATTCCAACAGGATTGCACCATAGCTAACAAAGGGGGGAAATAATCTCTCAACACATCCTAGGATCACTGATGCTAGCAGACCAGGTGCCAGCTCATGCCCAGGCCTCAATGAACACTGACAAATGGATAACTGGAAACCAGTCTAGTTCACTTGTGTTAGAATTGTCAAAATAGATCTTAAGTTTATAAGAATGTTTAGTGTTTCGACTTCTTATGAAATGCTTTTGGGTTGCTGAATGTGTTAATCTCATATCTGCCTCCCATGTTATAAGGTAACACTAAGTGTTTGTTTGCTTTGTAACTATAAAAGTGTTTACTATGAGACTGGAAATCCCCACAATCAGGAGAGAAGCATTACCAAGTGTGAACTTGTAGTAAACTAGTACAAGTCATGTTCTGCCAATTAATAGAGATCTATAGACACCAGATGAACCATTTGTAGAACATCAGTGGACAAAAGACCTTGATTTGCTGCTCCTACACCTGTGAAGAGGGGTTGTGGAAGGTACAAAGATTTGTACACCAGAGTTCAGACTGTGATGGGAATAAGTCCTTGACCAGAAGGAACCATATCACTATGCTGCTTAGAATTTGGAGAGGACAATATTTCTAAGTATAAGTAAGAGATCCCCACACTGCTTCACTTGGGGTAACCCTCAAGGACACAAAGTTTGCACTTTACAGCAACTTCTATAACTCTTTGAAACCTAAGACTATAATTCTTCTGTGTGTGATGTTTACCTGCTTTAACCTTTTAAGTAGCTCATTTTTTTCCTAGCTAACAATTTTTAGTTAGACTTCAGGATTGGCTACAAGTATTGTCTTTTTTGAGAAACCTTAAGGTACAATTGACCTGTGGTAAGTGACTGGTCCTTTGGGACTAGGAGTAACCTGAATATTGTGATTTCCTTTCTTCCTCCCTCCTACCCCCCCCCCCCCCCGATGTAAGGGACCATCTATTACAAAGGCGGCTTGCCTCATCCTTTTTGTTGCTTTTCTCTGTACTCTCTTCAATTTGTCCACTTCTTTCCTAAAGTGAGGTGCCCAGGATTGGAAACAGTACTCCATTTGAGGCCTCATCAGTGCTAAGTAGAGGGATGGTTACCTCCGGTGTCTTGCGTACAACACTCATGTTAATACATCCAGCGGTAATAGCTTTTTTCACAACTGTATTATATCTTGGCTCGCAAATTGAGTGAACAGTAATCCCTGGATCCTTTTCAACAGTGCTACTGCCTAGTCAGTTACTTTGAATTTGTATTTGGGTTTTTTCCTTCCTTCCTACGTGAAGTACTTTGCACTTCTCTATTTAATTTCATCTCTTTTAATTCAGAACAATTCTCCAATTTGTCACGGTTCTGATTCCTAATCCTACCTTTCTAAGTCCTTGCAACCCCTCCCAGCTTGGTGTCATTTGCAAAGTTTATAAACATACTGTCCACTCCAGTCTCCAAGTCCTTTAGTGAAAATATTGAATGAGAGCAGACCAAGGATTAACCCCTGTGGGACCCAGTTTAGATATGCCCTCCCAGTAACAGCAAATCATTGATAACTACTCTTGAGTATAGTCTTTCAACCAGTTGTGCACCCACCTTATAGTAATTTCATCTGGATCATATTGCCCTAATTTGCTTATGCAAATATCATGTGGAACTGTCAGATGGTTTACTAAAATCTACGACACCGATGTGATGCAGTTTGCCAGACTTCACCTACACTACATGCCTGGGAGGAGGGTTGAAATCTGTGTCTACCCAGCAGACACTGCATAGACATGATCAGTCCTCTCCCTGTTAAATTTGATAGACCCTCTTCAGGTGTGTAACAGAATACCCTTCTCTGCACCTATACCTACCAAGACTGGTGGCAAATCCTTCTTTGGGGTGGAGGGAGCTTATCTAGATCACTTTCAAACACAAGGTCTCTGGTCCCCTCAGAAGTTCATCTACAGCCCAGAGCCATCTGCCTGGCATACAAAGCATTTCTGCCTTTACTCCTGGGATCCATGGTCCAGGCTGACAGACAGCAGCACAGCTACGCATTATGATGACGGGAAGGAGTAGGTAATCGCCACTGATACTGAGGGAAATGAGGCAAGATGCATGACTGATCTTGATAGCCCAAGTTATAGCCAGTTCTGGTATTAGGACCTTATTCACCTTTTACCATCACCTTACTGGCCTTACCCAGCAGTCTTGCAGAACAATGATCAGATTATGCACCTGGACCCTGCTTTCTTGTATCTGACAGCCTGGCTATTTGATGGGATGACATCCACTGAAAGAAGCTTTTCAGCTGAAGTTCAGAACATTCTGCTCCAGAACAGGAAAGCCTTAACTAGACTGACTTGGAAAACGACTTCTTCCACTTAGTTTTATATTGGGGCATCTCAGCCCCAGCTATTGCCCTTGACTGCTCATTTCAGCACTAGTGGACTGCTGACTAGCCCTGAAACAATGTGGAATATTTCCGAGGGTCCATCTGGCAGAAGTATCTGTAAATCCGACTCCTATTCAGGGCCATACTATACTTTGCCACCCTTCAAAGCCTAGATTTTTTTTTTTTAAACTTGGTAGAGGCTTCCAGATTGGATGCCTGCTTTGATAGGGTTGTCTTACAGTCATTATCTAAGTAGGAGTCCTGTCACCCTCCCTGCCAAGGAAACGCGTAACTTTTGGTTTGAGTCACCAGAAGCGCATCCATGTGGACAATCTCTGAAAAGGGTTACTTAACATACTGTAACTGGCTCTTGTGTTGTCCTCATGGGTTCCACAATACACCCTCCTTCTCCACTACTGTGGATTCCTGTTCCTCTGGAATTCTGTATTGGTGAAGGAAATGGAGATGATTGGGCCTGCTCTGCTCTTTATCTGGCATGGGGATGCAAGAACATTAGGGTGCACCGCTATCCGCAGTGGACACTACTGGATAAAATCTGGTCCTGTTTATATTGGCCATATATCTACCAAGAGTAGAATGGGTGTGGACAATACATCACGAAGAACCACATTACTATAAGGTAAGTAACCGTTCTTTTCGTAACCTGTGCAATGCTAAGTCTGTTCTTAATTTGTTTAATCTATTTAAATGTAAAAGTCAAAAATCAAGGCTTCCTGTCTTGCTGTGTTTGCCACTCAAGCTGCTTATCCCGGAAAGGACTGTAATGCATGCCCACCTTGCACTAACATGATTAATCCAAATTTCAGAGCTGGGTGTATAGTTACCTCAGCTGGCAGGTGATGCTTACTGTCTTTAAGGATGACAAATTGATTGCTAGAAGGAAAAATGTACTCTTCTGCAACAATCCTTTTAAAACTCCTCTAGAGAAACAGCTTCCTAATGAAAGAGCCTATTCTCCTTTGTGCAGAAATAATCCATCTAGGAGAAAGGGAAAAGAGCTGGAGCCTCAGCTCATTGAATTTCATAGGAACTTTTGTTAGCATGGAGGAATCTGAGGGAGCCCAGCAAGCTTATGCCTCACCTGTGTTCCCTCTAAGGTGTGTGCCTGCATGGCCACACAGGAGGCCATCAAAGGGCCATGCACACAGGTGAGCATGGATGGGGGCAGTGGGGTGAGATGCGGGGTAGCGATGGTAGCTTGGGGTGTGCAGTGGTGGGGGGAGATGAGACTCCTCTCTCTCCCCACCCCAGCTCTGTCTCTTTCCTGATGAGCACAGTATCTTGATAAAACACATTCTGCTTATCACTGTGAGGGGTTGGTTCACAGACACTCCCTGGGAGCTGCCACCTGATGTGCCAAGACTACTTCTACCCCTGCCAGCTCGGGGCTCCAACACCCTGTCTTGCTGAGCCAGACCCTCCCATCTGCTCCAGCAAAGACCCAGGGTCGGAATTACTTGCCCCAAAGCTGCGGGTTTACCTGAAAGCAGCTAACAGAAGTGTGCTTGTTGTTAACATTCAGATGCCCAATTCCCAGTGGGGTCTAAACCCAAATAAATCTGTTTTACCCTGTATAAAGCTTATTTAGGGTAAACCCATAAATTGTTCACTCTCTATAACACTGATATGCACAGCTGTTTGCTCCCCTAGGTATTAATACACTCTGAGTTAATAAGTAAAAAGTGATTTTATTACATACAGAAAGTAGGATTTAAGTGGTTTCAAGTAGTAACAAACAGAACAAAGTAAGTCACCAAGCAAAATAAAATAAAATACGCAAATCTATGTCTAATCAAACTGAATACAGATAATCTCACCTTCAGAGATGTTTCAGTAAGGTTTTTGTTTTGTTTTTTCCCTCAGACTGGACACCTTCCAGGCCTGAGCACAATTCTGTCCCCTGGTACAGCTCTTGTTTCAGCTCAGGTGGTAGCTAGGGGGTTCTTCATGATGGCTCCTTCCCTCTCTGTTCTGTTCAACCCATTTATATATCTTTTGCATAAGGCGGGAATCCTTTGTCCCTGTGGGTTTCCACAGGCAGACCCCTCTCCTCCACCTCCCCCTAAGAAAAGCACCAGGTTAAAGATGGATTCCAGTTCATATGACATGATATGTAACTGTAAGACCTCAAGCCTTCATTCCCCAGCCTGACTCATAGCAAGGCTTGCCTGCAAACAGAGCCATCCAGTCAGTTGTCCTGGTTGATGAGCCATTAAGATTCCAAACCACCATTAATGGCCCATACTTTGCATAATTACAATAGGCCCTCAGAGTTATTTCATATTTCTAGTTTCAGATACAAGAGTGAGACATTTATACAAATAGAATGACCACAATCAGTAGACAATAAGCTTTGTAATGATACCGTACAAGAGGTCTTTTGCATGAAGCATATTCCAGTTACGTTATATTCACTCATCAAATTTTTATAAAATCATATAGACTGCAATGTCACAGTCACCATTTGAATAGCCAGGAAATAATGCCTCAAAATAGTCAAGACTGCCAGAGATGCTTCTACCAAGCTCCATACTGGTTGATAAGTTTAACTTCATGTAAAAGTCTTATAAACCACATTCTTGGGCATTACCTATCTACATTATTTTTTTCATTCATTTAAAAAATGGCAAAAATAGTATTTCACAGTCCCTGTCTTACCATTGCATAATAGACCAATTATTTGGATCAACTGGCAGAAATTTTTTTTGTTGAGGTTAGTCAGTGGATCAATATAACATTGCCCCTCAACTTCAACTGTGCTCTGACTTCAGAAGTAAGAGCATGTATCAAGCATTCCAGTCAATTTCAAAGCTGAAATCAAGCTTTAAGTATCAGGCTGGAGGAATGAGCCTTTCCCTTTTATAGATTGCAAAGAACAGTCTCTAGGTAAGACAGTTGAGAGATTCTGGTAAGTGTGTTTTGGTTGAGCTCCCCTGGGGGAAACTGCAGGGACTGATGGTTGCTATGTGCAACCTCATTATGGTGAATGTCAGCTGTGCACACTTTTGTTGATGAAATTCAGTGTTGATAAATGCAGAGTAATGCACACTGGAAAACCTAATCCCAACTACACATATAAAATGAGGGAGTCTTAATTAGCTGTTAGCACTCAAGAAAGATCTTGAAATCAGTGTGGATAGTTCTCTGAAACAATCCAGTGTGCAGCTGCAATCAAAAAAACGAGAATTATTGAGAAAGGGATAGATAAGATGAAAAAAATCATATTGCCTTTATATAAATCCATGATATGCCCACATCTTGAATAATGCGTGCAGATGTGGTCTCATCTCAAAAAAGATGTATTGGAATTGGAAAAGGTTCAGAAAAGGGCAACAAAAATTAGGAGTATGGAACAGCTTCTATATGAGGAAGAGTAATAAGACTAAGACTTTTCAGCTTGGAAAAGAGGTAACGGGGGGATATGATAGAGGTCTATAAAATCATGACTGGTGTGGAGAAAGTAAATAAGGAAGTGTGTTATGAGAAAGGAGTAAACAAGAAGAACCGGGGTCACCAAATGAAATTAATAGGCAGCAGGTTTAAGACAAAAGCAAGTATTTTTTCACACAATACAGTCAACCTGTGGAATTCTTGGCCAGAGCATGTTGTGAAAGCGAAGACTATACCACGGTTCAAAAAAGAACTAGATAAGTTCATGGAGGATATAGGTCCGTCAATGGCTATTAGCCAGGATGGGCAGGGATGTTATCCCTAGCCTGTTTGCCAGAAACTGGGAATGGGTGATGGGATGGATCACTTGATTACCTGTTCTGTTCATTCCCTGTGGGACACCTGGCATTGGTCAGTCTCAAGGCAGGATACTGGGCTAGATGGACCTTGGTCTGACCCAGTATGGCCACTCTTTTGAAATTCACCCAGAGTGGCCACAGAAAGTCCCCCAATGCAGCAGAACTGTTGTGGTTGCACTACAGGTGAATGGTAGCTTCAGTTGGGTGCACAGAGGACTCTGTACCTCTTGTATGTGGCACAGCTGGGTTCCACACTAGCTATGCATAGGCCACTATAGAAATGGGCTTAAGGAATGGGCCAAGGAATGGAAAAAGTCCATGGTACATGTATCTATCTAGTGGGCATGGCAAGGAATGTTAGACCAGTGTGCAGGAATCACAGGGTCTGGTACAGCAACTGAAAAGACATGTATCTACTCTGGCCACAGGTTGGGATGCTTGTTCTGTAACCCCCACCCCACTGTGGCTCTATTTCCCCATTTTCCAGATGGGAATAATGATGCTGATCTTCCTCTGTAAAAACACGTTGATATTTATAAGTGAAAAGCAGTAAATATTGTTGGCTTTTTGATTTGTTTTAAAAGGAAATTACCAAAACTAGGACTAATGAAAATGTTTTTGTCTGATTTCCAATAATGACAATTCCCTGTTGTGGATTTTAACCTCCCCTAGCAATGTTCGCAAAGCTTTTTGGGGGCAGGAGGACACCTAGTTTATCTAGGGGCCTGATCCTGCAAACTATTACTCATGTAGCTGTTATGTGAGTGGCCTCATGGACAGTAGAAGAACTTTCATGTCAAGTGAAAGTTTGCCTGAGCTCATGTGTTTGTAAAGTGCTATGCAAATTTACAGAGCTATATGTGTCTCTCTGTAGTAACTGAGACACTGAAACGTATGTGTGCATGAGACTCTGAAGGTGAACTTGACTGCTACTTTAATTGTCCAAGCTGATCCAGTGTAAAAATATAAACCACATGAAGACTGAAAGTCATACAGACTATTCAAAGTGCTTTGTATTAATACAAGAGGATGGTATGGGGCATTTGAGTGTCTTTTTAATTTTGAGCCTTCATGTCCTGATTTAAAAAGAAACATTCACCTTGATTTCTAAATTGCGGTATTATATTTTACATTGACGAAACCTTTAAAGATGAGGTCCTGTCTGAACATTAAATATCTCAAGCATTTTGCATAAGTGGAAAAGATTCTTCCTATCCAAAATTCCCCTTCTCTTTCCAAACTACTGCACAATGCTCTGTGCTGCTGGCCTAGCTGGCTGTTGATTTTCCTCACCAGGTGGCTGCCTTTCAGTGGTACATTTATATGCATAGTTTGCAAAGCGTGCACTGATCCTTGTGAAAGGAGGCTGTAGGAATGAACAGATAGGAAAGGTCTGTGTGATCTCAGCAGTGCCTAAGACTCAGCTAGGTACTAGCAGTAGGATGTGTTAAGCTCTTGGTGGGATAAGGACTTCTGTGAAAGTACAGAGATGATGGCACACATCCACATATTACCTCAATATTGGTGCTGCACATAAAATACATTCCATACATTGATGGAAAAAATTAGAGGGAACAGTGCTCCTCACCCCTCCAGGTGTGTAGAGGGGATTCTTCAGGGTTAAAGGAAATGGTATAGCACACAGAGCCTAGGTAGAACTGCAGACAAATGCATGGGAGCTCTGTACTAATTTGTTCATATTTGGGGACAAAGCTGGCTCATTAGAAATCCTAACACTATATCCTGTTAGAAACAAAACATGAACAGTGGGCTACACTTGAGTATTCCAGCTCTCTCAATTTCTCCATGTCTGTTAACTGCAATGTGAAATAATGCGTATGGTTGATTAATGAGGTTTTATGTCATTACAGGGATTTGGTGCAGAGAGAAAGATTCGTCAAGCTGGTGTTATTGACTAAGTGATCCATAAAGCACATAACTAAGTATGATCAAGCAGTGGGAGCTGGTGAAGGGTACTGAATATCCCCCTATTCATCCCTTCCAAATTCTAAGAAGCTGTTACACCAGTTTTAACACCTTCCTCATGTTATGTTTAAAAAATTTATGAAACCATTTTAAAATTATGCACAGTTGCATCCTGAAGACTTAAGGTGGCGCCTTATAGTATCACATTTTAGACGCTTTTTGAATGGTGCATTTAACGCAACTGGTAACTGCAAATCTACATTGCCTATGTAAGTGAACATTATAAACAGTTCTACTCTGGTAAACCTTATGAAATTCTGCACTAAAAAAGATAGATATATATATATACTCTACCTTCATTATTTCTGCCAAGGTGTTAGTATGCCTTAGCTCTCAGTTGCATTATTTTCCCCTCCATGTGAGAGGCTCATTTCCTGTTTGTTCAGATCTAATTCTGAGGACCATATGAGGGTGGACTATATGAACTTTTTTTATATAAATCTGTATGAGCATTCAGATAACTTTATTAAGTTGATGGCCAAATGTTACAATGTTTTCATATCTCATTTAAACTTGAGTCCATGTAAGAAAGTTCTGTTAGATCTCAGTGAAAGTACCTTCCAGAGTAGATCTGTTTTTGTAACTTTCTGCAAATAGTATGTGCAGTGCAGAATTTCAGAAGGATGAGGTGTGCCATTGGTGTGATGATTTAAATATATAAAACAATGCACAAATTTTGCTGCTGCTTAGAACACTGCAGCTTCTAATCCCAGTTTCTTTTACTGATTTAAATTTAAAAATTGTGCCTGAAGTGAATACATTTTTTCTTTTTGCAGCCAGCACCCAGTGTACTGTAAAAGAATAAATACTTAGGCTTTCCATAGCTGTATTGAGATTTTCATCAAGGTGAAATAGTTAATGTCTGTGTGCTTTTTTTTTTTTTTTCCCCAGTCACACTTTATCAAGCAAGAAAACGGAATGATTGGTCTAAGTATTACTTTAACCAAAAAGATCAGGAGTTATTTTCTTTGAATAGAGGGCAGTACTGTGTTTTTTTTCCCCCTCCATATTACCTCTATTCTCAATTTAGGGTTTTTCTTCTCTGGGAGATGCATTATCTTTTTGTGAAACAAACATTGCTTTCTCCAATTTTCTGTTAATGGCAAAGATTGGAAATAGAATAAAGTTTTACTGATTTTGAAAAAGTCTCCAGTTTTGTCTCTAAGTCCACCGTCTGTGCTCAAGGTATCTTAATTCCCAAGTCTAATGCTTAGTTAGCCCTCTTGTTTCTGCATCAGCCTCCAGCAGTGCCTGCTGGATTTACGAAGTAGGGGGTGGCGCCTCGCCCCAGCCCAGGGCGTTCAGGTTGAGAGGGGATCTCTAAAGCCGTTGCTGTGTGATGCAGTCCCCGCCTGCACAACCCCCAGTCTCCTCGCGGTCGGTAACAGAACTACCCAGGCCATGTCAGCGCGCGCCCTCCGCCTGCCCCTAGCGCGCGCTAGGCACTAGCCGCCCTATGCCCCTGCAACGCTCCCCAGCCGGCAGCCCAACCTGAGCCCCGCCTCCCTGGGCTCTACGGCTTCCGCTGCGACGGGGCCGTAGTGCGCCGACCGGCCTGCCAGCCTTCCGGCGCCGCCTGATGACGTCAGCGCTGGGGGGCCGGAAGGACGGACCCACTTCTCAGGGGTGTTCCGCTTTCTCGGGCCCCGCGGAGCCTGTCGGGCCGCAAGGTGAGAGGCGACGTGCCCCGCCCCGGACTGGCTGGGCCCGGGGCTGTCAGCGGTTCGGACCCCGCGGGACTGGCAGCCCGAGCCTGTCTCGGAGGGTTCGGGGCCCCGCAGGGCTCTGCCCAGACTGGGGGCAGGGCCCCTCCGTATCTCGGGCCGGGGGGGCAGGGCTGGCCTTTGCCCCCGGCTCTTTGGGGTGGGGGTCCGAGGCCCGGCTCTCCCCGCCGCCCCGTGTCTCGGGCAGGGCTGGCCTTTGCCCCCCGGCTCTTTGCGGTGGGGGTCCGAGGCCCGGCTCTCCCCGTGTCTCGGGCAGGGCTGGCCTTTGCCCCCCGGCTCTTTGCGGTGGGGGTCCGAGGCCCGGCTCTCCCCGCCGCCCCGTGTCTCGGGCAGGGCTGGCCTTTGCCCCCCGGCTCTTTGGGGTGGGGGTCCGAGGCCCGGCTCTCCCGGTGTCTTGGGGTGAGCGGGTCCGGGGCCTTCGCCCCACTGACGTCTGTGCTGTGCCCGCAGGTTCCCGAGCAGGGCGATGACAGAGTACAAGCTGGTGGTGGTGGGAGCTGGTGGCGTTGGCAAAAGCGCCCTGACCATTCAGCTCATCCAGAACCACTTCGTGGACGAGTACGACCCGACCATAGAGGTGAGTCCCTGAGGCAGGCGCTCGCCTGCCCACTGCCCCGTAGCAGGCTGGGCCTATGAAGGCAAAGCTTGGTCTGTACAACGCTCCTCAAACAGACGTATTTATTCTTGTGGCTGATTTGACGTACAGTCACCTTTTGCGGTTAGGCTGTGTTTGCACTGCAGCTTCTGAACCCATTCAGGGAAGCGGCATGGCTCAGAAATAACTAACAAGGTTCAAACGCATTTGTAGTTCCTGTACACTAGTGCAGCAGGTTAGCAATCCCTCTTCTAGCTCTCCAGGTGAGGCTGACTTAGGCTGTAATGCACTTCTGTACAACGGGTTTCACTCACCCTTCTCGACTGTATCATTCACACAGATTTATTACTTGGTCTCCCCAGGCAATGCCACATTGTTCAGCCCAGCTAAGTGCTGACAGCATGCTGGACTTGCAAGTTGAAAAGTTCACAGTTTTTATTGGTCTTATGTTCAGAGCTACAAAAAGTTTATTTTGAATGTCCACTACTCCGGGTAAATCAGACTATGGCCATTTGAGCTGAGGCAGGTCAGTCACATGTACCTTAATGTACTCCCTATTTGTTTCTGTACATGATGCTTTACAGTGTAGATTGTCATCTCCTCCTCTTGTCCCACAGATAGCACTCTCCCTTGTCTTTTCCCTATCTGATTATGAAACTATTTGGGAAACTGATATATCCATCATGAGGCAAACAATGGGTGTTGTGTGTATAAGTGGTTGTAGTTTGAGCCTCTTTTGAAGGACCATTTTGAGACACATCTGTTGAGTGCACTGCAGTACAGGTAGGCACCTGTGTGCATTTCATCCTATATTCATATATCCTTGTAATCAATCACTACATGTATTTTCATCATTACTATTTTGCTGAAAAGGGGAGGCATCCTCTCCATTGCACTGTCCATTGAGTAAGTTCTGTGGAGGAAGTGACCACCTTTTTCTTTTGTGTTTATATGGCCCCTCGCACAATGGCATCTTGGTCCATGACTAAATCTCCTAGTTGCTACAGTGGTACACCTAATAAAAGTAACTTTGGGCTTGTCTACATCAGAAAGTTGCAGCGCTGGTGAGGGAGTTACAGCGCTGCAACTTAGGAGGTGTACACATCTGCAGGGCACCACCAGCGCTGCAACTCCCTGTTTGCAGCGCTGGCTGTACTCCCGTTTTGTCTCGGGTGTAGAGGATCCAGCGCTGGTGATCCAGCGCTGGTAATCAAGTATAGACACTTACCAGCGCTTTTCTTGACCTCCGTGGAATAAGCAGGTATCCCAGCATACCTGAGGAAGCCTCTGGTAATCAAGCTGGTCTCCTTCCCCGGCTTGCTCTCGCGTTCCCCGAACCCCGAGCAAGCAGGTCTCCTTCCCTGCGGTTTGCAGGGTGGTTCGGGGAACGCGAGAGCAAACCGCGGCGAAGCTGGTCTCCTTCCCCGGTTTGCTCTCGCGTTCCCCGAACCCCGAGCAAGCAGGTCTTCCCTGCGGTTTGCAGGGTGGTTCGGGGAACGCGAGAGCAAACCGCGGCGAAGCTGGTCTCCTTTCCCGGTTTGCTCTCTCGTTCCCCGAACCCCCAAACAAGCAGGTCTCCTTCCCTGCGGTTTGCAGGGTGGTTCGGGGAACGCGAGAGCAAACCGCGGCGAAGCTGGTCTCCTTTCCCGGTTTGCTCTCTCGTTCCCCAAACCCCCAAACAAGCAGGTCTCCTTCCCTGCGGTTTGCAGGGTGGTTCGGGGAACGCGAGAGCAAACCGGGAAAGGAGACCAGCTTCGCCGCGGTTTGCTCTCGCGTTCCCCGAACAAGCAGGTCTCCTTCCCTGCGGTTTGCAGGGTGGTTCCGGGAACGCGAGAGCAAACCGCGGCGAAGCTGGTCTCCTTTCCCGGTTTGCTCTCGCGTTCCCCGAACCCCCCTTGAAGCCGCCCAACAGCGCTGCAGTGTGGCCACATCTAACACCACTTGCAGCGCTGGTTGCTGTAAGTGTGGCCACTCTGCAGCGCTGGCCCTATACAGCTGTACTAATACAGCTGTAACAACCAGCGCTGCAAAATTTTAGATGTAGACATGGCCTATGAGTAGGGTCATAAATCCGGGGGAAGCACATTCCTGTGTCCTACACCATTGGTTTGACTTGGTTCCCAGGACAGGCTTTTGATGATTTAATGGGGTTTCATTTGGTGCTGGTCTGGCCAGGATGATCCTGAAGTTAATGCAGTAAAATTATCATTAGTTGTTTTATGAGATAAATAGCATTGAATTTTGTTTATATAGGTGAGACATGCATAAAAAATAAAAATAGATCTAAATATATAAAGCAGCCTCCAAATGTTGGACTCTTGCTCCTCCTAAAAAGGACATAAACTGGCGAAACCTCTTCTGAGACATGCTCAATATCAGAATCTTCTTTCTGGGATTCTGTTTGGGGATTATAGAGTCCACTGTATCTGGGGGCATATTCTCCTTGATGTATGGTACAGAGGTACATCATGGGGGCTATTCTGTGAGATGTTCGGGTTTCCTTTGCTGATATATAGTTTTGTAACTTCCTGTAGATTATATTCAGTGAATCACAGCAGAGGTTCCTCCTCCCCCTGCAGCAACAGTGCAGGAGGAAGCAGTATTTTGCCTTTCCAGAGGCGAAAGGCCTTTTTGTCACAAAAATCCATGCTGTGTTAAGGTCACTAGCAATACACCCTGCACTTGAAATGCTTTCTCCGTTAGAGTTCAAGAGAAAGTGGAGCAAGACATGGAACTGCTGCCAGTTCTAGGCTTTGTACTAGGACGGGGTTGGCAACCTCTGACACACGGCTTGCCAGGGTAAGCATCCTGGTGGGCCAGCCCGCAGCACTTCCCATCGCCCCCATTGGCCTGGGAGGGCGAAGTGGGAGCCGTGGTCCGCCAAACTTGCCAATGCAGGTAAACAAACTGGCCCGGCCCCAGTGAGCCACGTGCCAGAGGTTGCCGACCCCTGGACTAGGAGGTGCCTTTGAGACACTCACTAATAGAGTCTGAAGTAAGGGATTGCAGCACTAAGTCTTTGTGTTTGTATCTCTCTCAGGATTCATATCGGAAACAGGTAGTTATTGATGGTGAGACCTGTTTGCTAGACATTCTGGATACTGCAGGGCAGGAGGAGTACAGTGCTATGCGAGACCAGTACATGAGAACTGGTGAAGGCTTCCTCTGTGTCTTTGCCATTAATAACAGCAAATCATTTGCTGATATCAATCTCTACAGGTACGTTCTGCTCTTTGAGAGGAAGTTTTTCCTAGTTTTATTTTGGAGGGGCAAGAATGGAGTGGCACAACCTTCAACTGGCATTGAACATTATTCACCACTGGAATTAGTGGAGACCAAACTAGCAAGACAATCAGTGATCTTCAAATAATAAATGCTGGAAAAATTCCATACTGGATTTCAATATGCCTTTTAAAATCAGATTCAGTGTTTTAGAGTGGTGCATAAATTGTCCACAAATGGAGAATGGAACAGCCACCAAGATAGAGTGTTGAAGATTAGATAGTATTTCAGTGGCGTAGCATACAGGACAAGACACCTGAAATAGTAGCGAAGGGGGAGCACATCAAGGTGGATGCACTGATGGGGTAAGGAGAGGAACATATTGGTTAATGGGTTAGGGGCTAAGTCCTGTGAGGTCCTTTCCAGCACTAATGTCTGGTTTGTAATAAGATGTCGGTTTAAAACTCAGTTTTTTGTACAAGAAAAGCTGGTTTTTAATGTATTCTTTCTCCAGAGAGCAGATTAAGAG
Source organism: Gopherus flavomarginatus (assembly GCF_025201925.1). Taxonomy (NCBI): domain Eukaryota; kingdom Metazoa; phylum Chordata; order Testudines; family Testudinidae; genus Gopherus; species Gopherus flavomarginatus. The sequence continues at coordinate 8,328,131 of NC_066621.1, forward strand.
AGTGAAAGATTCAGACGATGTGCCTATGGTGCTAGTGGGAAACAAGTGCGACTTGCCCACAAGGACAGTGGATACAAAACAGGCTCAAGAACTATCCAAGAGCTATGGGATCCCCTTCATTGAGACGTCAGCAAAAACAAGACAGGTGACGAGCTTCCATTCTTCCAGTGTGATTTCTCTCCTTGGTGCTATAAATATGGGAGTAGCCTGCATCCTGTGTGGTACTAATGGCTGAGGGGGGATGGAGATGGAGATGGGTAAATCACTTTCCCATTTTTACCTGTGAGTTCAACCGGAACATGCAGAATAGAACTTTAAGAACATAAGAACGGCCATACTGGGTCAGACCAAAGGTCCATCGAGCCTAGTATCCTGTCTTCCAACAGTGGGCAATGCCAGGTGTCCCAGAGGTTATTAACAGAACAGGTAATCATCCCAGTGATCCAGCCCCTGTTGCCCATTCCAAGCTTCTGGCATACAGAGGTTAGGGACACCATCCCTGTCCATCCTGGCTAATAGCCATTGATCGACCTATCCTCCATGAACTCATCTAGTTCTTTTTTGAACCCTGTTATAGTCTTAGCCTTCACAACATCCTCTGGAAAGGAGTTCCACAGGTTGACTGTGTGTTGTGTGAAAAAAACACTTCCTTTTGTTTGTTTTTAAGCCTGTTGCCTATTAATTTCATTTGGTGACCCTAGCTCTTGTGTTATGAGAAGGAGTAAATAACACTTCCTTATTTACTTTCTCCACACCAGTCAAGATTTTATAGACCTCTATCCTATCCCCCCTTAGTCATCTCTTTTCCAAGCTGAAAAGTCCCTGTTTTATTAATCTCTCCTCATACAGCAGCCGTTCCATACCCCTAATAATTTTTGTTGCCCTTTTCTGAACCTTTTCCAATTCCAATATAACTTTTTTGAGATGGGGACCACATCTGCATGCACTACTCAAGATGTGGGCGTACCATTGATTTATATAGAGGCAATATAATATTTTCTGTCTTTATATAATTTCTTTTGCTCTGGACAATATCAAAACCTCAGTGGCTCCATAGACTCATAGAGTTTAAGGTCAGAAGGGACCATTATGATCATCTAGTCTGACCTCCTGCACAATGCAGGCCACAGAATCTCACCCACCCACTCCTGTAACAAACCCCTAACCTATGTCTGAGTTACTGAAGTCCTCAAATTGTGGTTTGAAGACCTCAGGCTGCAGAGAATCCTCCAGATAGCCTCACCGGCCGGACGCCCGGGAAAGAATTCTCTGTAGTAACTCAGATCCCACCCCATCTAACATCCCATCACAATCCATTGGGTATATTTACCACTAATAGACTTTTGAATATGTCTTGTAAGGAAGCAACTCAGAGAGCCACTGAAAATGAGGCACCTCCTGTTTCCATCTTAGTGTTAATACAAGACAGCATTAATTCATCTTTGATTATTAGCAGGTTAATATGCCCAATGGTCAGTGATGGGATGTTGGCTGGAGTCGGATCTGAGTTACTGGAGAGTTCTTTCATTGGTGTCTGGCTGGTGGGTCTTGCCCACATGCTCAGGGTTTAACTGATCGCCATATTTGGGATCGGGAAGGAATTTTCCTCCAGGGCAGATTGGCAGAGGCCCTGGAGGTTTTTCGCCTTCCTCTGCAGCATGGGGCACAGGTCACTTGCTGGGGGATTCTCTGCAGCTTGAGGTCTTCGAACCGCGATTTGAGGACTTCAGTAACTCAGACATAGGTTAGAGGTTTGTTATAGGGGTGGGTGAGATTCTGTGGCCTGCATTGTGCAGGAGGTCAGACATTGATGGCCTCAGTAGCTAGATTCTAAAAATGCCAAGTCCTTACCAACCAGATAAGAGTTCAGCCATCCCTCTCTTCTGGAGTAGTTTTTAGTAAGAGCAAATGCTGTTCTTGTGAGATTTTGTCTCAATCTGCCAAGTTTCCCTTTGCTTCTAATTAAGGCCAGTGTTGAAGCTAAGTCAGTGACATGTCCTCAGAGCGTGTGTGTTTATATAGAGAGCATTCTCTACTTACCGCCCTCTGTTCAGTAGGCTCTCCCAAGTCATTGCTCCATCCACATCACTTTTCAGACTGAATCTGGAAGGGGGCGATAAATTGCTAAGAAATTGCCTCCCTTTTCAAGTTTCATTTTCAGGCTATTTGCCACGAAATAACCCAATTTCCTACTGAGGACATAAGCTTCAGAAACCTCCTCCTCCTATAGCTACAGTCAACCATTGCTTCCATTGTTAGAAGGCTGCTGCTTTGGCTGCTTGTTTATGGTTTCCTCAGAGGGAGAATTGTCAAAGTCAAGAATGTAATTGTGGGAAATATGGGCATATAGTATTGGTTCCCTGCTCTAATGAATTCTGGGATAAGTTGGCCCTGAGCTCTCCTGGCTCCCAGTTGGCTAGGAGCTGCCCTGGAGAGAGGAATGCATTTTGGGTAAGTATGTAAAATAATCTTTTGGTGGAATAGTAAAATGATGGATGGAGTGCAGAGTGATGTCCACGCACATGGGGGAGAGAATACCTGACCAAGACTCTTTGCATTCAGGGTGTCGAAGACGCCTTTTACACGTTGGTGAGAGAGATCCGCCAGTACCGGATGAAAAAGCTCAACAGCAGTGAAGATGGGAATCAAGGCTGCATGGGATTGTCATGCATTGTGATGTGATAAGGTAAACTGAGATTAAATCTTTCATTTAACTCATATGAATGCATCTATAAGCCTTGGAAAAAATATATTATAATAGACCAGTTGCCACAGCCTTTGCTATATCATAGAACCTGTTGGTTGGTGTCCCATGGATTTAAACCAGACGTAGAACCAGTTACTTCTCCTGAGTTTGTTTAATCAATTAGGAGCAAAGTTTGAAAGTGGATGGTCTGTTCATGGTCTCTATAGATTGGACTGGCAATTCCGGTCTGTATGTCCCTTTGTGGTCTCCCTCCTGCCCCCCACCCCTTGCCAGCTGCCTCTGTCCTTTGGGAAACACTGGTTTAATCCAGAGAAGCCCAGCACACACTTCACCTTATTCTCACACCAATGCCACCCAGGATCTTCATGGCTCTAAGATTAGCTTTTGCTTGTGACCTGCTTCTGTACAGGTAACATGGGAAGCACAGCTCTGGGGGGAAGAGGGGTTTGTAATTGCATCTTCACATGCAACAGAGGGAGAACCATGTGCCATTCTTGGGTGGCTCAAACAAAACTGCAGTAATTCAAACAAATGAAGAATGCTGTGATGGAGGGTTAGATTCTTTCTAACAGCTGTCCCGAAAGCATTGCCCTACTGAATAAAGTAGGTAGGTTACCCCAGTACTCATTACACGGGCACCCTGTCATATCACATGTCCATCACAAAATAGTATAAAAGCTAATCAGAGATGCTTTTCCCTTTTAGCCACCAAGAATACCTGGTTCAGATGTAGCTGGAGGACAAGTCTTGATGCCACTGTAAAGCATCTCATGATGATGCCCTGCCAGTACCCTGGTGCCAGCCAAGCAGTATAAAGTCCTTTTCTGTGCTCCATCTGAAGAGAACATCTCTGAACAGCTACCTCCTTGCTCGGCTGCCTGAGCAGAGAAAGCCCCATCTGTTGATGCACTGGGATTTTTTTCTTTTTTTTCCTGGGTAGGTTCAAACAGAAAACTGGTCACAAGAAAACTTTAAACATCAAATGCTGTGAAAAAGATGACAACATTTTTACCTCTAGAATAGATGCCAGAAGTGATGTTTGTTTCCTTTGTATCAGATTAACACCTGGGGAGGGATAGCTCAGTGGTTTGAGCATTGGCCAACTAAACCTAGGGTTGTGAGTTCAATCCTTGAGGGGGCCACTTAGGGATCTGGGGCAAAAATCAGTACTTGGTCCTGCTAGTGAAGGCAGGGGGCTGGACTCAATGACTTTTCAGGGTCCCTTCCAGCTCTATGAGATAGGTATATCTCCATATATTATATTATTATTATTATTTTATTAAGACCTGCAAGGCTATCTGAGAAATGTCACTAATCACTGACTGGCAGATAATGTCAGAAATGGCATTGCCACTGTTTCTTAATACTCTGCTACCTGTTCCAGATTGGTATCTGCTCTCTGTGTGCACCACACAGCCTACTCACAGCTCACCATTGTGTCATGCCATTTACGCTGATTCTCTGTCTTTCTGTAATAAAAAGAAGAGATCTTTGTTAATTAAGTGCCTGTTTGCAGAGGAGCTTGAGAGCTTTTCCCCATTGTCAGACTGAAGGAATTACCAAGGATTCAGATTCCCTTGAGAGCTGGTGCCCTTGTAAATGATCATGTCTTTGAGAAATGCACGTGGTCAGTTTATTGGTGTGACTGGACTCTGCCTCTTCATCTAGAGAAACTTTCTGGCTGGAAGCTCCAGTAGACATGTGGGAGGAGTTCTCCATGTCTAAAGAGCACAAGGCAATGGATCTGTTTTAGTGGGTAAACTCATGTACATTCCGTCTAGCTTTGTCACTGTGCCCATGGCTTCCTTCATCTCCAGGTAGGACCAAACTAATCAGCTGCTCTTGTTAATGTTGGCTGGAAATATACGTGGTCAGCTACTTGACAGGTAACCACTCCAGTGGATTTTACCGGTTTGGGTGACTATTAATTGTTCAGATTTGTCTAGAACTTGCAGTTCTGTTTTTAAAATTATTTGCCTCATCACCAGACTTCAAATAAAGCTCTGTCAAATTAATCTCTGGGAAGAGTAGCTGGGGAACATTCTCAATGGGAAAGGAGTCTTGGATTTCTGACTGGCTTGCACAGTGTGTAGTGTTTGCTCCAGACTGCAGTGCATGCAGTCCCTCCAAAAGCAAGGGCAAAGCTGGCAATAAAATATAGCACAGAAAACTGATCTGGCTTCTGATTATGTCTGACTTCAGAATCATCTGTGGCAGTGGTTGGCAGAATGAGGAAATTCAGTGATCAGCATAGAGAAGTTTTCTTGGTTTGCTGATGGGATTTTGGTGCTTGTTCTACCTCCAGCAGAGTATGAGTGAATCCTTGCACAAATCATGGAGATTCTTCCTGGAGCAAGATACCATTTGCTAGTTGGCATGAACTAGGCCTCAGAAGTAAGGGCACTCTTGTAATACTTTCCCAGTTATACAACGCTGTGGTATGTTGGGTCCTTCACTAGCCAATGTACCATTGGAATTGGACTCTGTGACCAGATGAGCTAAAGTAGAATATTTCAAAACCAGTAATCATCGTCGTGGTAAATCCCAAAGGGACATGGCCTCCTTGCAGATCAAGTGCCACCTGGATCAATCTCTGGATAGGAACTTAAGGTGGTCTGGCTGGATGTTCAGTTTAGGTCTATCACTGGCAGTTTTATCACACCATTAAAGTTTTGGGCACCCACATGATCACTGGTCATGTAGCAGCATTCCTTAGTAAACATGCTTCAGAATTAGTTGTTTTTTCATAGTAATGATATGTCCATATCAAGAAAGCTGCTGAAAATAAACCAGTGCTGAAGGACGTGGTTGCTGGGTTCAGCTCCAGATGTCTTTGTTTCTAATCTTGTTCAGCTGTTTTGATACGGAACAGCCAATGAAGACGATGAGAATTGAAAAACTCATGCCTATGTTCTACAGCCTTCCTCAGCACCCATGTTTCACTTCTGTACAACAGAGTTGATATAACCATGTTCTATGGATCCACAGCTTTGTCGCAAGCTTGACGTTATGATATCCTCACAGCGGCCACTGAAGGAGCTGAAATGTGGTGTCACGTTCTGCTGTACAAGTGTCCACATCTTTCGAGCATCCTCCAGCACTGTGTGTGACGCTGCCCAATTATCTGACAGCTCCCATCTTTTCAGTATCTCATCCAAACAAAGTAATAGTAAACTGGTTGTAATCTGGAGCTGGAAGTTGCTTGATGGTAATGGCCAGGGACCTCATTTTAGCTGGATTAATAACCAGGCCAATGCATGCTACTTCTCGCCTGACCAGATCAGCCATCAGCTGTAGATGCACCAGACTGAGCCAACAAGACGTCATCACCATATTCAAGATCTCAGAGCGCAATGGTGTTCAGCTCAACGTCGCCAACAGCTGCCTCCTCAAGCTTATCCATCAACCAATAGTGCCGAAACGGAACAACAATCATGACTCAACGCAGCCTTGCCAAACTCCTGTGGTGCTAGGAAACCAAGCTGTGTATCTGCCATTGATTCAAATGCAGCTTTCCTTTCCATTATAGAGCTTTTCTGTCAATGACAGTATCTTCCTAGGGATGCTGAGTCACTTCATCAGATCCCACGCACTTGCTTGAGGCATTGAATCAAAGCCCTGACAGAAGCCTATAAAAAAGTGTTGTTCGGGCCTTATTAAAGTCAGACACCTCCTCAAAAACCTGTCTCAAGGTAAAGATCTGGTTGACAGTGGAAAAACTAGGTCTAAAGCTACAGGGAGTATCCCTGCCTTTGCCATGCAGTATATTGTTGATTCCAGAGCAAAGTATGGTTCCAAATCCCATCCAATCTAATAGTGTGTTTGATCTAGGAAGAGCAGTTGGTGTATCCCTGACAGAGGGAGCTCAGAGCCTTAACATGGACCCCACACGGCGGCTGGTGAGGGTTTTGTTTCAGCTTGCTGATAGCAGGACCATAGATTTTACTTTGAGATTTCCTCCTCCAGTTAGAAAATGTTGAGAGGTAAAGTGCATCCTCCTCAAATGCAGAGGGGAATGCTACTCTAATTACTGTATACCCCCAAATAATCATAGTGACATTATATACAAGTGTAGTTCCTAAAATAACTTTGCTTTTGGCTGGTGTGAAACTGATACCTTATTTCAGAGTAAAATCTCTGTATATAAAACTTCCAATGATACACATACATGTGCAGGGATGGGCAGCATTATGGAGAGTGCTGCATGGGATCTGCATGTTGGATTCTTGACTAGGGGTCCTTTTGTCTTGTGGTTTCTTGATCCCATTGTTTGAAGTCACAGGTCCCTCCTTACTGGGACAGGTCCAAGAAAACCCTTGGTAGTAAAACATGTACTGTCTTGTCTGTCAGTAACTGGAAACTTGTACATTTTCTTATGTGACAAGATGTGGTTCTTGATTTGCAAAAACACTCCTAACACCTTGTGCTGGTGGTTGGTTATATGTCCAGGGTCGGCAGGGGGACATGAGAATTGTGAGTCTGGCATAATGTGTTGTCTGCTTTCTCTAAGCAACCATGATTGTGTTCTGAGGTGGCCTTATTGTGAGGACTTTGGGTCTTGTGTCTTGCATCTGCTCAGGTTATTGAAAGTAAGAGCCAACCTGGAAAGATCGTGGCCTGGGGATGCCCTGTGCAGGAGAGGCAGGTATCTCTGGCCACTAAGATTCTTTTAGTCAGGTCTGTGCAAATTGTTTAGATTACCTGGAAATGTGAACTATTTTCTTCTGCCAGTCTGTGTGGGGAAAAGGGACAACAAGTGCAGTGTTTAAGGGATCTCTTTTAGAAAGTGTGCTATCATCAGAGCACACTCACAGGAAAGTATTAAGAAATCTTGTTCCTTTACAGCTGGTATTTGATGTTTAAAGGTCATGAGTTCAACCATATGAAGATTAAATATCCTATTTCGCTGGGTCTGCAGCATGTTAAGTAGCTGAAAGTGCATCTGAGAAGCATTCTCCATGTTAAAACAGTGTAACACATGCTATTTGTTGTTAAAAACACACTAACTATGACTCCAGCTTCTGGGAGGCTCTGGAGTTAATGTTTGAGCTTGCAAACTCTCATCTACTTTTTCTATAGCCTCCCTAAGTAGAACCCTTCCTGTCAGGAAATACCAAATCGTAAAGTTAATGAGACTGGACAAGGTTTGTGTAATGTAGATTTTACCCTAGGATCCTTGGACAGGGGATTCAGTGGGAGGATCTGTAGGACACTCCCAAAGGTTGATCTACACAATCTCTGTATCATTCTTATCATATGAGTTTAGAAACAGCTACAGTTAAAGCAGTTCAATCCTCTAGCATGGCCACAAATATCCCAATGTGCTGGTGTATGTGTACAGGAATAAGCTGTACTGATAACTGAAAGAGTAGCTAGTAAGTGGAGCAAGGTCTCAAGTGAGGTTTCACAGGGATCTGGTCTGGATCCGGTGGTATTTAACATAGAATCATAGAACTGGAAGGGACCTCGAGAGGTCATTTAGTCCGGTTCCCTGTACTCAAGGCAAGACCTAGTATTATCTAGACCAGTGCTTCTCAAACTGCTTCTCAATCAGGACAGAGCTGTGATCCATGTGACATCCTCAGGACCCTATAAGTAGTAGTGGATGCAGCCCACAATGGTAAATAGGTTGAGAACCACTGATCTAGACCATCCCTGACAGGTGTTTGTGTAACTGGTTCTTAAAAATCTCCAGCGACCGAGGTTCCACAGCCACCCTAGGCAATTTATTGCAGTGCTTAACTGCATGACAGTTAGGAAGATTTTCCTAATGTCCGACCTAAACCCCTCCTTGCTGCAATTTAAGCCAACTGCTGCTTGTCCTACCCTCAGAGGTTATGGAGAACATTTTTTCTACCTCTTCCTTGTAACAACCTTTTATGTACTTGAAAACTGTTGTAATGTCCCCTCTGTCTTCTCTTCTCCAGACTAAACAAACCCAATTTTTTCAATCTTCCCTCATAGATCACGTTTTCTAGACCTTTAATCATTTTTTTGTTCTTCTCTGAACTCTTTCCAATTTGTCCACATCTTTCCTGAAATGTGGCACCCAGAATTGGACACAGTACTCCAGTTGAGGCCTAATCAGCACAGAGTAAAGTGGAACATCTTTATTACAGACCTGGATATAGGAATAAAGAGCATACTGATCAAATTTGCAGATGACACAACGAGTGGGGGGGATTTGCCAACACTTTGGAGGATAGAGCTAAAATTCAGAGGGATCTTGATAAATTGGAGAACTAGGCTATAAACAATAAAATGAAATTCAACAGATAAATATGAGGTGCTACATTTATAGAAGAAAAAGGAAATGCACAAATACAGAATGGGAGATAACTGGCTTGGCAGTAACACTGCTGAGAAGGACCTGGGAGTTGTGCTGGAGTCAGCATGAGTCAGCAGTAGGATGCTGTTGCAAAAAAAGGCAAATGCTATTTTAGGTTGTATTAACAGAGGTATCCAAGTCACAGGAGATGATAGTACTACTCAGCACTGGTGAGGCCTCAGCTGGAGTAGTGTGTCCAGTTTTGGCCAACAATGTATAGAAAGGATGTAGAGAAACTGGGAAGGATCCAGAGGTGAGTGACAAAGATGATCAAAGGGATGAATTGCAAGCCATATGACCAAAGGCTGAAGGAACTGGGTATGTTTAGTTTGGAAAAGAGGAGATAAAGGGGTGACATGATAGCGCTCTTCAAATACTTGAAAGGCTGCCATAAAAAAAGATGGCGAAAAGTTGTTCTCTCTTGCTGCCCCGAGGGCATGACAAGAAGTAGTGGGTTCACACTACAGCATAGCAAATTTCAATTAAATCTCAGGGAAAAAACTTCTTAATTGTAATAACAGTGGAACAGACTGGCTAGGGAGGTTGTGGAAACTCCTTCGCTGGAGGTATTCAAAGAGAGGCCGGATAGTCATCTGTCTTGGATGGTTTAGACCCAACAAATCCTGCATCTTGGCAGGGGGCTAGACTAGATGACCCTTGTGTTTCCTTCTAATCTATGATTCTAAAATTCTATAACAAGCTCCAGTATAACTGCATCCACGCTAGGGGTTGCACATATTAACTATATGTATTCCTAAACCAGTATTGTTAAAGTGGTTCAAAAACTGTGGCCAAGACCAGTGTGAAGCAACTGACTGTACTTTGTCTCCTAGCTATATTTAACTGTAATCATAAAAAGGCCATTAACTCTAACAGCCCCCAGTGCACTCAGGTCTCAGACACACCACACCAGAGTACATAAGATCTCAAGAGCCCCCTTCCCTGTGTGTTACAACACCTGAAGTGTTGTTGTGACAGGTGCTTTTCTCACCTTAGGAACTTCTGCCTTAATCTATTATTCGGCTGAGTGCCATAAGCCAAGCTGAGCACATCCATCCCTCGTTCACTCAGGGTAACCCACTGTAGGAGGCTCATTCTCTCCTAGTCCAGAGACTTAGAGTGACAGGCTTGATCAGGGAAGTGCATGTTTGAGCAAAAGTCTGGGGCAGATAAATTGGAGAGACTGGAGATGAGATGGTCAAGTGCAGGCACAAACTCACTTGGGAGCTAGTTCCTCTGTGTGCTGAGCGCTTACCTAGTATTGCATTCTGTACCTTGCCTCTGCAGCATGAGAGCAGGCCCTTGAGCTATGTCCCTGTGTTGGAGAGCAGGCCCTTGAGCTATGTCCCTGTGTTGGTGGAAGGCTTCTTCTCTTCTACCTGCTCTTCTGTTTTGTCTGTTCTCCTTAGTTCTGTTGTCTAGGTCACATCAAGTCATTTCGTAGGTCCTGATCCAAAGCCCAGAAAAGTCCATGGGAAGACTCTCATTGAATTTACTGGGCTTTGAATCGGGCCCATTGTACATGGGCTCTCAAACATCATATTGCTCAGTGGTGATCTCCTGCCAGGATAAGTCTGATCTATCTAAGGGCTTTCCAGCAGTTCATTCCTCCTTGCATCAACACTGCCACCATAGCTCTGTTACTACAAATGTCAAATCTAAACCAAGTGTATGATCATGATGAAACTGGACTCATCCTTATGCACTCTCACTTCTTTCTCTTCTCCCTCCTACCTTGCATATGTTGCTGCCCCGTATAGTGATCTCAATAAAATTCGCAGCAAACATATTTACCTTCCAAGAGTTTCATGGCTGAGCTCTATGTTTGCTGTTCTGATTGTTCTCCATAAATCCTTTCTGGTACTGCAAGCTAGTTGACTGATTCTAACACCCGTTAAGAATAAGGCTGGTGTATCCTCCATGCCCAACATCCATTACAGAGTGTAATGTATTTACTGGTTTTGAGTTGATTTGGGAGAGAGCTAAATGGGGAAAATCTAAGCATATAGCGTGAAAGCAGCACATCACTCATCTTGCTGGTGAATGATTTTGTCTGCTGGAATTTTTCAAGCTACAAAACCTGATTTATTATTTTTAAAATATATTTTTCATTGGGTTTGCATATGCGTAGCTGTGGCCAAATCTCCGTCAGCGTATCGTCAGCCACTTGTAGGAGTTCTGTGTAGTGGGGATGGGACTCAAACCCAGGAATTTTTTAAGGCTAGTTGGGAGGTGAGGGGGCCACAAATCCAAATACAAACAGTATTTTCATGTAATTTTTTAATTTTTTTTATTTAAGTTTAGAGAGTATCAGAGGGGTAGCCGTGTTAGTCTGGATCTGTAAAAAGCAACAGAGTCCTATGGCACCTTATAGACTAACAATTGTATTGGAGCGTAAGTTTTTGTGGGTGAATACCCACATTGTCTGACGTCACATCCATCCGACAAAGTGGGTATTCACCCACGAAAGCTTCTGCTCCAATACATCTGTTAGTCTATAAGGTGCCACAGGACTCTTTGTTGCTTTTTTCAGTTTAGAGAGGTCTTCCAATGTGGACGTCTCCTGTTTGTTAGTGCACAGTAGCCTGAAAGTGAAACTCGCAATACTACCTTCACTGTCTCAGCTGAGAGAAACAGACTCAAGCAGCATAAATGAGACCAAGAAAATGAGATTATTTTTTTAAGGTAATCATTGGTTAATAATCTCAGGTGATGGTAACAGAGGAAAGATATTTTTTTAAAATACACCCCTACCTCGAGATAACGTTGTCCTTGGGAGCCAAAAAATCTTACCGCGTTATATTGAACTTGCTTTGATCCACCGGAGTGTGCAGCTCTGCCTCTCCCCCCCCGGAGCACTGCTTTACCGTATTATATCTGAATTCATGTTATATCGGGTCGTGTTATATTGAGGTAGAGGTGTACATGACTTTTTTTTTATCCTGATAGCCCTTATATCCTAGATAGCAAAGTGGTGACTAGCACAATATTGCTTTAACATCCCCACTCTGCTAATGTTTAAGAAAGTTCAATATGTATCATTCTTACTGTTCATTCTACTGTTGTTTGTAATAGAATTCAGGTATTAACAAAGGGTAGATTTGGTTTCAAGTAATTTCTGGGCTCTTTGGTGTCTCAGCTGTATACACATGACACTCCACATGCCTTTGGACTGCCAAACCCAGATGAAAATAGTAATGTGCAATCTGCAGGATAGATGGGAACTGTCAGGAGTCTGTATCCTGGATCAAGGGGCTACTTTATGTTCCATTGGAAAGATAGCCGTTTTCAATAGACTCTCACTGATTTAAATTTAAAATCAGTTATTTTGCTTATAAAAGTATTTTTTAAAAGAATAAACCTGTGAAATCTTTGGTTATTTATATGTGTTGGGGATCATTAACTGGGGAAGGGTACCCACCCTTTACTGCAGTGTGCTCACTGGACAATGCTGGCCATCCTTTCTCCGCAAGAATTGTAGATTTCTTGAACAATTCCTCAAATTGTCATCACTGTGTCTCAGCAGTAGCCACACACATACATCTGTAAGTTACACAGGGGGCTGAAACTGCTACAAGGGACCAATACTATTCTTGGTGGCCACTATCCTGACAAAGGACACTTCCTACAAGTGTGAAAAAATATTTGCATATCTTCTGTTCATTCTCTGCTGATAAGTGTCCCTGATGCAAAATCAGTTGTTCTGGGGAAAATTCCATCTTAAATTCTTGTTCAATAATAGCTTTTGCAATTGTTCAGTCTTTCTGAGTTAATAAATTCTATGGCGTCAGTTGCAAGTGGGTTGCAAGTACTCTTTTAGGACCATTAGACCATGTGTATGTTTCTCTTTGCCCATCATGTTGCTGCAATTTGGTGGTGGACACAGAATCTAGACTGTTCCTTATATGTTAAAAAGGAACAATACTATGGAGTTCGTAGTCACAGAATGCTTCACAATTTGAAGTGATAGTGAATAAAAAGAACACTGATGTTAAACAATCCAGATTAATAGATTTTAATGTTAGAAAGGAACCATTATGATGTAGTCTGACTCTTGTATATTGCAGGGCAGAGAGTTTCACCCATTGAATCTGGCAGTGAAGAGAAAAGACGGTTACTCACCTTTGTAACTGTTGTTCTTCGAGATGTGTTGCTCATATCCATTCCAATTAGGTGTGCGCGCGGCACGTGCACAATCGTTGGAAGATTTTACCCTAGCAACACTCGATGGGTCTGCTGAGGCACCCCCTGGAGTGCGCCCTCATGACACCAGATGTGTGCCTCTACTGATCCAGCACCCACTCAGTTCCTTCTTGCCGGCTACTCTGACAGAGGGGAAGGAGGGCAGGTTTGGAATGGATGTGAGCAACACATCTTGAAGAACAACAGTTACAAAGGTGAGTAACTGTCTTTTCTTCTTCGAGTTCTTGCTCATATCGATTCCAATTAGGTGACTCCCAAGCCTTACCTAGGCAGTGGGGTCAGAGTGAGATGTCGCAGAGTGAAGGACTGCTGAACCAAATGCAGCATCACCCCTGGACTGCTGCTCTATCGCATAGTGGGAAGCAAAGGTATGAACCGGTGACCAAGCTGTTGCCCTACAGATCTCCTGTATGGGTACATGAGCCAGGAAGGCAAAGGACGAAGCTTGAGCCCGAGTGGAGTGGGCAGTAAGGTGCATAGTTGGGACACCAGCCAAGTCATAGTAGGCACAGATGCATGATGTGATCCAGGATGAGATGTGCTGTTTGGAGACTGGAAGACCCTTCATCCAGTATGCCAGAGCTACAAACAGCTGGGTTGTCGTCCTAAAAGGTTTCTTTAGTTCAGTGTAAAAGGCGAGGCCCCTGCAAATGTCTAGGGAGTGCAACTGTTGTTCTTGTCGAGAAGAGTGCAGCTTTGGATAGAAGACTGGAAGGAAGATGTCCTGGTTGACATGGAAGGCAGGCACCACCTTAGGAAGGAAGGGAGAGTGTGGTCACAGCTGTACCTTGTCCTTATGAAACACCAAATACGGTGGGTCCGATGTGAGGGCTCGAAGCTTTGACACACATCTCACCGAAGTGATGGCTACAAGGAAAGCTGTTTTCCAGGAAAGGTACAGGAGCAAGCAAGTGGCCTCTGCTCGAACAGGGCACCCATGAGTCTGGATAGGACCAGGCTGAGGTCCCACATAGGGGCCGGATGTTGAGTTTGCGGGTACAGATGTTCCAATCCCTTGAGAAACCTGCTGACCATGGTATTGGAGAAGACCGAGCACCTATTTTCGCCCAGGTGGAAGGCCGAAATCGCTGGTAGGTGTACTCTGATGGATGAAACTGCTAGGCCTTGCTGCTTCAAGGACAAGAGATGGTAGGTACTTGCATCTCCCGAGGGGCAGTGTTGGTCAGGGCACACCAGCAGGAGAAACGCTTCCACTTGGCCAAATATGTGGACCTAGTAGAGGGCTTTCTGCTACCCAAAAGTATGTTCTGCACCGAGCAGGAGCAACGTAGCTCAAATTGGGTTAGCCATGCAGCATCCATGCTGTGAGATGGAGGGATTGCAGGTCCGGATGACAGAGTCGGCCGTTTTCCTGAGTGATCAGGTCCGGCCATAGCGGAAGTGGAATTGAGGTGGTCACCGACAGATCAAGGAGAGTGGTATACCAATGTTGCCTGGGCCACGCAGGGGCGAACAAGATTAAGTGGGCCTTGTCTCTGCGCAACTTGAGAAGGACCTTGTGGACTAACGGGAATGGAGGAAAGGCATAAAACAGGTGGTCTTTCCACGGTATAAGGGAAGGTGTCCGACAGGGAGCCCCAGGAGCGGCCCTGGAGAGAGCAGAACACCTGGCACTTCCGATTCTCGCAAGAGGTGAAAATGTTTATGTGGGGAAATCCCCACTTCCAGAAAACAGAATGGTTAACGTCTGGGTGAGTCTACCAATTGTGAGCCAGAAAGGATCTGCTGAGGTGATCTGCCAAGGTGTTCTGGACTTCTGGGAGAAACGATGCCACCAGGTCAATCGAGTGGGCTATGCAGAATTCCCACAGGCGAACGGCTTCCTGACAGAGGTGGGGGATGATTGTGCTCCCCCTTGTTTGTTGATGTAAAACATGGCCATTATGTTACTGTGAAAACTGTGACACAACAGCCCTGAAGGTGTTTGCGGAATGCCTGACACGCCAGGCGTACAGCTTTCAATTCCCATATGTTGTTGTGCAGGAATATCTCTTGTTTGGACCAAAGGCCATGTGTTTGAAGGTCCACAAGGTGAGCGCCCCAGCCCAGAAATGACGTGTCCATGGTTAGGACCAGAGTGGGCTGTGAGGCATGGAATGGCGTCCTTCCGAATACCAAGTTGGGGTTCAGCCACCAGACCAAAGAGGTTAAGATTTTTGTCGGTACCGTGAGCACTGTGTCTAAATTGTCCCGGCCTGGGCGGTACACGGATGAGAGCCAGGCCTGAAGTGGCCAGAGGCACAGTCTGGCATGTCTGGTCATGCAGATGCAGGACGCCATGTGTCCTAGTAGACCGAGGCACGTGCGTGCTGTCGAGGTCGGGAAGCTTTGGAGGCCATGGATAATGCTTGCCATGGACTGGAAGCAGCCGTGCGGTAGGCATGCACGGGCGAGATTTGAATCCAGGACTGCTCCGATGAAGTCTATTCTTTGGGTCGGCTGCAAAGTGGACTTTTCGACATTGAGCAGCAGGCCCAGCTGTCTGAACAAGCTCATGGTGAACTGAACATGAGATTGCACCTGGACATCGGAGTGACCCCAAATGAGCCAGTCGTCGAGGTACGGAAACACTTGGCTCCGATGCCGACGGAGTGAGGCAGCCATGACGGCCATACATTTTGTAAAGATCCTTGATGCTGTGGATAGACCGAAGGGAAGGACGGTAAATTGGAAGTGCTGTTGATTGACCACAAAGCGAAGGAAGCGCCTGTGCAGCGGGTAAATCGCTATGTGGAAGCACGTGTCTTTCATGTCGAGGGTGGCGTACCAGTCTCCAGGTACCAGGGAAGGAATAATGGTCCCCAGGGAAACCATGCAGAACTTCAACTTTACCATGAATTTGTTGAGCCCGCGCAGGTCCAGAATGGGCCGTAGTGCCCCCCCTTTGCCTTGGGGATTAGGATGTAGCGGGAGTAAAACCTCCTGCTCCTTAGTATCTTTGGAACCTCCTCTATAGTTCTGATAGTTAGTGTTTGCACCTCCTGTAGGAGGAGTTGCTCATGAGAGGGGTCCCTGAAGAGGGATGGGGAGGGAGGATGGGAAGGGGGGGACAAAACAAATTGAAGGTGGTACCCACTTTCCACTATACGTAGGACCCAGCGGTCTGACATTATGCAGGACCGCACAGAGAGGAAATAGGACAGCCGGTTGGTGAAAGGTGGGAAAGGATCCTGGAAGGAGATTTGTGCTCCGCCCTCGGGCGCACCTTCAAAAATTTTGTTTGGACCCTGCTAGTGGTTGTGGGAGGGGGCCTGGTTCTGGCCTGTCTGAGGACCAGATTGTCTCCTCCTACCACCCTGGCCACATCTTCTAGAGAAGTTCTGTCTTGGCTGAGGGTTATGGTAGGTGCGCTGTGGTTGGAGTCGGAAGGGCCTACGTTGCGTCACCAGGGTATGCATGCCCAATGAGCACATGATGGCCTGGTTATCCTTCAGACTCTGGAATCAGTTTTGTCTGAAAATAGACCATGGCCATCAAAGGGCAGGTCCTGAATAGTTTGCTGCGGTTCCGGCGGGAGACCGGAGACCTGCCACCACGAACTGCGGCGCATAGCTATGCCCAAGACCAGAGTCCTAGCTGCCAAGTCTGCTGCGTCTATTGAGGCTTGCAGAGATGTCCTGGCTACTTTCTTGCCCACCTCCAGTAAGGCCCCAAACTCCCCCCTGGACTTCTGAGGAATAAATTCTTTGAACTTTCCCATCGAGTTCCAGGTATTGTAATTATAGCAACTCAAGAGGGTCTGCTGATTAGCCACTTTGAGTTGTAGGCTGCCAGTAGAATATATCTTGCGCCTGAACAAATCCAGGCGCCTAGCGTTCTTGGATTTAGGAGCAGGAGCTTGTTGGCCGTGTCTTTCCATGTCATTAACGGACTGTACGACGAGGGAGTATGGTTGGGGGCGAATATACAGGTACTCGTAGTCTTTGGAGATGACCAAGTACTTCCTCCCCACTCCCTTGGCAGTGGGAGGAATAGACGCCAGAGATTGCCAAATTGTATGGACATTAGTCTGGATGATCAGAATAAACAGCAGGGCTATATGTGTTGGGGTATCATCAGATAAAATGTCGACTACCGGATCCTTGACTACCACCACCACCTCCACCTGGAGGTTCATGTTTTGTGCCACCTTGCGAAGCAAATCTTGGTGTGCATAGAGGTGGGGGACCAGAGGAGGATGTACCCACCACTGCCTCGTCAGGCGAAGACAAGGAGGATACGCCCGGGACTAACGGGTCCTGAGGCAAGTCTTGCTGGGGGGGGATCCAGCTGCCCTAGGTCCACAATGCTAGGGGCACGGGCCTGAGCTGAGGGTAGGGCTGTCGCCTCCGAGCCCCCCCCGGGGGGGGGGCACTGACAGTGGCCTCCAAGACCCAGGGTTCTGAGTGGGCAGAGCAAGAAGCTCCCAAGGGGACACGTTGGGCTTGATGGTATGCCCAGGAGGTCCAAAAGGACCATTGTGGAGGTCCCTGAGCGGGATCCTGCCCTTTATCATGCCTTTGGCTAGCGCCGTCCACGTCTTGGTCATGGACATGGTATCCACTTTCCACTTGGGACGCCCTCAAGTTAGGGCGGGACGGCCAAGATGGAGCCGCCCACTCATGCTGGGTCGCACTGTCCTGCCTTGTTGCCTCGCGCTGTGCAGATGGAGATCGGTGCCACGGTCTTGAACGGTACTGCAACCTGGATCGGGACCAACAGTCGTGTCGGTGCCAAGAGGCAGATCTGGATCTCAACAAAGATCTACGGGCGGAGTGATTGCCAGGATCGACGCCAGGTCGATTGGCGCCAGGATCTGGACCAGTACCAGTTGTACCGGGAAGGAGATCTTCGTGAGGCAGAGCGGCATCACAAGTGCAACCGGCACCAAGATGGTGATCAGTGCCAGGACTACGAGTGGTGCTGTGGATGAGACCAACCTTGAGATCGGCACCGCGACCTGGATTGGGACCAAGATCAGTGCCAACCCCTCTTGTTCTGTGACGGAGGGCACATCATGGAGGGCTTCCCTTCTGAGGGAACAGCCAGCACTGGCGGTACCGAAGGTTGCGCCGGTCCCAGCTCAGTGAACGCAATCAGGTCACGTGTCGTGGAGAAAGTCTCCAGGGTGGAAGGTAGGCTGAGCTCGACTACGGTACACACCGGGGAGCTTATGTGCACCGGACTCAAGGATGCTTCTGGCGCCAGAATCAACAGTGCCCGAGTTGGAGCCTTTGCGAGGCGGTCCGGGACAGGACGCTGCTCCAAGGGAGGCACAGGCGGTGCCGGCAACTGTACAGGAGCAGCAAGTTGCTTGTGCTGCTTCTTGGGTCCCAGAGACATCAAGTGGTGCCACGCTGGTAGCGGTGCTGGAGATGTCCGGTGCCGGGAGTCTTTGCCGGTTCTGGGTTGCGAAGCTGTTGTTTCTAGTGCTGGAGACGCGCTTCGGACCAACAGCACCAGGTCTCGGCGCGGAGCCGAGGACATTGGGCTAAGTGCCACTTCCATAAGGAGCTGCTTCAAACGAAAGTCCCACTCCTTTTTTGTCCAAGGCTTGAATGCCTTATAAATGTGGCACTTATCTGATTGATGGGATTCCCCCAGGCACTTCAAACAGGAGTCGTGGGGGTCTCCCATAGGCATTGGCTTAAGGCAGGCCGAGCACAGTTTGAAACCCAGAGACCTAGGCATGAGCCCGGGTAGGGAGGGATGGGGAGAAATCCCTTACCCCCAATTACTATGTACACTAACCACAATAACTACTATTAACTACAACTAGAAACTACTAACAACTACTCTATAACAACTGTCTACAAGTATAAACAAGCTAAGAGCTAGGGAAGTGGAGATCAGCTAAGCTGCACTCCACAGTTTCAATGACCATCATGGCTGGTAAGAAGGAACTGAGGGGGTGCTGGTTCGGCAGGGGCATATATCTGGCGCCATAAGGGTGCCACTCCAGAGGGCGCCTCAGCCAACCCACCGAGTGTTGCTAGGGTAAAATCTTCCGACGATCGTGCACATGGCGTGCGCACACCTAATTGGAATCAATATGAGCAAGCACTCGAAGAATTCATTTTGCCTGCTACATAAGTGACACCATCAAGCCCAATAACTTGTGGTTGAACTAGTGTGTATCTTTTAGGAAGTCATTCAACCTTGTTTTAAAGAGTCCAACTGATGAGGAATTGAGAATCTTTTTCAGGAGTTAATTATCTTTGCTGTTTTAAAAAACATTATCTCAATTCCAATTTGAATTTTTGTAACTTCAGTGTCTCAGCATATTACCTCTATGCATGAAACCAAGTAGCATGAATCACTGAAACCACAGTATCACAGACAGGTGAGACAAGGCTGAACTCTGCCTGATTAGGCTTTTATGCCATATTTGTCACTGCTGCAAGAGTGCTGGTGTGTGGTTCCATTTTCAAAGAAACTTAGGCCATTATTTAAATGCTGACAATTCTCACTTCTGTACAGCCACTCTAAGGAGCTCCCCATCTAAATGCACCCCAAACCTCTGTGGTCATGCAAAAGAAGACTATGTTAAAACATTTTATTTTTCCATCTTTAGGAATCACATTTGTGAGCTTTGTGGGAGGTTTGGAGTCTACTGCTCTCCCTCCATACGCTTACTGTTCACTGTAATTCCTGAGAGCGCTGTACCTTAGCAGAGTGTTAAAGTCAAGGTGGGTTGTGAAGACATGGATGGAGGAAGCTGCCTCTTTCAAGTGGGATCATGTGCCTTGCCTTCTTGTGCAGCCCTTTGCTTCATACCAAACTGAAATCCAGCCTGCTGGGTGGTGGCCGCTGCATGTAAAGAGTGTGCTGGTTTCAAGTTCTTTCTGAGTAGTGGACTTATGCCAGTGTTTGCTGCTAATTCCAGCCATCCCTGTAGCCTTCAAGGTCACGCAAAGTCAAGCTTAGCTGCATGGCTATTTGATATCCCCCAAAATAAGTAGGTCGGATGAGGCCTATCACTTGTACTTATTTTCCTCACTCTCCAAACAGGCACAACAGAATTTGGAGTATGTGACAATCACACAGCAAGTCCCAGCTCCCATGGGGGCAACTATTGTTGTAAAATTTGGAGCTGAGGGTTGCAATCTGAGCAGAGATGACACAACAGTGAAGCAGCAGGGATGGATGTTAGTGTAAATTAAGCTCATAAGACATTGAGAGAGCTATGTGGAATGTTTAGGTGAAGTTTACTGTAGAACACATTTTATTTCTGGTGCTATACAGAAATCTTTACTCTAGCAGGACTCTGGTCTGGCCCTCTGACTGTTACTGACCACCTCCTGGGATCTAATTGGCTTATGTTGCAGGGTGGGATGCAAGGCCATTTAACTGAACAGGCTCAGCCCATAGCTGAGGAATCTGGTCAATGAATAGCGAATGGCTGAGAGGAATTCTCTCCGGGAATTAGTGCTAATAACTGGCCCAGTGTGCTGGTGAGGACCTACTGTGCTAATTTCATCACATCATTCACAAGCCGGGGTGTGTCTATGAAATTAATGGAAATGTAATATTTCTCTGACAACTTAAGCTGACTTTTGGCTTGCCTGACAAAACTGTCAGCCAAGGGTCCAGATTTGGACACCTCATCTGGCAACAGTGCTCCTAGAGGCAGCAAGACTGGGGCAAAGGATGTTGCTAAAAGCTAAGATCTACCCTAGTGTCTGACAATGTTTCAGCCTCCTCTCTTGTAAGGAGGCCTGTGCTGAGGAGCAGCCAGGAGCAAGCAAGCCTAGCAGGAATTTAGTGCTGGGTTTCTGAGGCCTGTGCCTGGGAAGGCTGCTTATGCTGAGAGTAAATGGCTCACTGGTGATGCAGACCAAAGGCTGAAAAAGTTCACAGCTGGACAAAAATGGAAAGATCACACTTTCATGTTCAGTGTTTCAACTTAACGAAGATTTAATTCTGATTATTGTATCACATAACACATCCCTACTAATGTTTCTTCAGGTGAACCTATCAGTGGAGCTCAGCTGAACTGACTTTTCAGTTTAAAACAGTGAGAGGACTGAGAGATCATAGGAAAAAGAAATAATTTCAGCCTTCAAGGTCATTCTTGGTTTCTGATGTGAATCCTCTGACCTTGACATCCAACCCAAAAACATTTTAAGCAAATGTAGCCTTTATAGGGTAATAATGTGCAGGAGACATTGGTTTTATAGGATTTAAATAAAAGAATCATCCAGACAGTGATGTGGGGTCTGGGTTCCTAAAACAAAGTCTCAGATTTTATTATTTATAAAGCTTAATCAAAGGAGCAGGGATAAAAGGAAGCAGTGCAAGCCCTGGCTTTTGTCAGCAGTCTTCTATATCTCACAATGTCTTAGACCAAGATCATAAAGCCCAGGCCCGAGGAGAGCGCATAGAAATCTCTCTTGATTGACAATGGGGTCTGGGTCATGATGAGGCTCCCAGGTGCTAAGGTAATACAAATAAATAATCATAACATGAGACGGACCATCCCACCATTCTCCTGATTGCCAGCTGCATGTTCATTTGCAGGCAAGTAAAGCAACTCATTTGCCAAGAGTCTTTGGCAAAGGGCAGGTCCCAATGTACCATCATGGAAGATAACTGGAGAGTGTAAAAATCAGTGATATAGTCCAAGAGCCCCTGAGAGTATCTTGATTATAACCCAGCTGAGCATTAACATGAGAAGCAGTGACACCCACAGAACTTGAATGAAATGTTTCTGAAAGGTTCTTTGAGTGACTTGGAAATGATTTGTGAAGGTGCTGGACTGGTGGCACTTCTGTTGTAGGCTTCCTGTGTGACCTTGGATAAATAATTTATTCTCCCTGTCTCAGTTCCCCATCTGCAAAATGTGGATAATACTTCCTTTAGATCATCCAGCTGTTTAGACTGTAAGCTCCTTGGGGTAGTGTCACTATGTGTATGCACAGTGTGTAGCACGATGGGCTCCTGAACTCAGCTGATGTCTCTAGGGGCCACAGTAATGCAAATAATAATAAGGTCTTCTTGCGGGAGAACTGGTCAGTCTGTTTTCTTTTACACAATCACAAGCTGTGTGACTATGACAAGTTTAGCCCTGGATGTTTTGCTTGAGCTGTACTAATTTTAATTGTTTCTTTTAACCTCTTCCCCGATAAATAAAAACAAAGCCAGCAGCTGGGCCCATTACAGACCAGTATTGTCTGCTCCCCCTGTTGCCCAGGCAGCACAGTTCCCCACACTGCTGAGTCAGAAGCTGAAGAGTGATTTTGTCAGCATACTGTGCTGTACGCATTCCAGGTGTTTCTTTAAACAGGAACATCTCTTTAATTCCAGTATTTGCTAAGTCAAATAATATCGGAATAATGTCAACATTTGCCAAGTCAAACGAGCATGATGAATAATTCCAGGAATTGTCTCCTGGTGGCACAGACTCTAAGTTCTGCATTAGCTTTCTGGTACTTCAGGGTCAATAAAGTTAATGCTGGCCTTCGGCTTCACCTGTTTCACTAAGACTGCTCTTGGCTGCAACTTTAAATAGTTCCACATCTGATCCCTCCTCTCCTTTTAGAGAGGGGACTCTGGTTACACAGGGATATAGAGCAGTAAAATTTGTGTTAGGCTGTTGTGCAGCTTCACTCAGCCGCCCGCACTCCCTCACTGCAGTGGTTACTTGGGGCTCCAACAGCTTGTAGCAAAGATGCCACAAGTGAAAGTTGCAGGTAGGTCTAAGAAAAGCCAATGAGGTGAGCAGCCAGAGAGTTCTCTTTGTAAACTGCAAAGTCTCTCTTGATGTGCCCATTATGTCTGGTGATGCAGATGGCAGCAACCAAAGCTTAAAGGGGGTCTCTTGCTTTTTGTTTGGGGATAAAGAGGCAGCTACATGCTATATTGTAGATGGCACAGACACAAGGTGAAATCCTGGCCCCACTGAAGTCAAGGGGAGTTTTGCGGTTGATTTTAATGGAGCCAGGATTTCACATAAGATGTACAGAATGATAGGCCAAATAAGGGAGATGCATGACTGCAAATAAATGCACTGAATTAAATGGCCAGGTGAATGGATTCCACCATGCAGAAGGCAAAGCCAGTGGACAGGTCCCAGAACTAGGACCTGCTGAGCATGTAGAGTGGTGGTAAAGCCAACTGGGCTCAGTCCTAACACTCAACTTGCAGTTGTGCCTGATGCCAGCACCCCAGCTGAAGCCAAATGTCTGGCTGTATCATGAATGTATCTGAAGAGAGAGAGGGTGGGCAAAAAGAATTGGGGCTACTGGAGATTCCCTGTTGTTCTGTCTGGCAAGTAGAGAAGCAATGTGCTCCTGCAGATTTGGACACTGAAGCTGTGATGCTCTTCTCACGTTAAACTAGCAAGAAATGATTTGTGGCTTGGGGAGAACGTGGAGCAGAAACGTGAAGAGTTTGCAGCAAGGGTAAGGAGCTGACTTGGTAGCTTAGGACTGAAAATCCTTCCTGCTCCTCCATTACTCATTAAGCCTCCAGCATTTATCAGACCAGCCTTAGTACCACGGGTCTGCCCGCATCCCAGGTATAGCGAGGTGTGTAAGGCTGTGCTAGGTTAATGGCTCAGCGTACTATAGGGTGACCAGATAGCAAGTGTGAAAAATCAGGACGGGGGTGAGGGCTAATAGGCACTTATATAAGAAAAAGCCCTGAATATCGGGATTGTCCCTATAATGCTAATATTGATGGGAGGGAGATGCATCTGGGGACTTGTGAGAGCTGGTCATCTGTTTGTTTTTATTTTACCTCCAACAGCAGAAGAGAAACATGAATATTACTGGCCCTTCCTTGTGTGGCTGCTGGGGTATGAATCAGACAAATTATCACTAGAAATAGCCAATAGACAAATGACCATGGCAATATCTTAACAGTTCAAGAAGTAGTCATTTCTCAGCAGTACATGCCAGGAAACATCAGTTTTCTCCCAAATCTAACAAGCACCTCACTTCTCTGCTGTGTGACTCATGCTAACCTAGCATTCTCTGGCCACCTCCTGCTCTCACTGCAGTCAATCCACAGACTTGACTGGGACCAAGAGCAGAGCCTTAGTCTCCTTTATCCAGGTCAGGGGGCCACAATGCGCAGCCCCTTGCACCCTCCCCTTCTACTGTGGACATGGTGAGGACAAACTGATCATCTGCAAATGCTGGGAAACCCACACACCCAGTGTCCCCATCTGCCAGCAAGATATGAGCAGAGTAGTGGTTCAGAAGTTGCATTTATTCTGATAATGAGAATGCAACTAGCTACAACAACTCAGTGCATCCCTCAGGTTCACGGCAACTCACCACTGCCTGTCCCTTGTGTCACATAGATCTGGAGCTGCTTATATAGAAAACCAGAACTGCTGAGAAATGGACACAACTCCTGAATTTGCAGTGATGCTGCTGCTGGATGCAGAGTTGAGCATGAGCCTCTTTGCCCCAGGAGCTTGCAGCTGCTGGGAACAAGGTTGCCTCAGCAGCCGTCTCTCAAGGGTGGAACCTTAGAGCTGAAATTCAAATGCTGAGGATAAAATGCTGCTTCCTCCCTGAGGCCATGTCAGAGTAGAAGCTGTGGGTTCAGAGTAGGAACTCCCCCAGTTCAGTTGTTTCTGTCATGCAGTTGGGGCCCAGTCCTGGCACCTCATCACCTGCTCGTTGTACATCCATGAAGTGGTGTTGCATGTGCATATCCCCAGCACAGGCCATCCTCCAGCCTTCTGCGCATCACAGTTCACATCCCTCCTGCCATACATCACATTCATGGGCTGCTCAGCTCCCGTTCATGGGCTGCCCAGGCTCACTGTGGGGCAGTTAGGTCCAGGGAACATTCGCTTTCTGGAGCTGTTCCAAAGTGTCTGTGGCCTGCAGCGGGCCGTGCAGGAGGCCAGACACTGCTTCAACCCCCTAGAAGTGGCTGAGTCCTTGCTAGTGTCTTGCAGCTTTACGTGGCATGTCAGTTGTGCATAGTTATGCTGGCCTCCTGCACAGGCCCCTTTCCCTTCCAGCAATCTCAATTTGCACATTGAGGGGTACAGGAGCTCATTGGTTTGGCTCCCAGGTGGCTGTTTCTGCATGCTCCATTGTTGCTATAACATCTGGTAGCTTAAGGAAACACTTTTCTAGATGTAAGCCAAGGAATGGTTCTGCTGTCGTGGGGACTTTTCTGGCCTAAGTGGTTGCCAATTTTGGCTGGACCTATTCCTGGACAGGGCAAGCCTTAGGGGCAGGCCACCAAGCAACTGCCCAGGGGTGCCATGGACAAGCAGTGATGCACAGATACTTCCCCCGATGTTCTGCTGAGTCCTGCCCCAGGGGGCTGTGAATGGGGGAGCAAGGAGCAACACCAAGCTCTTACACAGCCCAGGAGGGGAAAGTGATCTGGATGCAGGGAGCCGTGAGGCCGGTCCTTGCTTCCCTCTCACAGCCCCCACAGGTGCATGGAGGAGCAGTGTTTGGGGGCAGGGGGGGAGAGCAAGCAGCAATGCCAGCTGCTTCATGCATCCAGGGCAGTTTTCCCACATGGGCGCAGGAGAGGGGTTCAGGGCTTAGGGGCAAAGGGGGCACAATGCAGGGGTTCGGGTGCAAGAGAGGGGCAGGGGTTGGAGATGCAGGCCGCAAGGGAGTGCAGGGTTTGGGGGTGCAGGTGGAGAGTCTATGGGGGCCAGGGACAAAGGGGGGCACCACGCCTGCAGGGGTCAGGAGCACTAAAATGCTAGTTCACCCCAGGTGCCATTTTACCTAAGGCCTGCCCTGTTCCTGGAGGTTTCATCAAGACAAAATCGTTAATGGAAAATTAATTTTTAATTTGTGGACACTGCAGGGCAATCCTGGAGAGTTGGCAATCACATACACCACCCTTGTGGAACTGGCTAGCTAAAGGGTCTGAGTCCTCACTCCTATTCCCTTCACTCAGGAACCCTCCTGCCCTTGAGGGTCCTCCCATGGGGCAGAGTCCTCTTAACCCCGACAAGGCCGGGCCAAGGATCCCTGGGGGGCTGGATCCCAGTCTTGTTGTGGTCACTTAGGACGGCGGCTAGGGTGTCCCCATGGCGGGTGCTCTCCCCGCCCCGGCCATGTCCCCAACCACTGCTCATTATATAGAGTTCAAAGCAAACACGATTGATTAAACAGCAACCAATAAACAAAAAAAGGCAGGGACGCTGTGGGTGGGTTGCCAGTTTTCAGCCAAACACCCGGTTGAGAAAGGGCCCTGCCCAGTGAAAATGAGCGAGTGAGTGGGGGTGGGGAGATGGAGTGAGTGGGGCGGGGCCTCGGGGAAGGGGCGGGGCAGGGGTGTTCGGTTTTTGATTTTGTTTGGTCAGAAAGTTGGCAACCCGGCGCTGCCTTCAGACACTAGGTGGCAGGGCCCTTCCCCCACCGTTGCCCCCTCCCAGTCCGGCCTGTGACACCCCTTGGCTGGTGACCTCGCCCTGCACTGGGCCCTCTGCCTGGGGTCCCCCTCACGCTCCCCAGCTGCTCACCACACTCGGCTCCGGACGGCCCCAGCTCCTGCCTCAGCGCGGCTGCGGCTCTGCCTCCGGCGCAGCTCCCCGGGCCGCCCCTCTGCCCGGCGCGGCTCTGCTCCCGGCCCAGCTCTGCTCTCTGGGCTGCTCCTTTCTGGCTCTGCCCCCGGTCCAGCTCCTGCCCCTGCTTTCCCCTTAGCTCGGCCTTGCAGCTCCAGCGCACTCAGAGGTCGGGACCCCAGGCTCCTAACTCCCTCATTGGCCTGTCTGCCCTGTCAATCGGGCTGACCTGGAGCACTGACCTCTCCCCATTCGCCCTGGGGACTGTCAGTCTCAGGCTCCTGATTTCTCATTGGCTCTTTCCCTTTCCTTTGACACTGGGTGAGGGGCCAGTGCTCCATTAGTCCCATTACGAATAAAGCACTGGCGAGGGCCAACCAAAAACCCCACTGAGTGTCAGTGGGGGGCCAGCAGTCCCCTTACCTAGCGCTTCCAGCCCCATGGCGCGAAACAGGCCAGAAACTCCAGCGGCCCCAGCCTCTGGCCCCAGAGTGTGGAGCACAACCAAATGGCAATGAGGTGTCTGGGGCAGCCAAACGCCAGCGCCATTCATCCCTCATTTGTGGAAGGCCCTGAATGGCACAGAGTAGGACCACCACCAAATCATGTCCATGGCGCTGAGCATAGGCACCAGCTCTCCCAGTTCAGGCTGGATCGTCTTTAGCAAATGTCGAGTCCCACTTGCTCGACAAGGTCCCTGGAGCAGCAGCAGGGAAATTCCTGCTCTCCCAGCCCTACCCTCAGGGTCAAGTGAATATAAAAATAGCCACACCAGGTCAGACCAATGGCCCATGTAGCCCAGTGTCCTGTCTCTGACAGTGACCGGTGCCAGAGGCTATGAACAGAACAGGGCAACTATCACATGCTCCATCCCCTGTCATCCAGCTCCAGCTTCTGGCAGTCCAAGGCTTAAGGATGTCCAGAGCATGAGGCTGAGTCCCTGACCATCTCAGCTAATAGCCCTTCATTACCCTAGCCTCCATGAACTCATCCAGTTCTTTTTTGCACCCAGTTGTACTTTTGGATTTCACAAGAGCCCCTGGCAATGAGCTCCACAGGCTGACTGTGCGTTGTGTGAGGAAGTAATTCCTTGTTGTTGTTTTAAACCTGCAGACTAATAATTTAATTGGGTGACCCCTGATTCATGAGTTATATGAAGAGGTAAATAACACTTCCCTAGTCACTTTCTCCACACCATTCAGGAGCGTATAGTCCCTTGTCATGTTCCATATACCACTTGGGGAGCAGCTCTTCATCCTCATCACTGCCTCCATCCTATCTTGGATGCTGTGTGTAGGTGACATGCGGAGAGCAGCACCCAGCTGGGAGGTCAGGGAGGGGCTTGTGCTAACTCTCACTCTACTCCTGTGTGTTCTCCTACATGCCTGCCCCTTCTGCGTCCACTTCCACTCAGTCCCCTGCCCATGGACTTGTTCCCCGCTCAGCCCCAGCCTTCCCCTCGGCTCTGTATCTGCCCCAAGCAAGCATTGCCTATAGAGTTGGATGAAGTCAGGACTATGGTGACCAGATAGCAAATGTAAAAAATTGGGAAAGGGGTTGGGGTAATAGGTGCCTGTACATGAAAAAGCCCCCAAAATTGGGCCTACCCCTATAAAATCGGGACATCTGGTCACCCTAGTCAGGACAAGTCTCTCGCCCCACTTAGCCCATGACAGGCCCTGAGAGATTAGCATGATGACAATTGCTGTTCCCTTGCTCTCCTGTACTGGGTGGCTGGGACACGCAGTCCTGCTGGGAGATGAAGTGCAGGCAGAAGGGACCAAAGCTGAGTTTTGCTCTGCCAGATGAGTATGGGGGTTGGAGCACCTCATCCTGCTCGGTGGGAGGAGTCCTGCCTTGTCATGGGTGGCTGGGTGCAGACTGGCCAGGTCACCAGGGCACCTTCTCCCTGCAGAGATGGATGAGGCAATGCGCTTCTTCGCTGAGAAGGTCTTTGCCTCTGAGGTGAAGGATGAGGACAGCAGGCATGAGATCTCACCTTTTGACGTAGAAGAAATCTGCCCCATCTTGCACCATGAAATGAGGGAGCACATGATCCACCAGGAGACCACAGCCACGGCTGACAAGCGGTGAGAGCTGGGTGGGGGGCAGTAGGCCTGGGGCACTGTGGGGATAGACAGGCTGAAAGCTTCCCACCTCTGACACCTGTCCTGGCCCTGCTAGCCCCCAGCTGTGGGCCCTGCCCTGCCTCTGCGTGCCCTTATACCAGGAGAAGAGGATGGAAACTTTAACTATGGCTTGGGAATATCTCAGTGAACCCCCTGGGACAACCTGGGCTGGCCACTGTCTGTCTGGCTAGAGGTTCCCTGGCCATGGCCATGGCGAGCCTCCTGGACAGCTCATGCTGTTTGTTTCCAGCTGCTCTATCACATTACATGCACAAGCAGCCTTCCTGCCTCCAGCACACACTCCTCCATAGATGCTGGTGTCTGGTGGCCCCAGGAGTGTTGTCCTGTCGTAAGAGATGGGTATTTCCTGTGAAAGTGTTTGAAAGACCTGACTGACTCCGGCCATACATCCATTAAGCCTGTCTGTCCAGTTGCTCTGTGCTGCAGGTCTCATCATGCTGCCTGAGCATCGCCCACAGGCTGGTGCTTTCAGCCACTGCTCCCCAGAGATGAGTGCTGGGTTGGGCCTCGAGATGAGGGACCTGGTCCAGGCTCCACCACAGATGCCCTGTGTGCCCTTGGGCCAATCACTTAGCTTTACCGACCTTGCCGCACAGGGGGCAGAGGGGCAACCCCCACTAGTGACTGTGAGGCATTCAGAGACTGTGGTGACAAGGGCCATGCAAGTACTCAGACAGCGTCCAGTTATTCCAGACAATAATCTAGGATTAGTGTCAAATTAAAAGTTGCAAACCCCTGCTATGGCTGGAAACATCATGAAGCTCTGACTTCCGGAGAGCCAAGTTTGTGGGACCAAAGCTTCTGCTGCAGCCTCTGCCTCCCCCACCCCACCCTTTGGCAGACCTGGGACAGGAGCGGGAACATGTCCCTCGCCAGCCAGGCTATCCCATGGCTTGGCCCAGGGAGACAAACAGCATCTGGGATGGCCAAGGCATTGGATTGTACTGTCCTATCTGTGCAGACAGCCCAGGTTTGCGCTGAAACAGGAAAGGACATGCTGCTAATTGCACTATTTCCCTTTGAACACCTGGGCTTAGCCCTTTGACCCCTAGAGCTGGGCAGGGCCTGCCATGGCTGCAAGGCACATGATGCTGCCAGTGCCCAGGCTGAGGTGGTCCCCGCCTCCTTCGCAGGAAGAAGCGGATTTCCCTGAAGACAATTGCACTGGCTCTGCCCATTGCTGAAACTTCTGCAACCAAACTATCCACCATTGAGGAGTTCATCGCTGCCTCACCACTGTACCAGTCTGTGCCCGACTTCCAGCGTGTGCAGATCACAGGGGACTATGCCTCAGGGGTAAGTTCCAGTGTGCCTCGCTCCCTCCCACATCTTAGCGCCATTTGCTCTCCTGGTCTCCCCCTCCATGTCCTCTGCACTCCTCTCTCCTGGCTGCTTGCCTCAATCCCTGCTGTCACCTGGGAGCTGGGAATGTGCACATGAGTACCCCTTGTTTAAATGCATAGGACAGGCCACTTCTCCCAGCTCAGTCTGGGTAGATGGCAGCACCCTGCTAATTCCCTACTGATCCCAAAGGTGCAAGCCAATGTATGTGGCAGAGAAACTCATGGGCTCTTCTCAGTGGGATGGCTGGGAAGGCACAGGGCCCTTGTGGCCCCTCAAGAAGAGATGCTGGAGGGTGGCAGATGGAACAGTTGATGAGACCCCTTAGTACCTCCAGCCAGTCACCAGGCCAGGACAGGGGGGCAGAAATGCAAGGCTGTGACTGTGCATTCGCTGAGCTCTGTCACCGTGTGAATTGCGTGCACGCACCTGTTTCAGTGACTGCCTGTGGAGAATCACAGAGAGGCCCCTTTCACCTCAGCCCCCACCATGCGCAGATGCAGCCCCACCATCTTGGATCAGCTTGGGGCCAAGCAGCAAAAGCAGGGGCCATTACAGGATGGGGTGGGTTACAGGTTCTTCTGGCAACACAGTCCCCAGTGCACTGAGATGGCTGCTCCAGAATCACTCCCTAGCCATGGTCCCAGCCAGTCACTGCAGCTGCTGGGTAGTAATCCCCTGCTCCTGTCGATCGCCAGAGACCTGGGCTCACCTCCCGGGGCTGCCCACACAACACTTGCCTTCTGCAGTAAATTAGATGTGCCAGATCAGTTGAAATTGAAGCGGGACCAGCTTGTGCTCCTAAAATAGCCCCTGCAGCACCCTAGGTTGCAGCTTCAGAGTGAGATGTCAGATAGCAGCTGGGAGTTGCGCCTCAGGACAGTGCCTCTAATGGCTTGTCCTGACCTCTGGGGCTTTCCTTCTATCTCAGCAAGGACCTTTCCCATTGGCCCTGGCCACTGAGCTGCACACAATGCTGTCAGCCAGGCTGAAAGGGCAGGGCTTGGAGAATGGCTGCCAGGCTGACTGCTTGGGCCAGGCATGTGGGGGGCGGGCTCCAGGGGAACCCAGGCCTTGCCTTGATTCAGCTGTTCTCCAGTACGTGCACAGCAAGCATGTCTGTCTGTGCATCCCAGCAGGGCCAGGAGCTCCCACAGGCCCAGGGCAGGCCCCCACATGCTGCACACACCAATGTCCTCAACAAAGAACTCTTGCAGGTCACAATTGAGGATTTTGAAGTTGTCTGCAGAGGCCTCTACCGGGCTTTGTGCATCCGGGAGAAATACATGCAGAAATCGTTTCAGAGGTTCCCCAAGACCCCGTCCCAGTATCTGCGCAACATAGAAGGCGAGGTTTGGCAAGCCGATGATGGGCATGGCCCAGGTACCTAGCAGCCATGACTTCCAGGGTAACTCACAACCAGCACAAACAGGAAGCCTTTGAAGAACAGCTGGGGAGCCCAGGGCTGTGCAGGCGAGGGGGTGTCCCCGATAGCAGTGCCTGGGGTGCTGAACCTGCATCTATCTGGAGGAAATGACTCCTGTTGTTGAGGCTACAGGAATGCAGCCTCACCAGCTTGGAACCAGTCTCCTGCAGAGACTGACCCCATGATGTGAGGGGAATGGAGCCCCTCTGAATGCCTTAACTCTGCCACGCTCCCAGTGGGATGAGAAGGTACCCTGCTGCCTTGTGAACCATCTTCCGCTGGCGCTCACACTGGAGTGTGACTTGTCCTGTCTCGCCTGGTGTGATTCCTCCCAGGATGCTGTGAGGTTGAGGAAGGGATCTGTCCCCTGCTGAGTGCAGCAAGCTTGGCCACAGCAGCTAGGAAGGCACTATGTGAAAACAGATCTCTTGTGGCTGCGGGGTCCCCCACATACACTTGTTCATTTCCATGCCCCAGATCCCTCCAGGGCTGTCAGAGCTCCACCAGCAATTTGTGTCTCTGGGCAAGCGGTGCTCTTGCTCAGGCCTTGCGGGCCTGGAGAAACTCAGCATCCAGAGAGCTGGGATGCCAGCTCCAACACCGGAGAGGCAAGGAGCAGTCCAGGCACTGGGGCAGGGAAGGGTCCCCATAGGATCACATTGGCAGCAGTAGCCTGTGTCTGTCTGGGCCCCATGCTGAGCACTCATTGGCCTGGCCTTGGGTTCCAGGGTGTGCTACCTGTGTTCATGAGCAGGCCGGTGCTGACTCTTCCCTCAGCCCTGGAGTACAGCCATGTGGCAGAGGCTGGCCTGCCAGGCCCATTGCTTACCTGCACTCTGCCTTCGGGACAGTGTTCAGCCCCCCTGTGAAGGAGGGTGAGGACCCTTTCCGGTCGGACAATCTGCCCGAGGACCTGGGCTACTGCGTCTGCATGCAGAGCGGTGTGGTCTACGTCTATGCCGACACAGCGGCTGCCAGACGAGGGAAACCCAAGGACCTGCCCTACCCCAACCTCGAGGACTTCCTCGATGACATGAACTTCCTCCTTGCCCTGATTGCACAGGGACCCATGTAAGTGCCCAGCCAGGCCCCTGCCCTGTCACACAGAGGGATGTCAGGGGGCCCCAGTCCAGCTGTGCTCCAGCACTGCCAGGGTCTGTGCACTGCAGAACTTTGCAGCCCTCAGGCAGGACACCAGCTCCCACTTCATTCAGAGGGGCTGGCCAGGCCCCCAGGAATACCTGCCAGGCCCCTGGTGCCCAGAGGAGCCCAGCCCTGCTGCAGACCTCCATGGCTGAGCCCCCTCTAGGACTGAAACCTGGCCTGGAGGAGTTTGTCAGGATGCTGTCACTGCCCAGCCACTGGCACTATAGGATTCAGGTCATTACAGCAGGAATTTCATGACATATGTGAGCTGCGTGGCAGCCGTGCCCTTGTTTGCACCACCTGTAGCATCCCCAGGTCCCGTGCACTCAGCTGGGCCTGAATGCACCTGGGTTCTGACCCTTTGTCTCTGTCAGGAAAACCTACGCTCATCGGCGTCTGAAGTTCCTCTCCTCCAAGTTCAGTGTGCACGAGATGCTGAATGAGATGGAGGAGCTGAAGGAGCTGAAGAACAACCCTCATCGGGATTTTTACAACTGCAGGAAGGTGAGGGCCTGGGACAGATGCACAGACATTGCTGGCCTGTCAGATGGGCTGAGCCAGGGGCATGCAGGATCTGCCTTGACTCCTTCCGCCATAGGGCAGGGGGTGCAGGCGCTGGTGCTGCTTAGGCAGCTTTCCCCATCTCGCACCTCTCTATGGGGCAGCACAAGCTGTTGTGACCCCTGAGCTGGCCCTGGGTCACCCCCGGAGGCGTGAGTGTGCAGAGATGTGGCTGGGGTGCAGGCACAGGGTGTACCCCCTGCTAGCCCCTAGTAGTTACCATCGCTTACTGGGATCCAGGCTGATGTGCTCCCTGATGCCAGGGTAGACTTGCTATGGCTGCAGTCAGTGTCAGCAGCATTCCGTTCTACGGGCCCAGCTGCCCGGCCTCCTAACCACCTGGCCCTTGGCTAGACTGATGGCTCCCCTCTGCCTCGCAGGTGGACACCCACATTCATGCTGCGGCCTGCATGAACCAGAAGCACCTGCTGCACTTCATCAAGAAGTCGTACCGTGTGGACGCGGAGAGGGTCGTGTATGACGCCAAGGGCAAGAAACTCACCCTGAAGCAGCTCTTCCAGCAGCTCAACATGCACCCCTATGACCTGACGGTGGATTCCCTGGATGTTCACGCTGTGAGTCTGTTGGCCTCTGCTGTAAGACGTCCCATGCCTGCCCTCCCGCAGGGCCATGTTCTCACATGACCCATGGGCACCCTCACCTACTTCTTCTAGGGACACTCCATCACATGCCTTCTGTCACCCGGGACCCCTCCCCAGGCACATACTGCACCAGCTCTGTCCCATGGCAGGGTGGCCAATGTTCTTCTCTAGAATTGGGGTTAACCCTCTGCTCTCCAGCGAGGCCTTAGTCCATTGCATCCTGCCCCTTTAGGTCCATGAAGCATTATCTGCCCTCGGCTTTGACCCTGATTTGCACCCCAGGGGCGCCAGACCTTCCAGCGCTTTGACAAGTTTAATGACAAGTACAACCCGGTGGGAGCCAGTGAGCTGCGTGACCTCTACCTGAAGACAGAAAACACCATCGACGGCGAGTACTTTGCCACACTCATCAAGGTGAGTGGGGGGGGGGGATGGGCGGGACACAAGGGGCACGCAACGCAGCAGGAAGGGGCCTGTGTGCCCACAGTATGCCAAGTTCCAGCCATGTGAGTGGGGCACACGTGACCACCTGCACCCTTGCATCTGCAGGAAGTCGGCTCTGACTTGGAGGATGCGAAGTACCAGCACGCGGAACCCCGCCTGTCCATCTATGGGCGCTCGCCGGAGGAGTGGCCCAAACTGGCCAGCTGGTTCAACAGGCACAGGGTCTACTCCCCCAACATGAAGTGGATGATCCAAGTGCCCAGGATTTAGTACGTGCCATGGGGTGAGATTCCGGGTGTTGGGGCAAGGCTGGCGGGAGCAGGAACATACTGACTTACTGACGTGGCAGCTGTGGGGCATCTGTAGAGGGGCCACAGGAGGAGGTGTTCTGTCCATGCTGGGAGCTGTGCAGCTCTCCTGCTGGAGGCTAACCCTGGTCTCTGTCCCCAGCGACGTGTTCAGGGCCAAGAACTTCCTCCCCCACTTTGGGAAGATGCTGGAGAATATTTTTGTGCCTGTGTTTGAAGCGACAATCAGTCCTCAGGCCAACAAGGAGCTGAGCGTATTCCTGCGACACGTGAGTGCTGCACAGAGAGGCCTGGGCCTGACGAAGTGCTGAGGGGAGGGGTGGTGCCTCTGGGGCTCAAACCCCACCACTATCTGCCATACTGGTAAGCTCGGCATTAGCACCGAGCCCTCCCTCACAGGTCAGGAAAGTCGGCCTTCCACCTCCCTGCTCTGGCCCCAACCAGAAAAATGGGTTGGGGTTGGGAAGTGGCAGGAGAGGGAGGCCTGTGAGATGAGCGAGCAAGCTCCCTTCTGAGTTGCCTGGTGCTAGGCCATTAAGAGGGGCCCAGGCTAGCGGGTGGAGCCTGGCACCCCTCCTGCTCTGCATGTGCCAGGCTCTGCATGGGGTTCTGAGCAGGGTGGGCAGGGGATGTGCTGGGGGAGCTGGGACCCTCCTGCACTGCATGTGCTGTGGTGCTTGGGGTGAGGGCGGTGTCAGGCACACAGTGCCGTGTGTCCTGGGTAGGGGAGATGGGTGTCCGAGGTTGCTTAGCCCATGAAGAGGGAGGTGATGTCTGGCTTTGCTCACAGCACCCACTCAATTGGGAGAGCCCTAGGAGCCAGGGGAGGGCGGTGGGCCTGACCCATTCCTGTCTGCTTGCGCCAGCAGATCACTGGCTTTGATAGCGTGGACGACGAGTCCAAGCACAGTGGGCACATGTTTTCCACCAAGAGCCCCAAGCCGGACAAGTGGAGCCATGAGAAGAACCCGTCCTACACCTACTACCTGTACTACATGTACGCCAACATCACGGTGCTCAACAACCTCCGCAGGTGGGTCACTGCATGGGGGATCTGTGCTGCTGGTGCTCTCTGGTGGGGACCTTGTTCATGGGCTGTGACCAGGTCCTAGTGGGGACCAGCTGTGGTCACTCAGTTAGGGCAAGGTGCAAAGATTGGGCTAGACAATCCCCATAAAGCTGGTGGATATTCCAATACTTAGATTTATCAGGCCAGCATAAACCAGCTTCTTTACTACCTTAACGGTGACACAGAAGTCCAAACAACACAATTCCCTTAAAGCAAGGGTTCTCAAACTGGGGGTTGGGATCCTCAGGGGGTCATGACGTTATTATGTGAGGAGTTGTGAGCTGTCAACCTCCACCCAAACCCTGTTTTGCCTCCAGCATATATAATAGTGTTAAATATATTAAAAAGTGTTTTTAATTCATTAGGGGGTGGGGATCCAACTGAGGCTTGCTATGTGAAAGGGGTCACCAGTACAAAAGTTTGAGATCCACTGCCTTAAAGTAATCCAGTCTCAGGCCTCCATCTGGGTACCCATGTCAAATATGATGAAAATGACTGTAAATCTTATTTCATCATATAAAATAAAAGGTTCTACCTATGCCAAAGGATCAGACACATTACCTCCCAGGTTATTGAATATTCCAGATCTTACCTAAATACACACTACAGACAATTCTTAATAACTAAACTAAACTTTGTTCAAAAACAAAAGAGAGAGTGTGGGGTTAAAAGATCAATATACATACAGACATGAGTTCAGTTCACTGATGTTCAGATTAATCGCATAGATGGTGAGCTTTGTAGTTTCAAAGAGTTCTTTCAGAAATAGTTCATAGGTTATAGTCCAATATCCAAAGATCATATTCAGGGTGTACCAGCATAACTGGGACCTCAGTCTTGGGACTCTAACTTCCCCTGATGAAGCCTAAGCAGATCTGAAATGTCAGAATCGGGACCCAAGGATCTTTTATACAATTTCATGTCTTTTGACAAGTTGGAATTTGAAAGGTAATTAGCATGACTTTGAAGGAGGTCCATCACCAGTACTTAGCTATAGAATTAATATAAGGCAATTTGCTTGTTCCTCCATCATTCACAGATTATTTGCTATACATTTCAAAGAGAGATGAATACAGAGATATCCCGTGTTTACAATTCATTTAAATTATAGGATGTTCTTTTGAGCTCTGAATTATCAGAATACAGCATAGACAGGGACTGTTGATTACATTGTGGACCTTACTCATACATATGTAACTACACAAAAACACAAACATTATCTCCTCACAGTGTCTTTTGAGGGTTATTTATTTTGCAGGATGTTTAACCCTTTCTAGCCATGCATCACATGGGCATTGCGCCCCATATGGAGGGAGGGGATGTTGGCTGTGAGTTGCCTCTGGCAGAAGCACAAAGGGACCTGTGTTCGTGCTGTGCAGGCGGTGCAAAGGCAGATCTGCTGGGGTCTGTGCTTCCAGGGTGGAGATTGGCCAGTGGGGGAGCCCAGAGCCAGGCATTTTTGAAGCTTCCTTGATAGCGGGGAGACATGAGCAATTGTGGGCAAACACCTGGGCTCAGCTGAGACTGTCCCTTGAACCCAGTCTGAACGCACTAGGGAGAATAAAGGGCAAA
Organism: Gopherus flavomarginatus; assembly: GCF_025201925.1. Lineage (NCBI taxonomy): Eukaryota > Metazoa > Chordata > Testudines > Testudinidae > Gopherus > Gopherus flavomarginatus. Next base: position 8,365,489 of record NC_066621.1, read on the forward strand.
CACTGAGGCCTGGGCCTGGGCTGGGCTGGGCTCTGGGAGTCCTCTCCCTGGGAGCGGGTCTAGCTGGGCTCTGGGGGTCCTGTCCCCGGGAGCAGGTCTGGCTAGGCTCTGGGGATCTCGGCCCTGGGAGAGGGTCTGACTAGGCTCTGGGGGTCCCTCCCTGGAAGTGGGCTTCCAACTCAGCTTCAGCTCCCACCTAGCAATGCCCTCCTACTCCCTGCATTAGCCCCATGTTTAGGTGCTGGAACTAGGGGTGCTGGGGGTGCTGCTGCAGCTCCTGGCTTGGAGAGGTTTCCATCATACACAGGGGTTACTGTATTGCTGTCTATACATAGGGAACGCGGCATGAACACCTTCCTGTTCCGACCCCACTGCGGGGAAGCCGGGGCCATCACCCACCTGCTCGCAGCCTTCATGACAGCAGATAATATCTCCCATGGCCTGAACCTAAAGAAGGTGAGTATGGGGGAGAGTCGCTTAATGTCATTCCCTCCTGCCCCCGCCCCCACTCTTATGAGCTGCATGGCTCCAGCGGTGCAGGGGGTTGGTCTGGCCAAGGCCCATCTTCACAGCCAATGCCAGTGGCTCTTGCTTCATACCCTCCCACTGGCCCTGCAGGGCTGGGGCCCGCACGCAGACATTAAGTGACTTGCCCAGACCAACCTGGAGGTGTGTGTGGCAGGGCTGGCAATTGAATCTAGGTTTCCTGAGCCCCAGTCTGGTGCCATAGCCCCACTCCACATGACTTTTACACACTGAACTGTAATATGCTGTCCCATGTCACTCAAACACAGCCCCCCACCTGGAGCACTACGTGTTCCCCAGCACTGAGATCCCTGCTCTGGGCCGTCTGCTTGGAGAAAATGCTGAGGAGGTGGGAATCTGTGCTTGCAGGGTGCACAGACCATGGAGGAACCAATTGGCTTAAGCCAAGAGCAAAGCCCAGATCTACTCTCTGTGGTTTTATGGGACAGTGACTGACCCTCCCCTTCTCAGAAAGCAGCCATGAGCTCTGCCTCCCATTTCTCTTTGCCAGGGCATGGAAGGGTTGGGCTGTAGGTAGTGGAGAAGCAGCAGCATCTGCCACCGCCCTGCTCCCCACCTCTGTCCTGAAGACGGACACGCTCTTCCTTTCAGAGTCCTGTGCTGCAGTACCTGTATTTTCTTGCCCAAATCCCCATTGCTATGTCCCCGCTCAGCAACAACAGCCTCTTCCTTGAATACGCCAAAAACCCGCTGCTGGACTTCCACCAGAAAGGCCTGATGGTCTCTCTCTCCACAGACGATCCCATGCAGTTCCACTACACCAAGGTATGGTGCCAGCGCAGGCCTGGGCATGGAAATACCATTCAGGGTCCTTCCATTGCACTTCAGTATGGGGACATGGGAGCTATTTGTACAGTACCCAGCACAATGGGGCCCTGCTCTGAGAGGGCCCTGGGCACTGCTGTAACAGAGTAATGGGAATGCCTGCTGCACCCCCATAGGCACAGAGCTGTGAAGCAGGCACTGGGAGGAATCTGTCTGCAGGGCCAGCTGTTGGTGCAGCACTGTGCATGCTCCTCTCCCCCGATATGATTCTTGTGTTGCTCTAGGAGCCCCTGATGGAGGAATATGCCATTGCTGCCCAAGTCTTCAAACTCAGCACCTGTGACATGTGTGAGATTGCCAGGAACAGTGTCCTGCAGTGTGGTCTGTCCCATGAGGTATGTCTGTCTGTCTGCCACATCTCCCTGGGGGAGGGACCACCTGCTCAGCAGTTCGCTAGTGGCCTGGCAGTGAGGATGTCCCTTCCTGCAGCTGTCTCCATGTGTGCATCAGAGTGGGTGGGGGAGCTGGAGCGATGGCTCTGCCTGTTCGGAGAGTGACACCTCAGACCTGGTGCTAAAGGGAATTTGAGACACAGAAGCAGCTTCTCTGGGAGGCTGCAGAGGCCTGCCAGCGCTAACCTGTGCACAGCATGGGCAGCCGGGATCCTGCAGAGGGAAGCTGTCAGAGGGAAATGAGGGCATAGATCCATGCAGTGCCTTTCATTCTGCTCCCTTGTCTCTGCCAGGAGAAGACCAAATTCCTGGGGGAGAATTACCTTGAGGAGGGGCCCCAAGGCAACAACATCTGGAAGACAAATGTAGCTCAGATCCGCATAGCCTATCGCTATGAAACCTGGTGCTACGAACTCAACCTCATTGCAGAGGGGCTGAAAACCACGGAGTAGATCCCCAAACCTGCCTGGACCCTGATGCCTCCTCCACTTTGTCAGGGCCTGGGGCAGCCCAGAGCCCCACCCATGACTGCCCTTTGCTTTCTTGTGGCAGCAGCACTGGGAGATCATGTCCTTTCTCTATGATGTTATTAGCCCTGGATGTTCAAAAATCACTAGTCAGGCCCTGAAAATCATGAGATTTTTAACAAATAATAAAGCTGGATTCTTTTTCTTTGCTGTGTGGTTTCTGGGTCACTTGGTGTCATGTTTTCAGGTATTTCTCTGTAGCCATGAGGGCTGGAAATATACTTTTTGCAAGCAAAAGGTGAGAATCTCTCTTAATCACAGTACTCCAGGAGCTGGAGCTTTAATTAAAAAAATCAGATATTGTGATTGGCGAATAAATCACCAGAGGTGGCAACACAAATTCTGACTGTTCAGATATTCACAAATCAGAAGCAAATGACTCAGCTCCAGCCTTCTACAAGTGCTGTATCAATGCTGTATGTGAAGTACCTCCCAGCCCTGCGACAGGCTGTACTGCACCAGCTCACATTGTGTGGATAAGCCTATTCTGAGGGAATCAGCCCTGCAAAGCTTGAAGCCGCCCATCCTCTTGGCAAGTGCTGACAGTGAGGGGGCACGAACAAGGACCACATCAAGGCTATACTAGCTCTGTCCCTTGGAGCCCATGTAAGCAATATGCCAGAAGGCAATAGCAGCCCTGCATGGATGGGAGTCAGGGAAGGGTGGAGCTGGCAGGCATCCATTCTCTCTCACACACACATGAGCATGTGCTGGAGGTGTCTGGGTGGGGGACTGGCTGAACTGTGTTGCCCTGAGCCAGTGACAGGAAGAAATTTGCTCTCACTGGACTGAAAGACAAATTGAGTAGCCAGTGAATCCCAGGTGGTAGCCAATAACTGGCCTAACTCCCACTAGTCCATTTTTGTTCAGAAGCTGTTACTCAGCACCCTAAGTGTGAAATGGTCAAATTCTTTCCTTGCCTTTGTAAGCCTCAGCCCAGGTTGTTAGCAGATAGCCTAATATCCCAACTATGAGCCGTCCCCCCAATGGTTTAAACAGCTGCTGTTTTCTCTCTCAGCTGTCATCAGTACACAAATGCCCTTTCTCTGTTAGTCTCATCTACCTAGCTAAATTCTTACTTTGATCATGACATCGCCATGACTTATGGCTGTGTTGAATGGGCACAAGAAATACCATTAAAAGGTAAACTGCAGCCGGAATCGTATCAGTACTGGTTGTTGCCTTGCTTCAGCCCCTACTATTCTATTGCAGTAGCACCTAGGATCCCTCGTCATGGACCAGTCCCCCACTGTGCTAGGTGCTGTACAAACACAGAACGTAAAGATGGTCATGTCTGGAAATAAATCTTTCACTAGGTGGCTGAAGGCTGAAATTGCTCTGTTCATATCAGTGGTACGTAACGAAGGTTAGAACATAATCAAGCACATACGGATCTGCTGCCATACCCCATCATCATTACTATTTGTAGACCCATAGCATGCAAAGGCTCCCCTTGTGATGGGCACTGCACAGCCAGAGTATGTCAGTTTGTTAGTTTGACCATGTGCTTGATTGTTTGTTTGAGAAGTGTGAATTGGGAGTGGTTTGTTCCTGGTTGGCCTTGAATGGCCCTGACTGTTATAAAAAAGCAGTCAGCAGCGAACCAGCTGAGCAGCGAACAGTGGAGGCTAACAGAGGGAGTTTGCCTGGGGAGAGCCCACTGAGGCTTTCATCTCGCTGGCTTCTGTGAGTTGCTGCAACAGCTGAGGAAGCTCTTAGAAGGAAGAAATTATGGCACGTGAGCGTTCAGCTGATGTAACCTGCTCAGGTTGTGCCATGCGTGTCTTTCTTCCACAGGACAGAAGCGACTTTCGCTGTACAAAGTGCAAGCTGGTCTCCATATTGGAAGAGAAGGTTCAAGGTCTGGAGAAACAAGTATCGACCCTGTGTTGCATAAGAGAAAATGAAGATTTCCTGGACAGATGTCAGGATATGCTTCTACAGGCACAACGTTCTGAAGAATCGGAGCAGGCTGTGCAGAAGACACAGAGGGATGGTGAAGAAATTTGGCAGCATGTGACCTCCAGAAGAAGAAAGAGGACCGTCCATATACCAGCAATGGAGATACAGGTGAGCAACCGTTTTCATGTTCTCTCCACAAGTACTAATGCGGAGAGTAGACTAGATGATACATCTGAGGGAAGGGAGCATAAGGAGACTCCACCAATTGGAAGGCATGAGATGCACTGTCCTACGGATGAGGGTTCCACGACCACCGCTCCCAAGAGAAGAAGGCGGGTGGTGATGGTGGTGGGGACTCCCTCCTCAGGGTGACTGAGTCATCTATCTGCCACACCGACCAAGAAGGTCTGCTGCTCTCCAGGAGCTAGGATTCATGATGTGACGGAGAGACTGCCGAGACATATCAAGCCCTCAGATAGCTACCCCTTCCTGCTTCTCCATGTGGGCACCAATGATACTGCCAAGAATCACTTGAGCAGATCACTGCAGACTACGTGGTTCTGGGAAGAAGGATAAAGGAGTTTGAGGTGCAAGTGATGTTCTCGTCCATCCTCCTTGTGCAGAGAAAAGGCCTGGGTAGAGACTGTCGAATTGTGGAAGTCAACAGATGGCTACGCAGGTGGTGCCGGAGAGATGGCTTTGGATTCTTCGACCATGGGATGGTGTTCCAAGAAGGAGGAGTGCTAGGCAGAGATGGGCTCCACCTAACGAAGACAGGGAAAAGCATCTTCGCAAGCAGGCTGGCTAACCTAGTGAGGAAGGCTTTAAACTAGGTTCACCAGGGGAAGGAGACCAAAGCCCTGAGATAAGTGGGGAAATGGGATACCTAGAGGAAGCACGTGCAGGAGAGTGCAAGAGGGGAGGACTTCTGTCTCAGACTGAGAAAGCGGGACAATCAGCAAGTTATTTTAAGTGCTTATACACAAATGCAAGAAGACTGGGTAACAAGCAGGGACAACTGGAAGTCCTGGCACAGTCAAGGAACTATGATGTGATTGGAACAACAGAGACTTGATGGGATAACTCACATGACTGGAGTACTGTCATGGATGGATATAAACTGTTCAGGAAGGACAGGCAGGACAGAAAAGGCGGGGAAGTTGCACTGTATGTAAAAGAGGAGTATGACTGCTCAGAACTCCGGTATGAAACAGCAGAAAATCCTGAGAGTCTCTGGATTAAGTTTAGGAGTGTGAGCAACAAAGGTGATGTGGTGGAAGTCTGCTATAGACCACCAGACCAGGGGGATGAGGTGGACAAGACTTTCTTCAGGCAACTAGCAGAAGCTACTAGATCGCAGGCCCTGGTTCTCATGGGAGACTTTAATCACCCTAATATCTGCTGGGAGAGCAATACAGCAGTGCACAGACAATCCAGGGAGTTTTTGGAAAGTTTAGGGGACAATTTCCGGGTGCAAGTGCTGGAGGAACCAACTAGGGGCAGAGCTCTTCTAGACCTGCTGCTCACAAACCGGGAAGAATTAGTAGGAGAAGCAAAAGTGGATGGGCACCATGAGATGGTCGAGTTCAGGATCCTGACACAAGGAAGAAAGGAGAGCAGCAGAATATGGACCCTGGACTTCAGAAAAGCAGACTTTGACTCCCTCAGGGAACTGATGGGGAGGATCCCCTGGGAGAATAACATGAGGGGGAAAGGAGTCTAGGAGAGCTGGCTGTATTTTAAAGAATCCTTATTGAGGTTGCAAGAACAAGCCATCCCGATGTATAGAAAGAATAGTAAATATGGCAGGTGACCAGCTTGATTTAACAATGAAATCCTTGCTGATCTTAAACGCAAAAAAGAAGCTTACAAGAAATGGAAGATTGGACAAATGACCTGGGAGGAGTATAAAAATATTGCTCAGACATGCAGGAGTGAAATCAGGAAGGCCAAATCACATTTGGAGTTTCAGCTAGCAAGAGATGTTAAGAGTAACAAGAAGGGTTTCTTCAGGTATGTTAATAACAAGAAGAAAGTCAAGGAAAGTGCGGACCCCTTACTGAATGAAGGAGGCAACCTAATGACAGAGGATGTGGAAAAAGCTGAAGAAATCCATGCTTTTTTTGCCTCTGTCTTCACGAACAAGGTCAGCTCCCAGACTGCTGCACTGGGCAGCACAGTATGGGGAGGAGGTGACCAACCCTCTGTGGAGAAAGAAGTGGTTTGGGACTATTTAGAAAAACTGGACGAGCTCAAGTCCATGGGGCCAAATGCGCTGCATCCAAGAGTGCTAAAAGAGTTGGCGGATATGATTGCAGAGCCATTGGCCATTATCTTTGAAAACTCATGGCAATTGGGGGTGGTCCCAGATGACTGGAAAAAGGCTAATGTAGTTCCCATCTTTAAAAAAGGGAAGAAGGAGGATCTGGGGAACAACAGGCCAGTCAGCTTCACTTCAGTCCCTGGAAAAATCATGGAGCAGGTCCTCAAGGAATCAATTCTGGAGCACTTAGAGAAGAGGAAAGTGATCAGGAACAGTCAGCATGGATTCATCAAGGGCAAGTCATGCCTGACTAACCTAGTTGCCTTCTATGATGAGATAACTAGCTCTGTGGATGAGGGGAAAGCAGTTGATGTGTTATTCCTTGACTTTAGCAAAGCTTTTGATATGGTCTCCCACAGTATTCTTGCCGGCAAGTTAAAGAAGTATTGGCTGGATGAATGGACTATAAGGTGGATAGAAAGCTCGCTAGATCGTTGGGCTCAACCGGTAGTGATCAGTGGCTCCATGTCTAGTTGGCAGCCAGTTTCAAGTGCCCCAAGGGTCGATCCTGGTGCCAGTTTTGTTCAAAATCTTGATTAATGATCTGATGGATGGTGCGGACTGCACTCTCAGCAAGTTTGCAGATGACACTAAACTGGGAGGAGTGGTAGATATGCTGGAGGGTAGGGATAGGATACAGAGGGACCTAGACAAATTAGAGAATTGGGCCAAAAGAAACCTTATGAGGTTCAACAAAGACAAGTGCAGAGTCTTGCACTTAGGACGGAAGAATCCCATTCACTGTTACAGACTAGGGACTGAATGGCTAGGAAGCAGTTCTGCAAAAAAGGACCTAGGGGATACAGTGGACGAGAAGCTGGATATGAGTCAACAGTGTGCCCTTGTTGCCAAGAAGGCTAATGGCATTTTGGGCTGTATAAGTAGGGGTATTGCCAGCAGATTGAGGGATGTGATCATTCCCCTCTATTTGACATTGGTGAGGCCTCATCTGGAGTACTATGTCCAGTTATAGGCCCCACACTACAAGAAAGCTGTGGAAAAATTGGAAATAGTCCAGCGAAGGGCAACAAAAATGATTAGGGGGCTGGAGCACATGACTTATGAGGAGAGTCTGAGGGAACTGGGATTGTTTAGTCTGCAGAAGAGAAGAATGAGGGAGGATTTGATAGCTGCTTTCAACTACTTGAAAGGGGGTTCCAAAGAGGATGGATCTAGACTGTTCTCAGTGGTGGCGGATGACAGAACAAGGAGTAATGGTCTCAAATTGCAGTGTGGGAGGTCTAGGTTTGATATTAGGAAGAACTTTTTCACTAGGAGGATAGTGAAGCACTGGAATGGGTTACCTAGGGAGGTGGTAGAATCTCCTTCCTTAGAGGTTTTTACGGTCAGGCTTGACAAAGCCCTGGCTGGGATGATTTAGTTGGGAATTGGTCCTGCTTTGAGCAGGGAGTTGGACTAGATGACCTCTTGAGGTCCCTTCCAACCCTGATATTCTATGGTTCTATGATTCTATGTTTGTTCACTTCTGCCTAAACTGTGCAGCGTTGCAGGGTTGCTTAGACATGGCAGCTTTTTTTCTATAATGAGGAAGTGACTCGTATATGAATAGTTTGGAAAGTGCCTTGAGAGCCTCATACATGAAAACATGCTTTGTAAGTGGAAATTATTCTTACTAATGATTTACTGTCCTATGAGAGTCAAAGCCTATGATTAAATATTTGTGCCATTGATAATTCTATGATTCTATGATTCGCTGATTCTACTGTACAACTATCCTGTCCTTTGGAATGAATGCCTAAATGTTGCCATCTAGTGGCTTTTCTCTGAAATTACACTGCTGTAGCAAACACAACAGCCCTGCATTTACTTGCAGGGACAGGGGCCCAAAACCCACAAACTTAAAACATCTGCAAGTTTCAAGCACCCACAAGTAAATGCCACAGCTCCTGCCTCTGAACCCTATAGAACACTGCCAGCACGCCTGGAGTAGTCCTGGGTCCCGTCTTCAGGACTTAGTTTGTTGTTCTGGACTGTGGGGTGGAATTTGATTTTCCCTCCAGAGAAATAAATTGAGAGTGTATGGATAGTGTCAGAAGCTGTTAGATGGCAATAGGATATTTAATTATATCATGCACTAGTCTGTAATGTGTTATACTGTGTAGCTGTGCTGACTCCCAGGGCTGTCAGCAATCCCCATCTTCCCTTCTGTCTCACAGAGGGGGTCCAAGCCAGTCCTTCCTAATGGGATTTCCTATTAGGCTTTTGGGGCCTGAGGCAGGATCATACCAGTCACTGGCTCTTCAGCTGTTGAATTCTGATACCTCGGTGCGAACCAATGCGAGTAAGTGTGAAGAGGCTTTGGGAGGGCTGTGTGGTTGCTGGGAGAGGCTGCACAACACAGATAGGCACACGCCTGCTGAGCTCATCTTTGGCACCTACAGCCCGTAGCACTGACACAGCACCTTGCAGTATGCGGTAGGAGCTAGGCCTTCCTAGCACCTGAACTGGCATGAACAGATGGCAAGGCGTGACGGGTGTATATCATTCCGGGTGGGAGTAATGAGGTCACAGGCAGGGTGCGTCACAATGAGCTTTGCCTGAAGTTCCAGCCTTTCCCAATCCTTGCTCTACCCTCGGCAATGGCCAGATTGTCCCCAAGGTGCCAGGCACCAAGACTCCAGAGGGTGGTACTGCTTCCTGCATGCCCAAGAGAGTGATAGAGCTGGAAAGTGGCAGGCAGTCCGGGGTATCGGGAGCTGTTATGTAAACTAGGGCCAGGGGAGGTTCTATGTATTTTGCCACCCCAAGCATGGCAGTCAGGCGGCTTTCGGCGGTGCACCTGTGGGAGGTCCGCTGGTAACGCAGATTTGGCGGCATGCCCACAGGAGGTCCCATTGTCCCGTGCCTTCGGCGTATCCGCAGCCGAATTGCCACCGAAACCCTGGGACTGGCGGACCTCCTGCAGGCATGCCACCGAAGGCAGCCTGACTGCCGCCCTCACGGCGACTGGCAGGCTGCCCCCCGCAGCTTGCCACCCCAGGCACGTGCTTAGAGCACTGGTGCCTGGAGCTGCCCCTGACTAGGGCTCCAGAGGCATGTGGGGCCACACGTTTTGGGCCTGGAGGTTGAGGGCCCCATAGCATTGGTGTGTTCAGGGGTCAGGAAGCTCAGGCTGGGGTGCAGCCCTTTGGGATGAGGGTCCCATTTCCAAAGGCCTGTTACCCCTGGCTGTGCTGTCAGGTCTCTGCTCAGGCAGGAGCCCTGGACAGGATTTGTCAGGAGTGTCCCCCACTCCCTGGCTGGCAAATGGGATCCCGCCATAGAGCTTGGGTGAGTAGTTACCAGTCAATGCGTGTGTGGGAACTGCTCGCACCCATAGATTCATAGACTCTAGGACAGGAAGGGACCTTGAGAGGTCATCGAGTCCAGTCCCCTGCCCTCATGGCAGGACCAAATACTGTCTAGACCATCCCAGATAGACATTTATCTAACCTACTCTTAAATATCTCCAGAGATGGAGATTCCACAACCTCCTGAGGCAATTTATTCCAATGTTTAACCACCCTGACAGTTAGGAACTTTTTCCTAATGTCCAACCTAAACCTCCCTTGCTGCAGTTTAAGCCCATTGCTTCTTGTTCTATCCTTAGAGGCTAAAGTGAACAAGTTTTCTCCCTCCTCCTGATGACACCCTTTTAGGTACCTGAAAACTGCTATCATGTCCCCTCTCAGTCTTCTCTTCTCCAAATTAAACAAACTCAATTCTTTCAGCCTTCCTTCATAGGTCATGTTCTCTAGACCTTTAATCATGCTTGTTGCTCTTCTCTGGACCCTCTCCAATTTCTCCACATCTTTCTTGAAATGCGGTGCCCAGAACTGGACACAATACTCCAGTTGAGGCCTAACCAGCGCAGAGTAGAGTGGAAGAATGACTTCTCGTGTCTTGCTCACAACACACCTGTAAATGCATCCCAGAATCATGTTTGCTTTTTTTGCAACAGCATCACACTGTTGACTCATATTTAGCTTGTGGTCCACTATTACCCCAGATCCCTTTCTGCCGTACTCCTTCCTAGACAGTCTCTTCCCATTCTGTATGTGTGAAACTGATCGTTCCTTCCTAAGTGGAGCATTTTGAGATTGTCTTTATTAAACTTCATCCTGTTTACCTCAGACCATTTCTCCAATTTGTCCAGATCATTTTGAATTTTGACCCTATCCTCCAAAGCAGTTGCAATCCCTCCCAGTTTGGTATCATCTGCAAACTTAATAAGCGTACTTTCTATGCCAACATCTAAGTCGTTGATGAAGATATTGAACAGAGCCGGTCCCAAAACAGACCCCTGTGGAACCCCACTTGTTATACCTTTCCTGCAGGATTGGGAACCATTACTAACTACTCTCTGAGTATGGTTATCCAGCCAGTTATGCACCCACCTTATAGTAGCCCCATCTAAGTTGTATTTGCCTAGTTTATCGATAAGAATATCATGCGAGACCGTATCAAATGCCTTACTAAAGTCTAGGTATACCACATCCACCGCTTCTCTCTTATCCACAAGACTCGTTATCCTATCAAAGAAAGCTATCAGATTGGTTTGACATGATTTGTTCTTTACAAATTCATGCTTGCTATTCCCTGTCACCTTACCACCTTCCAAGTGTTTGCAGATGATTTCTTTAATTACCTGCTCCATTATCTTCCCTGGCACGGAAGTTAAACTAACTGGTCTGTAGTTTCCTAGGTTGTTTTTATTTCCCTTTTGTAGATGGGCACTATGTTTGCCCTTTTCCAGTCTTCTGGAATCTCTCCTGTCTCCCAAGATTTTCCAAAGATGATAGCTAGAGGCTCAGATACTTCCTCTATTAACTCCTTGAGTATTCTAGGATGCATTTCATCAGGCCCTGGTGACTTGCAGGTATCTAACTTTTCTAAGAGATTTTTAACTTATTCTTTTTTTAATTTTCCCTTCTAAACTTACCCCCTTCCCATTAGCATTCACTATGTTAGGCATTCCTTCAGACTTCTAGGTGAAGACTGAAACAAAGAAGTCATTAAGCATCTCTGCCATTTCCAAGTTTCCTGTTACTGTTTCTCCCTCATCATTGAGCAGTAGGCCTACCCTGTCCTTGGTCTTCCTCTTGCTTCTAATGTATTGATAAAAAGTCTTCTTGTTTCCCTTTATTCCCATAGCTAGTTTGAGCTCATTTTGTGCCTTTGCCTTTCTAATCTTGCACCACATTCCTGTACTGTTTGCCTATATTCATCCTTTGTAATTTGTCCTAGTTTCCATTTTTATATGACTTTTTTATTTTTTAGATTATGCAAGATCTCGTGGTTAAGCCAAGATGGTCTTTTGCTACATTTTCTATCTTTCCTACCCAGAGGAATAGCTTGCTTTTGGGCCCTTAATAGTGTCCCTTTGAAAAACTGCCAGCTCTCCTCAGTCGTTTTCCCCCTCAGTCTTGATTCCCATGGGACCTTACCTATCAGCTCTCTGAGCTTACCAAAATCCGCCTTCCTGAAATCCATTGTCTCTATTTTGCTGTACTCCCTTCTACCCTTCCTTAGAATTGATTCACTATGGCCTGTGACTGGTCACCTAACTCACATGGCACTGGTCAGGTTGTGCTCCCCAGCTGCAGCCCTGAACCCCAGTGAAGGTGTCACTTCCCCCCGTTTTGGGGATGAATTTTCATTTGTGTGGCAATCCCTGAGATGGGCAGGGTGTCCGCCCCAGGGACATGCTAGCACTGCGGCGGGGGCTTATGGCACAGGGAACGTGGCAGCACCATGACTCAGAGACCCTCCCCGGATTGGTGTTGGCACAGGAAGGGGCGCTCCTGGGGCAGAACAGGTGGGGTCTCCCGGGGGGCAGGACGGGGAGTGGGGGGGTCACGTCGCAGGTGGGGGTCTGTCTCCCTGCGGGACAGGTCGGGCCGTGGCTCAGGCTGACAGACCCCGATCCGCCCCCCCAGTGGCGGGTCAAGGCAGCAAGTGGCAAGGAACGAACCCGCTCGCCATGCAGTGCGTGACCCTTTAAAAGGCGGAGCTTTGGGCGGGGCCAGGTATCTGAGTGACTGTTGCTTTGCCCAATAGGATGTTGTCCAAATGTATGAAGCTAGAGACGCCCGCGGGCCTCGATTGGGGGGGGTTTGCGGGGTGCGACGGAGCCGGGGAGCAGGTGAGAGCCCGGCCTGGGCGGCCTCTGTTGCGGGGATCGGGGCCCTTGTGATGGGGCTGCGCGGAGACAGGGTCCCCGCGGCGCCGGGCGCTGCGCGGACGCGGGGTGGGCCGGGGGCTCCCCGTGGCGCCGGGCGCTGCGCGGACGCGGGGTGGGCCGGGGGCTCCCCGCGGCGCCGGGCGCTGCGCGGACGCGGGGTGGGCCGGGGGCTCCCCGCGGCGCCGGGCGCTGCGCGGACGCGGGGTGGGCCGGGGGCTCCCCGCGGCGCCGGGCGCTGCGCGGACGCAGAAACCTCTCTTGCTTGACAACCTAAATAAACTAGACACAAATCAGCAGTGTCCTGGGGCGGAGCGCTGCGGTGCGGCAGAGCTCGGTGGCGGTGCTGGTACTGGGGCCCGGGTCTCCTGCCTGACAGCCCGGCCCTGCCCACTGGACCGTGCTGTCTCTCGGCACTGGAGATGCTGGCAGGTCTGTTGGGCTTTACCGAGCCTGTGACCGGAGAATCCCCCTTCATCCCCCAAGTATCTGTGGCTCCCGCACTGGGCAGCAGAGATGCCTGTGGGAGGGAAGCTGTCTCCCCTTCCCACTGAGTTATAATTACAGAGCTGCTCACGCGGTGGGGTGGGGGTGGAACCAGGCTAAACAAATCCTCCTCCCTCGCTCTGGGAGTGAGTCACCTGGTTCCTGCCCCTCTCAGCGGGAGAGCCCTGGCCTGCACAGCAGCCGGAGGTGGGGGGCAGACAGATGGGACTGAGCAACCAGACTTCCTGTCGCAGCCTGTGCATGCATTGGGTTTGATGCGCTGGCGTGAGTTACGGGAGCGTGGAGCTCTTTGGGAACTGCAACAGGGGTGTCCAGAGTTCGGAACAAGACAGTCCCAGGTTAGTCTCTGGTTTAGTTGGTTTCCTATTGGAGCAGGGTCCTGTGCACTGTGACTGCAGCCAACTGCCCCTCTGTTTTCCCATCTGATTTGGGAATTGGGAGAGTTAATGGTCATCAAGTGCCCAGATACCCTGGTGATGGGCTCATACTAGGTATGTGGATGTGTGGAGCGACAGTGCTTTGCAAGGGCTAAACAGGATTTGTTATGTTGTTCTGAGACTTTCTTTACCGTGTGTGGCATTTAATCAGGTCTCAGAGTCCTGACTTTGCAGCCAGACATAGCGCTCTGCATGGCCGTAATATGCCCTGTTACTGTGCCAGCTTCATCTGCGGTTTTTAATAAGCAGATGGGCAGCTAGCGAAGCAGCTGTGGTTTCTGCTTAATGGGACATGAGCTTTGCAGGTTCAATTCCTTTTTGTTCAGGTTTCAGTTTTGAGGTGGTAGAATTAGGAGTAAAGGTCAAGATTCTGTATGTCCCTGAATCAGTGTTTTGGCTTTGCCTTGGCATTTCCTAGTCTGATAAAATCAGTATCTCAGACTGTCTTGATTCCATCGATGTTCTCATTCCAGTGAACGAACATTTAATGTAAGAGGAATATGCCAATGGGAGAATCTCTTGGAGTCAGGGCCGGCGCTACCATTTAGGCAACCTAGGCAATGGTCTAGGGCGCCAGAATTTTTTGGGGGCGCTGTTTTGCTGGGGGGGCGGCATGTGGGTCTGGTGGACCTACCGCAGTAATGCCGGTGGATGGTCCGCTGCTGGAAAGGCTCCGGTGGAACTGCCGCAGTCATTTCGGCGGACGGTGCGCTGGTCTAAAGGCTCCGGTGGACCTGCCGCAGGCATACCTGTGCAGGTCCACCAGAGCCTTTCCAGCAGCGGATCGCCTGCCGGCATCACTGCAGCAGCTCTACCGGAGCCTTTCCAGCAGCAGACCGTCCACCGGCATTACTGTGGTAGGTCCACCGGGGCCGCGGGGGGCAGTGAAATGGCCATCCGCCTAGGGTGTCAGAAACCCTGGCGCCGCTCCTGCTTGGAGTCTCCCAAAGAATTTCTTAAATGCAAAGACATGGCAGATTTATTAGTGGCAATGTCCATTTCAATGGATTAGAAGAAGATGGGAGGACAGCGTCTTGAGGATTGTGCACAGGGAAGGGCAGACGACTCTTCACATTAAACATCTGTGCAGGCTCTGCTGTTCAGAACAGGAATGGCATGGAGAGGAATCAATTTGCCTCAATTGTAGACTTTTTGTTTTCAGTGTTTTGAAGTTTTCACAGCCAAACCAGGAAATGTAGTAATGTTGTCTTGTGACCTTCCATTGTGTTTTGGAGTGGATGACAATAGAGCCTTTTCTAATACAGAAACAAAGGGAAAATGTTGGATACGGTTTTTAACTGGTGTCTCAACAGCCTGGCGTGATCCCAAAGGAAAAGTTTTTATTTGTGTGCCTGCTGTGGTCTGACTCCATGCTTCCCTGAGGTAGATGTGCCCCTGAACACTAGGCTGCTGTTTCCTTAACACCATTTAATGGAGGCAAAATGCTGTTTTAGCAGGTTGGACTTGCAGCATTGTGGGGAAAGGGAAGCTTGACTGTTCTGGGGAAGTGCGTTCTGCAAACAGAGGCTGTGGTGCCCACTGGAGATGAGTCTAACGCTTTGTTAATGTCTTATCATACTGAATGATGTTAGGAACACGGGAACTAGCAGACAGGATCAGCCCATGGCACCTCCTAATCCAGTCTCCTCTGTCTGACAGGGGCCAGAATTGGCTGCTTCAGAGGAAGCTGCAAGAAACTCCCTAGTGGACAATTATAGAATAACCTGCCCGCTGGGAAAGTGTCTTCCTGACTCTGTCAGTTGGAGGAGTTCTTTCTGTCCTGGAGCCTGCAGAGTCTCATTTGCCACTGCTTTGTCTTTACTTTTATTTTTACGCAGGCCTCGTGGTCTCTGTCCTGACGCTGGCTGGGCCTCTTTACCATAATATCCTAGTGCCTTGGCCTGCAATGTACTTTTCCTCACAATAGCAGTGAGACAGGCAGGGCAGTGCTGTTATCCCCATTGTGTAGCGAGAGGCCAAGCGACTTGCCCAGGGTCCCTCAGGGAGTCTGTGGTAGAGCAGGAAAGTGAAAGCACGTCTCCAGAATCCCTGGCTAGTGCCCTTCCTCCTAAGGACAGCCCGTGCCTGTGAGAGCCCTGGCTGTTAAAACCCCCAGCAGGAGAAATCCTGGGAGCTACACAAGGGATGTGCAGGATTCTTCTCTGCAAACTCCCTCAGCCAAGGGAGAAAGAAGCCCGGGGGAAATTCTGGGTTTTCCCAGAAGAGACCAAGTCAATGCAATGGCAGACAGGCTCTGCTGGGAGTTCCGAGCCAGGCCTTGCACTGTGTCCCAGCCCACCGAGCATGGGCACAGATGACAGTTGGCTCTGCAGGTGGAAGTCCTAGTCTCAGGTTGCTCTGGACTCGGCTGCCCCGGAGGAGAGTGCTCAGGACTGCATTGGATTACTTCTTGGCCTGTTCAGTGCTTGCCATTTTTTTGCGAAGAGAATGCAATCGTGGCTCAGGGCGAGAGACCCTGGTGATGGGTTGTGGATTAGCATCGGGGTGGGGTGCCGGGACATCCTGGACTGGAATGACTGGCTCTTGCCTTCGTGGAGGATGCAATGTTGAAATGGTTTGTACAGATAGCAGTGAAATTTCCTTTGTAAGTGCAACTGGCTCATGGGTTTAGTGGCATCTTATTTGCGCTCAGGGTGATGCCTGGTCAGCTGGTTTCTCTCTTATTCTGGGAGGCTTGTGTTGTCAGTAGCTTATCTGAGGAAGAAACTGGTATAACAAGACAGTGTGTTAAACTGAACGTGTCCAAACAGGTACTTAATTATGCCTTGTGAGTGATGGGTTTGCCCAGCTGAATGGCTGAAGTTTCCTGTTTCTCACCTCCTCTGAGGGAACGGTTCACACACACAGGCTGTTTTTTGGGAGCATTGGGAAGGAGCGAGGAGAAGATGGGTGACTTCCACGATGCCCGTAGGGTAAAGTCTAGGACCCAGGTTCAAGGATGTGAAGCCAAATGAAAGGCCTGTAATTAGAGCAGGGTGTTGGGAGTCAGGAGTCCTGGGTCCTATTCCTGGTTGCCTGTGTGACCTTGGGCAGGTCACGTCTCTTCTGAGAGCCTCAGTTTCTCCTAAAAAATCACCTCTTTGTCATGTGGTGACGTCCAGAGGCCCCAGTCAGGATCAGAGTCTGGGCATTGCACGAACAGATTGTTTTATACTGACCCCAGTGAGCCCCATCCCACCTTGTGGGGCAGGCTGGAAGCATAGGCAGTTAATTCTTGGTAGGTGTGTGGGGCACTGGGCATTAGCCTTCGGACGGGATCTGAGGGTGCAGGAGTGCTGTAGTTCTTGCTGAAGTATCTGGGCTACTTTTCTTTAAATGTACCTGGGGAAAAATTAAAACCAGCCCGTGCAGCAGACTGACTGTAAGTATGTTTAGGACCCAGCTGTGGCAATCTGGCCTTTTGTTATATGATGGGGAGTGTTAAATGCGGTGAGTGGTCACCATATGGAATACTCAGTACAGAACACAGCTGCTAAGTGCCTGAGACAGGCAGAAAGTGCCACTCTTGGCAGATTATTCTGTAATTATTCGTTACAGGCTGTCTCAACCCTTCCTCTGGAGCATCCTCAGTTGGGCGCTGGGGCAAAGCATGGTCTGGGCCAGTCTTGTCAGTTCCAAGGATGACAGGATTTTGAGACCCTCTTTGGGGCTTGGAACTGACTTTATACCTTGTATTTGTGGCATCACCAGTGGCTGGGGGGGATGTATTATTTTGCTACCCCAGTGTCTGAGCCTGTGGATGTTGCCTGGGGTGAGTCGGAGGCAGTGTCAAGGCAAACGGGCCTGTAGACTCCGTGTCATACCTGCTTTGGCTCAGAGGCGTGATAGCTCCATGGTTTCTGCATATTCACTTCCTGCCTATCCCAAGGGGGTGCTGATGCCTGGGTTGCTGGCTGAACTTGAATGCTGCCTTCTGCTGACCCTGGGGAGGGGAATGCACCGACCTCGCTGATCCTCCCCTAGGGCTGTGTGAACAAGGGGAGCAGCAGCATATGAAGCTCTGAGCGGTGTTATTCTAGTGCCTGTCTTAGCTCCCATAGCACATGGCACAGACCCAGTGACCAGCCGGCGTGGGGCCCCTCCGTTTGGTGACAGTCTCAGAGCATTGGCAGCTTTCGCTTTTCAGTTTCGCCCAGATCAAAGGTGGTGGTGCTACTTCCCCCATGTCCCCTCAAGGACCCATGTCTGCGGGGTTAACAGCTGCGAGTGGCCAGGGGCCAAGGTCCCGGCCTCTCTCGGCAGTGTGGGTCATATCCATCTTTGGAGCGAGAGGCTGGGGTGCAGATCCATTGCTGCCTGGAGATGCCACGTTGCAGCCTTGTGACTCTGATCTAACTGATGGCATCTCTGCTTCTTGCCTCACCTTTCATCTGGTAGGTGGATGTCGGTGAGGGAGCAGAACAGGGCAGTGACTCCCATAGGGACCAGGGACTGGGGATGGTGTCTGTGCCCTGCGTGATGATGGAGTGAAGGCAGCTGGTTGAGTCCTGACCTCACCACATGCTCCATGCAGCAGTTCTCTGCTCCTGCCAGCCCCAGCTGTTTGCCCTCTGCCTTGTGGAAGATGGAGTGGTCAGCCCCTTTCCTGAGCCCTGGTATGCCAGCCAGCCCTAGGACTCTGCTTTGGCAGAAGCAAAAGTGCTCCTGAGACCTTCACGGTGCAATGAATGCTGGTGTCTCATGCCGACGAGTCTCAAAACGAGAAACATGCAGTCATTGTTTGGCTTTTCCAGGCTTGGCAAGCCGGCTGCTGGCATGTTCCATCCTGCTGATGCATGCTGTAGGGGCTGCTGCTCCATCCAGGCTCTGTGTGGTATGCTGCAGTATGGGGGCAGAAGAACAGCACACGGAACAAATGCTTGTGTGTGATACTCACTACTGGCCTCTCTTGGGGTATGATGGATTAGTTTAAACCTGCTCATTCATCCTACAGGTGAGACCTGTTTCTGCTCTTGGTTTTTTCTCTTCTGTTTTGTCTCAGTCCTTGAATTTTTCCCCTGGCCCATGTGACATGCCCTGCCCAGGAGATTGTCATACCGTGTTTGCAGAAAGCAGATGTCTGCTGAGTTTGATTTTCATACTGTGGGTTGCTATTAGTGCAGAATCTTTTCCCTTCCCTATTTCATGGCAGGAGACTGGGGTGAGATCAGGGTGAAGGGTTTTGGGGAAGCTGCTCCTGAGATACTGCAGTGGTGCAGGGTGAAATTGTGGCAGCTTCTCAGCAGTTCTGGGCTGGTGGGGAGTGCTGCAGACAGCCATGAGGCCAGGGACAGAGTAAAGGGTTGTGAAGAGAAAGGAGATGTGGTTCGGGAGTCGTGGCTTCTGCTTGGGGAGCTCCCAGCTGACAGAGGTGATGAAGAGAGGCTCTAGGGTGGAGAGGTGCTGCAGGAAATCTCAGCAGGTGGTGGGGTGTGGGGCAGCTGATGAGTGAGATGCAGCACAACAGGACTGTGTCGTCCTGGAGCAGGAAGACCTGCTCCCTGCAAGGTGGCTGTTGCTGCCCCGGGGTGCTGTGCTCATCTCTGTGCACCCCCCTCACCAGCAGGAGATAGATGTGAGCTCAGAAAAGAGCCACAGGATGGTCGGAGCTAGAGGGGTTTGTTGGTGGGGAAGTGCTGAGCGCAACATGCCTGGCTAGGAGCTTGCACAACCGATGAGTAATGGGAAAGTGGGCTGGGACGGGTGGAGGGTGTGCGCACTGAGGAGCCAGAGGAATTCTTGAGGGTAGTACAAGGAGCTGAACTGGCAATGAGAGGGGGCTGGGAAAGGGAAATTCAAAGGTGAATATCAGGGAGACTCCCTGCCAGTGAGTCTGTGTTAGCAGGGGGAAAGGTGTGTCCCAGGGGCAGTGGTAAACCCCTTTCCTTGGGATATTCAGAACCAGGCTGGACACATCTCCAGGAAACCTGCAAAAGGGAACTGGACCTGTGGGAAGGGCTGGATGAACTAATAAAACTTCCCAGTCTTGCTTCTCTCAATCTAGTGGTGTTTTCCAGCTCTGACATCTGAATCCAGAAGATGCTTAGCCAGTTGGAGTTGACTAATACTATGAGGTTATCAAAGTGTTCTCAACCTCCACTAAATTAAGCCAGGGAAGAGGGGGGCCTTGTGTTTCCAGAGGGGGTTCAGGCTGGAGTTTGGTGGGAGCGAAGAGGAGCTGAGAATCATGGAGTAGGGATATTGAAGCTTCAGTTTTCAGCTTTCAGGCTTGTTTGGGTTTTGTCCCTGTGACATTATAACTTAATATTATGACATAATAGCTTTCTGCCGGGGAATTAATCGCGCTGTGTACATAGGGGCGGCTGTATGTATTTTGCCCCCCCCCCCCCAGCACGGCAGTCAGGTGACTTTCGGCAGCATGCCTGCGGGAGGTCCGCTGGTAATGCGGATTCGGCGGCGTGCCTGCGGGAGATCCGCTGGTCCCATGGCTTCAGCGTACCCACTGCCGAATTACTGCCGAAGGCGTGGGGCTGGCAGACTTCCTGCAGGCATGCCGCCTAAAGCAGCCTGACTGCCGCCCTCGCGGCGACCGGCAGGCTGCCCCCCACGGCAGCTGCCCTTCCCTGGCCTGGCCACTCGCAGCCAGAGCCCTGGCAGGAGCCCTCCCTTCCAGCACCACTCGTGAGCCTCCTCTCAGCCAAGACCCTGTGCAGCAGCTATAAATAAGCTTGGAGCGCCGGTGCCTGGAACCGCTCCTGTGTGTACACCAGTTGCACTGCTGTTCCCCAAGGGCAGGGATTAGTCCATAGCTATTGTGGTGGCTGTGTCATTACAGTGATGCCCAGAGGCCCTTGAGGGAAAACTCTCTTCTGCTGGGTACTGAACATGCACCAGCTGTGTAGCTGCCCTGAATTGCTTGTGATTTTAAATCCATGTGTAAATGCCATTGGTAGATATTGAAAAGCCACAGTTGTGGGTCCCCGGCCCCAGCTGAGTTCTGCTTTCTCAGGTGGGAAAGGCCACAAAGTGCAAAATCCCTTGTTTCAGCGTGTGCTGTTGAAGTAACCAACCAGCTGTTTGCAAGCCCTCTGAAGAGAGGGTTCACGCTGGTCTCTCGTCAGTGCTGAAGTTAGGACAGGAGCACATACTGAATGGCCGTGAAACACCTTAATTTCCTACCTGTGTTAAACTCTGCTGCGGTAACCCCTGACACGTTGATTCCCCCAAATGCAGTGTGAACTTGCAGCCCATTCTCCTGGTGGCCCTCGGTGTTTGACTCCCAAGGCTTGTGCTGTGACATGGCTGCAGTGGAAACAATTCTTCACAGCTCAGGAACACATGGAATTCCATCTGTTTGGAGTCTCAGATTCGTGGAGTTCAGGGCCTGAAGAAACCATTAATCATCCAGTTTGACCTCCTGTATAACACAAGCAATTAAATTTCACCCAGTTACTCCTGTACGGAGCCTAATTTGTGTTTGGCTAAAGCATCTCTTCCGGAAAGGCAGCCGGTCTGGAGCTGAAGATGTTAAGAGATGGAGAATCCACTGTGTCCCTGAGGAGCTTGTTCCAGTGGTTGATCACCCTCCCTGTTAAAAACTGGGGCCTTGTTTCCAATTTGAATAATATCCAGCTGTTAGCTCTTGTTCTGCCTTTCTCCCTTAGATTAAAGAGTCCCTTAGTACCTGGGACTTTTCCCTGTGAAGGTAATGACACACGGTGACCAGGTTACCTCTCTGTATTCTTTCTGATAAGCTAAGCAGATGGAGCTCTTTCTGTCCGTCACCGTCAGGCTTTTTTCCAGACTTGAATAATTTTTGAGGCTGTTTTCTGGACCCCCTCCAGTTTTTCAACATCCTTGTAGAAATCAGGACAGCAGTGCTGGATGCCATATACCTATTTCAGTCTCATCAGTGCCATATTCAGAAGTGAAATCACCTCCCTATTCCTACACCTACTTGTTCCCCCAGTGCGAAGATTGCATTAGCCTTTTTTGGCCACAGCATTGCACTGGGAACTCTCATTGAGTGTCCGTTCTGAGACTGGATCCTTTTCAGAGTTGTTTATTTCCAGGATGCTCCCTCGTTTGGCAGGTGTGGCCTACTTTCCTGGATGTATCACTTTGTATTTGACTGTATTAAAGGTGTTGGTGGCCCAGCTTTCCAAGTGATTTGGATGGCTCTGTATGGCAGCCTAGCCTTCTCGTTATTGGCCACAGTGTCAGTCTTTGTCATCTGTGAATTTTATCAGCGGTGATTTTGTGTTTTACTGTTGAACACCTTCCTCGGTGGCCAGGAGGGAAGTATAAAATCCCTGCTTGTTGGGGCTGGGGCCCTCAGTTGTGGCTGCCCTGTTGCATGTAAATGCCATCACAGAGTGCACCCCCTCCTCCACTAGCTCCCCAGACCTGCTGCAAGCCACCCTGCACTTGCCTTGCTCCCTGAGCTGATGTAGTTTCTCCTAGACATCAGTCTGTGAGCAACATCTCTGCTGACATCCACACGTCCACTTGGGAGAGCCAGTAACACTTGCAGCTGAGAGCAAAGCCGAGGTGTGGGCAGGTCTGTGTGAGAGGTGTTCGGGGCCTCCTGTGGCTACCCCACACCCTGTGCATGCCCCCGTGGTCAGCCGTGCAGTAGGAGCCGGCTAGGGTACAGATGAGGAGTGATTGTTTCCCCAATCAGTCAGTTCCCCCTTTTCCACTGCTGCCAGTTCTCGGTCAGCTCAGATGCCTGGATTTTCTGCCGGAGCTGGAACCCAGATCTGCACTGGCCAGAGGGAGGGCAAGTGTCACTTGGGATTCCACTGCAGGTCTAAGCGAGTTCACTGTGTATTGCCTGTGTGTGCCAGAGGAGCAGGAGGAGCCAGAGTGCAGCACTGGTCTCTCTGTGGAGCTGGGGCTGTCTTGGTTCAGTGGGCACGTTAGCGGTAAACTGTGGAGTGAAGCTGCCTGTCTGCTGCTTCCTAAGCATGGATACAAGTGACTCTGCTTGTCTTCAGAATTTTATCTCAAGACCATAGAATACCTGGGCCCTCCCGTCAGTAGGCCCTAAACTTGCTGTGGTTGTGAGTGAGGGCTCAGGGACTCTGTCCACACCCCAGCTCTGTCCACACCCCAGGAGTGGTACAGATCATGTGAATCCCAGTGCTGACAACTCTGAGCTGCTCCCTGACTGGTGGAGCTGAGTGTAACTGGCTCCACAGGCAGTTCATTGGGTTGTACATCAAGGAGAGGAAAGGCAGAGGCTGCAGACTGCTCTTTCAGGAGGTGTGCAGCATCCCCATGGGGTTCTCTGCTCAGGGTCAGACTGGAGATGCGGTGCTTTGTATGTGACCGTTTTGAACATCTGTAGGGACTGGAGGTGTGATCCAAAGCCCATTGAATTCATTGGAAGGACTCCTGTTGACTATAACAGCATTTGGGTTGGGCCCTAAAAGAAGGGGGGTCTAGGTATCAGGCACCTGGCAATTGGTTCCTCTCACCCCTGCACTTCGCCATGACCTGTCTCCTCCTTTTGCCTGTGAAACATACAGCCAGGTGCAAGGCAGGGAAGGCAAGGCACATACCTGCCTGCCAGGCTGGTATTCAGTAGCCTACCTCTGCCCTCCTGCCCCAAGCCCTCCCCACACAATGTGCAAGGTAGTAGGAGATTGTGAGCAGGGTCAGCCATATGCGCTGGTGCTCAGGCTGCAGAGCTCTGACTTGCCATCTTGCGGTGTCTGGCTGAGCTCCTAGAAGGTTCGTTCACACAGGTCTGGCTGTAATGAGAATTCCTCATATTTCTGTGTTATTTGAAGCACTTGAGCAGCCAGCAGAGTAACCAGCCTCTCTAGGCCGGGCTGGGTTAGAGGGCCGGGGAATCGACAGCAGATGAACCTGGAGAGGAGCAGAAGTACTAAGCAGAAACCTGCTCAAGCCCAGCAGCTGTCCTAGGTGTGTCACTCTGTTGTGTTGTGTCCGGATCTTGCCAGGCTCAGAGCTAGGGAGGATCGCTATGCCAGCAGACTATTTATGGGCAGGCTTTGCTATTTTTAGGTAAAGCTGAACATTTGTCACCTCTGGAAGGTGAAGGAGACCAGGCATCGCTGGGCTCATGCCTGTCGTTCCACTCTGACCCATGAAGATGGCCCGAAAGGTTATGTAGAACCTGCTTGGTTTTACCTAAGGAACTTCAGGGACAGCAAGTCTTGTGTGCTGCGTTTTTGCTGGAGACTCCTTGGAAGGAGGAGTTTTCTGGGCCCTGGGCTGTGGACTGGGGCTGATGAATCGTACAGAGCTTTTTGCCCACCCTTTCTCAGGAGTTTGGGTTAGAGGGGCACAAACCAGCCTGACTAGCTATCCTGGCCCCTCTTGATTCTCGGGACCCAGCTCCTCAATGGGCAAAACCAGAGGGGATGCGAACCAAGATTTATGGTTAAAAAACCAGCTGGTTAAAGAAACCTTTGCAGGGGTTAGAATACGAGACTATGCCCTCTGCCAATCAGACCGTCCTTCACCTGCATGGAGAAATGAAGCTGGCATAGGCAGTGTCTCTTCCCTTGAAAGCTGCATGTAATTTGATGGGCAAAGCTGCATCTGCATCTCTCTGCATAGCTAGTTTATGGCTGTACGTTTCTCTCCCTCCCTCCTTTCCCTGCAACCCACTCATCTGGCACTTGTGTGTAGCTGAGGATGAAATGTGCGTGCTCTTCTCCCTGGCTTGGACAGGCTGTCAGCCCCTTGCACTGTCTGCCGTCATGCATGCTGTGTGCTTGGATGTGTGGCTCGTAGGCCCTGCACCTTGTGCCTGACCCAGGATGCGAGTTGCTGTGTAGGCCCTTCCTCTGCTGCAGCTAATTGAAAATGGTCAAATGGTCACAGCCCATCTGAACACACACCACCTCTCTGGGATTCTCCGAGCCCCTGCTAACAGCGAGAGCTCCCGCCACAGCTCGTTCTGGGCTCCAGAGAGGGGAGGAGAGGGGTGATGGGCAGGCAGCAGGCTGGCCAGGAAGGGCAGCCACTGTGTCTGTTTATATCTGAACAATGGTGTTTGCACTGTCTGCTGTCCCGTCTGCCACTGCAAAGGAAGGCACAGCCTAGCTAGAGGGGAAAGAGCTACGTGGGCCATCCCTGTCAGGGCGTCTTAGGTTTCAGGGGACTCCTGGGCTCCCCAAATGGGAAGCTGCTGTTACTGTACGTATTTGGGATGATGCACTTGGCGATCATGGTTCTGTCCACATCGGTGCCACTAGCTGAGCTGGTCTCTGGCCATAGGCCCAGTGCTGCTGAGAGCATTTCAGTGACGTTCGGAATCCAGCTCTAGGCTGCCCCCGTGGCGGCTGCGGCGCTTGGTCACTGACGAGGAAGTTGTGAAGGCTGGACTATAACATGGTTTAAAATGGAACTGGATAAATTAATGGAGGTTAAGTCCATTAATGGCTATTAGCCAGGATGGGTAAGGAATGGTGTCCCTAGCCTCTGTTTGTCAGAGGGTGGAGATGGATGGCAGGGGAGAGATCACTTGATCTTTACCTGTTAGGTTCACTCCCTCTGGGGCACCTGGCATTGGTCACTGTCAGAAGACAAGATACTGGGCTGGATGGGACCTTTGGTCAGACCCAGAATCGCCATTCTCATGATAGGGAGGTGAGGAGAATGAGAGGGTTGTGGCTGACACAACAAAACTGTCTTGCTGATGGCAGGAGTCCAGTGTGCCATAACCCATCACTCCCAGGGCTTCCTGCGGGGCCACTCTGCAGGTCAGTTCTCTAGTAGGGGCTGGGGACTGGCGAGTCCCTCTCTGGCCTTTGGTGAGTCACCGACTCTGTGTAAAATGGGGTAATACAGGCCTGCCCGGCTGAGATTGGATTAGTTAATGTTTCTGAGTGCTTTGAGGCTGTGATACTCTAGAGATGCAGAAACCTGAACAGGGAAATATGCTTTGCAGTTGTGAAGGGAAGGAGCTGGGGTCTCAGAGGCGATCACACCTCTGAGCGGCGTGTGCCTTCTAACTGCAGTGGGGTAATTAACTGCTTAGAAATGGAGAGACAGCAGTGGTACCTCCCCACTTGTGACATTACTGACCAGCAGAAGGGGCCATTTGAATTCATGGAGGATAGGTCCATCACTGGTAATTAGCTAAGATAGTCAGAGATGCAACCCCACGCTCTGGGTGTCCCTAAACCTCTGACTGCTAGAAGCTGGGACTAGACAACAGAGGATGTGTGCTGTTCTGTTCATTCCCTCTGAAGCCGCTGGTGTTGGTTACTATCAGAGACAGGACACTGGACTAGATGGACCATTGGTCTGACCTGGTGTGGCTGTTCTTTTGTTCTTCTCATAGCTCAGTTCCTTGTTGATGCAGCCTTTTAATGTGGAGACACCTGCTTCCTTGCTCTTCTAGTTGTTTTGGAAGCATGTTAATTAAATGTTTGTCTGTGGGTCCTTCAGTCACTGCGAATAAACCTATTTCTGCAGCTGCTCCTATGGCTGCTGCCTGTGTGGAGGGAGGTGTGGTAACTAATGTTATGGTGCAGAACAGCCTGTATGTCCCAGGCCAGGTTTTTGCCATCGCAGGTTCGTGCGGATGTATTACCAAAGCCCGACGAATCGGCTTGGACATTTTGCTCCAGTGCTTGGCAAGGCAGGTTATTCAGTTAGCTGCTGCTGCTGCTCCTTGTAACCTGAAGGTTCATCTCAGGAAGCAAAGTGCAGTAGTGCTGAGAGAGGAGGTGTTGGGCCAGCTGGAATGCGGCATTTCCGCCCACTGATTTGTCCTGAGTGCCATCTCTGGCCTTTGCTTTCCAGCTTCCTGTGGCTGGATGGGTAAGCGCTCACTCTCAGGATGTCTGTTTTTCATCTGCTCGGGCTGGCTTTTGTTTGCTCTCGAGGCCAGTAGGACCAATAGGAATTGTCTTCCCTAAGCAGAGGGTTAGACACAGTCCAGATCCCAGGAAAGCCGGGCAGCACATTATCTTGAGACGTGGATCTCTGGAATTGGTGGCAGAAGGACGTGTGGTACCTGGAGATTGTAAACTAACTCACTGACCGATTGTAGACTAACTTGGGACCGAAGTGGAGCCCTCCATTCCCAGCCAACGAAGAGACTTATCTTGAGCTTGGCATGGAAAGCTGCAAAGAGGACTGGCCGCAGGGGGTGACAGAGGTGACTCCTTCCTGGAGCTTCCCGAATCAGGTGCTCCTCCCATGGGAGTATGGGCACGAGACAGTCCTGGCCCCTAGAACTGTTGGGGTGTAGATCGAGCAGCTCCATAAAAGCTGGTGGCTTGGGCTGTGCCAGCAAGGGCAGAGGTAGTGGCAGGCTGGGCTAGGAATATGACGTAGAGTTAGCTGCTCTGTTCTTGCCTAATATTTCTGCTCAGCTCCTAGCTCTGTTTGTTGCAGGGAATGGGGATGCTAAAAGCAGCTGCAGCACGGCCCATTGCCAGGGCTGTAGTTCTGAGTGCTCTGCTCAGCACTTTCTGCCGTCCCTGGAGCACTGGGGCTGGAGTGGGGATCTGAGCTCTTGGACTCTCCTGCAGCCAGAGCAACAGGAAGGTACTTTATGGTCCCCCTCGCCTAGACAGAGCTCTTCATGCTCGGCTGTGGTGTGTGGTGCTGACAGTGCTCAGAGCTGCATGTGCCCCTGGGGCGAGTACGGTGCCTGTCCCTGAGGAGTTGAGACTGAAGCAAGGATTTTGGCTGCCCTGTTTCCCAATTGCTTGTGGAAACTGGGCCCCTGGTACCCTCCACTCTCCTGTGAGGTTAGTGCTTGTTGCCATGTGTGCCACCTCTGTGTGCAGATGATTCTAGGGATGTTGCGGATGCATGGAAGAGGCTGCCTGATGCTCCTGCAGTGAGCAGCCCAGGAGCTGCCAAGCACCGGGCAGTGGAGAGGAGACTCCAGTAGACACTTGGGAGCCCTGCCTCCCTCCTGTCTGATAGCCCAGGCTGTTCTGCTGCCTGCCAGTGTGCCCATAGCAGCTGAGACCTGAGGGGCAGCAGGGAGGTCACTGCTACTGAGCCCCTTTCCAGTGAGTGCTGCCGAGTGGCCCTTACCAGTTGCCCTGTCTGTGGGAGAGGGGAGGGCAGCTTCCTCCCTGTCAGAGCTGCCACCTCCCACGGCCCTGCGGGCCTGTGCCTTCTCCTGCCACACTCCCGCGGTGCAGCCCCAGTCTGTGGGGGAAGAGACCCCAGCTCCAGCAAGCCCAGGAGGCTCTGCCTATTCTGTTGGGAGATTGCAGTGATCCTGACCCTGGGGGCACAGAGATCTGGGTGAGGCCCAGGAGCAGCAGGGAGTGAAACAGAGGCCAAAAGGTCTGGTTTCTCCACTCAATGCAAACTCTGCTAATGGGGCAAAAGACAATAAAGGCCCCAGCAGGGAGTGGCCCCGGCATCCCTTTTTTGTCTGCTGTGGAATATGCATTTCCTAACTGGTGTTGGTAGTTCTGCATCAAGGAACTACCTCAGATTATGCTGATCTTTGATCTTGTCCCTCCGTTCAGCATGCAGTGCTTCTGCTGAGCTCGCCTGCACCCTGGGTGTGAAACTGCAGGGCCCTCAGGCAAACAGCCACCGGACTTGCTGAAATCCTGCTTCAGAGCTGGGTGGTTTGCTGCCCTTCTAGTGTTGCAGACCCTGGACGTTCAGGAATCATGAGTCAGGCCCCGCAGTGATCATGAGATTTTAAAAAATAACGAATGTTGGGCTCTGTTTGTTTGCCTTCTGGTGTTTGAGCCTTTACGGATCTTCCCTCTGCATCCACAACAGCTAGAGACTTAAAGAAACAAATCCCGAGATTGAGACGTGCAGAACTGGGCCTTTTGGAAAAACATCAAGTATAAAATCTGGTGAGTTGGCAACGCTGCACTTCCTGCCTAATGCCGAATGGCTCAGAACCCAGCGAAAGGGGAGGCATTTTTTCCTTAGCTCATTTGTTCTGGTTAAAATAAAGTGTCGAACAACATTTATGCTCACACTGGTGGTGATCCAGCCTATGTGCTCTGTGCCTGCCTCTGGGGTCTCAGTGGGTATGTCTACATGGCAGCAAGCATCCCAGCCTGGGTCAGCTACTGGCTGTGGAGACCTACCCCATGGTGCTCTGGAGCTAAGCTCTGCTGCTAGCCTGGTGGCAGCTTCCAGTTCCTAATAGAGGTGGTTTCTGCTGAGCTGGAGACAAATGACAGAACACAGCATTCCTGGAGTGTTTATTATCTGATACTGCCCAGACTTTTCCACTTCCAAAACGGGGCAGAGTTTTGCTCAGAAAAGCATAGGATTTGCATCTGAGCAGAGTAAAAGTGGCTACAAATTCTGAGATATATTCTTGTTTGTGCCTTCGCAGTGAGTAATAAATATCTTTACTAACCACCTCTCTCAAAAATTTGCTTGGCTGCTTTCCCAGAATGCAAGAGAATTGAAGGCCTCCCCCTACCCTTGGGTCATTGTGGTAGGAAGACTTGTCACCTCTTGGGCAGTTCACAATTGAGAAGCATTTTGAAACTGCATTGGCTTGGAAAGCCGATAGTCACAAGGAATTAATCTGTGTGGGTCCTGGTGTCTGCTCTGCAGCCTTGTAATAGAAGATGCCGCATACATGTTAGTGCCTTTGTTTTGCTAATTGCGTGAAATTTTGTGGCTGCAGTATGAGGGTTAGCACAGGGCCAGCAGCACCTGCGTTGGGTGGGCTCAACAATGAAGAGTATTTTGTTCCTAAATAATGTTGGCTGCGTTCTCTTTTGGAACATACGGTTTCAGGAAATTGAATCCGGTTGGGATTCTTTGGATGGAAAATGCTTAGAATGCTCTCTGGCTGTCAGTACGGGAAAAAAGATAGCATTCCTACCATGTAGTGTTAAAATGCCTCATGCTTCAACTTTCAGCGAAGATTCGGAAACTTTCTCTAGACATTGAATCTGAAAACTGCATCTTGAGAGGCATCTTTTTTTTCAAGAAATGGGTAATGCTGTTGGCAGATCTCATCTAGAAACATTTAAAATCTTTCTGTACCTAGGAAGAACATTTTCAAATAAAATGATATTGATTTAGAATCTCTGCTTAGTTCCTTCAGATGCAAAGGCACTGCAAGTATTATCACCATTATAGATAGGAGTTGGGTAGGGGTGGCTGTTTGGCTACTTTTGAGAACACAGGAAAACAAACTGGAGATTATTGAGCCTTCTGGATGCAGTTTGGAGAGAGCCATGTTGAGGTGCAGCAATCATTTCATCTTTTTTAAAGTGTAAATTTAACTAAAATAGCTTGTAGTTGAATGCTCCCTGCATGAAGTGCTCCCTGCTCAGAGGCACAGTTAGAATGTGCAGAGAATGAGCAACGGGGTGAGGGGTGAAGAACTTTCTCATGTGTAGGAAGTCCAGGTTTTGTTAAAGAACTTGAGAATGTACAAGAGGGAAGAGGTCTGGAATAGCAAAGACTCATCCTTCCCTAGGCTAATTACTTTGGTCCTGTAGGAGTCCCTGAGTAACTTGCCTGTGTCTGTGTGAAAGGGTCTGCAAGTACCTGGTTGGTTTTTAGGATTAGAAATTTGCTGATCGGATTTACAGCCTCTTGCAAGCTGGAAAACTTTAGAGATCAGAGTTCCTGCAGAGAAGCCTCACAAGATGCTGTCAGATGTGATGCAGTTAAAAGACAGGGTGATTTCAGTTTGTCCCTAGTCCCTTGAGTTGTGCTGTAAAGGTCCCTTGGGTCAGGTTTTGCAGAGGTTTTGTGTTAACAGTTTGATTGGATCTCACAGAAATAGGCAGCTTTCTTTAACTTAGAGGTCAGACCATCCCAACCTGCTTCGAAGCAACTTTTGATTCCTCCTGAGGGCAAAGTTTATATAGTTTCCTGCTTCACCCTCTGGAGCAGCTTTCATCAAATCCCTCTTCTTTGAGAGCAGCCACCTGTCTCACAAGCCCATGCAGGTTAAGTGCTGCATTCCATTCTTCCAGACGGATGGGTGTATTTGACAAATACCTGTTCAGTGCTGTGCCTGGCTGACTAAACCCAAAGGAGAGGTGATGCTGGTTAGTTCCTTTAGCTCAACTTCCATCAGGTTGTTTCAGAGGTGGAATAGAAATTAATTGTTAATTGTATCTGGCTCTAACTGTAATTACTCAAGGACCAATGAGATACCTTAGAGCAGTGGTCCCCAACCTTTTCCGGGTGGTGGGTGCGGACGACGAGCCACCAAGGACCATGGCCAGCAGACAAGCATCTGCCGAAATGCTGCCAAGAAGCGGCAACGTCAAGAGGCGCCGTCACTTTTCGGCGGCATTTCGGCGGTGATGCCTCTTGATGACGCTGCTTTTCTGTGGCATTTCGGTGGATGCTTGTCCACCGGCCAGTACATGGGCGCACATAGATGTCCTGGTGGGTGTCATGGTGCCTGTGGGCACCGCGTTGGGGACCCTTGCCTCAGAAAGCTTGGGTCCCAGAACTGCAGTCAAAGCTGTGCAGCTTCTTTTAGGAGAAGTTTGCGGTACCTGTTGATGCTTTTCTCTCTGTAGAGAAGTGGCTGTGAACTGGATGCCTTGTGTTGAGAGTTAGACTCTTGCTCAGTTGAAGACTGGAAGACATTTGCTGTCTGCTTTATGCCTTGAGCCCAGGAGCACCTATGAACCAAGACAGTTCTGAGCATAGTCTGCCTGAGCTGGCATGCTGTGTTGGTACACCCTCGGATGAATGTCGCACGGGTATTGTTCCTCTGGCAATGAGGAGACGGGTAGAGAACTTCATTTGAGCCATGTGGTGGGCAGCCATTACTGCAGAGCGGTGAAAGCTTGCTGGTGAGTTGCTATTGCTTCTTAACCAAATACTTCTCCCACGGGCTTCTTCCTCAGCTCTCCTGCAAATGCCATGTAAAGCGTATGGTTGGGAAAGGCCTGGGCATGCAGGCCTTTCCTGGTAAGTGCACCAGTCTTGCCAACTCCAAGCATTTAAAAAATCATGAGTAGGGCCTCAAAATCTTGAGGGTAATTTTAAAATCATGAGACTGAAAAAAATCAGAGTTGGGTTAGGTGTTTGAGCCATCAGAGGTCATGTTATCAAGCTTTTCTCCACAACCAGGAGGGCTAGGATCTTAGGGGCTGGGATTGTCATGTAATCACCTGAGTACCAAATAGTCTTTTTAAAAATCCCCAGATTATGAAATTCAGGATAAATGGCCAGAGCTGTGCATTTCTCATTATAGTTCTTGGTTAGATGCTCTTTCCTCAGGATTTGAGCTGCCCTGAGCCCTACTTGTTGCTGACCTGGTTGCCCATGTGGCTTTGCCTTTTGTCTGTGTGGCCTCATTCCCCTTTCCTGGAGCACTCTTTCCTCTTTGCTGTTGTAAATCGTTAGGTGATGGTCGGTTGTGCTGAAATCCTTGGGAGCCAAACAGAAATTTTGCTGCTGTAAACTGTGGGTGGATTTTTGCTGTGTCCTTTGTCCTTACTGTATTCTTGGGGTTCCCTGACTCAAGATGGATGGTGAGGGCAGGTTTGTGCCCGGAGGAGGAGACCCATGAAGCAGTTTGATTTGTTAGCTGTGTCCTTGGCTGGGGAACTTGGGAAGCAGGAAGGAAATGGGTTTGTGATGCTGAAAGAACTGGGCCTGCTGGTTCTGCTATGTGATAAGCACACTGTGTTGGGTCTCGTGTCCCTTACATTTGCTCACAGGCTTTAGCAGCTGTAAAAGGGGAGAATCAGAGACCCCACTAGAAAACCCCTTTGGTTAACAAAGGCACAGACGCTCTCCCCACGCCTGTTTCCCCTCTGCCTCTCATCTCTTGGGTGGGCTGTCCAATCCCCGGTGAACAACTCAAGCCTTATCAGGCTGGTTCTGAGGTGGGGCTGGGTACAAGGGTTGTGTGATCACGCACAACCCTGGTTAGTGCCTGGATTCTGATGGCGCTGGAGAATGCCTTGTGCAGGCCAGACTATGGGCCTTGGAACCCACAGCTGTGCGGTGTCCAGTGCTTTCAGGTGTTGTGGTGCTGTCTCAGCCTGATGGCTTGTGTCACAGCCTTCCTGGTGTTTCATGAGAACTTGCCTGTGAATTCCTTTAGCTTGACATAAATGCTGCATTATTTTGAATACAAAAGCTAACTGGCTGGGGGATGGATCCTAGTGGGACTGTACAGTGAGACCTGGCTGGGCTAGTCTTCTGCCGCTGAGTTACTGAGTCCTGGGTAACTGTGTATCTAGGTGTGCTAGGGAGGGCCTGAGCTGCTTTCCAGCATAACTGTGGGGACACAGGCTCCTTCACTGAGCCCCAGAGCGTTAAATACCTGTGATCTGTGCCTCCCGCCTTTCTGTAGCTTCCCCAGCCAATGAGATGTGGAGGGGAAGATGTAACTGCTCACGTTTCCTGACAGCAGACATGACCCTCTTGTGAAGAGAGGGCCTGATGTAGGTGCTGGGGACAGACCCAGGCTGGTGTGATGTGTACTGCAGTTTGTGGCCCTTTGCCCTGCAGACCAGGCTTCTCCAGGCCACGCTGCTCCCTCCTTGTGAGGCACCGAACGGCTGGCAAGGCGTGGAAGTGAAAACCGACACTGCTCCAGACAAATAACTGAGCCCTCCAGTACCCCGCTGCCAGGCCCCTTGTGGGGCTGTTAATAGGGACGTGTGGGCAGAGGGATGCAGAATGTTAGCCCGCAGAGCGCTCAGCCCTGTGAATGTCCCATTGTTCCCTGCGCTAGAGTGGCTCTCAGGCCTGTGTTTTGGGAGCTCTGATAACAGAAGTGGTTTCAGCTGCTCCCCTCTCCAGCCCTGCCTGTGAATCGTGCTGCGTGGGGGGTTCCCCCACTGCACTCCACCCTCCCTGCACAGCAGGTATCAGACCCTGATGGAGCAGAATCTCTTCCTCAGGATCTGGGGATGGCTGTGCTGGGTTCTGGCTCCTGTGGGCTCTTGTGTGGCTGAGAGCATCGCTTTCCCTAATCAGCCACTGGATAGGGTGCTGGATTCTCATTCCCCAGCCGCCGTCCCCAGCAGCCCTGAGCCTTCTGGGTGTGTGTGATTGCTGCTGGCTGTTCTGAGTGAGGTCTCTGCTTTCGACAGCCTCTCTCCTCTGCTGCAAGCAGCTTTGTGCTGCTGCTCCTTGAACTCCTATTACTGCTGCCCTGGCCTGTCCTGCCACTGGCCCAGCTGGTTCCCGGCTCGTAGGTGTCTACTCCCCACGTTTGGCTGGGTTCATGGTGTGCTGTCCAGGGGCAGGAGCAGGAGCAGGGAGTAAGGGGCTGTTTTGGTGAAGTTTTTGCCCCAGCCCCCCAGTGTCTTACCGCTATGGCCTTCCCTATCTTCTGACCCCAGGCTCTGGGTGTCTGCTCCCGGTGGCCTCAGGGTTGGTTTTCTGTGACTCCAGCTAGGTCTGTGTCTGGGAAGCGAGAGCTGTGTTATCGCTGTGTGGCAGCCATGGCCATTGAGGGGAGGGGGCACTTTCCTGCCTGCTAATCGAGCTGCGCAGATGGGTTGAGGAAGGATGGCTCCTGGCTCAGGATGTTTGGAGACAAAGCTTATTTATAGCTGCTGCGCAGGGTCTCGGCTGAGAGGAGGCTCCTGAGTGGTGCTGGAGGGGAGGGCTCATGCCAGGGCTCTGGCTGTGAGTGGCCAGGCCAGGGAAGGGCAGCTGGCTGGGGCAGCTGGGCAGCATGGTACCGTGGTGTCAGTGCTGGGGAGGAGGTGACCCTGCTATAGGGCTGTGTGTGTTTGGGGGTTGCGTAGGTACAGTGGCGAGCAGTGGTTGTGCCTATAAAGCCTTAATTTGCACTGCAGCACGCTGGGCTCTCATCCAGCCCTTGACACCTTGGGCAGGGGGCAGGTGATGAGGTTTCAGTTATTTGCTACTCCCCTGCCTCCACCTCCTTTTGCATCTTGCTGTCACCCTGTGGCTGCAGGAGGAGCTGCCTGTCGAGTCTTTGCTCCTGGCCTGCTGATGCCAGGGAAGGGAGAGCGCCTGTGCTGCAGTAGGGCCACCATGCTGTACAATGAGCACAGCCCAGTTGGGCAGAGGGGCCTGCTGGCAGGGACTGGGGGGATACTTGTTCCATTCGCTTGGCTGAGTTTACTCTGAACGGCAGGGTCTGTGTAAGAGCTGTCTGCCGCATGGGCTCCCACTCCTGTTGGGAGCTGGGTGCTGTGACTTTCCTAGATTCAGCCTCAGCATCTGAGTGCTGAGATTTCTGTGTGTGGAGCATTGAGGCTGGAGCAGGCTGCCCAATGGGGTTACCCGGTGCCGGTCATGTTAACGATGCATTGCAAGTGGGTGGCTGCCTCCTTGCTCGGGATTGGGAGTTGGCTTGGTCATGTGTTTTGCTGAAGCAGCATGCTGTGTTTTCTCCCCATCAGGAGAGTGCTGGAGAAGACGACAGCCAGTACTGTCCTCCCTGGAGATGGGCAGCATCAGCCTCTGCTAGGAGCAGCTGCCTGTCAGCTGGAAGAAGGGAGCTCCAGTCAGGTGCTGGCTGTGTGTGAGTGCAGCTGGGACATCAGGACCTCTACAGAGAGGTAAGTTCCACTATGCATCTGTGCAAATGCTGAGTCTTTCGCTGCAGCTTCAGTCCCTGCCTGAGGAACTGTGTGCTGTCATGGCTTAAAAGGAGCCGGTTTTGCTAGTTCTAACAGTGAGCTGCCTTGGCCAGTGCATTTCTCCCACATCTAGCACCACTGCTGGGCATCCCTTTCTTCATCATGCAGCAGGCACAGCCTGTTCCTCCTGCAAAAGGGGGGTCAGCAGCCTCTGCTCGGAGCAAAACCCGGGCCTTCTCCCTTCAGTGCATTTCTGCAAACCCCAGGTGCCAGTGACTTGTGGCAACTAGCTTTGCCAGTAGTTTGAGTGGTGTGGTGATGTAGGATGCCCTTCTGAGAGCTGATCTGCCCAATACACACCATGTAAACCTGGCTCTTGGCTGAACGCGCTGGGGCACAGAGCCTGTTCCTCGTGAGGGCAGCAGGCAGCTTGCAGGGGTAGCAAGATAGTGGGGCAGGCAGGTTTATGATCTGCTTGTTGCTGACTTAGTGCCCTTCCTGTCTGCAGTTCTGCCAGTTCTTGCAGGCGCTGAGTCAGTGAGGACCAGGTGGGTTTCATAGCGACTTGGAAAGTCACAGCAGATTATGCTGATGAGATCAGAAACAGCAGCTTCCAGTGCTGCTTAGCATCTCTCTCTGCCACTGAGCAAGGGGGCCTTGTCCCATGGGCTATGACCTGAGCACGAGCCTGAGCCAGGATCTCTGACACCTGCGCTTGCTGTGGTCTTGTTCAGGTCTCTCCACTTCTCTGGGTCAAGCTTCCCATTTATTCAGCAGGGACAGAGGTGCCGCCGAGGGGTGTTTGGCCTTGTCACTCTGTGGAGAGCTATGCGCTGGAGGCTCAGCAAGTACCTCCATCAGTGTGGCAGTGTTACACGCGCACAGCCCCCAGGAGCCAGCCTGCCCTTGTGCTGCATTAGCACCAAGTTAGGTTTTCATATTCAAATAGCTCAGGGGCTCATGTCCCACAGGGATAGGCGGGGGTGAATACCTGGGCAGGCAGGCAGACAGCAGGTGGAGCTGATCCTAAAGACTCCTCTCTCCAAGATGTGCTCTGATATCCCTGGCTCATAGGAGAAGGGATGGGTGAGGATTTGGGCCAAACCCCGCTCTGCAGGGTAAAAGGCCGATGTGGGCACAAGGCTGATGAGATCTTCATAGGCACTGAAGCTGCAGCCGTTGCGTGGGAAATGTCTGTGCTGCAGTTCTGCCCAGACCTGAGTGCTGGGTATGTACAGCCCAGTCTGGCTTACAGCCCTTCCCCTGCACAGCAGCCTATCTGCTTTTCCTGCTGTCAGATAGTGGCCAGAACCACCCAGGCCAACTTCACTTATGTCTGTGGTCAGGATTTCTGTCCTGAACAACATCACCCAGCTAGAGCCAGGGGGTGATGGTCTCTGAATGGCCTGTGCGCTGGGTTCCTGAGCAGATACACCGTGCTACGGGGTTGTTGGACAGAGCAGGGTGTGACTGACCAGCATAGCACTGCACCCGAAGCGGCTGCTGCTTCTCACTCCTCCAAAAGACACCGTGAACCACCTTGCCACTTCCCTGAGACCTAGAGTCTCTCCAGTGGCCAATCTAGGTCAGGTGTGGGCAGGTGGAACGTCGAACAGGTTCCTGCCTGGCTGTGGGGCAGGTGGGGCACATCCAGAGGGAGGGTTAGTGTTGCCAGTCCCTGGGCCTGTCTGCAGTTGACAGAAGGAGCCTTTTAGCTTTCCTGTGTCAAACAGTAGCAGCCCTCCGATCAGGGATGTCACTGGCTCACTGCAGATTGGAGTTGGGAGGCCCCTTGCACTATACGTGCACTGAGCTCTGTCTCGGCACCTCCCCTCACCAGTGTGGCTCCCCCTGCAGGAGCTCCAGCACACACAAGATGCTGTTGGCATGTTGGCTACTGTATTGCGCAGACCTGCTCTGAGCGGGGTTAGACAACGAGGTTGTGAAAATGCTGCACCGGGTCCATTCTGGAGCTCCTGTCGGTGTTTTCAGGAGTGCTGCACCAGTGCTAGCAACCATGGGCAATGTCCAGAGAGAGCTCAGAACCACAAATCACTAGCCTGCTTCCCAAGCAGTGGGAGCAGTCAGTCCATCTCCTCCCCCCTTGCCGTACCCGATGTTGGTGGGGAAAATCAGGGAGCCTGGCACTTCCTACAGCAGGTGTTTAAATCTCTGTAGTTTGGGGATGGGGGAGGCATTTTCAGGAGCAGGTTGAGGTGTGGGGAGACCAGTCTTGAGCACTTGGTGAGGAGGGTCAGCCTTGGGAGAATAATTACTGTTGTGCCCTCATGTTTGCCGCTGAATGCTTCTCTGTTGGGGTGAGTTAGTACTTTCTGCCTCGGAGCTGGACTGATGGATGTTCTCTCTCCCTTCCCCACCCCCTCCGCCCAGGGCTGAATTAGGACTTGCTGCTTGCAGGGTTGGTGTCCAAAGGGATTGTCTGTGTTCTGCTCCCTGACTGGAGCCTAGCAGGTGCGCTGGGACTCTGCACCGTCTCACTGTGTGTGTGGCACAGGAGGGTCTAGGCGGTGCCTGCGATGGGGCGTTTATGAGGATTCAGGCTCCTGCCATGCACCCAACAGGGACCCCGGATGGTGGCTTTTCTCGGTGTGCTGTGCAAACGCTTTCCCGCAGCCACTGCCGGAACATCAAACAGAAGATCTCTCAGTGGGAGGGGAGGACTAGAGGGGGCTGCAGCGAGGACAGGCAGCAGCCGAAGGACTTTGGGGTACAGTACGACCATGGCTGTGAGGCTTTTCCAAAGGCCAAGCTACGGGACTGTGGGAATGATGGAAAGGCAGGTCTAGTAAACTCAGAAAGCTTGGGCTTGGACTTCAGGGAAAAGGGCAGGAACCATTCTCAGAACGAGGCTGACAGCGAGAGAGATGGTGATTGTGGTACCTCAGAGATCCTCAGGCCCAAAGTGCGCACGTGCTGCCCGATTTCCCAGGCTGAGGAGAACGGAGACTGTCGGGGAGGCCTCCTGGACCCAGAGCAGACACTGCCACCAGGGAACTTCTACACCTCACGAGGGCTGTGGAAGAACATAGAAGCTGTTCCTCCTGACAAGGTCCTAGCGATGGCATTGGAGCTGAAAAGGAAAAGAGAGCGCTGTGGCTTGACAGAGCGAGAACTGCATGCTGGGGGAGTGGAGCCCCTCAATGTGAGAGAGAGGAGTTTCGAAAACATTTATTCGGAGGCCGAGGGACAGGAGACAAGGCCTGCTGCCATCCCTCCCCCAAAGCCCCGCAGGACTTTCCGCTATCTGTCAGAAAGAGATCAAACCAGCTGCAGTAGAGAAAAGCTACTGGAAGGCCAGTGTAAGGATTCCCCAGCAGGCTCCTCCCACGAGCCCGAGCAGAGAGAGGCAAACAGGAAAATCAGAGGGAGATCCAAGAGGTAGGTGGCTTAATTCTTATTTGCTCTTGTATGCAAAGTTAATCTGTGGAACTCCTTGTCTGAGGAGGTTGTGAAGGCTAGGACTAAAACAGGGTTTAACAGAGAGCTAGATAAATTCGTGGAGGTTAAGTCCATTAATGGCTGTTAGCCAGGATGGGTAAGGAATGGTGTCCCTAGCCTCTGTTTGTCAGACGGTGATGGACGGCAGGAGAGCAATCACTTGATCAATACTTGTTATGTTCATTCCCTCTGGGGCACCTGGCATTGGCCACTGTTGGTAGACAGGATACTGGGCTGAATGGACCTTTGGTGTGACCCAATATGGCTGTTCTTATGCTCTTATGCACTGAGTACCTGCCTGCTCAGCCTCTGCTGAGCAAGTCCCTGGCCCAAACTAGGTCACTCAGTGACCCATGAGAATTAGTTTGTTTCTAAAGGCCTCACATGAATTGCACTTTCAGGCAAGACCTTAAAATCCACAGTAGTGATGGTAGCTCTGCCATTGGCCCTTCTTTACAAGAGTAAGGAGATTGGTATGTCCTGGCTAAAATACCCACTCCCTGACCCTGTGCAGTGCAGTGGCTCCTGTGCACAGACTGCCTGGTCCCTAGTACTGCCCCAAACAAACCTAGCCCCAGAACTCTGAAAGCTGACTTAACTGTGGTGTCCAGACCCTTGGCAAAGCTGGGGTGCTGCTGCCTGCCCTGCGCTTTGGGATGCTTCCCATGGATCATGGGTTAGCTGTCTTTTCCGGTGAGGAGCATTGTTGCTACATGAGTCAGACATGACTCCAGATGATTGATCTTTTAGTTGCCTGGAGTTTGGGGCCATTAATCTCAGATAAGCACCGTGGCAGCAGGCTGGGCTGAGCTGCCCACTTAGATGCGGATCTAAGAGTTACAGACAAGTAACTCAGCATGTCATTTGGGTTAGCTCTCTGCTAGTTCTACAGACGTAGGAGGCGCTGAGGTGTAGCCACCTCTAGGTAAGCATTGTGTGGAAGGGCAGGAAGCTGGTGCTCTTGGATCCTCCAACGCTTTCCATAGTACTAAAGGTGCTGCAAAAACTCTGGGTTCTTAATGGCCTGTGTCTCCCTTAATGCTTTGACTGACCCAGACTGGCTTTGGAATAAAGCCCCATACAATTCATCCTTAGGCTTGGCAAGATTAGATTGATATCAGTAAATGTCAATAAATGTTCATGTCGCTAGTCACACACAAGCTCCCGAAAGAGTATGGCCATCGATAATAACCGAAATGTACGGAGAAGCAAAGTAAGGAAGTGCTGCTTGAGGACTTGTTAGTTTGATTTCAGGATGGCTGCTTGGTAAATTTTGACATCTGATATTGACAGTTTGTGTTTTAAAGTTATAATGCCTTATCTTTCTAAATCGCAATGCCTGCTGTCATTAAGTAATGGTCTGCCCCCTCCCCCATAATTTCCCACAACTATGACAATTTAAACTGATAGAAATCTAGAAAAAAGTTTAAAATGTTGATATCTGTCAAAACTATTACAAATAAAAACTGAATTCTGCCCACTTGTGCCTGCCCAGGATGCAGCTATGTTGTTTGTCAGAGCTAAACCCCCCAAAGGAAGCCAAGTGTGGAAATTAGTCTGCAGAATGACTAGGCATCTTCCAGGAAAGAGAGTCCTTTGGGACAGACCCTGTTTACAGTCCATGTGTCTTTAACCAGAACCCCCAATGTCAGTTGCAGCCCCCTGCCCTGCTCCCCAGGTCAGAGGGCTGGGGAATGCACCACCAGGGAGGGAGGAAGAGGGCAGTGCAGGATCCCTTCATCCAGACAGCAGCACACTGGGTTCCTGCCCTTGGCTGCGCTACCTGGACAGGGCTTCAGCACTGGAGTCTCTGGGCAGGTGCCAGATTGGAGTGCAGTTCCTCTGCCCAGATAGTCCAAAGCCACCCGCCTCATTTATTACACCTACAAGCTCTTCACGGGAAACAAACATGATTGGATTAGCTGGAAACCAGTAAGTCACTGGCCTGGCGTTGGGGGCCTGGCCAGTTTTTAGGCCTGCCTGGGGAGGTGGGGCTGGTGAGTTCAGCGGGCAGGGCATCGCGCCCAACCTCTGCAGCTTATGTCCCTCTTGAGAAGAAACCACTAGAAAAGGTGCCGATCTGCTTTCAGGAAATCCTTCGAGTTTGAAGACATCCAGGGCTTCCGCAGTCGGATGGCAGCCACCAGCTCCCAGAAGCTCCATGAAGAGCTGAATAGCAGCTCAGGATCTAGACTCTACTACACACAGTCAGAGGACAACATCTACGAGGACATTGTCTGTACGTGTCTGTGCTCTGATGGAGGGTGGGGGGGAGGAACCTGTTCAGGTCTGGAAGTGTTTGGATTTCCTTGTGTCTGATCGCTGGGTGGGATGGAGGCAGGGCTAACCACCAGCAGGCTTTCTTTAGTGGCACTTTGAATAGGACAGAGCTGAGCTGGATTAAGCTTTCCCGTCTATGCCACAGGGTGCTTTATATAAACACTTGTGGAAAGAATTGGCTGCTGTCTGGAGGTGCTGATGGCTGTGGTACTGCAGCAGTTGGTAGCTGGGATTTAGTGGGGTCTCTACTCAGGATTCCCACACCCACTGATACCGACACTTCATGAGTCTCTTACCTGTTGTTCTCTCCAGATCCTGCTAAGGAGAATCTGTATGAAGATATCAAAGTGTTGCCTTTACCACTGTGGAGGGTCCCATCAGCCTGGAAGTTACCACCCCCAAAGAATGCCTTCAAGCCTCCCAAGGTGAGAGTGAGTCCCAGGCTGGCTGTGTTCAAGTCCACGGGGCACACCCAGCTTGTCCTGACTCCAGAGGGCCCAGGGCTGGGATCTGAAAAGCATCTGTCTCAGAGAGCTCAGCTACAAAACTGGATTTACTATCTGCGGTCAGGTGGCTGTCAATACCCAGGGCTGGATGACTAACCTGGGTGCATATGGGAAATTTAGTGCATGAAAAAATAAAATATTCATTGGGCAGGAGGTGAGGTGGGCAGCTGCAGGGCCTCTAGAAGGAAGGTGAGCTTCCCTCTCATGTGCTCCTCCTCTCCACACACCTGGAGTTGCACCTTCAACATGTTTTCGGTTGCTCCTGGTTTTTATTGTTGAAAATTATGTACATCAGCAATAAACAGCTGTGACTCTGAGGTCACAGGCAGAGGCATCCACAGCACTTCTTGTTTCCAGCATGAATAGCACGTGTCCCTGCTGAGTCATTGCATGCTGCATCCCACATTCAGACCTGGGCAGCTTGAGCTGTTTGTGAATGAAATGCTGGGTCAATGCTGAGTGTGTGTGGTGGGAACAGAG
Source organism: Gopherus flavomarginatus (assembly GCF_025201925.1). Lineage (NCBI taxonomy): Eukaryota > Metazoa > Chordata > Testudines > Testudinidae > Gopherus > Gopherus flavomarginatus. The sequence continues at coordinate 8,407,312 of NC_066621.1, forward strand.
GGGTGGGAGCTGAGATGCTGTGTGAGTTACAGATCTCATTTTCCCTACAAGCTGCATATTAATACTGGGCACTTCCCATCCTCAGAGGACTTTAGACATTAGTAAGGCCTGCGGAGCAGGGCAGATCTGTCCCTTTAACAACTTCACCTTGCCTGTGACAGGCAGTGTTAGATCTCTCCCCCCCATTAGGCCTCTGTGGCACTGAGAGTCTCCAGGTTCCTTCCCTGCTGAAATAGCCACTAGCCGCCAGGCCCTGTGCCCTCTTTGCAGATGGAGGGGGCTCGGGAGCTGCTGTGACATACATTTGTATGCCAGAAGGGATTGCTTGTGACACCCTCTGGGGCTGCTTCCCCGGAACTGAATGGGGCACCCTGGTGTGAGCCCCTTTGGAACCAGGCAAACAAGAGGTTTAACTCCAAAGCTTCCTTTACATCTTGCGTGTCTTGTCCTATCTGTTCCCAGCTCCCTCCCAAGCCTGCCTTCCTCCATCGAAAGACACTGGAGCTGAAAGCTGCCCGTGCATGCCTGCGTGGGAAGGACACAACCCTGCCCGTTACGCTGACAGAGTGGAAGTTGTTCCGAGCAGGGGAGGCTGCTGGTAGGAAAAGGAAGAACCTTCCCCGGGTGAGACTTGCATATTGTGCTCGTGTGTGAATCTCTGCTTCTTGCGTGACATTTGTGACACTAACACTCCACCTTCTCTAGCACCTTCAAATGGTTTTGTAATGGTCCTGGAGCCCCACAGATCAGCTCTTATATCTGCTCTCCAGGTGGGCAGTGGGGACACAGGGAGGGGACGTGGCTTGGCTAGGATCACATTAGGCTCTGACAGGTGGTAGAGTGGGGAATAGAACCTCTGAGTCCCAACTCCCAGTCTGGTTTGGTAACTGTCCTGAGAGCATGAGTCTGCAAACCCCATGATAGCTGCCCTCTGATGTAGATGAATTGACTCTTTGGCATGTCTGTGCAGAGCAGGAGGGGGGTGTGACTTCCTCCCAGCCTTGGGTCCCAGGGAGCATTGTGGGGTTTGACTGGGCATTGCTTTCCAGGATAGGCATGTGCTGAGCATTTCATGGCATTAAATCTACTATTTACCTGTGGTAGCACCCGCTGTGTGCTGATCAGCTTCCAGACATGTAGGGAGGACATTCCTGGCTCTGAGGAACTTACAGTGTAGGACCAACAAGTGTCATGGTCAGGAACCGGAGAATAACCCTGGGGAGTTTCTGTACACGTGAGCGTGACTCATGTCCGTTCCATTAAACTATCTGTCGATTAGCTCTTTCGGTGTAAGCGCTTACTCTGTTTGGTTGGGAAGGCCTGGAGCGACCTTGGCTTTCTTGTAGGGTCTTGTTGCTCAGTTATTTCAACTGTTGGTCTATTTTCCTGATCTAATGTTAATAAAAGCACCTTGGCAGCTGTTCCTTGTTAAAAGCTGCTGAACAACTCATTAAGAATGAGCCTGTTTCATAACTCTTGGGTATCGTTTTTCGTGCCGCTCCCTTCTGCGTGAGTAAGGGGGACACACCTCTGAGGGCAGAGACATGAAAGGGATTTAATTCCACTGTCATGTTGAAGTCAAACTTTGCTACAATTCCTGGGTGTATCTGCTTGGAATATTTCCAAATGTTTGTATTAATTAAAAACCCCTAAACCCAACTCAATATCCAGCTCTCCTGATCAATGCTACAATAACAAAACATAGCGCTTTGGATGGAGGGAATATCGTAGTTACTGTGGTGAGGCGCCATTGGTTAGTGGTTTGAGCATGGGACTCCTGAGTTCTAATTCTAGCTGACAAAAACCTGCTGTGTGGCCCTTGGAAAGTCTTAGGCATCAGTTAGTTCCTCTGTAAATTGTTATAATATTTACCTACTTGGCAGAGGACTGTGAGGTGGAGTGAGCTGCCTGCGAAGTCTATAGAAATGTTTAGTAATACCCCTTTTTGTGCATACAAAGATTATTATAAACACTCTGCCTGGCAGTAGGGAGCATGGTGTCAAAAACTATGAAAATGCCATGACAACAAGTAACCTTTATTGGGGGTGAAATGGGAGGGGAATCCTCCCCCAAAACCCAAACCTGTTCCAAAAATCTGGGAGCAATTTACATGCAGGAAGCATACGTTATTCTCCTGGCACTCAAAGGATTCAGTTGGGATTGCAAGAGAGACTCAGAAAAGGCAAGAAAAGAATTTCAGTCCAAAAAGGCCAATTCTTTCTCAAGCAATAAAAGAAACCTTGCTGCTTTGAGTGCTCCCAGCATCTCTCACTGGTGACTGAAATCTGCAAAATTAGGAGCAATAATAGAAAACTTCTAGGTGAGAGTAACAGAGGGAAGGAAGCCTTCAAGTGAAACAGTAGCTCCTCTGAAGGGTGTCTCTCTGCAATCTCACTGTATTAACAGAAGGTTTCTGTCACTGCCCCAGAAAACCAGAAGCAGATCAGAAAACGAGGCGAGCCTGAAATTCGGCCTAGTTCACTGAGATGGGGGATGAGGGTTTGAGCTGGAGAACAGGTTCTGTTGGTGACTATATCTCCTTTTTATGCAGTGTGTGGGGACAGAAATAACTGGGCCCCACCCTACTACCTTTGCTGGGAGCATGTATGGATTCTTAACACTGGGCAAGAGAACTTGACCTCCCCACTGTGTTTAAAAAAATAAATCACCCCACTCTTGAATCAGAAATACCAGCAGGCTCTAACACTTAGCAACAAGGAGCTCCCTCCAGTCCTGCCTGCATCTTGGGTCACACAGTGCCTCAGGATGGCAGTGGAAATGCCTTTTAACATCTTCAGCACCAGTGATGTCCATTTCAGAAATCCTCGCGGGTTTGGTATTAGCAAAGGCGTTAAAAACCAATCAAGTCAACAGAAACCCAGCCACTTCTGCCCTGCATGTTAGAATGCTGGTGCCTTTCTCTCTTCTATTGCTTAGCCCACATACAGCAGTGGTAATGTTCAGGTTTCTTCTTCCTGTAGACTGGGTCCCTGTGGGGCAGACACAGCATTCTGTCCCCTCTGGGCATGCTAGAGTAGAGACGCTCCCCAACTTGCACAAGCATTCCATTCCGGAATGCCTTGTGTAACTTGAATTTTGCGTAAGTCGGAAATGTATACCTGACAATTACACGCCCCAAAAAAACCCAAACCCTCTTATTTCTAGCTTACTTTTTCTGTAAGTGTGGATTTGCGTAACCCGGGGTGGGGAGGTATCTGTATAGAAAATACAAATGCTTGGGTTTTTTTATAACCGTTCAGCTAAGGAAATGCCTTGGGGCAGTTCCCGTGTCTGTTGTGCTGTTACACACACAAAGTAGAGGACTTTGTGCTTTAGAGAACATACTGGGGTCTCAAATTGTCAGTGCGTTCTGCACAATCCAAGGAAACTAGGCCAAGCTACGCTGAGGAGCTCTGGCTGGGCTCAGAAAGGATTGGGGTACCTGCAGTTGCACAGAGTTCTGGATCCTTTGCAGAAGGCTTTCTGGAGGCAAATCCTACAGGATGCTGCTGCAAGTTCCTTTATGGCTGGTTTGTCTTGTTCGTAGCCTCAGACCTCCCTGTATCCTAGTCCCTGCTGCCTGTGCATCCTGCTTGATAAGCCAAACATAAAGCAGCTGGTCTGCTACTAGACCAGAAGTGCTGCTTGTTTCATTCCTTCTCCATGGTGCTCTGTATGTCTGACTCTTGTAGTAATTATTCCCAGTCCTGTTAGACCTGTAGAGTGCCCAGTATCCAGGGAGTGGTATTAACAGCATTGTGACCATATCTCTTTAGCAAGGCTTCTGCAAAGCCTTTCCTGAATGTGGTTGCATCTGCTGAAGGTCTTCTATATGCTTTGCAGTGTCACTGCCACCTGCCTCCTCTCATGTGCATGTGGCCTTTATTAACGTTTGCTTTCTCTTTGGATTCCAGCTTGTGTTAAAAATACAGGAGATCTTTGAGTCTAAACGTGGGAAGAAGAGGGTGAAGTTACTCGCTTATACAGGGAAAGAAGCTCCACCAGCAAAAGGTATGGCAACTGCCTGCACTGTTTTCTTAATTATAGACTCATAGACTCTAGGACTGGAAGGGACCTCGAGAGGTCATCGAGTCCAGTCCCCTGCCCTCATGGCAGGACCAAATACTGTCTAGACCATCCCTAATAGACATTTATCTAACCTACTCTTAAATATCTTACATAGCACACATGGGACATGACAACGGACATGTCTAATTCACAACACGCCACAGTCCTGTCAGCATAATGAGGGCTTCATACTGCAGCTACTGCTCAGAGAATGAGCAAACTTTGCCACAGCAGTTTGATTTTCACAGGTGCTGAGCTCCTGCATCTTGCACTGACTCCGGTGGGAGTTAGGTGTTCAGCATCTCTGCAAATCAAGCCCTGTACATCTCTTTAATCCAAGTTTGATAGTGTTACATAGGGAAGATCCCTTTCTGTGGCTGAGTCTTCAGTGCTGGGGTAGCGCCATGCTGAGGTGTTAAAGCTATTTGTCGTGAGGTCACCTGTTGCTCTCTCATGCTGCTTTCAGGTGGCCCTTTTGGGAGAGACACTTAGGAAACCAAAGAGGCTTTGGAACCGAACAGCTTTAAATAAAGAATACAAACTGTATTCAGCCCCAAAGTTATGCTAACTCACCTAGAGGGCTTAAATACCTATTCAGAATCTCCCTTCCTGGTCAATATGTCCCTGGAAGTGGTGAATCTGACTTCATCTCTGATGTTCTTTGGGATTTATATTATTACTAGCGAAGGGCTGCTTTCCTGAGACTTCTGTAATGAACAAGATGTCTAATGAGCGGCCCTACGTGGTATAGACTTAAGGGAGGTCTCGGATGCGGCCCCTTCTGCAGTCATAGGTGTCACCCACCTTACCATGGCAACTATGATTTTATGAAAGTCTTGTTTCAGGTGAAACCAGCGGGAATGAAAGTGAGACGGAGAATCTGCCGAAAAGTGAGTGAGTGAGTCACCGGGGCTGGTCCTATTGCCATAGCCTAATTAATTTTGGCAGGGCTATGTGGGATTAGCCACTCCTGAGGTTTTTGTACTTCCTGTAGATAATGTAGGAAGCTGTTATTCTTGTGTCAAACCAGCTGCTTGTGACAGTGAGATGAAAGCATCTGGATGGAACTGAGTCTGCATGTCGAGCCCTATGTGCCAGGTCTCAGCCTCTTGGGCTGTGCCACTCACCTGCCAGTCACCCTGGGGTCACTCCCTACTCTAAGTAAAATGCGTGTCTTGAAGTAACTCACCCTCATGGATTGTCTCTGGTGCTCAGAACTGAGCACCGTACCCCTTTTCTCTGTTCATGTTTGCCATGCTGTGAAATGCCCTGTTTGGAAGGGAGTCAGCGAGAAGTAGATAGTTTGGTTTCTTGGCTTGATGTAAACACTGGTGGGACAACCAGAACTACAGGCTCAGATCTAGGCATTCAGTGCTGACTGATCTGCTCTAGTTGGCACAGAAGGGATCTGAGCTTCCACTTCCCAGAGTTGGGAAATGAAATAGTAAAAAAAATTTGCCTGCAGCCCTGAATTTACTACAGATGAATCTGTCTAGCATGCCTGTTAATGTGATAGCTAGGTGCTGGAAGTACCCAGTGATAATGAACCAGTTGGGTTGATTTAAATGTTTCCTTCCCGTAGATGATATACAAAAGCCCATAATTTGGGGCTGATGGCAAAACTCCATCCCACTGTGTTGGGGAGGAGGTGGTAGGCTGTTTTAAAATAGAGCAAATGAGTCACCAAGTGAGTCTAGCCGGATAGTACAAACCCACAGAGCATGTGTCAGACCCTTTGCAGCCCCCTGGCTATGCCAGTGTTTCCCATGCGTCTTATCGGGAGAATCTGATGCTGTGTGGGACAGGCTGGATGGGGTGGAGGGGAGGAGATGGATTCTACCTCCATTTTGAATTCCCTTGCTGCTGAAGTTGTTACTCTTATGAGTGGAGTGTAGCAGCATTATGGAGATTCTCTCCCCCCACCCCCCTGCTCCCGGCCACATGCTCCATTGACAGAATGAGGCCCCTTCTCACAGTCTTTCCCCATCAGCAGCCCTGTTAGCACTCAGACACATGAGTTCTTCGGTGCTGCTAGAGGTTAGGGGGAGTCTCTGGGCCATGACAAAAAACCAACCTATGGGGCATTGAAGGTGTTGGGCTACTGATAAAATCCACCAGGCAAAGGGGCTGGGGACATTACTGTGTCTCTGTGGGTGCTTTGTGCTGGTGGGAACTGAGCTGGGATGTCCTGCTCTGGGAAGGAGGCACGAGGCTCAATGTTGGGACCTGACGTCCATTCCAGCTCTGCCACTCACCTGCTGTGTGACCTTGGGCAAGTCCCTTCACCTCTTCACTTGTGAAATGCAAGTAATGAGACTTCCCCTTGTTTAAACACTTGGAGAGCCTCAGATGATCACAGTTACAGCCCTAGCCTCCAGTCACTGAATTGGTCCTTCTCTCTCAGGTCACCACAAACGCCTGCTGCAAGTACAGTTGACCTCCAAGAGGAACCCACACTATCAGACCCTGGAGCGGGATCTGATTGAATTCCAGGAGCAGCAGCTGTTTGAGCTTTTTGTGGTGGTGTCCCTGCAGAAGAAGCAGTCAGAGACGACGTACACCCCACAGGTCATACAGCAGTTCCCCAGCAAGGTGGGTGCCGCGCAGACGCCCAGTCCTGTCAGCTTCACTGTATCTGCTGATTTATTTTTCCCTCCCTCCATTTCCCTGGCTCTATGCAGATGAGCAGAGCCAGGATGTCCAGTTGTTAGGGTTCTAACCGCCTGGGTTCAACTTCTGGCTCTGCCACAGACTCTGAGTAAGTCACCCATCCTCTGTCTCTCATTTCCCTGATGACAGCACTTCCCTACCTCATAGGGTTGTTAGGAGGAAAACACAGTAAAGACTGTGGGATGCTTGGGGCACTATATTAACGGGACCGTAGATAGATAATCTTCTCCTGGAAAGGGTGAACTTCTTCATCATTTATATATGACCAGAAGGGGCCATTGTGATCATCTGGTCTGACATGTGTAGCACAGGCCACAGGCCTTGGTTGAATTAACACCTGTTTGAACTACAGCACATCTTTAAAAAAAATAATTTTTTTATATCATTTATCTATCCAATTTTAATTTAAAAATTCCAGAGATGGAGAATCCACTACTACAACCCTTGGTAAACTGTTCCAGTGGTTAATTACTCTCGTTAAAATTTTGCACCTAATTTCAAGTCTGAATTTGTCTAGCTTCAAATTGAGGCCATCGGATCTTGTTATACCTGTGTCTATTAGCCCTCTGTTATTGAATTTGTTACCCGGGTAGATACTTGCAGACTGAACAAATCACGTAACCTCTTTGTTAAGCTAAGTAGATTGAGCTCCTTGACTCTTTGATTATATGGCATACTTTCCAATCTTTTAATCATTCTCATGGCTCTTCTCCAAACCTTCTCCAATTGAACAACATCCTCCTTGAGCTGTGGGCACTAGAACTGGACATAATATTCCAGCAGCGGTCACACCAGTGCCAAATACAGAGGTAAAATAACCTCTCTAGATTTCTATGCAAGATTTTCCAGTTTTTTTTATATCCAAGAATCATATTAGCCCTTTTGGCCATGGTGTCTCACTGAGAGCTCATGTTCAGCTGATTATTCACCATAACCCCCAAGTCCTTTTCACAATGTGCAGCCAGCCTGTGCTGCTTCCCAGGAGAGAGTCCCCCAGTTTGTAAGTTTGGCCTGCCTTCTTTGTTCCCAGAGGTATGATTTGACATTTGGCCATACTAAAATGCATATCACTTCAAGATTTTCATGGGGAAAATGTCCTCTCCTATGACACTTGCCCTGCTACACGCAAAGAGGGAGTAGCACAACCCAATCCTTGATTCTTACTGAGCCTGCAGTGTTTGAACCTGTTGTTTGCTCTGGAGCCTGTCAGAAGGTGAGGAGTTTTCTCTTCTCTCTGGTCTCCTGAAGGGTGCTAGTAGAAAGTGATTTAAATGCTGGTCCAAAGAGAGTTTTACTCCAGTTGTTAACCTTGCTGCTTTAAATCCTGTACATGCATGCAGCCATTCCTTCCCTTTTTGAGTGTGGCGATAGAGCTGGGAGAACAGCAGGGTCCAGCATGTAATTAGACCGTGTGTCACTTGGAGCAGTTATTAAACCTGTTCTGGCTTTCACATGAGAAGGGGTAAAGCTGCTGTGCAGAGCCCAGGCAACAGTTAACTTGGGCCTGTCCTCTGCTGCACTATAAACAGTAATTTACCAAGTTCCTTTTGTAGTATGGATACAGCTGGGTTTGTGTTGTGGCAGGCTGTATTCTGCTTCCCAGCACATGGGGCTTCAGGTGCATTTCCACAGAGTGATCTGATACTGATCCAGTGTCCTGGATGTGTCAAAACCCACGAAGAACCTAGTCTTAGTGGGACAATCACCCCTAGAATCTGGTATTGTGGGTGGGATTGGCAGGGAATAGAAGCACACTCTTCTCTTGCAGTTGCTTATGCTGAGAGAGAATCAAGCCCAGGAGGGGTTTGGGTTTCCTCTGAAGTCATTTGAACTGAAAATGTTGCTGCTGAGCCCTTTTATGAAATGAGAACTGCTCTCCCCTCTCCATGCTGGCCGGGCTGGAAGAGATTATTTGTTTTTACTTCTTGTGGAAGGTGCTCAGATACTAGTGACAGGGACCTTCTCAAAGCCTGGGCAGACAATAACATCTGAAAACTCTGTTCAGTGTAGGACCATGGAGCAAACTACAATTCACCTCCCTATAGATCTGACATTTATCACCCTTCTCGCTCCTTGCAGTTCTGGTCACACCAGGGCTAATGTGAGGGATCTCTAAGGCTGCCCTTTGCTACACATTCAGATCTGAACATGCAGAATGAAAGCCTTGCTGTAGTCGATAAGTTTGCTTACAGCTCTGTAGCTGGCATAGCTGGTCTCAGTTTTGTTCCATTTGCTTTACGCGGCTTTTCATCTTGATATTTGGAGAAAAAGAGAATGAAACCCCATGGAATCTAGTTGCTGTTTCCCATGTGGCATGAGTCAACACATCCCTCCTTGTCTGTGTATCAACAGCAGCCAGGATGAGGTCAGTCTAGCTTTGGCTCTACAGCTGCATTTCCTCTCCTCTCCTGTGGGCTGTGTCAGCAGTGCACCATAAGATACTGTGGATTTTCAAAGTTTCCAGAAAAGAAGTCTCCCTGCTTCTTGCAAAAAGAAAAGTTATTGTTGGGAATTAGCGTGCCCTTTCCGTAAGGGGTGCAGTCATCCCACCATTATGGGAGGGTAACTGGGGCTGCAAGAGAACCTACTGTGTCCAGAGCGCCAAGGGTTTGACATGCCCTTGAGAGGATTATGGTTAAACAGACTCGGTGACTCACGGAAAGGAACACTGCCAGTCCCAGAGAGCAGGCTCAGTTCAACAGGGTGAAAATGAGCGGCGCTGATAAACTCCCAATATTGAAAGGCAGTGAAAATGTGGTCTGAGTGAGTTCTTCCTCCCTGTGACCATCAGAGCATTTGGGGAGGGGCAGAGCATCTTCATTCCCTACCACACTCCTCAGTGGATCAATTCCAGTCTGCACCACATGGCTGTTGGCCTGGTTTTATAATGATACTGACAAAACTAATGATTTTCTCAATGTCTGTTTACCCTTTGCCTGATTTAGAATATTTTGTTGAATATAACCACATTTACACAGGAGGGTCTTTCATGCTAGGATTCATGAGGAAATGTCATACCAGTAATTAGGGAGCACTGATTATACCTTGGGTGCTGTGATTTACAGATTAGTCTTAACTCCTAAAAATAGCATTGCTCCCAAGTAATCTGCCTGTCCCCCTCTTCCATGGGCTGCCTGGGGTCAGCAAAACTCCTGTGCAACAGGCATCCTTTGGAGACCAGCCATGCTACCTTTCTAACCTGTCTTATCTTGTGACACTTGAAGTGATGTTGAAGTTCCCACTGAACTATGTAGTGATTGAAGTGTGACTCCCAAATATGACGTGCATTCCTTGGAAAAGACCATATGGTTTTCTGTCTCTCTGATGTTTCCCATAAGTGGTTGAATCCCTTACTCCAAATGCAGCTGAGTCAGTGGTCCCACAAGGAAGCACTAAAGGAACCCCCCTCTGTCCTTCCTGAGCAGCTCTGAAGGTGGAGGTGCTCCTGTTCTCTCTGAGGGACTTTGACTTGGGCTGAGTGGAAGTAACCGCAGTACCTGATGTCAAAGAATTTGTGCCCTTCTCATCTCTTAATGGTGCATGAAACCTTGCTCCCTTCCCTCCCTTTGTAACAGACCATAGAAGGGATGTACTCTCCTTACTGTGCAAACTGGGATCTCAGCCTATTACAGACACAAGTATAACCTTGAGAAGATATTTCTGTTCTGTGTTAGTATCATGGCATCTCCTCTCAAGAGGACTGAGTGGGACAGTCTCACCCTGCAATGATCACTAGGGGGAGCTCTCCCAGCTTTATTCCATTATAAGCTGGGAAATGCAGCTAAGCTATATCCTCAGCTAAACCTATTAGGCACAGGATGTAGCAAAAAAAAGTCTGTTCCATTGGAAACGTGGGACCAGGAATTAGCTCTTCTCTTTGGGGAGCTGAGCGTTGAAACTGTTTAATGATACATAAGTATGTACCAGACCCATAAGAGACCTGGGCTGAATCTGTTGTCAAGGCTGAACAGGGACTCTGTGCTTTGAGCTCCATGGAGCAGTATGAGAGGAAGCTGGGAATTTGGTGTAGCCAGAGTATATTCTCCTGCAGTCCCTATATCAGGCTTTTGGGGGTTGATGCACACAAGCCCCTGCTGCAGGGTGGATACTATGCCTATTAGAGTGAATGCTGCTGCCATTGTTCTCTGTGATCCTGGGAGAACTGCCCTGTATAACAGCCATGTGTTACCTTTCCCAGCCCGAGCATCCCTTCAGGCAGTCAAAGGATACCGAGGAGAGGCTAAAGGTCATCCCCAAGTTCTGCTTTCCAGATCCTAAAGCCTGGCTTCCAACATCAGAGCTCAAAAGGTAAAGGCTGGTGTTGTGAATAGATCCTGGTTGCTGGGTTCCTACTGAAGTAACTGAGAGACATGTGGTGCTGGTGCTGGGTTTGTAGGCATCTGCCAGCCACTCTGGCAAAGCCCAGGTGGCTGTAGCTGAATCAAGATGAAATGGAGGAGATAGGCCAAGGGAAGGAGAACTTGCTGGAGGTTTTGATCCCAAAATCTAAGGGAAGATGAGGTGCAGGGGTGGTCCCCTCCACCCCCTGCAGGGCCATATCTCTAGTCATCCGCATTCCTGCTACTCCCAGCAGAGCCTCTAGCTTATGTAGAGTCTGCAGCACTGTCCCGGGGTTAGTTCCTGCCCACGTTGGCTGCTGCTATTGGTGCTCGGCAGAGTGGAGGAGCTTGGAGACAGCATCCTGATGAGGAATCTTCCGCAGCCTACAGGCATCCTGTCCCGCTGTGTGTGGGAGAGAAGGAATCCAAAGCCAGGGAGCAGCTCTCTAGGTCTCCCACATTGAGATCAAAGGGCTGCAGATGGGGTGTGGGGTGTTGCACTTGCTCCACATTACATCTGCCCCTGACTGACCTGCTCCCCTGTGAATTCCCCCCCCCCACCCCACTGTCAGTGAATTGCATGGTGAGTCTGACTCTGACTGTTCTTGGGCTCCCCAGTGAAACCTTTTCCTTCGTGCTGACAGGCGAGGATGGCAGCCGCTGGTTCGGTTACTGCAAGAAGCTCTTGGTAAGCTGCTGTTTGTGAGACATGCTGCTATAGAGAGGGTCCACACTGATAGGGGTGGAGGGTTTTGCGGTCCAGCTAGGACCTAGATCAGCAGCAGCTTGTTGGCTAGGTGTGAGCTGCATTGCTCTCAACGCTGGTTCTGGGGTTACCAGCCCTCTGACAGAGGGTAGAGCAGCAGTGTAGAGGAAGGTGTGTGGTGTTATCAGTATCCTGTGGCACACAATGCCTAGAATGTAGTGTGTGTGTGTGTGTGTGTGTGTGTGTGTGTGTTTGCGCGCACAAGAGCCAGTTCTTGGGACTCGTTACTTTGAGTTTTTTGAGTGCAGAGGGATTTGTAGCGAAAAGCACACGGTGTGAAATCCAATCACATGGGCTGAATACGTTGGGAGGCTACAATATCACTCAAGCACTGGCATGGGCATTTGCTGCCTTGCTTCCCTTGCTCTGCTACAGGTGTAACTTTCTGCGTTCCCCTTGCCTTGTAGCCAGAAGGGAAAGGGAAACGGCTCCCAGAGGTGTACTGCATGGTGAGCCGCCTGGGCTGCTTCAACCTCTTCTCCAAGGTGAGTGAGCAGCCTACCCCATGCGCTACAACCTGTCACATCAGAGTCAGACCTGTGCCTCTCAAAATGCCTTTCTAACAGTTTGAGAGCTCCAGGAAATAGCTGAGCTGCTGCAGTACAGCCTCTAATAGCATTGCTGCATCTGACAATAGTAACCTTGACCCAGGGCAGGTTGGTTCCTTGCTGCATGTTACCTAGTGCTTTGTCTAGCCCAGTTTAAATGACTCCAGCACTTGGCAGACCGTTCCACAGCCAAATCCACTTCAATCTCAGGAAAAGGTTCCTAATGCCAAGTCTTAGTGTCTCTTCTCTTCATGTCATCTCCTCATTCCTACTTACATGCCCACAGGGTGTGCAAATATCGGTTAGCCGCCATGTCAGTGATTCTATTCTGACTGGTTTCACAGCTCTGTAACTAAATATCTGTGACCACTATATGCTTGTCTGGGAGGAATCAGATATTCTGAACAGATTGTGAAGAGGGGAAAAAGGAATGTCTCAAAACTGAAGGTATCTGAGGCTGCTGGAAATCAGCCCATTAAATTCCAGCAGCAGTTTTATTCCCAAGTGGGCGTGTCCCTCCTATGATGGGAGTTTTCTCAGCAATGTAATGAGATTTATTGACCATGCTGGGGCCTACAGAGCCAGTTCCTTGCTTCCATTCATGGTATCACCAGCTGATTTTTAACATTGTCCACTCTCTGTTGGCCTTTTGGTGTCCCTATGTGACACATCTGTGCAGGAGCGCTCCCCTAGGTGTGAGTCAAGGTGTAAATCTGGATTAGAGCCCTGATTATTGGAGCTGCAGTTTGTGGTCAAACATCTAGGGGTATTTTTCACCCCTAGTCCTGTCTTGTGCTGCAATGACAATACAGCAACCAGAGATTGTTTTCCTGCAGATTCTGGATGAGGTAGAGAAGAGACGAGAGATGTCCCCAGCCTTGGTGCACCCGTTCATGCGCAGTGTCATGGAGGCCCCTTTCCCTGCTCCTGGACGCACAATTACTGTGAAGAGCTTCCTGCCAGGAGCAGGAAATGAGGTAACTGTGAAACCAGGACTTGGCTGCAGATCTGGGTTGCTGTCTGTATAAGGTGACAGTGTGTGCCTGGTATAGTGGTGCTTGACTGGTTTGCTGTTGTGCAGCGCTGGCTGTAGATTTCTCAAAGTGAGGATTGTTACTTAGTCTCCACACAAGTCACTGGAGACGCATATGCTGCCAAGAAAGTTAAATTACAATAGAAATGACTCTTGAGACTTTTGTAGAGAAGGAGTGAGCTCAGTACCTTGCACCACTCTCCAAGGGTGAGACAGAGCATATGACACTTGTGAGCCTTTGCATCCCACTTTTGGTAGAGCATCCATTGTTTTGTTTTCAGACACGCTTCCAAATCCCCAGGTCTGTCTCTGCATTGCAGTCTCGCTGTGCATCTCTGACTCCTTGCATCTCTGCTTTGTTTTCAGGTCATTGAGCTCTGCCGTCCGTTGGATTCCCGGCTGGAACACGTGGATTTCGAGCGCTTGTTTAAGTGCCTTAGCGTCTGCCATCTGATCCGGGTGTGTGCCTCTCTCCTGCTGGAAAGGAGGGTGATCTTTGTTGCGGACAATCTGAGGTGAGAAATGAGTCAAACACATCTTGCTTTAAGAAGTTCCATGTTTCCTTCTGCTTCTGTGCCCTTCTTCCTGAACAAATCAATGTTTTATATTTCTTTGAAACAGTTGCCTTTTAAGAGCTTCCTGGGGCTCTGTGTGTGCTAAGAACTTAAGAGTGCACAAGTTGGCCAAGGTTCCAGGCATGTGGGTGTAGGATCTTCAGGCTGCCCTGGGCCCCATGCATATGGACAGTCAGTCAAGACTGTGTTTTTCATCCTGCATGTGAAAATTTAACCTGAGTTTTAACTGCAAACCTGTTAAAAACTAGATCAGAAGTGGAGTCTAAATGGTGCACTTCAAAAGGAGACAAGGGAGCATTTAGTATGTGACCGAACAAGACAGACTTTGTCAGCTGGTGTGTGCTGCTGCTGCTGTTCCCAGCTCCCTTTTGAAGATCAGGATGTGAATAAGTGACAGTGTAAATGGAGACTTTAGGCTCCTTCTCAGTCCTGGTGTGTATGAATTATGTTTTCCCTGAGTACTGGGCACTTGTCACTTAACTCTGTAGCTGGGATCTGACCATTTAACATGCTGACAATTCATTAGGTGGTTTTTTCTCCCTCTAGCACCTTGTCTAAATGTGGCCATGCTGTGGTAGCAACACTTTACCCCTTCACTTGGCAACACACCTACATTCCTGTTCTACCAGCATCCATGATCGATATTGTCTGCTCTCCAACCCCATTCCTTATTGGCATTCTTTCTTGCTCCTTACCGCAGCTCCAGGACCTGCCCATAGAAGAGGTGAGACTTGGGGATGTTACAAAGGAAATGCAAGGGGTAGTTCAAATGCTGCCGGCCTACCAACCATGTGGGAGGAGTTCTGTGGATTGTTTTATTTTGCAAACATACTAAATTCTCCCTTAATACGGTGCACACAGAATCTGTTGGTGACTTGCCAGCCACTTATCAATGTTCCACAGGCTTTTATTTTCTAAATTCCTTAATTTTCACTGTTTTGAAAGACTTAATACGTTTTTGTCTGTGCGGCTTGCGTGGTTCTGTGACTGGTGCTTTTCTCTCTATAGCTGCATAGTTCATACTTGAGCTAGGCATAATAATGGTTAATGTGTCTGCTTCTTTTTCCCCAGGTACTGATTGTTGATCTTTGTGCTGACAGCTTTCTGCAACAGGTGAGTGAAATAACCTTTCTGATGGCTGCCCAGCATATAGGGCAAAGGGTCACTCTGTAGAGCATCACAGGATAAATATGTGCAAGAAACCCAGCCAAGTATCAGCCCAAACAGACCTAGATCTGCAAGGGCTTCAAAGATAGGACTAAGTAGTGCCTTCCTTCTGATTCTCCTGTTAGAGGGAGATGGTACTGGCCTGCAAGTTCCAGAGTTTGGATGGCATACGTGACCCTCAATCAACATACTACTTACTTGGCTTATGCTTAGGGCTGGCCCAGATATCTGTAAGTGCTTTCTCTATGTGGAGTAAGAACAGTAGGCTTCTGTGTTGCTTTGAGCTCACTCTGGCCTTCTGTTCAAGGTAAGGCAGCTGAGATTGATGTGGAATGAGATGTTTGGGCGTTGTAAGGTTGGAAACTGAGGCATGAGTCCACTCAATTTAGGCTTAATCAGTTTTTCCCTTTATACATTTTCAAACAGAATATTGTCAGTTCTAATTTTTGATCATATATATGTATAAAAAACAGTCGACAGAAAAGACGGAACAGGTAGGAGCCCAAGCTACTGATTTCCAGGGTATCAGGGAGCTCTTCTACATTTCATGATGGTCATCTCAATTTCTGGACTGGTATTCTCCAGCTTGAGCCTTCGTTCACTTGGTTTCTTATATCTTTACACATTACATTTTCATTAGCTTTCCTTCAGTCAACACTATTTAACATTATATATAGCCAGATATACATTTACCCAAACTTCCATAATTTTTTGTTTTCCATTCTGTTATAAATCATTAACAGTACATCAACATTAAACTGACTAAATGTAACCCTTTATTTTCTACCATTCAGCAATTTTCTTCATAGTTTAATATTACAATTAAGTATATATGAATCATGGTAATGAATAATTTAGGATAACCTTTACTTTTTACTTGAGTAGGAAAGTTATCGAGAATAACATAATTGTAATAGCAACGTTATTGTCTTTTCCAAACATGAGTTTTCAGGGGCCTTTTTGCTCATAGTTTAGCATCACACTTTTAATTCGGTAGTTTTGCCAGTTGCATTTTGAGGTGCTTTATTCTGTTTAGGGCCTAGATATTTAATTGTTTCCCAACAGCACAATTTTCCTGCCTGTGTTTTGGCCTCTCTTCTATTCTGGGCATTTGTTCTCCACAAGGTTTCTATCCTTATTGTCTAATCAGTTTGTTTCCTAAACTTTGTTTTTTTTCTGAGAAATCACCACTGCTCACTTGGGATTTTATGCTAGTCTCAAATATTCTCTGTTTGAAAAATGCTTTGAGATCCTCAAATGAGAGTTGTTGTATATACATGTTAAAGTATTGTTTAGTGGGTGTGTAACAATTCCCTAGGTAGAAATAAAGCATTATGTTGTTTGGGACTAGTGGTCATAGTGCATTCTCTTAACTGTTTATTAATTTTAGAATGCTGGATGATTTAATATTCCACTTGATTGTAGTTCCTTTTCAGACAATATTACTTCACTAGCACTTCACACTTTAGTGCCATACAAATTTGGCTAAGCATTTTGATACCCCAGGAGGCAACTCTGTATTATCCTCAAAAGAAGGGGAAACTGAGGCAAAGAGGTTTAAGTGACTTTCCTGACCTGTTATACTTGGTTCACAGGACAATATTCCCCATTTTTTCTTTGACTTACTCTTATAAAGTCCTACAGAGACTATAAATGTCCTTGTTGAAGCAGTTCCATTTCCAGTGTGGTACTGATATGATCTTATTGCCTTTTTTTCCCAGTTGAGAATTCTTTGACTCACTGTTCTACTTTGCATTGCAGCCAGCACATGGAGTCTGATAGACACAGGTATTAAAGGATCAGTGCCTCACCAAGACTGACCTTTTAATTTGCTCTTTCTCCACAATAAATTTTGTTTGGTGTTTTATCATGGGCATGTTCAGAATCTGGATCTGCATACTGGGTGTTTCAGACGTGAAAGTCTTGTTTTGTATTGAGTATTTGTTATATGGGAACTTGAATTTAGCTACTTTAAGTATCTGGTTTAAATGTTTATATTTGCTTGACATGTTTTCATTTCTGCGGCCACAAGGCACACATTCTTTGCTGTCAATACATGTGGACACTACATAGAGTAACTCCTATATGATCACTTAAACTAGCATGTCACAAGCATCCCTTTCTCTGTTCGACGTGGACAGTCTGTCTTGATGTGAGATGTAATACATGTGCCATAAGAGTCATATCTTTGTTTAGGTATCAGACGAGGATGAGATCCTACCTCATAAACTCCAGGCCGCGCTTGTACAGATTTTGGAGGAACGAAATGAAATTTTGTTCCAGGAGCAGATTTACGCACAAGGTAATTGTATCAAAGTGTTTGCACTATATGGAAGCCTGAGAGATTTTCTCTGGCTGAGATGAGAGAACCTGAAAATTAAAGATAAATGGTGGAAAATGGCTGGGGCCACGTGCTAACAAGTTATTTCCATGTGATCTCACTGAGAGAAGCTTTTCTATTTGGGTGGATTATTATAAAAAAGGCAGAATGAGAAATGCAGTGCCCTAGATTTGCCTGATTCACGTAAGACCGTGCCTGTTCTCTTGGTGGTATTTTTGAGTTTGTGTAATCATAGAATCTTAGACTTTAAGGTCAGAAGGGACCAGAGTGCTCTTAATTAAACAGAGATAAGAGTTTCTGTACTTCGGAGTGTAGTCTGACACACTATGTGCAGAATCCAAGTTTTATACAGTAGCTTTTAAACTTATCTCAAAGCAGTGAGTCATTCCAGGCAAGTTCATCAGCAGGTCTGTACTAAGCAATCACTCAAAGTTCTGATCAACTTGTGTGTCTGGTGCAATTCCTATATGTTACCACCCATCCAATGGTGGTGACCCATCTAGCCCTATTCAGGCAGAATGGCTGTTAGTCTGCTGGGGTTTTAGGAGGAGTGAAAAAGATTCTCCCAGGACACTGCTGCAGTGTGAAATAATGACTTTTGTGTCCTCTTGGTAGGTGATGTAACTCTGAACTCTCTGGTCTCTGAGGCCTTTGTACAGTTCTTTGTGGAGATTGTAGGACATTACTCCTTGCACATGAATGTCACAGAGAAGGGAGAGCGGGTGTTCCAGCGAGAGCCATTCCGAAAGTCCCACACCTCCCGCAATGTGCGCCATTTCCTGGACCTGTTCATGGAAACACAGATGTTTGCAGGATTCATACAGGATCGGGAACTCCGTAAGAGTGGGGTCAAAGGTGAGACCTGCAATTCCAGCTGCTTCATCTCACTTTTCTGGTGCATAAGTCACTTTTGTGTAAAATGAGAAATGTATATATCAAAGTGACCCTGCAAGGATTCTCTTGTATGATTTTAAATCCTTAGAAGCTGATTCAGAAGAGACTGAGGGATCCTAATCATAGTACAGTTCCAAGCTCAATGCTTGCCATCTGCCCTCTTGGCACTTTGGCTAATGTAATGCAGGAGTTACTGGGCTTTGAAAGGTGCTGATAGCTTTTAACCCTTCTCATTTTCAAACAGAAATGATCTCTACTAAGCCAACATATTTCTCAAGTGAAAAGCAGAATCTCATTTTTGGGCCTGATCCTGTAGATCCTAAGTACATTACATTAGCAGAAGTTTGTGCCTGCAAGATGGGGCTCGAATAGATTATGCTTTTTGTTATCAATGGTGTGGCTTGTTCCATTTCTTTGCAGACTGCAGCTCAAGTGACTAAATGATATTTTTCTTCCCTAGGCCTGTTTGAGGTCCGTGCCTTGGAGTATTTGGAGACCATTCCGGAGACAGAACCAAGCGGAATGAACAAAATTCTTCGCAGTCTGGGTAAATGTTTGGTTTTGTTGTTGGCCAGGTCAGTTGTTGAGCCTGCATATAAAGGTGTCCACTGAGCAGGTAGAATGTGGCCAAAAAGAGAGCACATTTTCTACCTTGCATAGTCTTTTACTTTTCTCAGGTGCTGCTAATTCCCCAGAATGCTCAAAATGAGCTGCAACTCATTTCTTTACAAATCTATCCCCTGCCAGTGCCACATGGTACTTCTCACCATGCATGTTGAGAAATCTTTGGCTAAAATGAATGGTGGTAGCCCCATACTTGAAGACATATAAAACAGGGCCAGATGAAGCATTTGGGAACAATCCTGCATTGGCTGAGAATGAACTGAAGAGCCTTAAGTCACTTTCCATCTCAAACTGTGATTCTATTGGCCAAGATGGTTTACATGGCTTTGAAACTTAAGACATTCTGTTTAACTTTTGATTCTGGAGCCTCTTCAGACTCTAATTTTGTCTTTCATTTTCTCTATAGGAAATAAAATGAAATTTCTTCAGAGGAAGTGAAAACACAGGTGCTGAAACACTGAAGAGGGATGTAGTCATCACTGGGACATAAAGAGGAGTTTTGCATACAAATGCTGCCACCTTGTCTGACGCACAATTTGGACAGACATACTGAGATGCAGCTCAGTCCATGGAAAGCTCAAATACTGGAAGAAAATGGACACACAAAAAATTAGTACAATCCATCAACTTCCTATGCCTGGTTTCACTGGAGTGTTGTGGAGGCAACTGGAAATGGATGCAGCTGGAGAACTTGATGCTGGAGATGCTAATCACCTCATCCCCACTGATAGGGAATTTAAAGAGGAGCTTTTTCTCCGTGAAGCTTCAGACTCCATATTTTTGCTGCTTGACCTGATGAGCCATTCTTTAATGTAATCATGAGACAGGGCTGCTGGTCATGCTGGGTCCAGGGAATGGGCTGTGCAAATACTGGCATACACAGAGGGTTCACAGGGCTGCCTCAGGAGCTGGAAATATTGCTCTGGCTGCTGTTCAGTTCCCTTTTGCCATCTCTCCTTCAAGTGCACTGCCATATCCATGGGGTATGGTTTTGATAGCACCTAGGCATATTCTTTGTTGGTTGGTCTGAACTCAGAAATAGCTTCTCATTCACTGTAATTTGTATTTTCCAGCTGTTTATCACAAAGCTTTACATTTTGAAAACCAAGTGAAAATCTCAGCTTATTTTCTGCTGATTTGTCCTATATTCTGATTTCACACTGCCCAGTGCTCCTCACCCTGCACAGACACATGGAATATGCTTGTCCTATACCTTATATACACTTACTGCTATAAGTTTGGTCTGGGTGACTTCCACAAAACAGAACTGCAATTTTTTGCAATAAAATGGCATCATCTTTGCATAGGGAGCCACATTAATTTTTTTAATGTTGGCATTAAAATCAACTGTACAACGTTGAATTGGTGCAGCTGACAGGAAAGTGTCTCAAGGATGCAGATGCTGAGCCATATATTTTTTTAAAAAAATCCTTTTTTAAAAACCTTTCTCTAAACTTTTTCTCTAGCTGCTTTGCTCCTTTATCATGGAATTAAAAAGTTGGACAAATGAGATTTCTTCCTTTCCTCACCCTATCAAAACACAGATATTTTAGTTCTCTGCTGTTGAGAAATGTGGATTCCTCAGCATCTGTTGTGGGGGAAGAATACAGATACAGTGGGTGATAATAATTCAATCCCATGATGGTTTGAACAGTTTACAGTAGCTGCCTGGATTTGTATTTTATATATTTATGCCAGTTATTTATACAAAGTAATTAATATTGTTGCCCTATTATGTTTTAGCCAATTAATCAAACCATTCTCTGGGCCTTTGTGGACCATTGCCTGCAGCTAGAGGCTGGTTTCTAATGGAGTTCTATCCCATAAAATGTTGTTTACATGTAACTGAAACACTCTGACTGAATGCTAAGTATGTGTAATAATACAGTGACTCTAACAGTGAAGTGAAAAGTCTTCTCTGGTGTGTCAACTTAAGGGCTCTGAGAAAATATCAGCTCTGGGTGGAAGAGCTGGCACATGGAATTCATGAACTAGTCTGACACAGCAGAGATCAATTCCTGATACAGGATTAGAAACAGAATGAGCTGGCGTTCTTCAGAAGTTTGTCTATATCTGAAAACAGCTGCCTCAAAGTTGGCTGTAGGTTAGAGCCTTTTTCTTTGTCTCCTCAACAAGAAGCCAGGATCTGAGGTAAGTTAATGATGTGCATGGCTGAATAGTAGAGGTTCCTATCCTATAGAGCCTGCTAGCTGGAGTTCAGAGCTGAAGTGGAGGTTTCAAGCATCTTTCATACCTGGCTGATACGTTTTGACAAGAAACTTTAGATGTTAACTCACTTTTAATCTTTTTTTTTTTTTAAAAAACAGAATTGGAAAATCTTTTGGTTGGGTCAGAACTAGTTATCTGACAAGCTAATTTTTGATTAAATCTAAGCTAAGTGTTCAGGTCCAAACAGTGACAATACTTAACACATTAAAACAACTACCTTTAGGGCCCCTGTTGACTTGTTACTGTGGCCTTTTGGGTAATGGTGACCCTGGCATAAACTCAGCATGCTGGAGCTAGATCAGGGAGGCTGGTTCTAAATGGAGGCTGCAGCCACCTGCATGTTGACAGTCATTCTACCACCTCCTCAAGTCAGCGTGATGGGGGAGGGGGTAAAATGAGGGTGATGTCTGCATACAGGGACTTATGTGAATGTAGCCTTTCCACACAGCTGCCTTGTGTAGCTAGCCCTGAGAGTGGGGCGAGCAGGGCTCCTTCAGGCCAAGCCTATTACCACCAGTGGAGCTCTGATAAACCAGCCTCTGGGGGCTCATAAAGCACCAGCTTGTCGGGGGCTAGCCACCAGGTCGTTTGTGCGTCTCCCCTGTGCAAGCACTGACACTGGGCCCCGGCGCATGGGCGGTGAGCACGGGGCCCATCCTGCTGTCCGCAGCCTCGTGCTGTGGTAGGGCCGGGAACAGCCCTTGCAGGGGCCAGCCTAGGGCAGCAACACACCCCACTACCCCAAAGGCGGCTCCTCAAGTCCCAGCCTCTAAGGAGACACCATGTGCGAGGGGCGTGGCCGCCCGGGAATTGGCGGGATGAGGCGCTCCAGGTTGCGCGTGCGCGTTGGGTAGCCACGGAGCTCGTGTCTGCGCGCCTGCGCACCGAGGGCAAGGGGCCGGCGCAGGCGCGCTGAGGGCAGTGGCGTGGGGCCACCACGCAGGCGCAGGGGGGCGCGCGGTCAGTGCTGCCATGTCGGGGCCGGGGCTGGTGGCTGGGGAGGTGGCTGTGGATGCGTTGCCCTACTTCGACCAGGGCTACGAGGCGCCAGGCGTACGGGAGGCGGTGAGTGCTGGGCCCCGCCCCCTGGGGACACTGCCGGTGTCGTGAGTGTACGGGGGGGGACCGGGGTGTGTGTGTATCGGGGTGTGTGTAGGGGGGACGGAGGAGGACCTGGGTGCGTGTGTACCGCTGTGTGTGTGTGTGTGTAGAGGGGACCGGGGGGGGACCTGGGCGTGTGTGTGGGGGGGGACCTGGGGGTGTGTGTGTGTGTGGGGGGGAACCTGGGAGGGGTGTGTGGGGGGGGGACCGGGGAGGGGGGACCTGGGTGTGTGTGTGTGTGGGGGGGAACCTGGGAGGGGTGTGTGGGGGGGGGACCGGGGAGGGGGGACCTGGGTGCGTGTGTACCGCTGTGTGTGTGTGTGTGTGTGTGTGTGTGTGTGTGTGTGTAGGGGGGACCGGCGGGGGGACCTGGGTGGGTGTGTACCGCTGTGTGTGGGGCTGGGGGGGGACCTGGGTGTGTGTGTGTGTAGGGGGGACCTGAGTGCGTGTGTACCGCAGTGTGTGTGTGTGTGTAGGGGGGACCGGGGGTGGGACCTGGGTGTGTGTGTGTAGGGGGGACCGGGGGGGGGACCTGCAGTTTCACTCAAGGTGGGGGCAGTGTCGCTCCCTGTCATGGTGGAAGGTGACTGGCGCTGGCCCGTCATTCAGCGCCTCCCCGCGGGCCTCGCCTCCATAGGGTAGGAGGGTCGCGGTTAGGGTGACCGAACAGCTAGTGTGAGAAATCGGGGCCGGGGGCGGGTAATAGGCGCCTATATAAGAAAAAGACCCAAAATCGGGACTGTCCCTATAAAACCGGGACATCCTGGTCACTCCCGGTCGGGCTCTGAGGCCCTACGGCGGGACAGGCGTCTCTACTTATCCAGCGGGGCGGGCAGGACCCAGCAGCTGTGATACGGGGGAGGGACCAGTCGAGGCGTGGACAAAGGGCCATAACCAGAATGGGGAAGCCGCCCTGTGTGCACAGCTGTGGGGACAGAGAAATGGTGGGGACCCAGCAGCAGAGGGTGCAGGTGCCTGTGGCTCAGTCTGATTTGCAATTAGCAAAGAAAAATCCTGGACATTTCTTTACGTTTCAAAAATCCACACGGACAGAAATCAGAGGACCATTAAAGAGCTCATGTGCAGGAAAACCCAGTACGCTGACCCTGCTCCACTCTGCGCTCTCTCTAGGCTGCTGCCCTGGTGGAGGAGGAGACACGACGCTACCGGCCCACTAAGAATTACCTCAGCTACCTGCCCACGCCTGACTACAGCGCCTTTGAGGTGAGTCAGGGAGATGCCGTGGGCGGCCAGAGCCAAGCCCTGAATTCTCCTGGTTACAGGCTCCTGCCAGGAGGCTGCTGCAGCACAACGCCAGCTGTGCCTTCACTGTGGGGCTGGGGCGCAAAGAGAACTGCCACCCTCAGTCACTGCGTTGCAGTCTCCAGTCTCTCTTGCCCTTGGGGGTGGGAGCACTCTGGGACTCTCCTTCCCCGTACTTGGCTGTGAGTAACTGTCTGCTCTGCACCAACAGACTGAAATTATGCGGAATGAGTTTGAGCGCCTGGCAGCCCGGCAACCCATAGAGCTCCTCAGCATGAAAAGGTGAGTGAGAGTCCGCACAAGTGACTTCTATGAGGCAAGTGGGCAAGGCCTGGTCTCAATGGGATCATTCCAGACCCTGGCAGGCCTGCTCCTGCTGACGGATGCTGTGTAGTGCACGATTCTTAGGCCAGGCCTACAGTACAGACCCATATTGGTATAACTAAGTCTCTCAGGTCAGTGGTATGAAAAATCCACACCCATAAGCGACAAAGTTATACCTACCTAACCCTCTGTGTTGACAGCGTCAAGTCAATGGGAGAGATTCTCCTATTGGTACAGCGACTGCCTGTTGGGGAGATGGATTAACTAGGGGAAAAGCTCTCCTGTTGGCTTCTTCACTTAAGTGCTACAGCGGCGTGGCTGTATCGGTGTAGCTGCACCAAAGCAGCATTTTTAGTGCAGATCTGTCTTTATTTGTGCAGCTGCTTTTAATAATGCTTTGTTTTGTTGTTGAAAATGTTGCAGCTTTAATTAGGGCTACTACTTTTCTTTAAAACACATAGTCACCTTTTCTAACAGGAGGGACAGAGAAGCCAAAATCACATCTTTTTTTAAATGATGCAGCCATGGAGCCTTAGACTTCTTGGCAAGTTCAAATAGCTTCAACCCCTCTTTATTGGAAACTCAGGATTGCCACAGTGGAGAGATGTCCAGCCGAGACACACGATGGGCTGACCACCCTTAAGTTTCAGCAGATAACCTTTTCCATTGTGTAAATATACTGACAATTTGAAATGGGAAGCGACTATTTTATTTCTAGCAATAACATGCTGTATTTCACTCATTACATTAATTTTGACAAGTAGTTGCACGTTGCATTGTTTCTTACTAAATAAAAGTGGACTACAAGACTCCTTCCTGTATTTTCTCTATCTTGATGGCTGGTTCTGAGCATTACTCTTTGGACTCTAGTTGCTGGTAAACAGTAGGTAACACAGACTCAGCGACGACTAGGCATGTGGTAACTTTTCTAGGCCTTAGAATCCCCCTTCCCATCTTCATCTAATATGATCATGATGTGAAGTTCGTGCTTTATAGAAAGTCTGTTTCAAATGTAATAATACTATAGGGCTGCATTTTTCAAATTTTAGCAACCTAAGGACCCTATTTTTATTTTAAAATGTTTGCGGACCCCCAAACTCCCTGCTCAGCTCCAGACCCCACCTCCATTCTAGCCCTTCCCCCCTCTACCCCTTCCCCCAAGGCCCCACCCCACTTCTTCCAGCCCCACTCCTCCCCCTCCCTCCCAGCGCCTCCTGCACCTAGAATCATAGAATATCAGGGTTGGAAGGGACCTCAGGAGGTCATCTAGTCCAACCCCCTGCTCAAAGCAGGACCAATCCCCAGCTAAATTATCCCAGCCAGGACTTGTTAAGCCTGACCTTAAAAGCCTCTAACGAAGGAGATTTCACCACCCTCCTGTTGAAAAAGTTTTTCCTAATATCCGACCCAAACCTCCCCCACTGCAGCTTGAAACCATTACTCCTTGTTCTGTCATCAGCTACCACTGAGAACAGTCTAGATCCATCCTCTTCGGGGAACAGCTGTTCCGCAGAGACTGCAGGGCTGACCTTAGGGAAAATGACATCTTGGGCGAACTTGCATTTTGGTGCTCTAGCCCCCGTGTGCATGGCGTGCCCCCCATTGTCCCTGGCCCCCATGGGTTCCCCACCAAACCTTTATCCTCCCACACTGTGTCCCTTTGCCCCTAATTCCTGTGCTCCTAATCCTGAAGGCCCTTCACTCCTACTGTTGCACTTCCCT
Source organism: Gopherus flavomarginatus (assembly GCF_025201925.1). Taxonomy (NCBI): domain Eukaryota; kingdom Metazoa; phylum Chordata; order Testudines; family Testudinidae; genus Gopherus; species Gopherus flavomarginatus. The sequence goes on from NC_066621.1 coordinate 8,432,977, forward strand.
CTTGTGCCCCTAACCCTGCACTGTGCCCCCTTCACCCCAACTCCTGTACTCCTCTCCTGTGCCCCTAATCCTCCTGCACGCCCATCACTCCTGTCCCTTGCGCTTGGGGGGAGTGTGTGTGTGCCTGAGTGAATGTTGAACGCGCTCTCTTTAAGAAAGCACTCAGGGTCAGGTGCCTGAAGGCTTGTTCAGACACCAGCAGCTGCTGCGGGACCCAGAGAGGCAGCAGAGCACAGAGATTCCCCTTGTCCCATCACCCCAGCTCAGTGGAGACACCATGTACATGGGTGGAGGGGAGGGTAACACGCCACCATCAGCCTCCCCCTGCACAGCAGATAGGAGGATTCTCCCAGTACAGAGTGGCCACGGGCTCAGGGAGGGCGTGGGGAGGAACAGGAGCAGCTGGCAGTGGAACAGGGGGAAGGAGGGGCACCCTTGCTCTGGAGAAGGCACATGGCTTGGCTTTTTTGTCCAACTGCCCCCCTGCAGCTTCGGTCCCCCCCCATCCAGACGCTGCTGCTCCGCCTGCTGCCTCCTCCAGCCAGGCTGGCTCTCTGCAGGTCAGGTAGGAATCAGGCAAACCCTGCACACGGTGCCCCTTTGGCAGGCCACCTGGGCCACCAGCCATACTGCCCACCTGGTGTTGTGCAGAAGGTGCTGGGAGGGAGGGGGAGGAGTTGATCAGCAGGGTCCATGGACCCCACTTTGAGAGAAACTGCTATAGGATTTATTTAAAATGCACACCTGTGGCTTTCAAAAGAATAAAAGGGTGACATTTAGGGTCTACATTATTAGTGCAAAAATGGTCAGTGTCCAGCAGCAGCTTCTTGATGATCTTTCCCTGCTGGAAAAAGAGTTTCCATAGGTTTACTGTGTGTATGCCTACACTGCAATTAAACACCTGTAGCTGGCCTAGGTTTGGGCTGTAAAATTGCTGTGTGGCCGTTTGGGCTCAGGCTGGAGCCCAGGCTCTGGAACCGTTCCCCCCTCGCAGGGTCTCAGAGCCCTGGCTCCAATCCAAGCCCAGTGTCTGTACCGCAATTTTACAGCCACATAGCATGAGTCAGATGACATGGCCAGCCATGGGAGTTTAATTGCAATGTAGACATACCCTGTGATTTTAGGAGCTGCCTGCATCTGTTCACTGAGAAATGTTGCTGTAGAAAATTACAAAATCTCAGCAAAGAAGACTGACAAGAAGTAGAGAGAAATTAGGTATTTAGTGACTGCCTGCGGTTCTCAGCCAGCGACATTTGAAATCATAATAATTGAGCAAATAAAAGTTGTTCTGTATCTGGAGTGTATTAATGACTAGTTCTGAGCTGATGGCTTTCTCTGCATTAGGTTTGACACTAGGTCAGTGTTTGTGCCTCTGAGCAAAAATGGTTCTAGAAGGTCTAAATGGAATGACCTTAATTGTAGTTGAGGTGTGTAGAGACAAATTTTTCTGGTTGACTTTATTTCAGGTATGAACTGCCTGCTCCATCCTCTGGTCAGAAGAATGATATCACAGCATGGCAAGAATGTGTTAATAACTCAATGGCTCAGCTGGAGCATCAGGCTGTTCGGATTGAGAATCTAGAATTAATGTCTCAGCATGGCTGCAATGCTTGGAAAGTGTATAACGAGTAAGCAGTCCCTTCTTTTCTTCTGAAAATATTGGACAAAAGTGGTGTCAGTTTTCAGTTCTCAGGTGTTTTCCATACAACTTCTTCAGAATAATCATCGAATTCTACTGAAATGTCTCTCACAACTTCAGAACCTGTCCTGGAACCATAGTAGAGTTCATCTGATCAGGCTGTATGCTGATGATGATGGAAGGGAATTCTCCCCACCCTTCCTATTGAGACCACAGAAGTGGTTGCATAGCCTGCTGCAGTAGCCCTGCTACTGGCACAACCCTCTCTGTGCTGGAGAATGATCCAGTGGAGCCATGCACCTAACAGTCACATCCCATATTCCAGCCTCTCCCACTGCTTCAGATACAGTGGGGCCCAGGGAGCCCAACAGAAGACAGCTGCAACGTGTGCTGGTTTTGTGCCCATCTGTTCAGGGTCCTGAGATCTTGCTCCTCCCTTTCTGCAGAAGAAGTTTAGTTTTACTAGATGGCAGATTGGAGGAGGGGGACAGGGTTTTAGCCCTTACAGTGAAATCTGTCTTAAGTGACTATCAAGGGAACCAGCCAGAATATGCTTTCCTCAGTGGTTCTCAAACTAATTTGTGTAGCCCTTCCTGGGTGGTTTGCAGAATGGAGTATGTTAAAACATAGGCAGAGGCAGGATTGAGGAATTTGCAGAGATGTCTGAGAGAAGCTCTGAGTTCTACAGAATGAATGAGGTTGGAGAATTCCTGGTAGATGTTTGTGTCCTTAACTGAAGTGTAAGGTGGGAAACTGAAGCATGAGTCCACCCAATTTATGCTTAGTCAGGTTTTATATTTGATTCTATCTGAAAACGTACAAATATTGTCACTTACAGTTTCTGATCCTATTTATGTGACAGATGACAAACAGATAAAATGGAACAGGTAGGGTCCCAAGTTACTGAGTTCCAGGAGACCAGGAAGCTCTTCTCCACTTCTTGATGGTCATCTCAATCTCTGAAAGATACTCTACAACTTCAGTTCTTGTTCACTTTGTATTTTTTTTTATAATTTTCAACATCACACATGCATTAGCTTTCTTCCAATCAACATTAAGCGCTGTGTCTTACATAACACATAAGTACACGTGCACAAACTTCAGTGGATGTAACTTATGTTGTCCACATTATCTTTGTGTCACCTTACTCCTGTTTTTCCCAATCCGGGGACTTTTTAGCATGATGTTTTGTGTATTTTATGGTACTGATTAACTTTCTCTTGTCTGTGTCCACCAACACAGTACATTCTGTGAACAAAATAAAATGTCCTGTCAGCTGTGAACATCATTTAAGCAAGTCTTCCTAAGAGAGAAATTGGCAAGACTCATGTCAGGCAAAGACTAGGCCAAAGCCTTAGCATAAGCATTACACTGATCTATCCAGCTCATTCTCTATACGTGGTCATACACTATTAACATTAAACTAACAAAACGTAAACTTTTTTTTAACATTCAACGATTTTTCATCTTTGGATATTATTGTTCAATATGTGTGTGTCCCAAATTATTCATTATTCATCATAATCCTTTATTTTTCTTATTTGAGTAGGAAAATTATGGGGAATAATGTGCCCCAATTTGAAGCATATTCTTATCTTTTCAAATGCAAGGGACTTTTTGCTCAAAGTTTAGCATCATGCTTGTAAACCAATAAAAAGCCTTGTCAGTAATTTTGCCTGTTGCATTTTGAGGTGCATTTTTCAGCTTAGGGCCTATGTGTTTAATTGTTCCCCAGCAGCAGGTCAACCCAAATCATGCAGGTTTACTGTAAAATGATTGTATAAGATACAGTGTGCCTCTTCACGGTGAGGTACAAATATCAGACATCTTGGCCTGGTTGGGGAGTATGACCATCATGTTGTTTATGTCATTTTGGAGAAATAAATGACACACCAATCTTTGTTTTTCCTTGCTTCCCTCTATTGATCATATAGTGCTGAGTGAGCTGATAAATTCCATGTGTTCTCCTGTTTTTACACTTTTCATCTTTGTTTATTAGACACCTGGTTCATATGATCGAACAAGCTCAGAAAGAACTACAGAAATTGAGGTAAGTGCTGCCCTTTCTCATCCTTGTGTTCAAACTTAGAAGGAACTCTAAAGGGAATTCCCCAATAACAGGTATAGAAAGGCCTCCACTCATCCTTAGGCTGCTGCCAGGGTTGTAGAGAAGAGGACCTGGTCATATTTTGGTTTTGTGCTGAAGCAGCAGGTGGTGAATTAGTCCATCGTTTTTGGACAAACTCCTGTTTCCAGTCCATACAAACTGTTTCTTCCTGGACCCCTACCCAGCAGTAGTAGGATCCTCCTTGAAGAACAGCTACTGGTAATGGGTTCCGACTGCTTGGAGTTATTTTTGTCCAGAGGATTCCAGTAGTCTTGGCAGGTCTATGTGGTGGCTAGTGTGAGGTTTGGCTTGTTGATTGCTTTGATCAGGGCCACAGCCTTGAATAGACAGCAAATGCAGATTGGTCACCAGTGGAGAGTGTAGGGAACAGGGGTGATCTGATCGTTACAGCTCATCCTGCTGAGATGGACTGGTGCATTCCGTACAAGCAGGAGCTTTCTCGTTGATTTTACCTTCAGACTCAGATACAGCAAATTACAGTAGTCCAGTCTGAAGGTGACAATCTCATGAAACACTGTGTGGGTCCTTGTCAGAGGGAATGGCAACGTTGCCTAGCAAGCCATTTCTCACCACTGCCTGTTTTTCTTGGGCAATTTAGGATTAGTTTCTGAGATACAGTGAGTGTGGGAAGCAGGGGTGATAGGGCTCTTTGCAGGAGTTTGGGAAGTGTTCCAGAACAAACTTGGATATGCAATCTGGGTATTGAGACTGACAAAAGCAAGAACCTCATCAGTGTTCTAATTTTATTTGATGCAAAATCTAAATGATCTCTGTGTATCCAGTTGTTCCTAGCCTCTGTCTGGAGCCACTTCCATCCAAAAGTATCATTGTTGGCTTCATGAGAATGGTGCAGTTTTGTTTAAGCATCCTGATTTTTCTCAGAGTGGACAAAACAGAACTCTGAGCTCAGACACTTCAACACTCTGCTTTTCCTGCCCTACTAGCATGTTTGAGTTTCATTTTACAGAATTTTATGTCCACAGTCTGCTTTCTCTTTAGACTTAGGTTTAGTTTATATGCACACCTGTGACTGAGCTTCATGCTTCTGGTGCTGTGCATTTGGGTATCCAGGATCCTTTCCAGTAGCTGAGTAAAGGAGTTGGGCTGCATTTCAAGCACAATAGCAAATGTTAAACTTCCAGGGCAGCAGAAAAAGTGAATGCAATTGTGTGGTTAAACAAGTAACATTTTCTCCCAGGAAAAACATTCAAGATCTCAACTGGCAGCGAAAGAACATGCAGCTCACAGCTGGGACTAAGCTCCGAGAGATGGAGTCAACGTAAGTGTCTAAAATCTCCTTCTCTTAATCTAATTCTTCCCCAGATATACATTCTGCATGATTTTTTTTTCTCCCTTGGAGAGGATAGCCTCTGACAGGCTTTTGTTGAACCAGTTAGATGCCTTCACGGGATTGGCATCACCTTTTGCATCTTTTATCAGGTAACACTAGCTGCAGGTAATAGTTGTTTAACTGGGTAATTCAGGCGTGGCTGCTTGAAGCAGTGACTGAATGGGGAGGGCAGAGGACACATTAGCAATTTGAAATCACGTGCACAACTTACTTCATTTCTAAAACTCTTAGTTTTCTAACTGTCAGGACTCTGAATGCGTCAGGTTTTGCACATTGTGGTTTAACATCAAGTAAACAGAATGAAAGTTCCATCACTTAGTCTGTTTAAATTGGTCATATGTAGTGGCTGAAGTTTATCAGATATTGAGAAACAACTTCCTTGTTTGTATCTAATGGATTGATCCAAAGGTGCAGCTACCTTCCTTTATTATAGAAACAGTTATTGCTCTGAACAGGTTTAATTGGTATTTAAACTCGGGGTTTTTATATGTTCTGTTCCAGGTGGGTGTCTCTGGTCAGTAAAAACTATGAGATTGAGCGAACGATTGTGCAACTAGAAAATGAAATCTTACAAATTAAACAGCAGCATGGGGAGGCCAACAAGGAGAACATCGAGCAAGACTTCTGAGGTCTGACCCCTACCATTCACCGCAGCACACTTGCAACTTTTTTTTTGTGTGGAGAGGCCACGTGTCCTTAGGCTCTCTAATATCTGCATGTGTAATGAGATGGGAAACCATCATCAGTGCTCAGTTTCTTGTTTTAAAGACTAGGAGGAGGTAGAGCAGATTCAGGAAAATCCTGCTCCATAGACTGAATGCAAAAGGATTTCAAGTGTGAATGAGTGGTTCTTGGACAGAACCATATCTAATTGTTTTTGTATTTCTTATACCTGTAATAAACATTTTTCTAACTTTCTTTGTCTTCTGATAGCTGTAAACATCTGAGCATAAACCTCATGCAGGTACCTGAAGCTTGTATGCATGTTTCATTTCATAAGAGCCATTAGAGGGCATTATATCATCAAGGCCATAGATGGAGCAAGTTCTTTCTTGGGGCAAGGTTTTGAATTTATTGATGAAAGTGGATTCATTGCTCTGGTTACTACCTCCATGACCTTTAGAAGGAGCTTTTGCTGGTCTTTGCAAAAGCTGCTGTTTGCATTTCCTGGCACTTTGGCTTGTCTGGCAGATCCAGGGTTTGCTGCTTTGATCTCATTCTTTCTCTTGGCTAGGCCATCTGTCTTTTTCAGTGTATAAGGCACCTGTCCATAGTTCTAGCTGCAGTTTTTAAATGATGCCATAGGTCTTGCTGCAACTACCCAAAGAGCAAAATGCTGTCCAGCATTTTTCAGCCACATACGACATCATGGCACAGAAGGAAGAAACAACCCTGACTAGTGAAAGTGCAAGAAAAGTTAACATTAATAGTTTAGTGCAAGTCACTAGGCTGTTCTGTAAGAGTAACTGGAGCTTGTACTTAATCCAAAGGAATGAATGAATGGCCGTATTCTAATAGCAAGTGTGCATCACGGATTCAAATTGAATAGATTTTCCTTAGTAATAAGCAGGATGCAATTATGTGTAAAGCAAAAAGGGAAATATATTTGCTTCTTAACCCTATAGTTAAAGCTTTCTAAAGAGATTAAAATTCTTGCCTTATTTATATTTGTATTATCCAAAGACTCCAGCATAATGTCTGCATCTTTGTTTGCCATGTGGATGATGATGTCAAATATAGCTGTCAGAATATTGCTTTCCTGCTGGAAGCCTGGGGTGACTTCTCTCCTACTGGCAGCCTGACCTTCTCTCCTGCTGGTAGCCTAGTGTGGTTCCCTGCTGCCCTCATCCCTTACTGCTGTGAATTGCCTCTTAATCTGCATGTCATCCCTTTTCAAAATATGAACAAAAAATCCAGCTATAGTGGATTAATATAAAATATCCATGTTGTTAGCTTCTTAAACCAAGATTTGACATTAACAAGGTGCTCTTTGTGAGTCAATTTATCTGACAGAGGAAAATTTTATGTGAGATCACTGGCTAAGTTGCCAAAGGTAGCTTCTCTTCCCTCATGGGGATAGATACCCATCCCTTTACCAGTTTTAAAATACAGAATTCACTGCCTCAAACCAGTCTAATGCAGTCGTTTCTACAACTGATTCTTTGCTTTTTACTCAAACCCAAGTATTTGCTATGCTTGTTCCTTGGTTTCTGTTTCAGAACTAGCACTCTTGAAATTTTATGAAGAGTGTCTTATATTAATCACAGTTTGTCCTAGGCACTCTAGGATATAATGAAATGATCAGACCTTATACCAAAGTTCTATGCTTCTGCTACAAAATATAACTGAAGTTTCAGGTACTGTGATGCTGTTCCTTCCTTTTTGTCCTGATAGCCACACACACAATCATTGCATATGTGTTATTACAAGTAAGTCCTTTTCTTTCTAGGCATTTTAAAATTTGGCTTTCACGGTGGTATTTTGAATGCCAGAGATCTGCTTTTGTATGGCAACTACTGCTGAAAATTATTTGTATTGCAGCGGTGCCTTGGAGCCCCAGTCAGGGACTAGTCCCCATTACACTTGGCATTGTACTGACACAACAAAAATTGGTATTCAGTTTTGTTTAAGTCCACATGCATAACTGAAATGTGCACCTACTCCCATGTCCAATATCCTGTTAACTTTAGCCCTCCTACAGGATACAGGCTCCCTCCTATATCCTGAGTATTTGTAGATGGGAAAGGGAGACATGATAAACTACAGAAGAAATATAGTGCCCAGTAAGAGTCCTTCAGTATGCTGGGGTGAGGAAGTGCAAAGGAAGGTTGGCACCTCAGTGTGAACATATCTTAAATCCAAACTTAAGCATTCTTAAATGCAGTCTTTATCTCATTTGTGTTAATGAACAGGGCACCTTGCTGCTTTGGCTGATCGATGGAGAAGTAGGTGATTGTCAGTGTAAAAGTATAGGGAGCCCTCTTTAATAGCCCCACCACACTTCCATGGAACTGTGGTCATTTGAATAGGAGGGGAGGAAATTTCCCTAAATCACATCAGGCAGCTTGGTAAGTTTTTGCTCTGAGACGCATCGTTTTGGGATCTTCACCCATTGCAAGCCCCAGTTGATTTGCTCAGAGAAATGTATGTAATGTGTTGCCAGTGATGCTGTGACTCTCATGAGAAGCAGAGAAGTCTCTCATAAGAACATAGGAATGGCCATGTTGGGTCAGACCAAAGGTACATCCAGCCTAGTATCCTGTCTACCGACAGTGACCAATGCCAGGTGTCCCAGAGGAAGTGAACCTAACGGGTAATGATCAAGCGATCTCTCTTCTGCCATCCATCTCCACCCTCTGACAACAGAAGCTGGGGACACCATTCGTTACCTATCCTGGCTAATAGCCACTAATGGATTTAACCACCATGAATTTATCTAGTTCGCTTTTAATCCCTCTTATAGTCCTAGCCTTCACAAACTCCTCAGGCAAGGAGTTCCACAGGCTGACTGTGCGCTGTGTGAAAAAGAACTTCCTTTTATTTGTTTTAAACCTGCTGCCCATTAATTTCATTTGGTAGCCCCTAGTTCTTATATTATGGGAACAAGTAAATAACTTCCTAATAATTTTAGTTGCCCTTTTCTGAACCTTTTCTAATGCCACTATATCTTTTTGGAGATGAGACGACCACATCTGTCTGCAATATTCAAGATGTGGGTGTACTATGGATTTATATAAGGGCAATAAGATATTCTCCATCTTTTTCTCTATCCCTTTTTGAAAATAAGTCTCAAAAATAAGTTTCTTACCTTGTCCATATGTATTCCACTCCTGGCTGTCATGTGCCCTGCCAAAAGTTTCTGATCTCAGTGGTGTCTATTGGAGCTGCACCTGTGCCTTGATTGCCCTCATTCCCCTCCCCCAAGGGCATAAAGGGTGAAGTAGAACCAGCTATCGCTCAGTTCCTTTGCCAGTGCAGAATCCAGGAGTTACCAGACTCCTTAGTAGTGGGAAAGGAGGCTGGATTATGGATTACATATTGACAATGCATCTTGAAGACCCTCAGTTGTTACAGAGTAGGTATCCTTTTTTTCATATTGGTGACTAACAAACAGGGACTTGATGTGGAGGAGGTGAGTGCTCAGAATCTACAAAATCGGTGATTGTAAGACAGCTTTGCCAAAATGGGCATCCAACTGGAAAGCTTCAATGAGAGAATAGTGTTTTGTAAATGCATGTACTGATCCCCAAGTAGGTGCCCTACAGATGGTGGAAACACCTTTCAAAGAAACCACAGATGCTGCCTGCGCCCTAGTTAAATGGGCTGTGCCCTGACTTAGTGGGTGGGTTTCTAAACTAGCTAGTGCTGAGATTCCCTCTGAGACTTTTCCATGTGGCTTATCCAGAACACCTGGCCCAGTTCTGGAAGAAGATTTCATCCAGTTCTCTAGTATCCAAAACCTCAGTTCAGCTCCAGCTCATCATTCAGGTTACTTTATTACAGGCCTGCACAAAATGTGGCCCGGGAGCCACATGCGGCCCACGTGGGCTCACTGTGTGGCCCATGAGGGGTGAGTAGGCAAGCGGCGGGTGAGGGAGGGGGGCTGAAGAGGTGGGTGGGCAGTGGCGGGGGGTGAGGAGGCGAGCGGGCAGGTAGTGGCAGGGGAGGCAGGTGAGCCTGCAGCGGGAGGGGGGGGCGGCGCTGAGAAGGTGGGTGGGTGCACGGGCAGTGGTGGGGGCTGAGTAGGCAAGCTGGCGGTGTGTGGGGGCTGAGGAGGCGAGTGAGAAGTCAGTGGCTGACCTGTTCTACTGATCTGGTCTGGCTCCCATCCCCTCTCCAAGGGTTGCAGCTGTCTGGAGGTGCCTGCCTTCCACGCCTCCCTCAATCACACCTTGTTCATTCAACAGGGCAATTGATTACAAAGTTGGGAGAAGATCTTATTCTACTTCTAGCAAAAGACATTTTTCTTTTACCTTAATTATACTACCGTAGGGGCCCGCTATAAAATATTACCAAGGTTCAATACCGCTGTTTTGGTGGGGCAGTGCTGGGGAAGGAGAGTTTGTTTCTGCGGGGCGAGCGGTGCTGGGGGGGGGAGTATTTCAGGGGAGCTGGGTGGCGCTGGGGGGCTGTTGTGTTTTGGGGGGGCTTGGCACTGGGGGGAGTCAGCGGAGCCAGGGGGGTTCGGCCCTCAGCTGTTTTCTTTGGAGTAATATGTCCCTCGCAGCTTTACGAGTTGTGCAGGCCTGCTTTATTAGGTACTTAATAGCTTTTTGCCCAGGCTGGCCAGACGAAGGTGCTGGGAGTTTAGGTACAGGATGAGCCATAATCCCAATTCGTGTGTCACATTACACAGTTTATATACATCTTTCCTAGCTACTTATAGCTATACTTTTTGCATGTGAGAACCAATCTGCAAAGTGATTGGTCAAGGTAAACTTATCAGTTCATTGTGTTTCTGCCTACTTGGTTTACTATAAACACACCTACAATAGTTTCATTAATTTCTCTCTTCCAATACTTACTGTAAACGTTCACAATAGCTAGTGGTGTCAGCAATTACTTGTTCGGGCTTGTTCTGTGGCAACTTGTTCGGGCTTGCAGAGACCCATTTTGAAAGCCTTTGGGATGATGTAGCTTGACCCTTAACCCTATCTGCAGTAGCAAAAGCAATACAAGGTAAGTGGAGAGAGTTCTGAGTACATCTAAGGTATGAAGCCTAGCCTAGCCTCCCCTTGTTCAGTATGTGATTTTAGGAAAGAACACAGGTAAGGTGGGCCATCTGGTTTAGATGAAGTCAGAGATCACATTAGGTAAAAACTCTTGTTGGGGTCCTGTGGAAGACAGTGTATGGTGGGTCCGCCACAAGTGCCTGCATCTTCCCTAACATTTGGGCTGATAGCCTTTTTAGTGGCAATCACTAACTCTATTAAAAGGAAGTTTAGCGAGCATGATGCCAAGCACTCAGAGGGAACCCATCAAGCTAGCTGAAACCACATTGAGATCTCAGGCAGGAGGGGGATTCTAGGACTGGAAGATACACATGAACTAGTCCTCCACCTACTGTTAGTCTTGTGGAGTCTTTTCTGCTTTGAATTAGAATGTTGAAAATATCAGCAGAGCAGCTTCTTTCCACTGTGGTTAACCAGCCAGCATCCATGCTGAGATACTGAGGGGATGGATCTGGATGAAAAATCTGTTTTGGGAACTTGTCAGGAATCAGAGCTAACGTTACTGGTGTGTGTGAGTTAATGAATGTTGTTTGGAACAAGCAGTATAGCCACATTACGCTTTGTAATTGCTTCTTCCAAACAATGTCTGCATGGTGATATGAAGACAGAACTGCATTTTGTCTAATTTTGTATGTCTTATGGTTTAATTTTCTATATTATATTAATGTGCAGCAGAAAGATATTATGTACTGAAATGACTATATATTTTATTTAAAAGTGAACAGCAAAGCAACCTGTCACCAAAGCCTGTTCACAATATGAATATTTATGAAGCCTCAGACTGCTGGCAAGGGGGCCAGTACAACCACACCCATTTTTAGGTAGTTATGAAAAACTGTCTGAACCAGTCAGCAGGGAAAACAAAAGTCTGACAGCTGATGGAGAACATGAAACACTTGGTGGGGTATGGGAAAACTGATACAAGCAGGAAGGAACTGAGGAGGGAGCTACAGTGTTGGTCCTAAATTTAACAGTTTTGATTGATTTATTCTAGACTAATTTTTAAGTCTTATCACTTGGATTAGTGATGAGGGACCACAACCCACTATTTCAATGCTGTACTCATCCAGTAAATTATTTTTATAACTCAGATAGTAATCTTAAAAGCAAGTCTGTTGCTTATTTTTAACCAATTAGTATTTATTCATTCACCACAGACAACAGGGGCTGTCAGTAACAGTTAACAGTATTTTAATCAAATGAGCAAATAAGCTAGGCGTATAACAAAATACAGCTTGAGACAGGAAAAAGACAATTATTATAGTTTCTTTGACAAAAAATTAACTACAATAAAACCTAAATGAAAAATTATGTTGTAATCTATGAACAGGTAATGTCTTAGAAGAGGTAATTTATAAGAAATAAGGAGCTGGTCAAATTGACCCATGGTAATTCACACTATTTATCATTCTCTACAAAATGAAATGTTTTAGGTTTCATCCCAATATGGGAGAGAGATGAATAAGTACGAGAAACTGCTTAAGAGGAAGCGGTGTTTTTCTATTCCCTGCCAAGTTTATCTAGGCTCATAAGATAGACAAACCACTACATGACTTGGCCTATAGTTAGCCCCCAAACTTACTCACTTTGTAACTGAAAGACCCAAATAGAATGACCTTACCTATAATTTAAAAAAAAGTGAACAAGAGGCAACTTTTAAATTTTACCACTCTTCTCAACTGCTGGTTCATGATGCAGGGGTCAAGTTCTTCTTTTTGGTTACTGCATGGTCTGGGGTTTGGCTTCAGCTCATTTTTTCTAAATCCTTTCTGGACTTTACACAAGCACTATCTCCCACATGTTGATTCAACCTCAAATATAGAACCAAATCCTATTCATAAAGGAGCAGCCTCCATTAACCAAAATGAAATGCTAAATGTGTAGCCATTGTTTTTTTTAAACAGAACATCCAGCTTCACTTCTGAGAACAATGGTGCATATAAATTCATTCCAATAATTCCTGTGATATCTTTACATTAATTTATATATGTATTTTTTAAACATCCTCTCACAAGTGAGGAGTGTTTGAACTCTCAAAACCACAGTACCACCTGCTTCCCATTCAGCTATTGGAGCAACTAGTATGGATTTAAGTATCAGAGGGTAGCCGTGTTAGTCTGGATCTGTAAAAGCAGCAAAGAATCCTGTGGCACCTTATAGACTAACAGACGTTTTGGAGCATGAGCTTTCGTGGGTGAATACCCACTTCCTCAGATGCATGCATCCTTCCACTACATGCATCTGAGGAAGTGGGTATTCACCCACGAAAGCTCATGCTCCAAAACGTCTGTTAGTCTATAAGGTGCCCCAGGATTCTTTGCTGCTAGGATGGATTTGTCATGCTGTTATGAACTATATGGGCCACCGCGGTGGCAGGGCAGCATGAATTGCCTGGCCAGTAGGTGACCCACAATGTGTAAGATGACAGTGGGATGCTGGGCATTGGGCTTGGTTTCTGTGCGTGGTGCAGGGCCTGCCCTGGCCGTGCCCAGCGCTGTGATGCTGTGACAAGTGGGCGCCAGTGGTCACAGTGAAGCCAAATGTAACTGTGCCCCAGCTGATGGCAGGCTGGGTGGGCAGCCCCGTCTGGGCACCGCCCACCCTCTCCTGCTTGGACTCTGCCCCTGGCGTTGCTGAAGGGGGGAGAAAAACCCGCCTCCTGTGGGCCATGAGGGGGCAGTGCCACTGTCCATCACGTTCTGTGCGATGGCAGTTGGCTGCCATGGCCAGGCAGCCCACTTCCACCCGGGGAAGCTGATTGGCTGCAGCCCCTAAGGGAGCCTACGGCTCAGCCAGTCGGGCGTCGAGCTGAGAGTGGAGCCTGGATGAGGAAAGGAAGCCCCGCCCCTCATTGTCCCGCCTTTCTCCGTTCCCCGCTGCTGATGCTGAGCCGAAGAGCGAAGCCGCTTCGTTACGCCTCCCTGCTCCAGCCAGCGAGGAACACTATGCGCACGCGCCGCCGCTCCCCTGGGCCATGCCGTACGCGCTCCCTCCGAAGTCGCGTGCACGCTGGGCAGGCCGTGCGCGTTCCCTTGAAGCGGCGTGTCCGCCGCGCGCTCCACGCTGCCCGCAGTCTATAGCCGCTGCGTGCCGGGTACGCGCCTCGCTTGGGCCCGTGCCCAGCCCCGTCCCTGCACCGCTTGCCGCGTACCTACCGGGCACGAGCACGCAGCGTGTGCGGGAGCCCGGTGACGCGGGGCGTGCGGGCGCAGGCGCGGAGCTGTGCGTGCGCGAAGCGGGGAGTCGGGTTCAAAGGAGGAAACATGGCGGAAAACAAAGGAGGCGGTGGGGAGGGGGCCGCGGAGCCCGGCCCGGACGGCGGCGGTCAGGAGCCCGCGGCCACGTCCCCCTCCGGCTCCGCCCCGCCCGCGCCCGCCGTCGCCCCGCCCGAGGAGCGCGAGAGCACCGGCGCGGCGGCCGAGAAGGGCCCGGCGGAGGCGGAGGCCGCGGCAGGCCCGGGCCCCGGCCCCAGCCCGGTGCCCCCCCTGCCGACGGCCGCGCCGGGCCCGCTGTCGCTGCTGGACACCTGCGCCGTGTGCGCGCAGAGCCTGCAGAGCCGGCGGGAGGCCGAGCCCAAGCTGCTGCCCTGCCTGCACTCCTTCTGCCGCGGCTGCCTGCCCGAGCCCGAGCGCCAGCTCAGCGTGCCCGTGCCGGGCGGCGCCAACGGCGACATCCAGCAAGGTGAGGCCGGGCCCGCCCGTCCGTGGGGCAGGGAGCGGCTCGGGCGGCGCCTCGCCCGGCTCCTGGGGCCGGGGCTGTGGGGGTGCTGCTCCCCGCCCTTGCCCACAGCAGGCGGCGCAGGTCGGGGTTTGGTTCTAGACGCGCTGTTCGCTACTTGCCCGGGAACCCCCGGGCTGGGGGGATGGGCCGGGGTCCGAGCTGCCCGGAGCGCCAAGCGAGACCCGGAGATCCCTCCCCTGCAGTGCGTTTGCATGTTCAGCACCCCGGCTTGGGGCTGGCAGGTTGTCCCTGCTCAGCCTCCTTGGAGTCAGAATCGTTCCGCTCTCTGGGAAACACGCAGCACATGCCTGGTGTGCAGACCGAATCCCTTCCAGCAAAGCGCCCAGGGCTGCCTGCCTTCCTCGGGCCCCTAGCGCGGCTGCTGAGCCCTAAACTTGGTGGCAGGGGAGGTAAGGCTGAGTCCCTCTGAACAGAGGGAGAATCCCGAATCTGTCATGTGAGCCTTTGGGGGCTTATTAGCTACAGCTCTGTTGAGAACTACCCACTCATCGTCTCGAAAAATAGACTCGTTTAAAAGCCTAGAGAGCTTCATGCAGCTTGTTTTTTCAGTTTGGAACAGCCTTTGTTTGCAAGTAGCGGGGCAGGTTAAGAAGTACAATCTATGCACCCTTATGCTGTTGTTTGGATGCAGTTTGTTGGTTCCTTCATTTAAAGAAAGTACTGTAATATGCAATCCCAATTTTATGGTAATTTTATGTTTGGTTTGGGAACGATTAAGTGTGTATTTTGGGCTACCTTTAGTTTACCAACCTGTTCATTCACAGAGTGCTAAAACTGCATCTTTGTTGTCATCCATTTTGGCAGTTAGATGGAATGAGGATGGCAAAACTCATGTAATACGTATGGTTGTTTCCTTATCTGTACCCTTTTTTTGAATGACCTATGTGATAGTACATATGACACTCAGTACTGTATGTCCCTGGAAGATGACAATCTTGGCCTTGTAGTTAAACAGACACTGAAAACTCTTGGCTAGTCTTCTCAAATAATTTTGTCTCTGGTAGTTATAATGTGAATGCCAAGCAGCAATTTGGAGAACTTAACTTCATTTGAATCCTGATTACTACTTGGTTTCTTTCTAGAAGAATCTGCGTATGCTTGTTAGAGATGCTATGTCCATTGGTGTAATATTTCCATGCCTAATTAAAATTGGGATACACAATGGGATTTATTTCTAAACTTGATTAAAACTGTTTTGAATCTTTCAGGTTTTTAAATATTTAAATTACCATTTTAAAAGCAGTTTCTACAAATAGTTACTTTGGTTTGGTTATAAGGAACACTATCTTGGGGACACGTTCATGAAAGGGCCCATTTTCCGGTTTTATAACTGTTTAAAAAGTGCTCATTTAAATGAAATCTAATGCAACTTCTTGTAAAACGCTATTTATTTTCATCAGTATTCAACAATAAGAAATGATGTAGGGCTGTCAAGCAGTTAAAAAAATTAATCATGATTAACTGTGCTGTTAAACAGTAATAGAATACCATTTAATTATTTGGATGGTTTTCTACTTTTTTTTAATATATTGACTTAAATTACAAAACAGAATACAAAGTGTATTGCTCACTTTATTTTTGATTATAAATATTTGCACTGTAGAAAAATACTATTTCTTTTGTTTCACCTAATACAAGTACTATAGTGCAGTTCCTTTATCATGAAAGTTAAATTTACAGATATAGAATTGTGTATAAAAAAAACTGTGTTCAAAAATAAAACAACGTAAAACTGTAGAGCCTACAAGTCCATTAAGTCCTACTTCAGCCAATGGCTCGGACAGACAAGTTTGGTTACAATTTGCAGGAGATAATGCTACCTGCTTCTTGTTTACAATGTCATCTGAAAGTGAGAACAGGCATTTGCATGGCACTGTTGTGGGAGGAGAGGAATAGCTCAGTGGTTTGATCATTGGCCTGCTAAACCCAGGTTGTGAGTTCAGTCCTTGAGGGGGCCATTTAGGGATCTGGGGCACAAATCTGGCTGGGGATTGGTCCTGCTTTGAGCAGGTGGTTGGACTAGATGACCTCCTAGGTCCCTTCCAACCCTGATATTCCATGATTGTCACTGGCATCACAAGATATTTACATGCCAAATGTGCTAAAGATTCATATATCCCTTCATGCTTCATCCACCATTCCAGAGGTGTCACATCCTTCCAGATGACAGGTTCTGCTCAATAATAATGAAAAGCAGTGCAGCCCAACATATGCTCATTTTCATCATCTAAGTCAGAGGCCACCAGCAGAAGGTTGATTTTCTTTTTTGGTGGTTCAGGTTCTGTAGTTTGTGCATCTGAGTGTTGCTCTTTTAAGACTTCTGAAAGCATGCTCCACACCTCCTCCCTCTCAGATTTTGGACTGCACTTCAGATTCTTAAACCTTGAGTCAAGTGCTGTAGCTATTTTTAGAAATCTCACATTGGTACCTTCTTTGCATTTTGTCAAATCTGCTGTGAAAGTGTTCTTAAAACAAATATGTGGTGGGTCATCATCTGAGTCTGCTGTGACATGAAATATATGGCAGAATGCGGGTAAAACAGAGCAGGAGACATACAATTCTCCCCCAGGGAATTCAGTCACAAATTTAATTAACACATTTTTAAAACAAGCATCATCAGCATCAAAATGTCTTCTGGAATGGTGATCAAAGCATGAAGGGGCGCTTGAATGTTTAGCAATACTCTGGTTTCTCTTCAGATCGTATAAATCTTTCGCCTTTTACTAAAGATTTCTGTGGCATGTAAATACCTTGCAACGCCAGCTACAAAAATGCCATGTGAACACCTGTTCTCACTTTCGGGTGACATTGTAAATAAGAATCAAGCAGCAGTATCTTCCGTAAATGTAAATAAACTTGTTTGGCTTAGTAATTGACTGAACAAGAAGTAGGACTGAGTGGATTTGTAGGCTCTAAAGTTCTACATTGTTTTGTTTTTGAGTGCAGTTACTTAACAAAAAAATCTACATTTTAAGTTACTCTTTCACAATAGAGGTTTCACTACAATACTTGTATGAGGTGAATCGAAAAATACTATCTTTGCACTGTAAAAATGATAAAAATATCTGTAATTAAAAATATGAAGTGAGCACTGTACACTTTATATTCTGTTGTAATAAAAATCAATATATTTGAAAATGTAGAAAAACTTACTAAATATTTAGTAAGTTTTAATTGGTATTCTGTTTAACAGTGTGATTAATCACAATTAATTTTAATCAGTTAATATTTTTTAGTTAAATCACTTTAAATTGCGTTACCTGCAATTAATCGACAGCCCTAAAATATTGTCATTCTTTTCATCACTGAAACTTTTCAGACATTTGTGTTCACAACTCAAGCTGCTGCTTTTTAATAAAACTTAGTTTGGCCTTTGTCTTCAATAAGACTGAGTGCTTTGAGCATGTTTGAAGAATTTTAGATTAGAAATATCATTAGATATTTGTATATGGTGTGCACATGGTATGTAATACGCACTGAGATGCAGAGCTCCAGCTACATACATATGATCTAAAAAGTAGTAGCTCTCAACCTGGGGTACCCCTGGGGGTACATCAGCTCATCTAGATAGTTGTCTGGTTTTACAACAGGCTACATAAAAAGCACTAGCAAAGTTAGTACAAACTAAAATTTCATACAGACAATGACTTGTTTATACTGCTCTATATGCTGTACACTGAAATGTAAGTACAATATTTATATTCCAATTGATTTATTTTATAATTGTATGGTAAAAATGAGAAAACAAGCAAGTTTTCTGTAATGTGCTGTGACATTTTTGTCTGATTTTGTAAGCAAATAGTTTAAGTGAGATGAAACTTGGGGGTACAGAAGACAAATCAGACTCCTGAAAGGTGTACAGTAGGCTGGAAAGGATCAGAAGCTCTCAACTACGGTATAAACCAATGAATACAGTAGTTCACCCTTTGTTTACCCTCTGGTCCACCTTAAGCTTGCCTGTTCTTAACACTGCCTGTACATCTGTCCCATATGGTTATGTGAATGAGAGGGCTAAATTTGTGCATTCTGTGCTGTGTGCTCCTGCAGTGTGCACAACTTGAATTTGATGTCTTCGGGGGGTACAGGAAAAGAGTAGAGCCTGAGCAAATGGCATCGGACAGTCTATCTTAAAATGAAGGTTCATTAAATCTCATTTAGACTCATAGAAGGACTCTGACACATCTGGCGTTTTACTGAGGCCAGATTCTAAATCTTGCATGCTATATAGGTTGTACTCTACTAAAGGATGTAGATTATCAAACCAAATTTTGCATGCTTTATCTAATAATGGCATGTTCAGATAAACAAGTGTCCAAGTATAGAGAATTAGTAAAGAGTAACTTCTGCAGAAAATAAATAATTAAGCATGGAAAACAAATTCCAGTAACATTCTCTTAAAGAACACTAGGCCATATTCTGTGCTGATGTAAAAGGCACCTTACCTATTTGATGGGGCAACTTAGACACCTAACTGATGTGTAAATTGACATATGCAAACATCCAGTACTGTGGTTCATCTGGCAAAGGGTATCTAAACTGATGCCCATGGATGGCTCTGAAAAATGAATCAACTGCATGGTCAAGGAAGTACACCTCTACCCAGATATAGCATGACCCGATATAACACAAATTCGCATATAACGTGGTAAAGCAGTGCTCTGGAGGGGGGGCTGCACACTCTATTGGATCAAAGCAAGTTCAATATAATGTGGTTTCACCTATAACACAGGAAGATTTTTTGGCTCCCGAGGACAGCGTTATATTGAAGTAGAGGTGTATACAGCCCTGTTGGAAGCTGTGGAGGACAGTGCGCATCATTGCATGGTCAAGCTTCCATCAGCCCAGCAGGTTCCCTAGGAATTGAGTAAAACCAGAGGGCTTTAGATATTTGAACAATTCTAGTGTTCAATGGACACACATTCCTACACGCTACAGATGGAACTAGCTAGATGGCAAGAAAATCATGACATTTGTGGGACTAGAACATTCTTGCATCAGAGGCAACTACAGCATTGCTGAGCAGTGTGTGATGCAATCATGGGCAATGTAAAATACCTTTGCAGAAACTCCATTTCTTTTATATATAATTCTGCAATCCATATGGTCTGTTAGCTTGCCATGAGCAGCTACTTTCCCTGTCAGTCTTGATAGTTAGCCATGCCCACTGCTACACCTGAAGCATCCTGTGCAACTGCAGGATACCACTTTCAGATTACATGCTCCATTGTGTTTATTTTACATATATCTTAGTTTACATCGTGCTTAGATGATGTTTACAAGATTTTGCCCACCTAAGCTAAAAGATTCTTAAGGGCTGGTGAAAAATATTGGTTATATATTTTTTCCTTGGGAGGAGTGGGGTAGAGTGACACTTTTTCTTTTCTGGTAAATTTGTCCTGTTACTGTTGCTAGTTTGTTAATCTCATTTTTTGCTCCTTAGATTTCTTAAAGGATCTGAAGTTTTAAACGTTAAGTAGGATATAGGTCCATAATTTCACAAATTGGCCACGGGGAATGAGGGAGAATGTCTGTCTGGTTTTACTCTACCCTTGAGTATAAACGAATACTATAAAAGAGCCATTTTCATGTATTTCTGAAAATGACTCATATGTGAGTTCTATTTTATTATCTAGATGGTAAAACAATGACCCAAACATGCACCTGCTCTATTAAAAAAAGGAGTACTTTGAAGCATGTTTAATTTTGTCCTTCAAGTGATGCCTAATTCTGAGTGATATACTTGGGGGTTTAATATATTTCACAGTTGATAATGAGTTGAAGATATTTAAATGATGAAATGTTGGATTTCCAAATCTAGAACAAAAATAAACGAAAAAGATACTTGTTTTTAATGTCAGCACTTCAGTTCCTCATTGGGTGATGGTTTGAGTTCTTGTAGTTTTTACTGTCCAGATGGAGGCAGTTTCGTGCAAGACTGGGTTACTGGTCATCTGCACAACTGCTTGTTTACATTTTGACAGTGATATTTGAAATGTGGAAAAATAGAAACTTCTGTTAAAAAGCAGACTGTTGAAACTGCAGAAGTGGTTATAAATTAGTTTACTCAGTTTATTTGCATTTAATTTAGCTCAGACACTGACACAATGGCTGTTCTCTCTGTCTGCCTGGGTAGACAGACGATCTAGCTCTACCTGAACTAGTGCACTAAAAATAGCAGTTTGAACCTGGTGCCACAGGCAAGCCACCTGAGTGTAAGCCTGCCTGACCTTCTAGAACAGGGGTCGGCAACCATTCAGAAGTAGTGTGCCGAGTCTTCATTTATTCACTCTAATTTAAGGTATAATGTGCCAGTAATACATTTTAACATTTTAGAAGGTCTCTTTCTATAAGTCTATAATATATAACTAAGCTATTGTATGTAAAATAAATACGGGTTTTAAAATGTTTAAGAAACTTCATTTAAAATTAAATTAAAATGCAGAGCCCCCCAGACCGGTGGCTAGGACCCGGGCAGTGTGAGTGCCACTGAAAATCAGCTCGCGTGCTGCCTTTGGCACATGTGCCATAGGTTGCCTACCCCTGCCTTAGAATCATATTTAGGTGGCTAGTCTATAGCAGCGCCCTTGCTGCAACATGCACATTGCTATTTTTAGGGTGCTAGCTTGAGCAGAGCTAGCATGTGTTTGTCTGCTAGGCTCTCAGCTGCAATGTAGACATACCCTCACTTTCTTTCTTGTGCATTATTAGGAAGGCGCTGTGTGCAATGTTGGCTAAACTTCAGTGGAGGTTTAATTCTAAAGAATGTTCAATGAAATCCTTTCTTTTAGGTTGTGTATGATTTCTTATACTAGGGAAATACAAATTTCTGAGCTCTTTCAGTTTAATACATTTTCATACATGAGTCTGATTATTTGTAACCTGTGTGTTGCAAATAATGTTTAAGATTACTATAAATTACCAGTTCCCATACTTTTTAATACGTAAGTGTCTTGTGAGCCACCAGTCATTGCATTGATTGTTTTGTGGACAACAGCTTTTCCTGTTCACAATCACATAACATCCTCGTGGCAACTGTTTACATAAAAAAGTGATCTGAGAACGAAACGTGAAATTCTAAGTGTCTTTTAATGAATTTGGCAACTGGAAATCAGGGGGAGCGGCCAACACCACTGACCAGTCAGCCAGCTATCTATTGATGACACTTTGGGAACTTCTGATAATATAACTGATGTTTTTTTTCTCCTTCTCAGTTTACTTTATGTATTTGATAGCACTTTGTGCCTAGTCAGTTTTGCTATTTCCCATTTGAGTCCCAGCCTCAACTGGGCTTTCTTGGACCTAATGCGATATCACTGTTTCTCTTTTGTGCAGGTCTTTCAAACAGCTGTAAAGGAAGGTAAAAATTTTTTTAAAAGATAAAGTGCAATACCATGAATATTGCCAGAGACATTTAGGTGTAGAATTTGAAATTACTTATATTTTGTTTAATGTCAGGCTGATGGTGTGACATTCTAGTGACCTGTGTGGGTTTTTTTGAATGTCTAATCAATTCAGTTAGCACGGGTATTTTGATGTGTGGCTATCAGATACGTGCATTTGATGAGCCTTGTAGCCAGCGAGGGAAATAATGACATATTATACATGTGCAAAACTTACTCATTTTGGCTATCTCAAGCAATCTATCAAACTTGGAAAAATACTCATTCTTCAGAGGGCTACATGTATGCCAAGTTTCAACTTTAAAACAGAAGTTTGAGTTATTAGAGAACACAAATGTCTGAAAATATTTCCTGAAGTGTGTAACACTATTTTTATCATGCTTATAAAGAAAAGTAAACAGCTGAAAGGATTTTCTTTAAATATTGTGATGAAAAATTCATCTTTGGGTTGAAAACAAGCTTGGGATATTTCAAAGGGTAAATTTGCTGGTTGAAAATAGAAGCTTAAAATGGGGGACCTTTGGATACACAGCTGTAGCTCTTTAGGCAAGTGTTAACTAATGTGGCATCTCCTATGCATCAGTGAAAAATTCTAATCCACTTCTCTAAAGTGAATGTTCTTGGATACTTGCTATATTAAGTCAGTCAGTCCTGAGAATAGGTCTCTTCCTAAATGTGTGATCTCATTTGTTTTCCTTTTTTTCATTTTTCCATTCTGGGTTGGATTTTTTTGTAAAGTACAACAATGAAGAAACATACGAAGAAATGTTGTTCATTTTAATTTTGGACTTGTGTATATATATGTAAATAATTACAAAGAATAAGTTACATAAATAAGCCACATTATTCAATAAAATAAGAAATATGCATTTTACTTATATGTAGTAAGCATCTTTATGCAGTGAAGTCCAGGCTTGAATTCTGGACAACCCTTATAAAAGGTACAAGACAAGCCTTATAAAAGGTACAAAACTATCTCTTCTGACTGGCCATACCATCTCTGGCTATGATCTCTTCTGAACCAATGCCTAAGCATGATGCTGAAGCGTATGTGTTCTGCTGGAGAACATAAACTTTCTGCCAAGATGTCAAAGAAGGCCCTGACCACGTGTGATTTTACAAAAAGAAACTATCTTTAACAGAGAAGGAAATGTTAACCCTGTTGTCCTGCCTCAGTTTACCTTCTATTTAGAAGAAATAGGTGTGAGAATACTGGGATGTTAAGGCTTTGTTTGTAAAATATCTTGAGATCCGGGAATACAAAGTACTTGTGACAGTGCCTTGCAGTCGTGGGTCCTCTTTCATTTTGCGTACAGTAATACATTCAGGAACAGGCTGCAGCATTTTCCTTGCCCTTTCCCCATATGCATACTCTTACTTTACCATTCTTTGCTTTTTAAGAGGTCAGATTAGCTTCCTTTGAGTGCTCCAGCTAGTGGTATTCAGGAATGTAAATCAGTGTCAATTCTTCTTGGATTAAATAAATTTCTTATCAGTTTACAGAAGAACACACCTGATACATATGTCATGAAGTTTTAAGTGGAGCTGCATGTAAATTACAGAATATAGGTGTATGTTCTGTGGGCCAAGGAATATTTCAACTCCCTAGCAGTTCCAAGTGTTTTCTCCATGTTGCAATAAAGTGTTGCTCTGCAAGACTAGATTTTTCCTTTCTAACTTCTTCCCCTGCATACCCCTTCTCCCCCTGCTTCCTAAAACCACTAAGACCTTGTCTACACTGGCAATTTACAGTGCTGCAACTTTCTCGGTCAAGGGTGTGAAAAAACACCCCCCTGAGCGCAGCAAGTTTCAGGGCTGTGAAGCGCCACTGTAGACAGTGCACCAGCAGTGGTAGCTACGCCCCTCGTGGAGGTGGGTTTTTTAGAGCGCTGTGAGAGCTCTGTTCCAGCGCTGCGCCACCACCACACAAGCCACGTTAAAGTGCTGCCAGTGTAGACTAGCCCTAAATAAGTAAATTCCACTACAGAGTTCACATACAATAATGTATTTAAATGACCTTGGCACTTCCTCTCTATGATCATGGGTTAGAAATAAATATCAGTAAAGTGATGCTCTTTGGCTTATTGCTGCTGTGGTAAAGGGAGGATCTCAAACTCTGGTTTTCCCAGCTGTCATTTAAATGTTTTTTGATGGAAATGTGGCATCAGGTCTTAGACTCTGTCCTATGGGAGAAAAAAATGAGTTTCCTTAATTGAGTTAGAGGAACAACTTGAGTTGCTCCTCCTCTTTAGGGGAAAATTGACTTTGAATTCTGTTATGACCCTAATTGTGTCAAGAGGGAAAACTGGGAAGAAATTCCACTACATGTCACTAGTTCATGTAATCATCACTTACTTAATGGCAGTGTCCATCTGTCTTTGAGTTTGATCCAGTTATGCAAGAAATTATTCTGAAAACATATTCAGTGGAAAAGTGGAGTTCTTGTTCAGTTGACTGAGTCAGACCCATGGGTCTGAACTCTTTCAGAACTCTTTCAAAGCCATGTCCATCTCTTATGGCATTGAACATTCTGTGCAAGGCTGCTTAAAGGTTGGACTGGCTAATAAGATTTAAGAAGTTTCTGTAGTAGACTCTTCCTGGTGACTGTGAGAGACAAGAAAATTTTCTTGATTCTCCTGATCTACTATATTTATGCTTGTTAAGCTTCTGGTGATTAGATTTTAATACTAAGACGTGTAATTTTTATGTGGTGAAAGAATAATGGATGTGTCTAGTTAGTTACTAGGGAACAGTAGAGGTAGTTGAAAATACTCCTACTTGAATGCTGTAGCTAACATTAGGCAGTGGCTATAGTACTCTAGTTGGAGCTGGTAAACATGTGGTATACTTTTACCCTGCTACTTTGTAGAACAACAAAAGAAAAATTATAAAGACCATTATTACTGGAAATAAGCCGTTATATATTTACTTGTTTGGTTCCTTTGTCATACTTTGGTTTCAGATTCATAATATACTGCTTTATTTTGTGAATTGTAATTGTTGCACATCATGAGTTTTTAGCTATTGCAGTACTGCCTGCTTTATGCATGTTCATGTCTAAAGTGACTATAACTCCAGTCTGCTATTGTATGCTACTTCATCCTGTTTCAGGTATGGGGAAATTTGAAATATAGAGGATCTGACACCATTTTTGTGTGATTGCAGCTAATTAGCTGTTACCCATTGTATTTAGTATTAACATCGAACTTAATGTTGAATTCTGTAATTTAAGCCCTTCCATCAGGGAGCTGTAAACATGATGGGACACCTGCTATCCAAAGTGAGATATGAGACACTAGTATTGGGGAACATGCTAGTGAAGTTCATGAGAAGTGCCGCCTTTGCTGCTGTTAGTGAGCGTGAGGGGTGTGGGGGTTTTAAAGAAGGATGTTTCAGTGCATGGGGCATTAGCTTAGGACTTGGAACCTAGGCTAGATTTAAGTTACTGCTCCACCAGATTTCCTGTGTGACCTTGGCAAGTCAATCACGCTGTGCCCCAGTTGCCCATCTGTAAAATGGGGATGATAGCCCTGTCCGGCCTCTTGGGTGTTGAGTATAAATACATGCAAGGTGGTGAGCAATCAGATACTGCAGTAAAGAGCTACCATACAAATACCTAATACATTTATAGCAGGGTGCTTTTCTGGCTCATGGAGTCTGAAATCTGAAGTTCCAACACCCCTCCTTCCTTACCCACATTCTTGCCTTTTCAGCAGCTAGAGCTTTATCTGCTCTCACATCTTCAGAGCCTCTTGGCTGCTGTCAGAGGGAAGGGAGGAGGTCTCTGCTATACCTCTTCCTTAGCAGACGTTGGAGCTGCTTTCCCAAGTAGTAGCAGCAGCCGTGTGAAACTGACATCATCCATGACATTTTCACTGGTGTTTGAGAGAGAAGCCCGAAGGTTGATCAGAATAAACTTCATTGAAGCAGGCTGTGCACATGCCACATACACTGGGTACTGTCATTATACTATATTTAGTATTTGATTAGGTCAGGTTAGGAACATTTTACATATGAAAAAGAGGCAAACAGTCTTGCCTCCTTCCTCAAGGAAGTTTGTGTCAGCAGAAGGAGTAAAGGGATTCCTAATGTTTGGTACAGTACTCAAGCCATCCGATTGTTTCTCCTCTCCAGTGTGTTTCATTGGCACTGGTGTAATAGGAGCAGCTGAAATTATTTCTGTAGTGACTCTTTTTATATTGGACAAAATCCGTTGGATAGAGAAGTTTTGTGAAACGCTTTCTTCCTTTAGTCTAGAATTTTAAGTACTCTTTGGCAGAAGTTTTCTGTTACAAAGATTCACTGATATGCAGTCTGTTTGCTGTTGGATCAGATATCACTCTGACTTGCTGAATCACTATAAAAATAATGAAATATAAAGTATTGTGCTGCTGTTTTAAGTGGCAGCAGCCTTAAAGGGGAACTGTCAAAGTGTACTTTCCAGTTGAATTTCCAGTGTTTCTTTGATACTTTTTTTATGCTGTTAAACATTTCGTGGAGCTAAAAATTGAAGTCTCATCTAAAAGTAATTAAATTTTGAACAGGTAATATATGTGTGTCCCAGGGATCTCAGGGTACCAACTGGCAGAGGGTACAGGAGGGAGATAGGGATCCCCTGTGTTAGATGTATGCTTAATAGATCTCCAAAAGGTGATGTGAAGTCTCACTGAAAGCCAGTAGCCTACTTGTCATTATCACTGTGAAATGTACGTATAGATAATTAATTTATATATCTATATTGAAAATTGTGTTCTTAAGGTCTGGGAGTTAAGGCAGGTCACCCAGAAGTGACCTCTGGGTGACATGCCTCAGACATGTACCTTTCAGGCAGGAGGTAACAGACGCTTATCTCCCTGTCTGGTCATATGTGAATTGTGTATTGTCTGCCTCACAATGGAGGCATATTTGCATACTGAGCCTGGTGCTAGCCAAAAGGTTGCAAAATCTACAAGAGAGAATCTGTAGGAAGAAATAAACGGGGGTGGGGGGAGGTCTGTCTCCTTCTGTGTCCCCTTTATGCATGAGAACAAAGGCTGGGACTTGTTTATTTTGGGAGGCAAGGGAACAGGCTAGGTCCTTCACCCAGAACAGGGGTCAGCAACCTTCGGCATGCGGCCTATCAGGGTAATCTGCTGGCAGGCTGTGAGCCATTTTGTTTACGTTGACCATCTGCAGGCACGGCCCCCCGCTGCTCCCAGTGGCCGTGGTTTGCCATTCCTGGCCAATGGGACCTGTGGTAAGGGGCGGGCTGGTGCTGACCACCACTTCCTGCAGCTCTCATTGGCCGGGAATGGCAAACCGCGGCCACTGGGAGCTGCGGGGGGCCGTGCCTGCGGAGGGTCAGTGTAAACAAAATGTCTCATGGCCCGCCAGCGGATTATCCTTATGGGCCACGTGTCAAAGGTTGCGAATCCCTGACCTAGAAGGAGACAAGCTTAACTGCATGTCTGTCTCATAAGAAGAGGCTCACAGCCAAGCCTGGCTGTAAAGTTCTTCAAGGACTTTGGGTATGCATTACTTTATCAGACATGAGTGTCTAGTTAATTCAGTCTAGGTTCTGCAATGAACGTTCTGATTTTTATTTTATATGTAACCACTCTTGTTTCCAATACTACTTCTTACTTATCGCTAACCTATCAAGAAGCGGCGGAGCAGGGCCTGTGAAGCCTTGAGGGGAGTGCTTGTGTTACCCATGGCCATTAGGGTTAGGGAGCTGACCCCAGGCAGGGACAAACAAGGCTTCTTAATGGCAGGTGATATTAAGGTGCCTCACAACCCTCAGTATACCCCAGAAAGTATCATAGTGGCATGGTTGGCAGGAACTACACCCTTGCTGTTTAGCCAAGGGTCACGCTTCACACACTTATATACCGGATAGCACAGATACAAAAAGATTCTAACGTGAGAAGGTTAGAAACAGGTAAAGAAAAAGATTTCAGTTTATTTTGGGTAAGGGAAATAGAAGAATGGCGAGGACAGAATGGGTAAGCCAGAAATATATGCTAAGCATACCAGATCCCAGCTGGGGAAAACTGTGTGCAGACTACGACTTGGAAGCTACAGGGGAAACCGGAGAGGGGATGAAATCTCTACTCGTGGAATATCATAAACATCAGGGACAACTGATTAATCCATTGAAAGT
Source organism: Gopherus flavomarginatus (assembly GCF_025201925.1). Classification (NCBI taxonomy): domain Eukaryota; kingdom Metazoa; phylum Chordata; order Testudines; family Testudinidae; genus Gopherus; species Gopherus flavomarginatus. The sequence continues at coordinate 8,461,110 of NC_066621.1, forward strand.
GCCTGTGGTCGAGGGAGGCATCGGTTTAGGAAACCAGCCTGGCACAAGTCCCAGTGGGGCAGTCCTGCAGTCGAACTGGACAAGATAGAGATCCAAAAGCTGGAAATAGCTGAGAGAGCTAGAAAGTGGGGAAACAAAGCAGAGTGCCCAGGACAGGGAGATGCTAGCAGAGAAGCGAAGGTGGTAGCCACAAACCAGGCTTCCTCAGGCTAAGGGCATGTGGTAGCAAAGTGCCTCACAATCCTGGGTACCCCTGGGAAGTCTGAGTTTAGCATTGGTTTACATGGTCTCATCTAAGGGCTTGTCTACATCACAAAGTTGCAGCGCTGGTGAGGGGGTTACAGCGCTGCAACTTAGGAGGTGTACACATCTGCAGGGCATCACCAGCGCTGCAACTCCCTGTTTGCAGCGCTGGCCGTACTCCCGTTTTGTCTCGGGTGTAGAGGATCCAGCGCTGGTGATCCAGCGCTGGTAATCAAGTGTAGACACTTACCAGCGCTTTTCTTGACCTCCGTGGAATAAGCAGGTATCCCAGCATACCTGAGGAAGCCTCTCTGGTAATCAAGCAGGTCTCCTTCCCCGGTTTGCTCTCGCGTTCCCCGAACCCCCGAGCAAGCAGGTCTCCTTCCCCGCGGTTTGCAGGGGGGTTCGGGGAACGCGAGAGCAAACCGCGGGGAAGCTGGTCTCCTTCCCCGGTTTGCTCTCGCGTTCCCCGAACCCCCGAGCAAGCAGGTCTCCTTCCCTGCGGTTTGCAGGGGGGTTCGGGGAACGCGAGAGCAAACCGCGGGGAAGCAGGTCTCCTTCCCTGCGGTTTGCTCTCGCGTTCCCCGAACCCCCGAGCAAGCAGGTCTCCTTCCCTGCGGTTTGCTCTCGCGTTCCCCGAACCCCCGAGCAAGCAGGTCTCCTTCCCCGCGGTGTGCTCTCGCGTTCCCCGAACCCCCGAGCAAGCAGGTTTTCTTTCCCTGCGGTTTGCAGGGGGGGTTCGGGGAACGCGAGAGCAAACCGCGGGGAAGCAGGTCTCCTTCCCCGGTTTGCTCTCGCGTTCCCCGAACCCCCGTGCAAGCAGGTCTCCTTCCCTGCGGTTTGCTCTCGCGTTCCCCGAACCCCCCTTGAAGCCGCCCAACAGCGCTGCAGTGTGGTCACATCTAACACCACTTGCAGCGCTGGTTGCTATAAGTGTGGCCACTCTGCAGCGCTGGCCCTATACAGCTGTACTAATACAGCTGTAACAACCAGCGCTGCAAAATTGTAGATGTAGACATACCCTAAGTGTTTGTATCAGTTCCAAACTGTACGGTCAGTTGTTTCTTACTGGGCACTTCACTAGTTTTGGATTGGGTTAGTGCTGTGTTCTGAATCTTTTCAGAACACAGCACTACTCTTGTGATATGAATGGCATTGCATTTCACATGGAAAATTCATTACAGTTCCCCAAGTTTAGGTGAATACTGTTGTCAAGTATGTTTAGACTGTAGTTCCTGCTGAACACATTATGGCAATTTAAGTAAACATATACATCTAAATTGTTAAGGATGAAACTCTTTAATAGGAAAGACGAAAGATAGATAGTTATGGGTTAGTCCTCTCTAATATAATTGAGTGGTTTAAAATGTAACAACAGTACTATTTCAATACTTAATGCATCTTCAGCCAGAATTGTGAAGGAGGAAGCCTTGGTTACCTATCACAAGTATTAATCTACTCCGTGTGAAACAGCCGTTGTTAAAAATGGTAATTATATTTATCAGGATGGACTCTAATGCAGATGTCTGAAAATTGTTTGGTGCTCCCCACGTTTGCTATTCCCTGAGCCTGTTGAGTAGACATTCTGGGAAGCAGCACCTTCTGTTACTGAATCAGTACTGCTAACATGAAATGGATTGTTTGCAGCAAAATTGGCAGCTCTTTTGCAGCCATCAAAGCTTGTGAAGTTCTGAAGCTTAAGTATATGGTTTTTAGCTGAGAACAATTAAGATTAAATTTAATCAATGTAAAATGTAAACAGATTTTTCAGCTTTCTAATTGTGTTTGTGTTTATGGGATTTTTTTCCATCTTGGATATTATTGACATCTTGTTTATAAGCAAATACGTAATTGCCATTTAGTCACATTTCTTCTGTGTTTTATTTTTAGTGACATCATTTTCATTACATTTTTCAAAAGTTTAATCCAAGTTTAAATGTCCAAATAAAAGCAATTTAGCCAAGTTTATGCTCAGTGTTTGGACTCTCATAATTTACTTTCTATACCCTACTTTTATCAATACAGCAAATAGGTGTATTTTGTAGCCAGAGCTTTTTGTTCTAATCTAGTTTTGCTTTTAGTAGCAAGAATTTTTTATTTTTGATTCTTCTGTTTGCATGGTAAGATGAAAATTTTCCTTAGCAACACACTTAGCTTGTTCCCAGAGGAGGAGGAGTATTTAAGGTTTGAATTTTACCTTTCTTTGTAGCATAGCGCAATGGTTTTACTTTGGGTTGAATTGTAAATTTTGTCTGGTTTAAATTATAAGTAAAATTAGGTTTTTAAATAGAGAAAACTAGGTACCTTTAAGTTTAACTAATGTTGAGCTCATAATATTATCAGTACTTCACGTTCTGTTGTCAGCTGGATAATCAGTTGGATCAAAAATGAGTCTAGGAGCAAGCTTTAAATAAAATAAAGCTGCAAGGGAACATGGGAAACTTATCAATACTGAAATCATCTAGGGAGAAGAGAGGAAATGGCACAGTTCACATGATCTATTCTCTCAGGAAACAGATTTATGGTGTTTATGGTTGACCAAAGTAATTTAAAGGGGGAATCCCCCTGAACAAGAAATTTGTCAAGGCACATGGTCTTGGAATGGGGAGAAACATCAGTTTTATAACTAAAAATGGTCAGACTTAACCTGCTAATCTTCTTATACCACATTTATGGTCAAAAGGCTCTACTAGGATCAGAAAATTCAGCAATTTTCAAATAACTTCTCAAATAATCTTGTGCCCATTGGGCTAAAAGTCCTCTTTATTCAAGGTCTCCTAAATGTTCACTGGCTCAGTGGGCAACCTCTTTCTAGGAAAAGAATCCTTATGTGCAAATTTCTTGTAAAGAGTTGAGAAAATCTTGTAATGAATCTTTTTGCTCCAAACTTTTTGAGGCTTTTAGCAAATATTCAGAGCTTTTCATGAAACAGAACATAGAAAATGGGATTTTCAGCTAAGTTATCTTTCCAGTCTCCATGAAACAAGATTCTAGAAGTCCTACTCATACTGATTATTCTCAAACAACTAAAATGGTCCCGGCCCATAGACTTATTCCTGTGCTAGCCTGCCTGAATTGCAACTTCTCTAGAAATCTTATTCACATTGACTTGGTCTGTGAAATCAGGGCAGATGGGACGGACACACACACGGACGGACACACACACAGTTTTTGGGTAAAATGTATTCAAATAGAGCAAGGTGCGCTGGTTTGGATTACTGTGTTTGTGGACTGGAACTCTTTTTCCTCCTTTTCATACAAGTGTTTCACAAATGCCTTAAATAACAGCTTGACTCTTTCTTTTACCTCTTGACCCCAAGTCAGAACATTGTGCTTGGTTGATAATGGGCAGGAGACTTACCCTAATGAATGCTGTCTTGAAAAGATTTAGCTAACTTTATCCCACAGCATGAAAGGTCTTTGTAGAATTCAGCTTTTTTTCTGGCTGTTTTTCAGATCTTCTAAAACATTAAAGAAATAAAGAGAACTTTTTATGAAGTCATAGTAAAGAAGGCAGAATCTGAGTAAAGAGTTAGATGCAGTTTATTTAAAAGGACAAAATTAATTTGAAATCTAGTAAATTTATAATTAAAAGTACTTTTGAGTATTACACTTGCCACCTCTATGGTTTACGTAAGTACATTTTTTAATTAAAAAATTCTCTCCTGTATTTGTGAAAGACCCATACAAGCAGCTATCAGGGGAATCTGACTATTCTGAGAAAACATTGATGCTAACTGTAGGCAAAATACTCATGTCAAATCACAAAATAAAATGAAAAATATGTTTAAAGACATTTTAGATGTTACTCGACAGTGATAGATAAAATTTCAGATGGGTACGGTTTTTATGTCAATGTTTCTTTAATACCCTCCAATGTAGGTTAGTGTGGGATTTTAGAACCTATTGTAGGGGTTAATGATCTTTTTTTACTTCTTTGAAAATAGGAATAGTGACTTTCTTTTGAATATTTTTGAGTCCTTCTGTAGTAAAGCCAAGGTATTAATATAATATACTCCTGCATTGATATTCTCTTAATAAAATCTTTTTGACCCCAACAAAATGAATGTGTAACATGAGCTCTAAGCAAAACTTGACTTTTCAGCCTTTTTGCAGTTATCTAACAATGTAACACTCCTGGTATATAGTAGAACGTCTTCTGCTTGCATCTTTTGCTTCATCTCAACAAGGCTTTCCTTCATCTGGATGTTCTATCTTCTATTTCAGTCAAGAAGGTGAGGAAATAACTTCTATCTCTTAAAAATATCATTCAGATAGCTGAAGAACCGTTAAGATGTCCTAGCTTCTCACACTGCCGTTTCAAGATTGTAATTCGTTATCTGATTAATGGAGACTCACATTCCCTTTCTTGGGTCTGGCAGTGACTGGAAGGATAGTGACAATTCTTAGAAAGTGACAAGAATTCCCTTCATCCATCCTCCAGTGGATTCTTTTTTTGAGTAGTTGTAATAAGTCAGATCATTGTCAGTATGCAAAATCTACAGAGCAGTTACACAGGACTGAATTCCTTCATTAAACACTATGTACTCTAGGTCTTCTCACTCACAGGTGCCTCTTTGACCACACAGATTTAGGGGCATATTTCCCCACTTTTCTTCCTTCATGAATGCCTTCTGCCCATATTAGTGTGTTAGGTGAATTATTTCTCCTATTGGGGTCACTTGGCCCTTGTTAGGAACTTGTCACAAGGGATCTGGGAGTTTCTCTTCTCCCTCTGTTGCAGGCTTTGGAAACACTCTCTCTCCTGGTGCCATGACAGGGAGGAGTGGCTCATGATGCGAGAAGATGGCAAGTGAAACCTATGTCCATTTGAATGTGGTTGACAGTGCCAGGCAGGCTTTCCCTACCTGCTGGATTGGTGACTCAAACCAAATTTTCAGGTAAGAAGTTATTCCTGCTCCTTGATTAGATCAGACTTAGCTAGGGTTACATGAGAGAAACAAGAACCACTATTATCTGTGGTACTAATTTACATAGCAGCTGTGTGGTTTTGTGTATGATACAATGAACTCTTAAGGTATATCTATATTTTAGTGTAAGCCCAGGATTAGAGGGACTCAACCCAGCTGACCCTGTGTTAGAGAACCCAGGGCTTTAGGGTCTACACTGATTGTTAACTCTACGTTAACAAATTTTCAAACCTGTGTTCGAACCAGGGATTCTGGCATCCACACTGCAGCGCGCAGATCCAAGTCAAACCAGTCAGATCCCAAACTACCTAGTGGCCTCCCACAGTGTGGCTGCTCTAGCTATTTGACCGTGGTGCACTGCAGGAAAACATCACTGACCACCCTGCACATTACAGGAAGTTTGAACAGCTGCTAACACATTGTGCCAAGCACTCAGTTCTGTCTGTGATGGTTATAGCATCAGCAGCTAGTTTGAGTCTGACATGTCTGTGTTCTGCTCCATCATAAACTCTGTTAGGTGCCTTGGGTGGATCGGAAAACGCCACCAAAATGTCCACCAGCACCTCAGGGAAACGGCCTGTTTCCTGAAAGCTCTACCTGTTTCCTGACAGGAGAGAGAGTTGCCTCCTGTTGGAATACTGGAAAGGAAAACCTCCTTGTGTTCTTCTGGCTTTGTGATTAAAACATTGAGCCATAGATAGCTCAAGTACTAAAATATGCTTGTTTTTCTGTTAATTTGGTTATGTATTATGGAAGTTTTGATGGTAGTGACCAGTTTCTCCAGTTTTTTCTTTTCTGTAAAATTAACATCATTTCCACATTTTTCTTATACAGAGAGCTTATCAACGACGTTTGGGAGAATGGAACTTGGAGTCTTAATAGTTAAGATAACGCATAGATTTACTGATAGATATGTATTCTGACTGGAAGAATGCGGGACACAGGCTGATGCATTTTGCATAATGTTGCACAGGATATATGAAAACCACTATTATTGAAATTAATGAAATCTGAAACACGAAAACGACATTTAATGCGGAGGCTGAGAAGATAACTTTTTTTAGAAGGACTCTGTAATCCACTGAGTATATGATTGCACTCTTACTCTGGCTCTAATGAACGTAATCAGGAGTATAAATCTAGTGTTTCAAGGAAAATTCTGATATATCCTCCATACCCATTACTTTGTGGGCACTATATATGCAGTCACGTCTTTGCTTGCTCTACAAGGTCCTTCTTGTGATCTGAAACTGTAACTTGTTGTTTCTACCTCCTTTCATAGGTGGTAAGTTTATTTTGTCTCTTTTTTAAAATATTGGCTTTCTGCAGGTCACCCTAAAAATGGTGTGAAAATAGATTTTTTTTCACATGGGACCTCAAGAAGTGTTTGGCTCTTTATGTGAAAAATCCTTGAAGTACAACTGTTTTTCTTGAGTCTTGCAATATCACCCTAACCAAGATTAGTTGGCTAAATCCTCTAGAAACATTTGATGCTTGTTTATTCCCCCCTCATTTAATTTTCACAGTGAGAACCAGCGGCTGTTTTTCAAAAGTGTATTAAAGTGGTGGGACCTGACTACAGAAAGATCAGAGATTTGAGACCTCTGGTTTTATTAGTTTTTCTTCCACTGTCTTGTGATGAGCCTTGGAGAACTGTAGTAAAACCAAGGAGGGATATGTGATCTGTTTCAGTTTGTCAAGGGGATGGTGTTCCACTGAGAATACTTGTAGTGGTAATTGTTTAGTGAAGCCATTTTTTTCCTCTGTAATCTAGACTCTTGGTTTAAGTACCTTTTTGGAATTCTCACATAGTTGTCCATAATTAACTTAGTATGAAGAAAAAATCAAGGCTCTCCTCACCTTGGAGACTTCATTATATAAATAAGTGAACACTTGTGCACTTAGACAATATGAAACCATTGGTTATTTCTGCAAATCTAACCCTTGCAACAGTCCTGAGTTTGGGTTGATGCAAGATCTTGTCATCCTCAATTATTTCCCCGGAATAAATTCAGTTGCATGTCTGCATAATCCCAGCTATACATATAAAACGAGAGGGTCTAAATTAGTTATCACTCAAGAAAGAGATCTTGGAGTCATTGTGGATAGTTCTCTGAAAACATCCACTCCATGTGCAATGGCAGTCAAAAAAGCGAACAAAATGTTAGAATCATTAAGAAAGGGATAGATAATAAGACAGAAAATATCACATTGCCTCTATATAAATCCATGGTACTCCTACATCTTGAATACTGTGTGCAGATGTGGTCTCCCCATCTTGAAAAAAGATATATTGGAATTGGATAAGGGTCAGAAAAGGGCAACAAAAATGATTAGGGGTGTGGAATGGCTTCTATATGAGGAGAGATTAATAAGACTGGGACTTTTCTGCATGGGAAAGACACGACTAGAGGGTGGGATTTGATGGAGGTCTATAAAATCATGACTGATGTGGAGAAAGTAAATAAGGGAGTGTTATTTACTCTTCATAATACAAGAACTAGGGGATCGTCAAATAAAATCAATAGGCAGCAGATTTAAAACAAACAAAAGAGAGAATTTTTCTCACAATGCACAGTCAACTTGTGGAACTCTTTGCCAGATGATATTGTGAAGGCCAAGGCTACAATAACATTCAAAAAAGAACTGGATCGGTCCATCAGTGACTGTTAGCCAGGATAGGCAGGGATGGTGTCCCTAGCCTCTGTTCACCAGAAGCTGGGAATGCGTGACAGGGCATAGATCACTTGATGATGACCTGTTCTGTTCCCTCTGGGGGACTTGGCATTGACCACTGTCAGAAGATGGGATACTGGGCTAATTGGACCTTTGGTCTGATCCAGTATGGCCATTCTTATGTACGTCAAGAATTCTGAGGCGGTGACCATTAATTCTAGACTAATCTGAAAGCTAGTCCCTCAAAAGGTAGATATAATAAAGTAAATTCATAGATTTCTAGGCCAGAAAGGGGGGGCGGAGGGGTATTGTGGATATTCTGTTTTGACCTTCTGTAAGGCATGGACCATCGAACTTCCCCAAAATAATTCTTTGAGCATAACTTTTAGAAAAACCATCCAATCTTGATTTAAAGATCATGAGTGATAAAGAATCCACCATGACCCTTGGTAAATTGTTCCAATGGTTAATGTGGTTAGATGTTTGGCTGCATGTGTGTGTCCTCCCTGTGTGCTGCCCCAGCTCTGCGTAGACAGCTGGCACAGCAGACTTAGAGCGAACCACCCAATGACCACAAGATCCGTTAAGGTACGAAGGTGCCAGGTCAGATTTATTGTCGACAAATCACGGTAATAGCACCTGGCAGGCTCTACGAGGATGCTAAGACATATGCACATGACAGTGGATGCAACTCTGTTCATGGCAGGACTTTCCATTCGCCACTCAGCTGGACAAAGATATTCCCTCTGAGATGCATCTTTATACCCTGATGCAAACAAGTTAGTACTGCCGTCTGATATGGCTAGTTTTTACCCATCACCTTGTACATGGTGATTCGATCAGAACATCTCTATTACGTACTGTCATGCTGACTGATCTTTTAGGAGGAGTCAGTGTATTCCTGTTATCCTTGTGGAATGTTTTTGTACCATCCTTGATATCTAGATGTGTTTGTGTTAGTACTAGCTTCTCGGGCCTATGGCTCATACTATGTGCTTAGCACTTCTTACGAATGTGTATTTCTGCAGTATTAGCCCTGTTCTCGCCAGATTTTGTGGGAAGGGCCTGCCTCATACCAGGCCTCTGATACAAGGGCTTATGTCTCAGGCTCTCTTCTTACTACATTCCCCTGCTTTTTGTCTTTCTGTGTGGAGAATGTTTACCCATTTATTAATTAACCAGTTTATTAAATATTGCTTTGTTAGTATTGATACCCGAACACTGAACAAGATTGTTCTGAATAACATGTGCCTTACTTAGGATGAAGTGTTACTGATCCCAAAGTGTTACTGCTACTACCAGCGAATTTGTTTACCCAGTTTGTAGTTACCATGTGACTTGCTTTTTTTTTAACTAATTGGGGGTTTGGTTTTTTTTGGCCTTTATGTTTGCTTCCATTTGCTTGTTGATATTTATTTGTGTGTTGGTTAAACAGTTTAGCAATGTTATGCACATTGTAAATGGTGTACAACAATACAGTCAGAATTGCTAGAAATAGGTCATGCTAGAAAACATCCCTTCTTGAAGTTGAGTGGAGTGTTGTAATGTCCTACCAAAGTTCCTGAAAACAGGAAATTATTAATGTGACATCAGATTATCTAGCTACATTCCCATTTAGTTTAAATTCTGTATCTTCCAAAACCTTGCTTCCAAGTGCTTGGGCTTCTAGTTTTCGTTCTTGATGTCTTTCTGCTGTGGCAGTGACTTAACTGATCTCCACTGAAATAGCAACATCATCTTTTTTCCTAAAGTTCCCAGCTCTGTAGTTAAATATCAGTTTGCTCACTTAAATATACAGGATATTTCATCTGAAAATTCTTCCATCTAAAACATGAAATAAAAATATTTAATTTAACTCTGAGGTATGACCATCCAAAATGTCAATGCTTTATTCCAGTACTAACGTTAAGCTTATGTAGGGAACACCTTTAGTCTGCTCTGAGATTTATTTTCTTTTTCTGGTAGTTTCATTGCAGTTCGTATTAATTCATAGTGTAGAACGTAGTAAGGCTAATACAGCTAGGGTAATGGCTGACTTTTGTGCTGTTAAGGAAAACGCTGGTTTGGGGCTTAAAAATCAAAAGATTTTTAGAATATCCCTGTGGTATTCTGGTAAATCTTAATGGAAACATGTGATTGAGGTTCCGTTGCCTGCAATATTGCAGCGAGGAATGGTCTGCTGGACTACATTGTAGGCATTTAAAATCCTTAATGTAGTGTGGAATGATTGTATCCATATGACAAGAATTCAGATTGGAGAATATGGGGACGAAGTCGCTTGGTCTTAAGGCTCCTTTGACATTTAAATTTGTGTAATGAATCTGAGATGTAGGGAAGGGATGCAATGAGTAAAATAGTTAACCTTGCTTAGACAGAAAAACCCATGTAGCCAAGACCAAGTCCTTTAACTACATGATGTACTATACTTGGATCTTGTTGGGCAAGTCTCTAAATGATTGCATCACAATTCATACCAGCTGGGCTTGGCCTCCTAAAGGGAGGAAAGTCTCTTTAGTGGTGTTTGGGCCTTCGTTCTAAAGTTTTGGCCAAAACTTCACCATGTTTGGCCCAGTGTGGGTTTGTTAGGGTGTTGATATTAATCCTGGAGTCTGGTTTTCACTTAGCCAATCACATTAAGCACTCAGAAGATGGTTTTCTTTGTTCATTCTGGTCACTTGTCTTTTAAACTCACTTGATTCTGGCACATTGACTGTTATAAATTTAACTTTCATCGCTTTATTTCTTGATACCAAGGGAATGTAAAACATTTCTTTTGTGTGTTTGCAGTTGGTGTGATCCGGTGTCCAATATGCCGCCAGGAGTGCAGACAGATAGACCTGGTGGATAACTACTTTGTGAAGGACACTTCAGAAGCACCAAGTAGCTCTGATGAGAAATCAGAACAGGTATGTCTTTCTGCTTTTTTTCTTACTGCAGGTTAGGTACTGTTTGGTGTATGTGCATCTTGTAAGCATATGTGATTGAGCATCTAAAGAAATGAACACTTTTACTGGACTTTATTTACATGCATATTAAAGCCCCACAGGGAAATTGAATCTTTGTAAGTAACTATGTTGACTTGTTTTGTTCCTGGTTTTAGGTGTGCACTAGTTGTGAAGATAATGCTAGTGCTGTGGGCTTTTGTGTGGAATGTGGGGAATGGCTGTGCAAGACATGCATAGAAGCACATCAGCGAGTAAAATTTACTAAAGATCATATGATCAGAAAAAAAGAGGATGTCTCCTCAGGTAAGTTTGCTGATCTTTTGCCCAATCCTACCTGTCGCCTAGGAATAAAAACTATTTGGAGGTTTCTGGTGTGGGTGAGTGCATGTGCCCATACAACCAAGAGAGGAAGGATGAGTTGTATGTACTTATCCTTAGCCTATGTCTTTCCTGGAAGGTTTTTGAGAAAGGTAGGGGTAAGCCAACATGCAGTCAGTGAGCCTTGAAAGTGGAAGAAACTTGTACATGTTAAATGAATTAAAATGGCTTGGTCTGGTAATACTTAATACTGTTAAAAGGGTTTGTGAAGGAAATACATGAGTATAGAACAGAAAAACAGGGCAAGGCTTCTCTTTTTGTTTGGGTTTGGTTTTTTTAAAAAGTATGAGAGGTGCACCATCTTAATGAACAGAACTGACGTGTGTATTCTCAATCATACCAGATTACCTTAGTGACAAATGTATTTATTAACTGTGCAGAGCTAGGACAGATATGGGAGCGTGAACTGGGTTCTGTTTTGGCTTAAGTATCAATACAATTACTAAGTTCCAGTTGCAGAACCTTTCTGGTTCTCTCATTGCTAGTAGCAGAGCCAAACTACATTTCAGGATTCTAGGATGTATTTTCAAGGCTGATAGTTTAAAAAGGGGGTTGGGGGAGTGTAAAACAGATGTCAACTCATTTGGTAGAGAGGATTGGAATACACCTTTAATTATGGTCCATGGACCAGGGCTATGAAGTTTGTCATACTGTACCACCCTTTATATGCAGCAAGGCTCCCACAGGAGGTTTACATAAAGATTGAGCATAGAATATGGCCCTTGTACAGGATGCCAAGTTACTATTGCATCAGTATCACTAAGTGGGGATGCAACTGGCAGCACACTTTCAGGACCATCACTGTTTCTGCTTAGTATCTTCGCCAATTACATATGCAGTTAGACAGTTTCCTGGTACTACTGCGTTAACTGCACAAATTTGGTGTGAAATTGCACATCTAAAGTATTGATGACAATTTAAGGACCACATTTCTCATTAGGCTTTGCAGCTCACAACCTACTAAAATAAATGAGGACAGGTCACTCCTCTTAGAACTGTTTTCAGGGTATGTAAAACTACTGCATTTTCATTTGGAAGGTTTTCTTTGCAAACAAGGCACAAAAGATTTTTAAATTGAAGCTCAGTTTCTGCAGAATCTAAGTCTGTCATGTTGGCTGGTCAAATTATGACAGACCGATGTTCTGTTCACAATAGTGATATCAAATAAGTTGAGAGTATGTAACTAGTAAACTCGTGATGGTAGTTTTGATCCCCTTTCAATGTAGTTGCACTTTAAGTGCTTTCCAGGAATTCCTGGTCTATGCCAAAACTGTGTTATTAATGACTTATAATGCTTAATATTAATGAAAATTGGTTTGATTAGTTCAAAAACTTGTAGTTCTAGCAGCAAAATTAAACTTATAAGAGGCTTTTTGATTTCTGCTTTAAATTTGACATCATTTACTAATTCATAAGATCTTACACTGGTAAATTTTCAACTTCTGAATCTGACTAGGTGGCAGTGTGTCCAGGTAAAGCAACAAGCACTGGCTACCTAAAAAAATGACATTCTTAATGTAACACCTACAAATATCATGACTTTGTCAGGATGGCAGTACAGCCAGATTTACCTTTCAACGCTTCGCTGCGAATGTAGAGTGTTAGAAAATATCACTTCCATATTTGGGACTGTTTTAATACAGTCATCGTTCCCTAGAAACCGAGCCACATAGTGATTCTTAGTGATGTCATCAGCTGTGGTGAATTATTTACTCTTCATGTACACCTCTACCCCACTATAATGCTACCTGATATAACATGAATTTGGATATAATGCGTTAAACCAGTGCTCACGGGGTGGCAGGGCTGCGCACTCTTATATTGGGGTAGAGGTGTACTTGGAAGAAATTATCTATTATATGTTAGTGATGGTTTGTTAGACCATGTGAAATATATCTTCAATACTTTAAAATTTCTTTAGTGGAAGACCCAACTTTATATTCATGTGTGCTGTCTCTCCTTACAATAACTTGCATCATGTAACAAGCTTCAGACAGTACTTGAGGATACAAGGAAACTTTCACTTACTACTTCTCTTTAATCCTTATCTGCTTCATCTTCCCAAGACTGTTTTTCCTCCACAAGTGTCTTCAAAGGGTCATTGGGCAATTTGGAATCTCAGAAAGAATTTTTTTGCCTTTTATCCTTTATTTGCTTGTGTGTACATTTCTATTATCCAGCCCAACTGCAGCTCAGATAACTAGATGTTGACCAAAATGAAATTCCCTAGTAGTAGTAGTAGGTGGTGGTGGTGACTTTGACATTTAGTTTTCCCATTAAATGTGATTTACTGCTATTTTGTCAGGGTTTTAAAGAGGTAATTTAGAAGGTCCCTGGGTTCTTGACAATACAAAAATTTGAGAGGTGTTTGAATCTTCAGATAATGAGAGTGAAATGACATGTGGCTTTATAGTCAAACAAAACAGCTTGATTTGGGGTTTTTTAAAGCAGGGAAGGGAAAGCAATCCCCAGCTTTTTTTGCTTAAAAGTAACACACCTGGAACTACTGACGCTGTAAATGTTTTAATAAATACATATTTACAGTAATATGCACTGACTTGCCTGAGAATAAGTTTGTAATTATCCTTGCCTGACTTCTTAAGTCTTACCCAGCATGGCAGTTAGAGATTTTTCTCTTCAAACTTTATTTTAAAATGCAAAAATGGTTTGTTTTTAAAAACAGAGGCCGTGGGAGCATCCGGTCAACGTCCTGTTTTCTGTCCTGTACACAAACAAGAACAGTTAAAACTTTTCTGTGAAACATGTGACAGACTGACATGCAGAGACTGTCAGTTATTGGAACACAAAGAACACAGGTACAGTTATTAACATGTCTTACCTCCTTGGTGCATTTTCTCAGAGCAGGAGGAAGTGAAATTAATTTCAAGCATTTGTGTAATTAAATATTGCTGTATTTATTGTTCATTAGACTGGAATGCTCTTTTGGTGAGGGGAACTCACTAGGCCTCCTTTAAGGTCCTGAGTTCTACAGGTGAGTTAGATCAGAAGTATAAATTAATATTTTAGTCTCATCCTCATCTGTGGTGGATACTTATAACAGTCACATAATGCTACATGGCTGGCTGCCTGCTTATGTCTGGTGTAGCAAAGGGTCCTGCGATTTGTAAGGGTGGTGCATTGGTAGAGCTATGTGGGACATCTAGGACTGGATTCAGAGAACTGCTGGTCAGGGCTTGAGGTGAATTGACAGTAGAGGTTAAGGTGTAAACTTGCCTGGCACTCGGTGGAGCTGCCACTTTAAGTTGTACACAAATGAAATATAAAACTGGCACAAGCCTTGATTTAAAAAAGTGGTGCTTTGAATGAATGCAGGCTATAGTAGTGAACGATGGGTGAGGTAGTAATTTTCTGGAAAGGTCACATTTTAATATGATACATACTGTGTAACTTTTAGGCTAAATCACAAAGCTTATATATAAGGTTTGCATCATGGATGAATGTACTTGCCTAATACAGTGGGCTGAAGTCTGATCCACTTGCCTTGGTGTGTTGCTTTTCTGAAAGTTATCTAATTCCAACTAAAAATGATGAGGCTGGTAACATATAAAGAATGTAAGTTTTCCTCTCCTTTTGTATTAGTCTTAAGAAATTATCTGATCCACTGGAGAGAAGGAGCTGTTGAAGAGCATAAAGTCTTTGAAGTCTTATGGTTGTGCAGTGATTTGAATGATGCTGTTTGGGAATTTTGGTAAGTAGTTATGCAGTGGTGTAGTAAGGATTCTAATGTGCAAATATATATTTCAAGTAATCAACTATAGAAATAAAACTCTGCACGTTGGGAGCTTTAGCAGACCATTGCAGAACTGCTTACTGCAATCTGTCTCCAGACAGCACTTCTCTGTAAAGCTGCTCTTTCAGTTTATTTGGACAATGGTTTGAAACAGCTGATCTAGCCATTTTTAGTTCCTTTCCAGCATTGTCAATGACTTCATAGAACATTAAAGCAGCTTAATAGAGAAAACTTAACTTCTTTAACTTGTAACAGTTACTGACAGTTTCATAATATAAGCAATTTTGGCCCAATTTTTTTTCATACTATTTGATTGTAAATAGCCTCAAAATACAATTACCAAGAATATTGATGTCTAGGGTTTGTTGATAAGCTTTTGCTTGGTAGCCTGTTTTACATTTCCACCTGTTGTGCACTTGACACTAACTGATTAACAATCCGTAAATAGACACATCTTGTTTTACAGTGTATTCTCTTCCATAAGACTTCACTAGTAACCTGCTTTCAGGTGCCACTAAATAGAAACATTTATTTAAAATCTCTCTTCTGGGTGCAGCTGTAAATTACAGACGGGCAAGATGTCTGCCTCTATTTTAAAATAAAACTGGGATTTTGTTTATGGAGCTCTGTAAAATGTTTAAGTAAAATCATGTCAGGTGAATACACACAGTTTTTAATCTCCTGCTTATTCCTCACCTGAAATCCTAATCCTCTGAGACACAAGAGGCTGTTGAATCACTATCTGAATAGCCACAGGGCACACTGTTCAAACTCCAGAGAACTTTGAGGGTAGGAGCTTTTGGGGAAGCTGTAGAAAGCTGAGATTCTCTTGTGGCAATAGGCTGACGTGGACTAGTTGGTTTAGGTTCCTTCCAACCCAAATATTAGAAATTAGAGTAAAATCCACTAAAAGCAGCAGTGGTGTGCCAAAAGCTTAGCAATAAATAAACTTAGTAAAATTTCTTTTTTGCCAAAGATGATTCTCTTAATCTTTTTATCAGAGACACTGCATGAGAACAAACAGAAAATTCCATGCAGATTGAGTGATTTTTTGGTATCTGTGGGCCTTTAATACATATTTCAGGATTTGTAAGGTTCGTTTCCTTCTATATGGAAAGTAACATTGTTATGCTGATTTTGAGGGAGGAGGCTCTTTTAATTCAAACTTGTCCATTGTTAGTTCAAAGTGGATAGCATTTTGCCAATGCAAGAACTGAATATACTGGTCTAAGGGTATGGCTACACTTGCAGCTGCACAGCGCTGGGAGTTACAGATGTCTTTGTACAGCTGTGTAGGGAAAGCGCTGCAGTGTGGCCACGCTGACAGCTACCAGCACTGCAGTGTGGCCACATTTGCAGCATTTGCAGCGCTGTTGGGAATGGTGCATTATGGGCAGCTATCACACAGAACACCTCGTCCCATTTTGGCACCGTGGGTTGTGGGAAGGGGACGGAAGGGTGCAGGTCATTCCGCTTCCTGTCCCAACACCCCGTGATGCATCGCTTCACATCCCAGCAGTCACTGTTTTTCTGTCCACATTTGGCACCATTGTGACTCTCCCAACGGTTTCTGTGCAGCGCGATTTCTGTGGGAAATGGAGCCCGAGCTGCTGAGGAGTATGCTGATGAGTCTCGCCAGCCCATCACGTTTGACAGTTGAGCTATTCCTTCAGCTCCAAAGTAACAGTGAGGAGTCCGGCAATGATATTGAGTCACCTGATGCATATGACGCTAAATTGCTTGTGGCATTCACGGAAATGCTCAGCACCATGGAATGTCGCCTTTGGGCTCGGGAAACAATCACTGAGTGGTGGGATCACATCATCATGGAAGTCTGGGATGACAAGCAATGGCTGCAGAACTTTCGGATGAGAGAAGCCACTTTCATGGGACTGTGTGCTGAGATTGCCCCCAGCCTGTGGCGCAAGGACACAAGATTGAGAGCTGCCCTGTCAGTGGAGAAGTGGGTGGCTATTGCAATCTGGAAGCTGGCAACTCCAGATAGCTACTGATCGGTCACGAACCAGTTTGGAGTGGGAAAGTCCACCGTTGGAATCGTATTGATGCAAATTTGCAGGGCCATTAATCGCATCCTGCTAAGAAGAACCGTGACTCTGGGGAACGTGCAGGACATTGTGGATGGCTTTGCACAAATGGGTTTCCCTAACTGTGGAGGGGTGATAGATGGGACGCATATTCCTATTCTAGCACCACCCCACCTAGCATCCAAGTACATTAATCGGAAGGGGTATTTCTCTGTGGTTCTCCAGGCGCTTGTGGATCACCGTGGGCGTTTCATTGACATTAACACAGGCTGGCCTGGAAAAGTGCATGATGCACGCATCTTTCGGAACAGTGGCCTGTTCAGGAAGATGCAGGCCGGGACTTTTTTCCCAAACCGGAAGATCCCAGTAGGGGACGTCGAAATGGCCATTGTGATCCTTGGAGACCCCCGCTTACCCGTTAATGCCTTGGCTTCTGAAACCATATACAGGGAGGCTTGACAGGAGCAAGGACCGGTTCAACTGCAGGCTGAGCCGGTGCCGAATGACTGTGGAGTGTGCTTTCGCCCGTTTAAAAGGGTGCTTGCGATCTCTGTATGGGAAGCTAGACTTGGGGGAAAGCAGCATCCGCATGCTGTACTCTCCATAATATTTGTGAAGGGAAGGGTGAAACATTCAGTCAGGAGTGGACCTCCGAGGTTCAACGCCTGGAGGCTGAATTTGCACAGCCAGAGAGCAGGGCTACTGGAGAGGCCCAGCACAGGGCTTCAAGGATTAGGGATGCCTTGAGGGAGGAATTTGAGGCTGAAAACCAACAGTAATGTTTGGTGCCTTGCACGGGAGTGAAGTGCAGTGGTTACAACGTTAGTAGGAATCTGTTTTTCCTAAAATGATTTGCAGTGCCTGTTTTTCCTGGACTACGGTATCTTTCACTTTCTGCAATAGTAAAGACTGTTTTCAAAGCCAAGAATTCATTTATTGAAAAGAAAATAACTTTCTTGACAGACACACAACATTTTGGGAACCTAAAAGGGCAGTGGGGTAGGGTGGTGAACTGTACAGTCACAGGTTTGAACATGTCCTGTCTGGAGTGCTGTGCAATGACTGCTGCACTTCAGGATGCCTATACTGCATGGTGATGGGGGTTGAGTGCAGAGGGTAAGGGTCGTAGTTCTCAGGGCTGGTTGGTGAACGTACAGGTGTTGGAGGCAGCTGGTGGTGGTAAGAACCTGGATGCTGGGGAAGGGGGTTTGGAACTGACATTGGGGCATAAGAGAGAGAGCTTTGGGATGAGGGGGAGAGAGGGGCCGGCCGGCACAGTAGTGCTCTGCCGGCGTGGCTGCGAGTGACTGGATAGAGTCCGTTTGGCACGCCAGGATGCTTATCAGCTGCTTTGTGCTTTTCTTCTTAGCTGGTGCGTTTTTCTGGTGGATCCTGCTTTCCTTTTCCCTCCAGTCCTGCAGTTTTTTACTCTCTCTCTGGCAGAGTGATTCATAACTGCTTTCAGCATGTCTTTGCTTTTTTGTGGCTTCTTCCTGAGGTTTTGTAGCCTCTGAGCAGTCGATGATACGGGCAGTCGAGTAGTCAAGGACACTTTTCGAAAGGCAGAAATGGCAACAGTTAACAGAGGCAGCATTGTTTATAATCTCACCCAGACAGTTATTCCCACACAGTGAAGGAGTTTACAGTCTTCACTTAGCATACTTTTTCCATACCAAACAGAGCGCACATAACCCACAGGAGCCACGAAATGATGAGTAAGGGGGACTGATAGCTTCAGGGATGTGCAGGGGTTTCTGTGCATTGGGGAAAGCAAACTGCTTCAGGGGGCATCTACATTGAAGTCTCCCAACATTTTCCACAGGAGTTAATCCTGGAAGATATCTTGCTGCTGCAGGTCACCTGGGAAGAGCGGGAGGGTCTTCTGCAGCAATGCGGATTCCGCCCTGGCCCCTGTGCAGCTTGCCTGTGTGCAGCAATGGTCCCCCCACCCCTCGCGGCACAGTGGTGCAGACGCGTTAGCCTGACTGGGACAAGGACCACAGTGGCTCTCCCTATAAACTTTCGCAAGCGCATTGCCCACGCTCTGGCTGAAACTTTTGAAGAGATTACCGAGGCCGATTACCGCAACGTGATAGACCACATCAATGGGCTATTCCACAGCTAGGCATGCATGCATGCAGCCCTAACCCCCCCACACACCCCCGCGAAACATTTCCATCCTGAAAATAAAAGCCGCTTACCGGGTAACCCGCTCCTCTGCTTGTCCTTCACCAAGTACCGGCTTCTGCAACTGGCTACCTTCCTCCTGGCTTGAGAAGAGCTCCTGGCTGCATGCCTCCTGGGACTCCGGGGTGTGTCCCCCCACCCCAGTACCCTCAGTCTGTTTCCTCCCCCACATCCCTCTCCTCCTCCTTCTCACGCCCCCCCCCCCCCCCGCTCTGAAGTGGTCGTCGGATTGGCAGTGGAGTCACCCCAAGTATCGCGTCCAGCTCCTTGTAAAAATGGTAGGTCGTGGGGGCAGTGGCAGAGCGGCGGTTTCCCTCGCTGGCTTTGCCATAGGCACTCTGCAGCTCCTTCACTTTAACCCTGCACTGCACCACATCCTGGTCATGGCCCCTTTCCAGCATGGCCCTTGATATCTGCCCATAGGTATCGTAATTCCTACGGCTGGAGCGCAGCTGTGACTGCACAGCTTCCTCACCCCGAACACTGATGAGGTCCAGCAACTCACCATTGCTCCATGCTGGGGCTCGTTTGGCGCGTGGAGGCATGGTCACCTGGAAAGATTCACTGATTGCACTCCACACCTGGCTGAGCAAACAGGAAGGGGATTTGTAAAATTCCTGAGGCATTTAAAGGGTGGGTCACCTGAGGCCAGGGCAGTAGAGTGCGAACTGATGAGCAGAGTGGCTGAGCAGGCATTCTGGGATACCTCCGAATACCTCTGGAGGCCAATTACAGCGCTTTTGGTGGCCACAGCAATTGTTATACCCCAGGCCAGGGAGATGCAGCGCTGTATGTGCCTTGCAAGTGTGGACGGTGAGTAAGTTGCAGCGCTGTAAACCCACCACCAGCACTGCAACTCTCCAGTGTAGCCAAGCCCTTAAGTAGCACACTTCTTACTGTGGTTTACTGCACAAATGTAGACAGAAGGAGTTGAAGCAAGAAATGGGGTTTGTGCATACTTTAAACACTAGATGCAGACATTTCTCTGAATTGGTTAGACAGATCAATTTGCCCTTCTAGATTTCAAATGAGGCTCATTTACCCTTTTAATGGTAGTCTTTGAGCAGAATATAAATTACTTTTGTTCCATCACTAGAGCTTCCTGATCTCTTGAAGAGTGCTGTAATTGCCTCTAGTGAGGGAGGGGAGACGCATATTCTGGGGTTCCCTTGGTTAGGTTTCCTAATGCTGTTGCTAAGCTGCACTTCAGAAGCTTGGGATTTATATCCAGCTAACCCACAATAGAAGTAGCAAGTGACCCTCTGTCCTGTTTTATACTATGAAATTAGGTTGAGGTAAGTAGCCTTGCATTGACCTATTTGTGGCTGTATTTGTCTCTGGCTGACATAAGTTCTGTGGTAAAACGATGCAACAAAGCCACCTCCTTGAATGGCATAGAGCTATGGTCTGTGTTGGCCCTAACAGACTCCAGCAGCTGTCCCACAGTGCTCTGTTCCCTACAACAATGACTGCAGTGGTCACAAGGTTAAACTCCACTGCCCAGGGATCACAGAGGCTGGAAGGCATACCCCTTATGCTCACCTGGGTGGTGGGGAAATACCTTTTCCTGATTGCCCCCCTTGATGAGCATACCTAGCGGTTCACCATTGTGTGCAGCTGACCATGCCAGCTCTGTGCAGACAGACAGGTACTAGAAGCTCTCCTGCCTGGAGTAGACAGGAAGTAATGGCTCTCTTGGTCCTGTGGGGCGAAGATGCTGTGCAAGAACAGCTGTGGATGAACCACAGAAACATGGACGTCTGCAAACAGACTGCACTGGGGATGCAGGCAGAGACGTACGACAAGGATCTGCAGCAATGCCACGTAAAAAGTGAAGGGAGTGCAACAATAGATCTGATGCTGTGCCTCAGACCTGCCACTTCTACAACCAACTACATATCATACTGGGCAGAGACCTCACCAGCACCTTGCCAGTCACTGTGGATACCTTGGAGGAGCCTGACACAGAGACCCCTGCCGTGAACAGCGAAGAGTAGAAGGAAAAGGCAGTGTGGGACTCCAGCCATGCCATGAGCCTGGACCAGTTTGAGACTGTATCACAGTCTAGCCAGTCAAGTGCAGATGAGCCTGATGAAAAGGAAGGGGACTTGGAAAAGTGTGTGCATGCCTCCTTCCTTAAAATGTTCGTTATAGATGGCTCTAGGCCCACCCCCTAGTTAACAAGACACAGGTATCAACTTTTCATTGTTTTGCTTGTATGAGAGGAGGTAGATTTAGCATGTGATTATCATTCTCTATATTTGGTGAGCTGGGATATGTAGAAGACTTTGTTTAGGTACATAGGGATGTCCTTTGTATCCTCCTAAGAGATCTCGGTGGAACTTTCATGGAAATGGTCTGCAATCCTCTCCTGAAGGTTTCTAGTGATGACTCCCTTGTTTCTTCCTCCATGGTAGTATGCTTTCCCATGCTACCTGTGGTGAGTTTGATTGGCACCATTGCAGTAAACGGGCTAACAGCACGTGAGCCCAGGCAGCTTCGGGACGCCAGTAACAACTGTGTTCTCTGTGCCTTTGTGACCCTCAGCTGTGAAATATTCGCTAAAATCACCACCACCTGTGGAAAATAGTGCCAATATTCAGTGCTGTTGCCCTGTACTTGTACCCATGGAATAGGGCTTGAAATTTTATAGCTTCATGCAACAGGAAATCCTTCCACCCCCTTGTCTCTAGAAGGCCATACTCACAATGGCCAGGACTGGAAAGCAAAGCACTGTCGGGGCACTCTGAAGTCAAAGTGTCAATAAACGTCTTATTAAAAATGCTTATGATAATGAGGGATGGGAGTTGGGAAACTTCTCTCCCTTTCCCTTGTGACTGTAAATCCAATGACACATCTGTCTGTTTTTATCAGTAGTTGCTGCCGTTGGGGCCTTGAGGGGTGCCCCTCCACACCCACAGAACACTTCACCTCAGTGAGGTGGAGAAAAAAGACTAGGAGTGATACGCTCTGGGAGAACCTGTAGGCCAGTACTGCACTGAGCCATGAACAAAGGACTTGGAGCAATATGACCAAGAGCATGAAGAAAGATTGAGAGGACAGGGGAAAAAGGCCTAGGAGTCCCAGCAGGAAAAGGAACAGGAAATGCACCAGGACATAAGGGGTATGTTTACACTACAAGTAAACACCTCTGGCTGGCCTGGGTCAGCTGACTCCGGCTATGGGGCTGGTTAATTGCTGTGTAGACATTCAGGCTTGGGCATGGGCTAGCCACAGGTGTTTAATTGCAGTGTAGGCATACTCAGTGGGTCTTCTCAGGCAGCAAACCCAAATGCTGCAGATCCTGCTTGACCTACATGTCCAAAAATACCTAGCTGTCCACCCTTTGCATTCCGTGGAGAACTCCATTATCACTGCTTCCTGCATAACACGTGGCATCACAGGGCCTGTCATTACCCTTATCACTCCACGCCAGGGGACAGCATGGAAAACCACAGCTCCACATACACCGACCTGTGAGGGCCCCGGTTAGTGTGCGTGTAGCCACAATGGGTTACATTTGTTTACTCAAATGAACGTAAATGTTTACTACTTTTATAATTTTAAATTTTCACCCTGTTATGTTAAAAACTTGTATACCACTGCTGCTTGTTTTGGGGGTTTTTTTGCATATTGATTTTCTGTATTGCTTTTTCTACTGAATAAATTTTTGAAGAATCAAATGATCTTTATTCCAAACAAATATTGCAGAATGCATAGCAGTTGTCAAAACACACCAAGCATCACCTAATTCATGGCTTCAGGAAAACACAGTCAAATTTATCAATGTATAGTAAGTACTACACAGTTCTTAGCAGCACCCAAAGTATTTACCACTTTGCCTCATAGCTATTACGCAGGACACAACAAGCAGCTATAACCATTGGGATATTTTTCTCACCAATATCCAGTCTAGTGAGCAAATCATCCAATGTCCTTTCAGTCTACCATTCTGCACCTGCTGAGCCAGTAGTTTAATCTTTCCTTGGTGTTGTCTGAGTGGTTGGTGTATAACTTCATAAGCTGAGGGAACAAGGGATAGACTGGGTTCCATTTCAGTAGTGCCAATGATAGTCTGTTGGCTGGGAAAGAAAGTCCCTGCTTATAGCTTTCTGAACAGTCCTGTGTTCTTACGAATGCAAGCATCATGCACCTTCCCTGACCAGCCCACAGTGAAATCATTGAAGTGTCCATGATGATCCAATAACTCTTGCAGGACTATGGAACAGTAGCCCTTTCTGTTGATGTACCCTGTGGCACGGTGGGCTGGTGCCAAAATAAGGATATTCCGGCTCTCTCTCACCCAGTGCAGTTCGGGAATCCCCTTGCTGCAAATCCATTCACTGTGCCTTGCACATTACCAAGAGTCACAATCCTGCATAACAGGAGACGATTAACGGCCCTACACAGTTGTATGAAAATATCTCCCACTGTGGGTTTTCAACTCCAGAATGACATCCTACTGACCAGTAGCAATCCAGCGCTGCAAGTTTCCAACATGCAATTTACCACTCACTTCTCCACTGTCAGTGCAGTTATTCTGTTGTCCCAGGGCTGGGGCGAGTCTGGCGTGTAAATCCAGGAGTGTCACCTTTAGAATCTGAATGTTACACAGCCACTGCTTGTCATCCTGAATCTGCATTACAATGTAATCTCACCAGTCTGGGCTTGTTTCTCAGGTCCAGACAAGATATTCCCACCATCTGCAGCAGCTCCCTGAAAGCCATCAACAGCCTTGTGTTGTTTTCTTGCTGTGTCCCTCAGCAAATTGTCCTTGAAGAAAATCTTGTGTTCTGGATGTTGCAGCACTTCCTTAGGGTCTGGAAAGACAGGAGAATCATGCATCCTGTATTTGCAGCATTCATGAGGCTAGCTATGTGGTTCCCATGCTTCTGTCAGAGGTTGCGGACACTGAAAAGGGCCATGTGGTTTCATGTGATTTTTTTTTTCTTTAAACAAAAATTATGGGCTGTATGGATGGCTTTATGGGGTGGAGAAAGTTGCATGCTGGGAACTTGACCCCTAGCTCTGAGATCCCTGGGCACAAGTGCTTGCTGTCCCACAAAACATGCAAAAATGTCCCCAAAGGCATTGCATTGTAGGGCGGCGTGTAGCACACTGGGATACCTCATGGTGTATTGTATTTTACATCAACCCCAAGGACTCTTGATGAGTACATGCAGCACCAGTGCAAACAGCTAAGTATGCATGCACCCAAGCGATACACAAATTTGGCAAGTGTACGCTGATGTAACTTGTCAGCCAATGTTTGTAGTGTAGACATGGTCTTAGTAATGGGACTCATTAAGCAGAATCATGGAGGGTTTTGAGGAAGATACCTTACTAGCT
The DNA here is from genome assembly GCF_025201925.1 of Gopherus flavomarginatus. Taxonomy (NCBI): domain Eukaryota; kingdom Metazoa; phylum Chordata; order Testudines; family Testudinidae; genus Gopherus; species Gopherus flavomarginatus. The sequence goes on from NC_066621.1 coordinate 8,485,615, forward strand.
TGAACACCTGATTGGAAAAGATTACAAAATCTTGAAAGTATTTCTTATTCTGCTTGCCAACCTTAAATTAAATGCAGCAAAGAATCCTGTGGCACCTTATAGACTGACAGATGTTTTGGAATATGAGCTTTCATGGGTGAATACCCACTTCCTCAGATGCATGTAGTGGAAATTTCCAGGGGCAGGTATATATATGCTAGCAAGCAAGCTAGAGATAACGAGGTCAGTTCAATCAGGGAGGATGAGGCCCTGTTCTAGCAGTTGAGGTGTGAAAACCAAGAGAGGAGAAACTGGTTCTGTAGTTGGCAAGCCATTCACAGTCTTTGTTCAATCCTGAGCTGATGGTGTCAAATTTGCAGATGAACTGAAGCTCAGCAGTTTCTCTTTGAAGTCTGGTCCTGAAGTTTTTTTGCTGCAGGATGGCCACCTTAAGGTCTGCTATAGTGTGGCCAGGGAGGTTGAAGTGTTCTCCTACAGGTTTTTGTATATTGCCATTCCTGATGTCTGATTTGTGTCCATTTATCCTTTTCCGTAGATAAAATTAAATGTTCTGCTTTTTATGTTGTCTATCTTATCTTGCCGTGCTCTGCACTAAGTAGTGAAGCATCCCTAGTTTCATCCCCTGTCTGATACTATAGCTGCTTGTACTCTTTTCTGGTAATACTAAGTGAAGGTGCTTTAGAAGTGGTGTCTGTTCAGTCAGAGAGATTTGGTGGGTGGGGAGTTGTGAAGTAAAAAGATTCAGAAAAACCAAACAATTAAGCTGTTGGAATGTAACAGCTTTAAATTTACAGTACTGTTACTGAATATGAACGACATAGTGTAAAAGGTGAAATTACCTGTCTTAGGCGGAATCTATTCTAGCAGTCAGTATATCTTTAAGTTTTGACCGGTCTGTATGCACTGTGCATCTTGTCCATACATATGTTTTCTTAATAAAAGAAAATAACTTACATTTATTTCTCACATCATAGACTTTTAAAGGAGTTTTTTCAAATATTGACAAACGATAAAATGGTTTATTGTGAGCTTTATTCTGCGGTGTCCCCTTTACAGTAATATCCTGAAGCTTATTATCTTGTGAACAGTAATGTTTCTCATCTCCCAATGTATAGAAAATTTAAAATCGCGCACAAATGACTTCTAAGGATTCTCTTTCCTTGGGAGCTTTATTGTGCCATTATCAGAAGTGTTGTAAATTGAACAGATTTTGTCTTAAATCACTACTTAACAGTAATTCTGCTATAATTTGTCATGCTTTTACTAGCAAATACAGGTTTAAATCCATACTGAGAAGTTTTAGTTTCTGTGCACTGCTCCACAGTAATTGGTATCCTGTTTTGTGGCTTGGAAAGGTACCAGTTTTTGGAAGAAGCTTTTCAGAATCAGAAGGGTGCAATTGAGAATCTGTTGGCCAAACTTCTTGAAAAGAAGAATTATGTTAATTTTGCAGCTAATCAAGTGCAGAATAGGTAAGTACCTACAAATAATATTCAGGCGTTGATATTTCATTGTGAATTTACTAAAGCCTATTGCTCATACTTTTGTAAGCTCCTAATTCGGTGGTTTAAATTCTAGTTGGTCCCTATGTCAATTATACTGGATTTATAGTTGGAATGCTTTATACTTTATTGTGCTTGTCCACAACACACTATTGCAACTACATACACTAATGCAACTACATAAAAGATGACCTTTTATGGAACTGCTGGTACTATCAAAGATGTGGCATGGTTTATTATAGAGTAAAATAACTTATACTGCTCTGGTCTTTGTCCGTGAGAACTCTGTGGTGAGTGACAGACATACTGGCCATACAGTTTAATATACACATCTTTCAGATTAGAAAAGACGAGCTGGAGATATTAAAATAAGAAACTAGAAGCAGAAAATTAATACTTCACACTAATTCAAGCAAAGCATGAAAGAGCAGTTAAACATAAAAAGGTGGACAGAAAAGTCAAACCGTTAAGTTATCAAATCAGGATGAGACTGTGTAAACTTTCTCCTTTATTTGCCAAGAATTAAATTCTAGATGGTTTATCTGTAGCACTGGGTTAGCAACTTTTTATCTGTTAGGTAGAAATAACTAAGCCATACAATTCTGCATTTATCAGATAACTTTAAAAAGACAGAAATTGCTTCTTTACTTTTTATGTGTGAGAAATTACTGTGTAGTATTTGGAGGCATAGTATAAAGTGATTGCCTGATGATACATTTCTCTTTTTTAGGATAAAAGAAGTAAATGAAACTAACAAACGAGTAGAACAGGAAATCAAAGTGGCTATTTTCACCCTCATCAATGAAATCAATAAAAAGGGAAAATCTCTCTTACAGCAGCTTGAGGTACAGTTAAGAACAAACAAACAAAAATCAGTTCACAAACTAGCTGTTTCAAACACCTATTGAGAACTTACATTCCATACTTGAGTGAGGAGTTTATTCTGTGCAGACACAGGTGTTTCAGTGGTATGCCACTCAAGTGTGATATGCTTGGAGTTCAGTCTCCTGTGTTCTTTTTGTTGATCTAAAATGCTATCGCTTTCTTAACTTGTACATCTGTGTTGTATAGCCCCATTTTAAACTTGCTCTTTTACATAGATAAATGTCTGGAAAAAGTTCTCTCTGACCCAAAATGCCTTGTTCCTACCCTAAAACATGCTACTCCTGAAGTCTGTAAAGGTCTAGTCCTTTTTAAAGAGGATAATGTGTACAGACTATGGAATTAACATGACTTATAATATCACTGCTTATTTGTTTTTTCACTTCCTCTCTCAATGCCTTATCTAGGAGTCACTCTCTTTAGAATGTCAGCTCTTAGAGGCAGGCATCTGCCTTAGTTTTTTGTCTGAAACACTTAATTGGTGCTGTATAAATGGCAAATATTTGCCAATCATCTATTTGCTCTGCAGTTTGTGAGAGTTAACGCAGTCAGAACTGGATTCTCCCCTCACTCTGCTCTTGGGAGGTAGCTCAGAAGACTTCTAAAGACATCCTCCTTGCTTGAGGCTATCCTTCCCTACTTAACCTACCTTGAGCTTGTCAATATACCTCTGAGCGTACAGTCGGTGGTTGGGACTGAAATTGTTCTCACTCCGTAAGGCAGTAGCTGAATGTGCCTGAAATGTGATTCCTGTGTGTTCATAAATCTCCTTGTCTCCACCAGGAAGGCGCCTCACTTCAGCTTCAGAAATCCTATGTATGACAGAGTGCACTGCCCCCTGTTAAGCTGTCTCATAGATGTGGCTTGTTACATACTTTTAAAATGTGCGTGCTGACAAAAGGCTGTTTGAAAGACACCAATAAATGTCTCAATAAATTGTAATTAAAATTTACCAGCCCAAGCCAGGACCTACTCATCTACTCCTACAGCTCTGTTGGCAAATGAATATTTTTCACTCAGGGAACTGTTATGGGAGCAGAGAAATGCACAGGGAAGGGAGAGAGACTAAAAGCAGGATTCTGCAAGGCTGCATTGTGTAACGAGCGCGTACTGCAGTAGAGGTCTTAATATCAGATTATGTACCCTTGGAGTTGTGAAAGTCATCCTTCAGAATTGACACTGTAATTCCTAGTAACTAAAAGAGCTGAGACATTCCAAATAATGGATTTAGAAATCTGGTAGTATAGGTGTTGCATATTTTTACATAAATGTGTAAAGCACCAATCTTAAATTATGTAGTTTAATTAAACTTTTAAAGCATCTGATGCCTTTATAGAATCATAGAAATACAGAAGTGGAAGGACCTCAAGTTTTTCCTAATATCTAATCCAAATCTCCTTTGCTGCAAATTAAGTCAATTGCTTCTTGTCCTACCTTCTGTAGACACGTAAAACAGTTGACCACAGTCCTTTATAATAACTCACCCTGTTATCAGGTGCTCCTGTATCCCCCATCCTCATTCTTTCCTCACGAATAAACACACGCATCTAAACATTTTATCATTTTTGTTTCTCTTCTCTGGACTCTCTCAGATTTGTCCACGTCTTTCTTAAGATGCAGTGCCTAAAACTGGACACAGTACTCCAGCTGAGGCTTCAGCAGTACTGAGTAGAATGGGACAATTACCTCCCATGTCTTACATGTGACACTCTTATTGTCACCCAAAATTTAGCCTCTTTTGCAACTGCATCACATTGATTCATTCAGTTTATGATCCACTATACTCTTTAGCAGTACTTTTGCCTATTAGTTATTCCCCATTTTATATGTGTATTTGATTTTTCCTGCCTAGTGAAGTACTTAGCAGTTGTCTGTTGAATTTCATCTAGTTGCTCTTTGACCCGTTCTCCAATTCATCAAGATCATTTTGAATTCTAATTCTGTCCTCCAGAGTGTTAGCAACCTCTTGTAGCTTGGTGTCATCTGCAGACTTTAGAAGCATATTCCCCACCCCATTATCCAAGTCATTAATGACAACACTGAATAGGACCAGACCCAAAGAAGACCCAGTAGATATGTCCTCCCAGTTTGACAGCAAACCATTGATAATTCTTTGAGTACAGTTTTTCAATGTTTTTCACCTCCACTCTTAAAGTAATTTCATCTAGACAACATATCCCTAATTTGCTTATGGAAATTTCACTTTGGACTGTCTGAAAAGCCTTACTAAAGTCAAGGTGTATAACATCGACCACTTCTTCCCATCCACTAGGCCAGTAAACCAGTCAAAGAAGGAAATTAGGTTGGTTTAGCACGATTTGTTCTTGACAAAATCCATGTTGACTGTTTATCACCTTGTTATTCTCTAGGTCCTTAAAATTGATTGTTTAACAATTTGTCCCAGTATCTTTCCAGGTATTAGGCTTGACTGGTCCTCTTGTTCCCTGTAATTCCCTTCTCCAGTTCTCTAGAACTTCACCTAATGGTTGTGAGACTGCTTCAGGTGGCTCCTTAAGTAGTGTTTGTATTAATTTAAATGTAATAGGCCCAAAAACTCAAAGATTTTAACATAACCCCTGAAACTGTCCAGCATTAAGCAGTTTTAAATGAAGTTTGAGGTTTGATATACAGAGATTTCAGCCTGCTTAGCCCTGTGGCAAAATCCTTTTTAACCTTTTATTAAAGATACAGAAAAGAAAAACAGTTTTAGCGTTTGAAATGTAAAATATCAAATAAGGCTTTCATTTTAACAGCATCCCTCGTTCCCTTTCCCTTCAGCCCTTTTGGAAGGAAAAAAGGGGAAATAAAAACAGCAAAGATTATTAGGCTGTTTAGGGCATTGCTTTTAGCTGCCCCTTTCTGGTCACAGCCTCAACAGCAGTGTAGCAAAATGTATGGCCTTGGCTGGCTGAGCCAGACTCTTAATAGACAGATGGAAAAAGGAGAGATAAGATAGAGAAAAGTAAGGTCAGGAAGGGAAAGGACACATTAGAGATGAGGGGGAGGCAGTCTCACATACACCTCTACCCTGATACAATGCGGTCCTCGGGAGACAAAAAAAATCTCAGTGCATTATAGGTGAGACCGTGTTATATCAAACTTGCTTTGCGCCCCCCCCCCCCCCGTTCCTTATTCCCTGACTGCCCCCTCCAGAGACTCCCATCCTTAATCACCCCCAGACCCCACCCCCTACCCAACTCCCCTGTCCCCTGACTGCTCCAATCTCTATCCATCCCCCCACCGCACCCCCTGACAGGCACTCACTGGCAGCGGCGGGAAGCAGAGCAGCCCGGCCCCAGCCCGCTCCACTCCACCACCTCCTAGCCGCGGCACTTCGCTTCCTGCTGCTGGTGGGTGCGGGGAGGTTGGGGAAATTATGCCCCCGTGCACTCACCTGCGGAGGTAAGCGGAGTGACATGGCCCTAGCCCGCTCTGCTTTCCTTTGCCTTGGCCCCAGCCATGTCGCTGGGAGGTGGCTGGGGAAAGGTCCTGCACTCACCTGCCCGACAGGAATCGGAGGGCCGCGTCGCTCTGCTTCCTGCTGCAGGTGAGTGCGGAGGGCGTCCTTTCCCCACCTTCCCTGCACTCACCAGTGGTGGGAAGCAGAGCAGCCCAGCCCCAGCTAGCTGCATTCTGCCAGCTCCCAGCCGTGGCGCTCCACTTCCCGCCTGGCAGGTGAGTGCAGGACCTTTCCCTAGCCATGCCCCAGCGACATGACTGGGGCGAGGGAAGCAGAGCAGGCTGCTCCTGGCCCCCTGCTAATCCACCGGGCTACTCTGGGCCTGCGGGGCCCCCAAAAGTGCCTTCCCACAGCTCCTGCCCCCCCCAGACCCCGTGGGGGGGAGCCCTTGACCGCCCCCGAGACCCTCTTCCCCTTATTGAACCCCTCAGCACCAGCTTGGCCCGACACCCTTAACACGCTAAACAGAGCTTTACTGCCTTGTATGTGAACCTGCCTTATATTGAGTCGCGTTATACTGGGGTAGAGGTGTACTAGGTGGTGGTCAGGATTTAACCAGAGCCAGTGGAGGTGACAGTGTCATCTGGCTCCCGCTTTCTGGCCCATTCTGATCAGAATGATGAAGGCAGAACAATGTTGCACTGGATTCCGGGGTCCCAAAAGACAGCAGGGGTGGCAGCCATGATGGTGAAGCTCACTCCTTCCCCTTTCAGTCAGTCAGTGTTTCGGTAACCTGTTTCTATCTGAATTTTCCCCCAAAGTCTCTTACTTTTTTTTTTAAGAACCCCAGAAGGGAGTGATGGATGGAATAGCCCACCCCTCATTATTTTGTTCACCGGTTAGGCCTAATTTCTGACACATGAATTTTGGTCCATTAATTTCCTGTCCCACACTTGTATTGTTTGCCAGGCATGATCTTAACACAGACCTTGTATTCTATCAGTAGGCCTTTTTGTTTGAACTAATTTAGTTTTTTGCCCATTATTATAGGTTATCGTGACATTTTATAAATGTCCTCCTAGTTTTTACAGTTGAGCTCACAATTAGGGTAAATTTTTAGGCCCAGTTATCACAACGGTACCCTGTGATGAATTTAATTAGGCCCTGCTCATATGAATACATCTAACTTATTTAAATACTCTTACATGTTTTCTCGATTCTGGCTTGTATTCCTTCTCCTTTGTTAATAGTATTAGTGACCTGATGCTGGGACTGTGTGCTGTCGTTATGGGGGAGTCTCTGTCCTATGTGGTGCTGAAATAGGCTCCTGGGGCCATTTGTTGCTTCTGGGGGTGAGGGTTGTTGGAACTGGGGGGAGTCCCACCTTGTTCTCTTTCCCACTCCTCCCCCAATCACTACTGTACAGCTGCTCTGGCTGTAGCTTGGCTGGCTGCTCCCTGGGTTCCCAGTATAACAAGTGCTTTGGTGACAGCATGCTACCAAAATGTTACTGATAACCCAGGGAACAAAGAGGAAATGACAGTTTGCAGTGGTTCATAACTCTGCTAAACCCAAATGGAATTTCGTGGGACCTAAAACATTCTTCTCTAACTTCAGGGCTTTTTCTCTCCTGAATTTTGAACACCTGCTGCAAAGAATAGGCAGCGTTAACACTTTCCTTTACGAAAGATTCTTGAAGTACTAAGTAACTTAACGATGTCACTGGCAGCTCCTCCTATAATGTATATTGTTTTTAATTGTGTGTGTTAGAATTTTGATATTAGTATGGATGTTTTTTAAATCTAATAACCTGATTGAGCGTCTGTTTCTTCGTAGAATGTGACAAAGGAAAGACAGATGAAGCTAATACAACAGCAGAGTGACATCACAGGGCTTTCGCGGCAGGTGAAGCATGTGATGAACTTTACCAACTGGGCCATTGCAAGTGGTAGTAGCACTGCATTGCTATACAGCAAGCGGCTGGTAAGGAAACCTGCCCCTTCCAGAATTTAGAGTAGAATATAGAAAAAATTTTGGGATCTTAATATGTTTGTGCCTCCAGCCTTGGCAGAAGAGAGCTTTATGGCCAAAAGAATTTTCAAGACATGGTTTAGTTTCTCCAGACCACTTACAAGGAAACGAGAGCCAGTTAATCACACTCCATCTAAAACTGTTGGCTTCATGATTTAATAGTAATAAAAACAGGTTTGTCAGCACACTGACCTCTCTCTCCTTGCTGAAAAAGTTAGGCGGGGATAGTTGTGTGGTTGTTTCTTTTGTAGAACTTTGTGCCATCAGTGTTGTCACAGTCCCTGGGTAAACTGCCCCTTCTTGAGACCCTTTTCCAGTCCCCTGAGTACACCCTTTGAAGTGGCAGGTCCATGGTTATAGTTTTTGGAGTGGGACCCTGTGAACCAACCATATCAAGTTACACCCAGTGGTTGCTAGCTGTGATACTTAGGAGGCCCAATGGTCTTGATACTTGCGAGAGTTTCCCTTCAGGAGCCTATAGATAATGTTCAGTGACATAGAGATGGTTTCTTCAAAACAAAGATGAATTTTGCACTAGAGAAACAAATGTAAAACGAGAGACATATTCACCTACTCTTACCTTTAACTTGGTATTCCCCTTAAGCACCTAGGTGGACATAATTTAGTTTTTCTGCCATAGATCTTCCCTCCTTCTCTTTGACACCAAGTTACAGCCTGTTTGCTGTGTGCCCCCAAGTCTGTCACTCTTTTAACAGAACATGGTCCTTTGAGCTCCAGATTCTCAACTGTGGCAAAAAAGCTGTGTCACCAGGATTGTATCTCAGGCATGATCATAGCTAAAAACTTGACTTTTGTATTCAGGTGTTTACTAGGACACTTTTTACATTTCCTGTTTGGTTTCTTTAACAACCCTTTTTGATCTAACTCTGTGCCTAATATATTACATACACAGAGGCATATATGTTTATAAAAACTAATATAAATATTTCCCAATTCTCCACAAAAATTGTGGAGTTACATTTTCTTCAGTAGGAAATGCCTACTTTCTGACTGGAAAACAAGTTATAAAATGTTGGCTTTGGGAATTGAGGGACAGCATTGTGTTTAAAGCTGTCTTTATGAATGAAGAACATCTGGTTCTGCTGGGAATTCATTTACTAAGTTAGACTGAAATTATGTTGTTCTTTGAACTTACTGGTAAATTATTCTTGCTATTGGAGGATCAGATGGCTAAATAAGAACATGAGAACGGCCATACTGGGTCAGACCAATGGTCCGTATAGCTGAGTACTCTGTCTTCTGACAATGGCCAATGCCAGATGGGTCAGAGGGAATGTCTTTTGGCAGATGCTCTTCAAATTATTTTTTCACCTGCCTAATTGTACTTTTACACTTGACTTGCCAGAGTTTGTGCTCCTTTCTATTTTCCTCCATACAATTTGACTTCCAGTTTTTAAAGGATTCCTTTTTGGCTCTAATAGCTGCTTCTCCTCTGTTTAGTCACAGTGGCATTTTTTTTGTTCTCTTACTAATTTTTTTTTAATTTGGGGTATAAATTTAATTTGAGTCTTTAGTCTGGTGATTTATAAAAAGTGTCTATATAAGTTGTAGGCATTTCAGTCTTGTGACTGTTCCTTTTAATTTCTGTTTAGCTTAGTCATTTTTGTGTAGTTCTCCTTCTTGAAGTTAAATGCTACTGTGGAGGGCTTCTTTGGTATTTCCAGCCCTCAAGGATGTTAAATTTAATTATATTATGGCAGCTTTTAATGAGCGATTCAGCTATGTTCACCTTTTGAACCAGATCTTATTCTCTACGTAGAGCTAAATCAAGAATTGCCTTTCCTTTTGTGGATTCCAGGACTAGGTGCTCCCAGAAGCAGTCATTAATGGTGTCTAGAAATTTTCATCTCTGCATTCTATTTTGGGGCGATGTGTATATGGGGATAGTTGAAATCCCCCATTATTATTGTTTTCTATTTTTTTAGCCTCTCTAATCTCCCGGAGCATTTCATAATCACCGCTGTCATCTCGGTTAGGTGTTCAGGAGTATATTCCTACTGCTATATTGTTCAAGCTTGGAATTTCTATCCATAGAGATTCTATGGAACATTTTGTATTTATGATTTTTACTATATTTGACTGTTTTCTTTTATATATAGTGCAACTCCCCCATCAGCATGACCTAGTCTGTCATTCCTATATATTTTGTTTCCTGGAATTACCGTGTCCCATTGATTATCGCTCCACCAGGTTTTTGTAATGTCTATTCTATAAATATCCTCATTTAATATCAGGCACTTAAATTCACCAATCTTACTGTTTAGATTTCTAACCTAATGGCAGAAAACATATCTGCTGTTTTATTGACTTGAAGAGGGGGAGATGCTGTGGAGCGCACGCCTTTCTAGTCTGTTAGCAGTGGAGTAGGAATTCAAGATGAACTCATTATGAATTCCCAGAACTACTTCTGTGTAATGTTAGAAGTCATATTTTCTGATGCTGTCAAAGGGTGAAAGTTCTTTAAATGATTCAACTGAAGATAGTTAGTTAGAACGTGGTGAGTTTAGAAAAAGTTCAAACTGGCAGTATTCTAAGGAATTGTTACAGATCATCAAGCTGAATCACCTGGATTTATAATTTAGCATAATTTATTTCTAAAGCAAAAAGATACTCACATTAGTAAGTAAAATGTACTTGATATTTTCTAGGAGCAGAATATGGTAGCTATGCCCACTAACGAAATAGACCCTAAACTCTCGTGAATTGTATTTAAGGTTTCCTACGTTATGATAAAAGGAGTAACTGTTTTTAGGCAAACTTTTTTTCCCTTACAAAAATAAGAATTTCTAAAACAGTAGTTGGATTACACATTTATTGTATAATTGAGTAGAAACAACTATTTGAGAATGTTTCCAGAAAGCAGGTGAGCAAACTTAAAGGTGAGAAATTGGACGGTACTTCATAATACTAGCTTTTTTGGTTAATCATTACTAATTAAGTCCTGGGTTAATGAAAGAATAAGGGGCCTGAATATTTTGCATACTATCAGTCTTGCATTCAGTCAGCACTAAACAGATGGTGTAGTCTGCTGGGAATCTTAGTGAGGCGCAGGCCATCAGACATCAGAAATCACATCTTTCTGATTACTGCTATTCTCCTTCACGTGTTTAGCACTGCTGATATGTGCTATGAAACTTCCTCAAGTGAGATGGATGCGCTAACTTTTCACGAATAAGACTCTACTTGGATGATTAAGAGGGAATGCTATCCAGCAGTAGTTTTTGACAGTGACCTAACTGGTTATTGAAAGTCATAATTTTATGTGGTAACTGGCAGCTCTTTGCTGAGCAATCTGTACACTTTTCACTAACATGTTCACTCTTTGCTAATACATTGTGTCATAATCAATCTTAATTTGTTTTGTGTCCCATCAGATTACGTTCCAATTGCGTCATATTTTAAAGGCCCGATGTGATCCCGTCCCAGCTGCTAACGGAGCAGTACGCTTCCATTGTGACCCAACATTCTGGGCAAAGAATGTCGTCAATTTAGGTGAGAAAATAACATATGAAGTGTTTCTGGGAAGACTGGATTGTATGGGGAGGTTTTCAATGTCATACTAACTGGTATGAAACAGAATTCAATATTTTATCTTTTCTGTAGTCAGACCCTAAAGGCGATCATGATGGAAACAGCTTTGGTCACTTTGTATTCCATTTTAAGTATATGGTCACTGTAGCTGGTTACACTGATGCCTGGTGTCTTCTCCTCTTGGGCTGACCTTGCTTGCCTGTCCATTGATACAGGATATCTCTTTTCCATGCAAGAGTAAGAGTCTATCTAGTTTTGGTATGATTATCCCGTCCATCAAGATTTGCCTGCCATTTGGAGACTGAAATGTGCAAAACATTTGTGATGTGACATGCTGTTTGGTGCCTGCTGGCTTCGCTCTCTTCCTTTTACCAGCTGATGGAGACCCTCTTCTAATTGCTGAACCCAGACTTTTAGTTTGTAATTCTTAATAGATGTGTTCTGCAAACCTTTTCTTTTGGCAGGATAACCTAGTTTTAGATTAGGGTAAACTTGGTCAAAATAGTGAAGCCTAAATACGTTCCCACTAAGTGGGTTCTTTACATTTCTGAAGTCTATTTATTGGCAGGTGAATATGTAAAAGTGGCCTTATAGGGATGAACTCTTTGGACTTATTATTCCCAATACACGGCTAAATAAGATTAGATTTGGTTTTATCCCATCACGAGATGTCTTACTGTGTTTAATATGGCTTGAGCCAGTGTAACTCTTAAGAGGTCTGGATGACCCAGATAACCTAGTTGACTGGTTCCAAGCTAGCCCCTGTCATATTGTCTCAAAACTTTGTAAAGTAGTTTTGGTTGCTACACATAAAAACCACAGGGCAAAGAAATGGAAAATTGAGCTATGAAGTAGCACATGGCTTGTGGGTGAAGGAATAAAGGGCTGGCACCTCACAACTGCCTACACCACAGATCATGCACTGCAACTGTAACTTTGCCCCATTTTCAGTCATTCTTTTAACTGCACCCAGCTGCTAGATGTTCCCCCAGCACTATTCGTTGTGGGTGTTTGGTATGATGGTTGTGATGAGGGAGAGTGAGTGTAGTTTGGGAAAGGGGTTATGTGTAAAAGGGTTAAGAAAGGTTAGCACCCTTGAAGGGTTACAGTTAATGTTGCAGTGCATGGCCTATGGGGTCCATTAGTTGTGGTAATAAGGTATCTGCTTGTAGATTCAGAGTATGGGCGTATGTACTGTTGAGTGGCTTAACATTCTCAGTTGTCACACATGGGGAGGTGGGTGTGGCAACACTAATTACTTACAAAAGTTTTCCAGTGATTAATTTCCTAATTTATGCTTATTTGGGGGTTGGCTTTAGAACAGGTGGGCACAGGCCTGAGGGGTAGAAATGCAGCAAGAGTATTTATAGGTTCATGTGCAGCTGCTGACCATTCTCTGTTGTAGGACAAAATCTGACAGGAAAGTGTAGCTCTTCATGGCAAAGGTTTTGTGCACCCACTACCTGCCCCCCATCCCTAAATCAACCAACCAAGTTTGTGTGTGCCCAGCCTCAGTCAATCAGGTCTGTGTGCACAACAAGTACACTTTGTTATAATGTGAATAATGGGTAAAAGTTACCCTTAAAAAAAACCTTTTCCCCTTGCACCAGTTCTCCTCAGGGGCTACCTCTCTGCCAGCTTTTGTGAAGATTAGTCAGCAATTAAAAGAACTATCAAGGAAAATTTCATCCAGAGCCCAAATTCAGAGGGTTCCTATTAACACTTTATGAAGAGAAACCAAAGAAAAGCTGCACAGAAAATTCAAGGAGCATAAAAACTAATCCTGTGTGAAGTTCCACATTGGCTATCTAAATTGATAAAAAAGCAGGAATTTATATCCCATTTTAAGCTCACTTTAGAGCAGAGCCCAAACTATTGAGTTACCATAAGGTATCTCCATAATATTCTTCCAATTGTGTGAAGTGAGTTGGTGGAGTTCAGTACAGTTCCTGGTACGTAAATTTCCACAGCATATAAAACACTATCATATTCATAAGGCCCTACCAAATTCAAAGTCCATTATGGTCAATTTCACAGCCATAGCATTTGAAAATCGCTTCTCAGGATGGAGATTCCACCACCTCCCTAGGTAACCCATTCCAGTGCTTCACCACCCTCCCAGTGAAATATTCTTTTCTAATATCTAACCTAGACCTCCCCCACTGCAACTTGAGACCATTGCTCCTTGTTCTGTTACTGCCACCACTGAGAACAGCCTAGCTCCATCCTCTTTGGAACCCCCTTTCGAGGTTATAGAGGAGATCATTGGGGAAAAAAAATTTAGTGGCATAAATTTGTATGTAACTTTATCTGAGCTGCAATTATTGTGGAGTGATGCTGCCTTAGTGTAAAAACTATGCCAGCTGAGTAACAATCCAAGCTCAGCCTTGGCTAGCCTGTGTTTAGACTAGATCAGAGATACTTGCAAATGGCTGTCGAGGAATTCACATTTTAATTTAGACTTAAATTGCTTTCTTTAATGTAAAATACTGAGGAAACTGAAGTAAAAAAGTTCAGAGATTTCTGTTATGAATCTTTATCAGTCATTGAGTTAAGGTGGAACTTTTGTAGTTCACCAGCTTGCTTTTCCTCTATTCCTTAGGTAACCTTGTTATTGAAAATAAGCCAACCCCTGGCTACACTCCTAATGTAGTAGTTGGACAAGTTCCTCCAGGAACAAACCACATCAACAAAGCCCCTGGACAAATTAATCTAGCACAGCTGCGGCTCCAGCATATGCAACAGCAGGTGTATGCACAAAAACACCAGCAATTGCAACAAATGAGGATGGGACAACCAGCTGGGCCCCTTCCTAGGCAAGCAGGCCCTCAGATGTTACAGCAGCAGGCAAGTTTCCTGAATACCTTACCTTACATTGCAGTGTAATGCTAAGACTTAACTCTGCTTCTCTATAGCGTGAGCAGATACCTGCTTATATTATACAGAATTAACTTAAAATGTATGAGCAATCCAGTTTTAGGAAATTTGATATACTTTAAATAGGGCAATGACTGGCTTTTCTAGAGACTATGGAAATTATCAGTAATTGCACCTACTTCTATGGAAGAAGATTTGCTTCTCATTTCCTTGTTAACAGCTGGAATTTTTAAATAAAACCAAACCCTTGTAGCCTCCTAGGTTGATCAGCATGCAGACCATGCAGAGGGGTAACTTGAACTGTGGGGCTTTCCAAGCACACCAGATGAGAATGGCTCAGAATGCTGCTCGTATACCAGGAATACCACGCCATAATGGACCGCAGTACTCCATGATGCAGCCACACCTTCAGAGACAAGTATGTACTATGCATACCCTTTTTGTGCTCCAGCATACCAAACTTTCATTTAAAAGTCTACTTAATTCACTGATTGGTCAGTTCTCATATAGATAAAAAAGTGTGTGTTTGTGAAGAGATGAATGTATGTATTTCAGCTGTATGGGAACTACACGTGTGAATGGCTAACCTTTTTCATGTCACGTGCTGTCTGATATTTCAAAGTTACGCAAGTGTGAAAAATCTGATAACTACTTTTCATAGTTTTCATTCTGCATTTTAGTCAGCTAAGAAGCTGAACCAAGAATGACTGGTTTCACTTTGTGGTGGCTGGGCAGTTGCTGAGTTTCTTTCTCAGATTATTGCATGAATAAAAATTTTCATGATTTTTGTAAGACTTTTTTTAAACTAAGTGTTAGTCCTGAGCTACAATGGATATGACCCTATATCTGAAAAAAATGTGATACAGACTTTTGATAAATATTCAGAATAAAAATTTCTGTAATAGTGGGAGTTTCTTTAATTAGAAAAGCAGAAGGAAAGAATTTTTAAAAAACATAACATCTTTATTAATGCTTTTAAAACATCACAACTATGAATACTGTGCACATGCAGGCTCTACTAAAGAAGTCTCTGGATTAAAATGCTGCATGTCTAAGAAAATACTCCAGCCCCCCACCCTTTATTCTCCTCTCCCCTCCTCATGTGCAGCAGTAAGGAACTAGACAGGAGGCAATGGGAAGTCCACATGGTACATCAGTATCTCTAGCAATTCAGAGTGGTTGGCTGGCTTCTTGTTACTCCCCATTCCATTCCAATGTTCACTGCTGATTGGTTGTTTACATTGTATTAGATTGTAATTTTCATACAGACAAGTGACTCCATATTACTAAACTAGCTTGAGAATAGCTAGTTGGGTGTCAGAGACCATCATGTAGTTTAAAGTCCTACAGTTTTACACCCGAGGTGAATATTTTGCTGCCTTTAGTCCTAACACAATAGTTGTCTATTTTTCCTGACTCTTCCAACAGCATTCTAACCCAGGGCATGCCGGGCCCTTTCCAGTTGTTTCAGTGCACAACACCACTATCAATCCAACTAGTCCTACGACAGCTACCATGGCAAATGCAAACCGTGGTCCAACAAGTCCATCTGTTACAGCAATAGAACTTATTCCTTCAGTCACAAACCCAGAGAATCTACCTTCCTTGCCAGATATTCCGCCCATACAGGTTAGTGCAGAAGATCAGCTCATTCTGCTGTAGATGAGGTGATCACTGACTTTCCTTCATTAAAATCTTTCTTTCTTCACGTTTTTTGTATTTGCATTGTTACTTTCAGTTTTTGATACGGCTGTTACTGTTTGAGATCATTCTAGGTCGTAAGAACTGGAATTTGCAGTCTTGTGTTGGATATACCAACTGTTGAACCATCCAGCGTTGATCTACTTACAGCAAACTAATGTTAAATTAGGCAGCGCTTTACAGAGTGATGTGTGATGCTTGATATAAAATATTGACACCAAGGCACACTTGGAGTCACAAGAAAATGTCAGTCTTATGTGACTGTTTTCAATTACTTATGGCTTGTCTACGCAGGAAAGTTATACTGGTATATTTAATGCTGGTATAATTAAACTAATAGTTATTTAAATGCCCGAAACTTGAGGCACCACCAGCAACCTTAGTTCTGCATTCATTTCCTTCCAGAATGTGCAGAGTAGCTAAAAACAAACTCTGGAAAGAAGGAAATATTGAGTTAAGACTGCATTTTGGGAGGTTATTTTAACTCTGTCCTATTTGAGCCAAGCCCCAGCACATCAGAAAAACATACTCATCACTGTGCTCTCACAGATGCTACAGAACACACTGTAGCAGAAACATAGCATGTCCCCTTTAGCCATTCCATTACTGTGACAACAGACTGCCTGGAAACTCTCTCTTGCTTGAACAGACCCCTAATCTTGCCGCACATATACATTTCACTCTTTTAGGTATGTCAGTTTGGCGCACACTGACATACAGTTCATGCCAAAGTTTGTGAAAGTTTGAGTTACAAACTTCATTAACTTTTTCTGAATTGCTTCCCCAGTACCAGCTGAGAGAGATCCTGAGCAACCAAGATCAGTTGGGGGAGGATCATAGCTATAGTTTAAGCCTAGTTGTTTGCGCAAAAAAAGTAAAAGATCATTTTGTAAAATGCTGTTATGTTTTTGGGGTCTATATCTCATAATCTACTGGCTCAAATGACCCCAAACTTGGTCAGCTAACACTATCAAACACCTCTGTGAGACACAGCAAGCTTAAGACAGTGAGCGCTTGGATTTCAGAGCACTTAGAATAGTCCGCTATTAAACCGAAAGCAATGCTGAACCTTAACTATAGAAGCTGGTGCTCTAATACTGGTATAACTTCCCATGTGGTCACTCTCATTCCAGTATGAGTGGCTTTTTTTAGTTTAGCTTAAACCCCTTCCAAAATGATCTAAAATACATTAAAAGGCACTCTTATAGAATCAGAGAAACGTAGGGCTTGAAGGGACTTCAACAGGTAGTCCTTTCCCAATGCTGACATAGGATTTAATGTACCCCGGTGCAGGGGGATAAGCTATATTGGTATAACTATATTAGTTAAATTCCCACCTTCGCTTACTTCAGGATAACTTTCCCATAGAGACAAGCCCTAACTTAACTAGAACCTATTTTGCTATTTGGTCATCAAGTCAAGTAATTTACTTACCTAAAAGTATATCAAGAAACAGAGAAATGTGCAAAGGCTCCAGGACAGCTGTAGCACATTTTTGAGGTGATTAAATTGGTTGGCAGTGCTGAAGCTCATTATTGTTGAGCCACTGGAAAAGAAGAGCTCACTAGACTATGGCCTTGCAATTTTAAGCAGATTTTATGGCCACCAAGGTAGAAGAGACTGGTGGTATGATATGCCATAACATAAGCTTAACTGGGTGTCTTTTGGGTGTTTTGAAAATGTAAAGTCTTCTGTAAATGCTGTGTGTGCACCTCTCGCTGTGATACCTCCACCAAATCTTTCTTCCTAGAAAAATAGGGTATAAAACTTAACTCATGACTACTCTTACAAATATTGGCTTTAGTGAAATTGAGGGCGATTAAAAAAAAATCATGTTTCAGTCAAAATAGATTTTTTTACATTACTAGTTTTTTTTTCATTTTATAGTTTTAAATTGTATTTGTTTCTAATTTTCTTATGTTACTAAGAATTCAAATTTTACATGTCTTTTTTTCTGTTGAAGTTTTCACAATTATTGTGTCTGGTGAAAAAGAGAAGTCTAGTGTTTCATTAGCATCCTTACTGTGAGAACAACACAAACTCTCACAATATTGATAAAAAGATAGCTGGTGTTATATGTGCAACTACCATTATCTTTTGACAAGTTGAACTTGCCCGGTCAAAGAAATGTGAAACAATTCGACCAGGCTATACTTTACCCTCAGGGCTAGCACCCTGAAGTCAGTGGGATTTGTATTTCTACGTCATTTAAATGATTTTGAAAATCCCATCCTTATGTTCCAAAGTATAGATTTAAGAGCCAAATTTTAGGCTCCTATTTTTGAAAATTTGAGTCTAACAAAGTTATTGTGAACTTTTTTATAATGTATTGAAAGTCTAAACTTTTTGTTAATTCTGAAGCAATTTTATGTTGAAGTGACAGTTTTTATGCCACTAAGTTTGTAATAAAGATACAATTTTAGCCCTGACATGGAAACACTTCTGCATATGCTTAACTTCAAAAGTATGTGTAGTCCCACTGAAGTCCATTGAACTATTCATGTGAGTAAAATTACACACCTGCCTAATAGAATTAGCGGCTTAGTTTTCAATATCTGCTTTTGCCTATAACAGTTTTTGTAAAAATCAAATAAGATAAATACTGGTAGGATAGCATTTTTAAAGAGCATTTTTAATTTAATCATTATATATTTATAATCTGAAGTTGTAATATAAATTCTCTAATTGATTTTACAAAGTCTCAACCTGATTTAATCAGGGATCTAAAAAAAAAGTCTAACAAATTATATTAGTCATTTTAAATTGCCTTGATTTGGTGAAATTAGAGTTTCTTTCTTATACAGTGAAGACATTGAATAATTGAAAGGTGAACTTAAATACCAAGCCCCCTAATATGCTTGCTCGTGAGTCTTGACTATTAAGACTAAAATAAAAGCATATCAGAACATCACAAATTCTGGTACAGTTTTTTATTAGGTTTTGTCCACAGTTCAGCGTTAACAGGTGTAAGAAATTAACTTGCAAGTACAGAAATGTTCTCTGAATGGAGGTTGTAATCCTCAGAAGATGAGCATTCAGAACATATGGTGAATCAATATTGCTTATCTTTATTAAGTGGTAGTAATTGTGTAAGTGTTTCCTCATAAGTACTGATGAGTTACACTGGTAGAAAACATTCCCAAATTTAAATTTGCTAAAACAGTTGTCAGGTAACCTAATGTGCATGTATATTTACATGTGCAAATAGATGAAAAAATGGTAATGGTTTAATCTCATTTGACTTCCCCAGCTGAAGTTTGTTTTTGTTTGATTTGTTTTCAGCTGGAAGATGCTGGTTCAAGT
The DNA here is from genome assembly GCF_025201925.1 of Gopherus flavomarginatus. Classification (NCBI taxonomy): domain Eukaryota; kingdom Metazoa; phylum Chordata; order Testudines; family Testudinidae; genus Gopherus; species Gopherus flavomarginatus. The sequence continues at coordinate 8,504,863 of NC_066621.1, forward strand.
AATTTAGATAACCTACTAAGTAGATACATCTCAGGCAGTCACCTACCCCCTCAGCCTACAAGCACCATGAATCCTTCCCCAGGACCCTCAGCCCTGTCTCCAGGATCATCAGGTAAATTGGAATGAGGGTGGTAGGTATTTGATATTTTACACTTACAATCATTTGCAAGCAATTTTCTCAATGTGCAAGGTCCTTTCTTGGTATGTTCACCCAGAGGTTCTCTCAACAATTTTTTTGGTGGCCTCAGAGTTTGTCCACCAACTGTTGCTGGTGGCTGCTCTGACAATTTTTGCTAAAATACTTTTTCCCCCCATCACCATCCAGGAGGCTGTGGCTGCGGCTGCAAGAAAAGCCCCGATGGCCACATTTGAGAAACACTTGCCTTTCCTCGTAAATCAAACCCTCTAGCACCCTACTCTTTTTTCCCCAAATGAAGTTTTTATGGGAAGGAAGTGTCCAGAAGGAAACACAGCATTCCAGTGGCCCAGAGAGGGACCAGCATTTTTCTGTGCTGTGACGTAATACTTCTCAGTGTTCCTCAAAAGTCCATTGGACCTTTTTTGTAACCATATCATCTTGCAGACTTAGATCTGAGTCCACAGTTCAGTTCGAATGATTTGACTTGGACAGAAGAATCCCATGCACTGCTGCAGACTAGGGACTGAATGGCTAGGCAACAGTTCTGCAAAAAATGACCTAGAGGTTACAGTGGATGAGAAGCTAGCTATGAGTCAACAGTGTGCCCTTGTTGCCAAGAAGGCTAACGGCATTTTGGGCTGTATAAGTAGGAGCATGGCCAGCAGATCGAGGGATGTCATCATTCCCCTCTATTCAGCATTGATGAGGCCCCATCTGGAGTACTGGGCCCCAAACTACGAGAAGGATGTGGAAAAATTGGAAAGAGTCCAGCGGAGGGCAACAAAAATTAAGGGACTGGAACACATGACTTATGAGGCGAGGCTGAGGGAACTGGGATTGTTTAGTCTGCAGAAATGAAGAATGAGGTGGGATTTGATAGCTGCTTTCCGCTACCTGAAAGGGGGTTCCCAAGAGGATGGATCTAGACTGTTCTCAGTGGTAGCAGATGATAGAACAAGGAGTATTGAGCATTGGCCTGCTAAACCCAGGGTTGTGAGTTCAGCCCTTGAGGGGGCCATTTGGGGATTGGTCCTGCTTTGAGCAGGGGGTTGGACTAGATGATCTTCTGAGGTCCCTTCCAACCCTAATAATCTATGATTCTATGAAGTTGCAGTGGGAGAGGTTTAGGTTGGATATTAGGAAAAACTATTTCACTAGGAGGGTGGTGAAACACTGGAATGGGTTACCTAGGGAGGTGGTGGAATCTCTTTCCTTAGAGGTTTTTAAGATCAGGCTTGACAAAGCCATGGCTGGGATGATTTAGTTGGGGATTGATCCTGCTTTGAGCAGGGGGTTGGACTAGATGGCCTCCTGAGGTCACTTCCAGTCCTGATAGTCTATGATTCTATGACTTGCGAAGCTCCAAGTCCATTCCAGGTTTTGTGAAGGGAACTTACTGAATTTCATTACATACCCCACTTAGGGAGAGATCCAGAGTTATGTAAGGAGTTTGCTATTTGTGCAATTCTTTTAGACGTACATATAATTGTGAACGAAGCTTTTGTTCTGCATCTGAACAAATTACATTACCGAAATCACCTAACATTCCATAATGCAAATGGCCATTTCAGAAATCCAGGACACAAGAAAAACTGGTTTCAGCAATTCCTTACAGGTCTTTTCATCATTTAGGTCTTTCCCTGCAGTCCTCCAAGTTTACTTGGTCTGAATTGTGAGTTAGTGTATGCTTACAGTATAAATGAATTTTCTCTAAGCTTACATGCAAAACGCATGCCGTGGGTCTGCCTTTCTGCTGACTTTATTTGCAATAGCCAACAATCCAGCTGTGTTAAAACAGATGAGTAGAAAATTTGTCCTGAAACGTGGGTTGAAAATAAGACTAGAAACTTAAAACACAAGTGACAACTTTTGTTCAGAGACTTACATATATTTGCAACAGACATTGGTGGCGATGATCAGATCAGGATAATTCATAGATAAAAATAAGAGGCATTTAGATCAAGAATATGGCTTTTATATTTGCACTAAATTAAGTAGTCACTGGGATTCTAAATGAAAAGGCAATTGATACAGAATCTGGCATGTTTGCGTTAGTTTATCAGATCTACATTTCTGTGTTTGAGCCAATGACTAAACTAGCAGTGGTTCTCAACCAGGGATACATGTACCCCTGGGAGTACACAGAGGTCTTCCAGGAGGTACATCAGCTCATCTAGATATCTATCTAAAGTAACTCCTCACTTAACATCATCCCAGTTAATGTTGTTTCGTTGTTACGTCGCTGATCTATTAGAGAACATACTCATTTAAAGTTGCGCAGTGTTTGCTTATAATGTTGTTTGGCCATGGGGCCTTGGAACCAGCGTGTGCCGGCAGCCCCCCATCAGCTCCATTCCCCACACACCCCCAGCACCTCCTGTCCACCAGCGGCCCTGCAGATCAGCAACTTCCCCTTCCCTCCCTGCACCAATCAGCTCTCTCATGGTGTTCAGGAAGCTGGATGGGGTGGAGGAGAGAGCGAGGATGCAGCGTGCTGTGTGGGAAGGGGCTTGCGGGAAGGGGTGGAGTGGAGACAGACCTGGGGCAGAGCCAGGGGTTGAGCACCTCCCCTCTCCCCCCCCCCCAGCACTCTGGAAAGAACAGCAAGAGGAGTAGCCAGACGATGCACCCTCTTTCACCATCTGACTGCACCACAGCAACCAAACTTCACAATCATCATTGCTGAGTACAGTATTAAATTGCTTGTTTTAAATTATTTAAAACTTTTATTGCATATGTATATAACATCTTTTGTCTGGCAAAAAACATTTCCCTGGAACTAACCCTCCTATTTACATTAATTCTAATGGAGAAATTGGATTCATTTAACATCATTTCAAGAACATAACTACAACATTAAGTGAGGAGTTACTGTGGTTTTACAACAGGCTACATAAAATGCACTAGGGAAGTTGATACAATTTCATAAAATTTCATAGACAATGACTTCTTTATACTGCTTTATATACTATACACTGAAATGTAAATACAATGTTTACATTCCAATTGATCTATTTTATAATTACATGGTAAAAATGAGAGTAAGCGATTTTTCAGTAGTAGTGTGCTGTGACACTTTTTGTTTTTTAAATGTTTGATTTTTGTAAGCAAGTAGTTTTTTAGGTGAGGTGAAGCTTGGGGTACACAAGACAAATCAGACTGCTGAAAGGGGTACACTAGTCTGGAAAAGTTGAGAGCCAGTGGATTAAAGGATCACTGACATGCATGAATCACTGGCTTATTCCATTTAGCATCACTTTCATTTATGTTGTAGAATACTAGTTGCATGTAACCTCCTGTAGATGTTTATGAAAAGTGTTATACTTTTTCAGGGTTATCCAATTCCCACACCCCAGTGAGGCCACCCAGCACCTCCAGCACAGGCAGCAGAGGCAGGTGAGTACATTCTTAATTAACAATGTGTGGCTGAAAAATCAAACGTAAAGAACATGTTAAAATTTAAACTAAAATCAACAGCAAGTCACTATTAGCTACAGTTATAACTATGACCTCTTAACTGAAGAGTGAATGCATATAGGAAAATAATTACTGAAAAATGATGTTGCCAGATGTCTGTCCTTATATTTTGTAAAATGTAGGCGGCGTGAGAAAATTCACAGTAATAGCTTTGGCTTTGAAATGGCTAAATTGTTTTAAACATGGAAATGTAGGACTGGAAGGCACCTTGAGAGGTCAAGTCCATCCTGCGATGAAGAGGCAGGACCAAGTAAATCTAGATCATCCCTTACAACTGTTTTGTCAGTTACAATTGCAACTAAGCTTTCCATGTATTCTTGTGTCTTTCTAGCTGTGGTTCATCAGGCAGAACTGCTGAGAAGACTGGCATTAACTTCAAGTCTGACCATGTGAAAGTCAAGCAAGAGCCAGGGACAGAGGAAGAGATATGCAGTTTCTCAGGAGCAGTGAAGCAAGAGAAAACAGAGGATGGCAGGAGGAGTGCTTGCATGGTAAAGTTGCTTTGTGATTGCATGTTACCCTGTCCCCAACAGCATCTTTAAGAATCTGGAAATCCATAAATGGTGCCTAAGAGCCCTGGAGACAGAAGGGCAAGATAGCAGCTCCTAGTAATGTCCCTGAACTCTGTTCTGTATGGGCCGGTTCGAGAGATGAGAGGGCATTTCAGTTTCCTTGATACCTCTGCTGCAACGGCAGCTAATGCTGCCAGCTGCGTTGAAGGGTTTAGTGACATGGACATCAGTCTACTGGCAAAAAGACTAGGATCCCCACTTGTTTGATACATGCCCCCATACAGACATCAGATCGTAGCCGTTTTGTTCACTACTGAGCTGGACTGGATTTGACCTGTCATTTGTGAAAGGCGTCCGTCCTATCCCACCAAGTGTTACGTATATTGCGGTTGGGTAATACAGCAGTGAAAGCTGTACAGTAGAAACAAATCGGAGCTTAATCTCAAATTGGCACCTTATTTAGGACTTGATTCTGTCCTTTGGTGTACGTGCTGAACATCTGATGTGTTGAGCCAGAGGCAGGCTAGTCTCCCAGCTGGTGCCGTCTTTGGGATCTCAGTAAAACTACCATCAAGGGTTTAGTATGTTCACTGTTTTTAATCTCTAGGTGGTAAAGCTTCTGATAATTCACTGGCATGTTCTCTCAAGATCAATCTGTTGAATGTTTGTAACTCTATTAAAGTCCTATGCAATTTAGCACAGAAAATAAGGTATACTTGTTCTCCATGCAGTATGTAACTCAAATATCTGATAAGGAATTGTCAATGTTTGTTTGTTTGGGAAGCATTTTAATTTGGAGTGCTAGTAAGCAGCAGATGGTCTCTGATTCCCAGCATATGAGGAAAGATGAATTTGTAAAACTGATCTCTTTGCAGATTTTCATGCAGTAATTTTATTTCAGCTTAGCAGCCCTGAGAGCAGCTTGACACCACCTCTCTCCACTAATTTGCATCTGGAAAGCGAGTTGGAAGCATTGGGAAGTCTTGAAAATCATGTAAAAACTGAACCAACAGATTTAAGTGAAAGTTGCAAACAGTCTGGACATAGTCTTGTAAATGGGAAATCGCCAGTGCGAAGTCTAATGCATCGGTCAGCTAGAGTTGGAGGAGAAGGCAACAACAAAGAGGATGATCCAAATGAAGACTGGTGTGCTGTATGCCAAAATGGAGGCGATCTGTTATGTTGTGAAAAGTGCCCCAAAGTGTTTCACCTCACTTGTCATGTACCAACACTTCTCAGCTTTCCAAGGTATCAGAAATTAAAATAATGTTAGTGGTGCCCAAAAAGAGCTTTGTGGGCTTACTCACACAGTGAAACTCAGGATCTGGAACCTCAATGCCCAGGAACAGCATAAAACCTTCCCTGCCGTGTATATTGCCTTCACTCTTAGAATTTATTTTGCTTTATAGTTATTCTTTGCTGATTCTGTCAGTCAGTATTTTCCAGTGATTTTTAAAGTGGTGCACAGAGTGTTTAGTGCGTTCATGATTAACGCTTACACCGTGATAAATTCTACACATTAGAGGAGTCTTTAATGAGGTAGAGCTTTACTTTTGAAAGGCATAGACGCTATAGAAACATCATAGTAGTTGCGTAGTAGACGTAATCTCTGGTGGATTCCTGGACTAATTGTGTCTCTTCCTATTTAGTGGGGAGTGGATATGTACGTTCTGCAGAGATCTAAGCAAACCTGAAGTAGAATATGATTGTGACAATTTGCAACATAGTAAGAAGGGGAAAACAGCACAAGGCTTAAGTCCTGTGGACCAAAGGGTATGTGTCAAATACTGTAGGTATCTGCATCTAAAAACTCATCTTTGACTTAACTGATCGTTATTGGTCATCCTTGTATTATAGCTGTACTTGCCCAGTAGGTTAAATATATTTTATTAGCTGCGTGCTCACAGAAATTTTAATTCACATTTAAAAGTTAACTTTATTTCCTACAAGTTTTTAATTGGAAGCTCTTTTGTGGATTTAACATGGATATTTTAAGCTACCTACATAACGCTATGTAAATTTGATGCCTTAAATTCACAGGGAGAGGTGCTGATAGGTATTTCTAAGAGCATATGTATGGCAAAATGTCTTGAGTGTGTCAGAATGATTTCTAGCTTTATATATGGAGAATCTATAAGGTGTGTTGAATCAGCAGTCAGAACAGTCTTAGAACTTCTTCACCGTGAATAAATTCTTAAGAGGAACTTACCAACAAATTGAAATAAGGAAATGTTTGAGGGAAAATATTGAAAACAATTATTTGAATGGAATTTCAGATTGTTTAATTCTGGATTTATGAAAAAATACATCAGACCTGAGTGTCGTCCAGTTGCATTTAACAATATGAATAGTAACAGTGTCGCTGAACATCTTCTGGTTGCTTTGTTCTGATTTGGTTATTTAATGTATTGGCTTGTTCTGCAACTTTTGTTTTATTAACCCCAGCTTTCTTTTGGGGAAAGGAAAGCCAGAAATGGAGTTAAGAGCTTTTATATTAAGTATATTGTGCTAGCCAAAGTAAAGGCACTCTTTCCTTCTCCTCCAATATGCACTCTATAAATGTTACCTTTTACACTCTTACAATGAATGAAAAGGCGTCTAGGCTTGAAGGACTTAATTTCCTACTAGTGAGACTATGTAATCTGAACCTATTTACATTAGTTAAGTACCAACTTTTAGACTGAGGATTAAAAAGGGATATTCACTTGAAGTTTTTTGTTCCTTTGCAAGAAATGTGAACGTCTCCTGCTTTACCTATATTGCCATGAGCTGAGCATTGAATTCCAAGAGCCAGTCCCAGCCTCGGTGAGTGTCCTGCTGCATGAAACTATGAAAAAAATAAAATGTCATCAGTGTCACCGAAAGGCCACCATCGTGACAAATTTTGTTTTTTGGAATGAGTTGCTTGTTCTTGCCATATTTGTCATTCTGACCCTAAAAACCAGTGTGAAGTAAAACCAGTCTGAAAATTTCACTGATCTTACCTAGCATGGTACTTCTGAACCATTAAACTTCTTACTTAAAAAAAAAAAAAATCCTTTCCAATAGCAATAACTGAATGGACTGGAGAGGATTAGGGATATCTTATAAAATGCAAAATATTTTACCATTATGCTTATCAAGAGGCTTTAAAAGAAACTGTCAACCATTTGAATTAAACCAAAAATCTGATCTGCTTGACAGTCTTGTATTTTAAGATGTAAAACAAGTGATTTTAATTATTCTAGAAAAGACAGTGATGGTCTAATATAATCTTTATACACAGGTTTCTTTCCCAAATACTACTAATTAGCACTAAAAGATAACAAAATATGTTGTGTTAATAAAACCTTGGATTGCCCTCTTTCCTCCCCCATAAACTGAGGTAGTTGCTTCTGATTGTTCCCTCATGTGCACATTTTTGATACTCTGATAAGTAGATTTAATTCTGTTCCTTTTGTGAAGTATAAAAATTGCATATCTATCTTTTTTTGGTGATTTGTGATTAGATGTACACTTTCTTCACAGATACCAAACTACTATAAAATTATAAAGAAACCAATGGATTTATCTACAGTAAAAAAGAAGCTGCAAAAGAAACATTCCCAGCACTACCAAACTCCTGACGATTTTGTGGCAGATGTCCGGCTGATCTTCAAGAACTGTGAAAGGTTTAATGAAGTATGTTAACTTCCAAACTCCAAAATTTTTTGCATTGAGATTTATTTAGGCCTGATTCCACAGCTGCCTCGCACAAAACTGCAACTTGCAGTCTGTGGGAGTTCCATGTGTGGAGCAGATGCAGAGTCAGGCCTTTTATAAGTAAATATAAACCAATTGATGACAGATCTTGCCTTTGGTTTTTGTTAGAATAGGCTATAAAGTGCACTGAAGGAAAACTTTTACATGTGTTTGTGGGAAATCATGAACTGTGGAATAGCTGTACTTATGGATTAAATTCATGATGTGGGGGAGCAGTTATTTGATAAGGCCTTCTGGCTGGCCCATCTTGACTGGATTGTGGCTGTTGCTGAGAACTGTGGTGTGGCATAAATTGGGTGGTCCCCCAAAATATTCCAAATTATGTCAAAATGGAATATACTATTATTGCTTATCAATATTATGCCATAAATTTGTACTGATAAGGAAAAAAGTGTATCTAGAGAGAACCCCTACTGGTTGTCTCTTTCTGAGCTTCCAGAGTCGGGCTTTCATAACTGTAAGCAGAGCCCCAAAAGTCTTTCTGTTAGTCCCCAAAAGATCTGGCAGTTCTCTCTTCTGGCTCATAGGTGTCTAGTGTGGCACAGAAGCAGACATTAAATTGGTAGCCCACACAGGGATGTAAAACTTTTCTGGGGAATGTGGATAGATGCGCTAGCAGCTGTGGGAAGTTTGCTCACCAGTTACTGAAGAACTTGCTCACATGAAGAGCTGAAGAGTGTGATCCCTAGTGTGGAGGTACCACTTAAGGTGGTGTAGAGTATAGCAGTAATAAAGTGGAACAAAGAAAAGGAAAACTTAATCTGAATGTCACAGAAAAGTCCTTGATGCTGAGTCCCTGGAATATGGAATAGTCCTGGAGAGAAGTGGGGGGGAATGACCATCTCTGGGACACTTAAAGCAAGATCACATGAAGGCCTGCAGAATGTACTGTATGGAGTGATCTTGCATGGGCCCTAGTGATGGTGAAATGACCTTGATAGTTCTCAGTGTGTAACTTTAGTTTTCTGATGTTTAAACAGCATTTCTGTCCTCTGCACAGAGAGGCGCCCTTTGGAGCGAACAAACCTATGTTTAAAACTGACTGAGCCTCACGTAAAATATTGGAATAATGAAAATAACCATTAAAAACAAGTTTTAGAATGAGGCACAATAGACTTAGACACAAGTGCATGGGACTTGACCTCTTTATAACCATCTGTCAAGTGGAGGTTAATGGAGGAATATGGAAAAAGTGCATCTTTCAAAGCTGTTTGATCTAGGGAGTGAATGAGGCCTCCGCTCTGGAGGAAACCACTTCTGCTGCTCTTTAATATAGTGTAACTATGGCAAGAGTAGCAGGCGGCTCCAGGGAACAGTGGTTCTTTAAAAGGACTCTTCAGACGTAGCTGTTTGGAGTCTCAAGTACTGACTCTTACTCTGGAAACTGAGGTGGTCCGACCACTCATGACTGGACACAATTTTGTCACAGTAAAATTATGCATAATTCACAGCACGGTCACAGGTTAAAAAAAGAGAGAGAGAGAGAATTTCATGCTATGATCGTGGCCACCTTGTGGACCCTCCTCCCATGCATTAACAGTTTTAGTTCACACTGATCTAGTCCTCTTTGAAACAGAACTAGATCAAAGCAAACTAACCAACTTTTAATGCAGGGCAACTGGGTCCACATGAAAAGTTCATTAGCTGGCTTTAATCTAGTCTCCTTCAAAGAGGACAAGATCACAGTGAACTAATGAACTGTTAATGTGTGGCAACAGGGTCTGTATAAATGTCAAAATCTACAGTCCCATAACAGTGATGACCACCATGACATAAGTCAGATCCTTACTCATGACACAGGTTCAGATACAGTTCCTGCATTTTTATAACTTGACACATGAAGGTAATCAAAGTGGAAATGGATCCTGCAAGAACACACTATCATTTCTTTTATAGACAAGATTTATACAGGAGCTCTTCTGTTATGATTGAAACATAGAGCACTTACTTTCCATGATAACATTCTGGGCAACTGAGTTTGATAATAAAGGAACATAGTCATGAGCGTTTATTATAATGTGTTTTAACATGACCGGGAGCAGCTGCTTATACGATAGTTTCATATCTTGCCAAAGGTTCATGAACCATAGATTTTGAACCAGCCTTATAAAGAGGGTGACCTATACAACATTGAATTTTAGAACTATACTTATCTGGTCATAACAATCTGTTTTTCCTGTTATGGCTAACTTTAGTCATCCAACCCTATGCAATCTCATAACTTTAGAAAGGATTATAATTTCATTTTTTTTGACTCTGGTATCCTTTTTAGATGATGAAAGTTGTTCAAGTTTATGCAGAAACACAAGAGATTAATTTGAAGGTAAGCGTTTCAGACCACGCACACTTGGTGAAGGGATGTGCATTACCAACAGGTGAATATTCCTTTTTTCTTTTTATTTGCAGGCTGATTCAGAAGTAGCACAGGCAGGGAAGGCAGTTGCATTGTACTTTGAAGATAAACTTACAGAGATCTACCCAGACAGGACCTTCCAACCTTTGCCTGAATTTGAGCAGGAAGAGGATGATGGTGAAATAACTGAGGACTCCGATGAAGATTTTATACAGCCACGTAGGAAACGTCTAAAATCAGATGAAAGACCAGTGCATATAAAGTAATCTGATAATATGGACCTAAACCTATTGTAAAAACTGTTATTTAAGTGTTCCTGGAATATCATCATGCCTTCAGTGGTCATTTTGAAGAAGCTGATAGCTTTTAGACAGTATTAGATTACAAAAAATGTGTACAGAAACATTCTTGTCAAAGGGGGAAAAGTTTGGTTGTAATTTTTTGTGGGGTTGGATTATTTGGAATTCCCTTTTCTTTTCCCGAGGACACTCTCGGCATGCTCTCACAGTTAGACGTGGGTGAATGTTGATAAAGATGCAGAGTTGATATAGGATGCTCCTTGTACAGATAAGTGGACTGTCATACTGCCTAGTGAACTCTTCTGCAAGACTGGACCAATACAGCAACTGTATATCACTTTCACAATGGACTGTCGTCTAAACTGTAAGAAACTTCGCTAAAACATCCCCTCTTGTGTGAACTTAAGTGTGAATTGCATCATTGCTTTTATCATCTTCTCATTTAAGTGATGTTGTGAGTAACTGATCTTCTGTGTTAATTCAAATATCTAGATTCTGCTTTCTTTACAACGTTTTATGTATAGAAACATTACAAATGATCATTAAACTGTTCTAAATTGGCAAGTGCAGGAGTGTGAGTTCTTAATACATGCAGGAATAGGCCTGGTTGCAAAGAATGCTTTTCAGTATGGTTCATGCATATTTATTAATGGAGTCCTATACACAGAACACTTAAATGCATTTCTTGTTGGAATTCTTAGGATTTTATTCTCTTCCAAATCCCTCTGCAGAGGCAGATAGCACCAATATTAGTTATATAATTTTCTATACTTGTACATTTAGACTGAGAAGATAACTGGTGATTTTCCAGTCTTCCTTAATATCAGTTTCCGATAGACCACTATTGGCAAACAATAACCTGACTACCAAATGTGTAAAATTTTCTGTGTTCACTTTGTCTTATTTGTAAATAGTGGATTGAAATTTTTCACAGCTCAGCAACATTTGCTGGGTTGTTTTTAAGCTTATATGTATTCTTACTAATGTTCCTATCAAGAACAGATTTGTAATATATGCTGTCTTTCTAACATTGCATTCATATTAAGGTTCTATCTAATTTTATTAGAGAGCCACTCAGAACTTTCTTCAGAAGCAGCTTATGAAATACCTAGAAAGATTAGAATAAACCTGTTGGAATTGGGTTACTTATCCAGCCACAAAATGGAGCACTTGCACGGACCAGGGTTTGAAATTTTGAGTGATTTCTGGTTGAATTCTGAAAATAGATCAGTCCCTATCCAAACTCTGTATAAAGTAGGCACCTCTACTTACACCTTCCCATTGAAAACTGCCTTGATTGCAGCATTTGTGGGTAGACATAACAGCACAATGAACTGGTTAAACTTCCTCTACTGGCCTGATCTGCAAGGATTGGCACTAAGAAATGTAATTTTTTAGCCTTTGTACAGATGCATCTTTTGTTAGAATAAGATGACAGTCCTGTGTGTGACCGCAGACCAGATCATGGTGACCAGAATGTAAATTGCCATGAAATTTTGCTTGAATACAGCAGATCTGTGGCAAATGAATTATTTTTGGCATGAGCGATTCATATGACAAACGTTGCATGTAAAGAAAGATTTAACTTAACCATAAAGTAGAGGTAAATATTTTTAGCAAAAAATGTATTGAATCAAAATAAATGATGGTCTAAAAAATTCTTTATGCAAAACACTTAGGATTAATTTTCTATCTACATAGAAAAAAAAATAAATTCACATGTGACTAAATCCTTTCTAAAATATTAGAAGGGCTCTGAAGGCATTTATAGCTTTGTCTTACTTCCTTAGGTTACCTTAGATATTACACTTGAACAAAATTGTTGGATCCTTTTGTTTTATTTTGTTCAAATGGTAACATTTTCTCAAAGGATTTTGCCCCATTAAATGGAGTAATTATAAACCATTTATATTTGAATACAAAAAGTAGTTACCCGATTTCTTTAAAAATGTACATATGTACATTCATGTAGTGACATTTTGTTAAATCTTTGAGTGTCAGAAGAGAAGGATGGGAAGTGTGCGTAGGAAATTCTAACCTTCTGGGTAAGATTAGATCACTTAATGACTACACTCATCACCTGCTCATTGTGCAGTTTCTGGTTTATCTCAGAAAAACTTGTTAATTTGAAAAGGAATATTCACTATTAAATTAACAGTGGGAAATGAGATTTTGTGGATTGTCTTCAGTTTGTGTTGCTAGTTTTTATGGCATTTAAACACTACATTCTGCAGATGTCTTAACATTTTGAAATAACCTCTCAGACACTTTAGATTTGTTCTCTATATGAACAGGTATATTCACTATAAGGAATTTTGTTAAACTTTAAAATAGCCTGTATTCCATTAGTTCCATCTACAAACCATAGTTAGTGACATTGTGCTTTGATCCTGGTCACAGTTTCAAGTTTTATTCTTGCACGTTATCCAGTAAACTTTAAAAAGTTGGTTTTTCCTTTCATCTCTGCAGATGACCATAAAGATTATTGCTTTTGATTATATGAAATTTTGAACTGTTGGCAAGAAATCTTAAGCTTTCTTAACTTGTGTACAACAAATTAATGAGAACAGTCTAATCAAGTAAATGAGAATGAAGAACAATTCAATCAAGTAAATATTTTTCATTTTTTCTTTCCCTTTTGGTACTCCAAATATTCTAAGTCAGAGTAACTTTTTGTAATTAGCTAGGTTCCATTCATAAAGGATGCTGACGGATATATAAGCTGCATTAACCTGCTTCTTATTCCCTTAGACTGTGATAATAAATTTATCCTACAACTGTTCAGAGTTCACTCAGCCAAAATGTATTTGTGCCGGGTTGCATATACTTTACTTAATAGCAAATTGATTAATTTTGTATTAACATCTGGAATGTTCGGAGCAGCTTGTTTGGCAGTTGATGGGTACTGAAGGATGTGTGTGCAATAGATGCAAATAAAAGTGAGCTACATTGGAATTTAGAACATGGCCTTACATTAAGGATAAGCCTTGAAGCAGATATTGGGGTGCGCTGTGCATGCATCATAGTTTATCTGCACAGTTGCAATGTTCTGATGTGATAGCAAGAGGATATTTTGACATGTGATGTAACTATATGCTCTGATCTTTAAATGCTCCTGTGAAAAGATCATTTGCATCTCACTTTTTGTTGTAAATGGTTCTGAGGTTTAAGTTAATCCAAAGAAGTAAAAGGTAACTTGCTTTTGAAACAGGTGTGAAAAGTGTGTACAGTGTGCTAATTGTGGACTTCTCAATTACCTCAGCAGGTATCCTGCCATGTAATTACTAGTGATTAGTGTTAATTTAACCAGCTACATAGGTTCAGGTCTCTTACTTGACTGTGCCCTGGAATTAAATCGCCTACCATGTAATGTTAAGGCTGAGTTACTGTCCAAAAAGGGTGTTCCTCTAACTTTTAAAAGTAGAAATGCTCTGTTAAGTGTAGATAGCTTGTTTCTTGTGAAATGTCACCATTAATATTATGTGGTATGGCACTGATGTTATGTCAACATACTCAACACTGGATCAGTGAAATGTTTTATAAACATTTCTGCAAGCTACCAGAACTGAGATCTTTAAAATTAACCCAAACTTACCATTCTGTTGTATAACCTAGTTTATTAGCTGATCCTATTTAAGCTTAGGTAATGGCAACAGTGTTTTAAAGTTGTGTGTATGATGTACTGGATGTAGGCTATTTTTCTTGTTTTCTTATTCTCTTCCTGGGAAAAAGCAATAAAACTGCTTTGTCTGTTGCCTATTAGCATGACAGGAATCCTTTCCTTTGGCTAGTGGTTTTATAGGAAAGTTTGTATTCATATCACCAAGTCTAGCTTTTAAAACAGAGTGTGCAGGAGTTATTGACAATATAGTGTGGCATTTTATTTTAAAAATTGGGGAAAGTTACATATTTTTTTAAAAAGTAGGTGTTTGAGTAAATAATGAAGGTACTTTTTTAAAAAATGTATATGCCACAGTTTACAGAGACATATTTCAGACTAAACGTATATGTTGTAACTTCAGATATGGCAATTTCTTTTACTTGGTCAAAATGCATGTACAGTAACACTTCCATCTTAATTCCTTGTTTGCCTACTCGGGTCCTCCTTTATATGCTTTTTAATGTATCTGAATCAAAATAGTTTTCAAAAATTGCAGTTAATTTGGATATCTTTATTGTAACTGAACTATTAAATGTATGAAATGCAGTTTTGCCCTTTTCTATTGAATGATCTTTACAACTGAAGGCTGCCTTCTTTAAAAATAACTGAATTTATACAAGGAAAGGTACTAAAAGAATTTTGTAAGTCTGCTTATTATAGCATTCACTCTAGAGTGTGACCTAAATTTAAAGGAATAAAAAAATAAAATGCATGTCTGGTAATAGTCTGCAAATGTGAAAATTTTCTTAAGTTCAAAACATCCTGAAATATGTATATAGCCTATAAAGATTTGTGCAATTGCAAGCCTGTTTTAATTTTATATGTAAGCATACTCATGGAAGGGTTAAATTCACAGCAATCTCAATAATTTCTTGTTTCCAGCAATTAAACTGGTATTCTTTTTGCACATAGTTAACTTTGCTCATCCTTCAGTATGATTCTTCAAAAAGTGCTGTTTCTGTGGTATTGTATTATCTGAATAATCATATTTAACTTTAACAGTTACAGTTTCTGATTGTTCTGTTCCTGTGTTTTTTGCTGGTGTGTAATAAAGGCAACTTTTTTCTTTCATGGTTATTTAATACACTAGCTGCCTGTAAATATTTCTTGTTAAATGCTCTGGAATGTGGTGTAGAAGTTGTACTAGATCAGTTTAAAGCATTGTTTGAAAACCACTTTGTTTTGTTTATTTCTATTAAATTAGAAAACTGAAGAATTTTTCAATTTGTTTCTTTTTTTGCACATCTGAACTAGACCTTTAGAGGGCACACATGTATTTTGATAAGTCATTTTCACGATAGTGGGAAACAGTAAATACTTAGAACAGAAGTTTTGTACAAATAAAAGTAAATTCCATTGTTGGGGAAGACTATCAAATAAAGAAGAGAGCAGTATTTGGAGCATGAGCTAGAACAGGACAAAGTGTAAAGCGCATTCCTTGCATGATTTCTTTGTCTAATGGTCCTTGTTTCTCTCTCTCTCTCCTTTTGGCTTTGCTGTCGCCACACCTCTCTCCATCATGGTTTGTGTATTTACTCATTTTAAAATGGAACTAGATTGGATAGTACCAGAAGGTGCATTCTTGGCTTGCCCAATGCTTGTTTTGGAGAGGGCAGTCTCCAAATGGTGGCTAAACAGTAGGAACAGTTACCTAGAACTTAATTCTGGCAAGTGTGAGTGAAGGAGGTTGCATGGCTTTGAAAGTTCTTCCTCTTGGACTTTAGAGGCTCTCATGTTTGAGTGCTATCTGCATGAGCACTTGTAGAAAAGTGTCTTACGTGTGTGCACATACATACAACACCAGGAACACTTCAGCATGGGTAATAGCTGCCTGGTCATGACGGTGGTTGACCCAGATAGTTTGGCTGCTATACCTTGCAGTCAGCTCCATCCTATTTGTAGAAGAAAAGTCTTGGAAAGAGAAGAATTGTTTGTTGTCATCCCAGGTATGACCACAGGCCTTGTCACATGCAGAACTAAATGCAAAACCACTCCTACTCAGGTATACTCTATTCAACCACAGCTGTTAGTTTTAAGCAAGAATTAATTCTGGTAAGTCCTGTGGTTGTGGGTTCTGCAGGAGGTCAGGTGATCACAACGGTCCCTTCTGGCCTTAAAATCTAGGATGAGGAAACACTTGGGAAAGGCAAGTTCTCCACACGTAACACACCATTGCTCTGCGCATGCATGCACACACACCAAAGCCCCAATGACAGTCTCCTGTGGGTGGGCAGGATGGAAAGAGATTGATTTCTTCAAGTGTTTGGGTGGTGACTAGGTACCTTGCAAGCACCTAGATAGAAGGTGCTGCATCTCTAGCACTAAGCAGTGTTAATTTAAGATTTTGCTGAAATATGAGGTATTCCTTCTTGCAAACACATCCATTGAAAATCTCTGCTCTCAGCTGAGCACTGTCCACCAACACATCTATCTGTTGTGGGCTGTAGTAGAAAGATGGGTGGATCTGAAAGCAAACTCTTCTTTTGGGTGAGAGTATTTTGCTGCCAGCCCTAGCATTTGTCTTTATAGAGATGACATTTATGTCCACCGTGATTCCCCATTCCCACAAATGCATATGGAAAGGTTTCCAATGCTGTGCATTTTGAGATGCTGGCTCTGTAATCTGCCACTAGTCATAGAACTGGGGGATTAGAAGGGACCACAAAGGTCATTTAGCCTAGACTCCTACCAAGATGCAGGATTTGTTGGGTCTACACCAGTGGGTCTCAGCGGGGTACACATACTCCTGGAGTACACAGATGTCTTCCAAGAGGGTACATCAATTCATCTAGATATTTGCCTAGTTTTACAACAGACTACACTGGGGTGAAGCTCAGTGGTTTGAGCATTAGCCTGCTAAACCCAGGGTTGTGAGTTCAGTCTTTGAGGGGGCCATTTAGGGAACTGGGATAAAAATCTGTCTGGGGATTGGTCCTGCTTTGAGCAGGGGGTTGGACTAGATGACCTTCTGAGGTCCCTTCCAACCTGCATCTTCTATGATTACATAAAAAGCACTAGTGAAGTCAGTAAAATTTCATACAACTTGTTTATACTGCTTTATATACTATACACTGAAATCTAAGTACAGTATATTCCAATTGACTTATTTTATAGCTGTATGGTAAAAATGAGAAAATCAGGAATTTTTCAGTAATAGGGTGCTGTGACATGTCTGTATTTTTGTCTGAGTACTGTACTAAGCAAGTAGTTTTTAAGTGAGGTGAAACATGGGGGTACGCAGATCAGACTCCTGAAAGGGGTGCAGTAGTCTGGAAAGGTGGAGAGCCTCTGGTTTGAACCATCCAAGGTAGATGGCTACCCAGCCTCCTTTTGAAAACCTCCAGGAAAGGTGCTTCAGTGACCATCCCAGGCGTCTGTTCCATAGTCCCACTGTTCTTACAGTTAGATTAAATCTCATGAAAGACTCCCTAAATCTGCTAAAATGTCCTGCCTTAAACAGGCACCTCCCCAAGTGCTGGGACTTGGGGGTCCCAGGGGTAACAGGCCCATGGGAGCTTTGGAGGTGGAGGTTTTATTGTGCACATCTTTCAGCTAGTCTGTAAAGTTGAGGGCATTTTCCCCTCTGCATATTGAACACAGTCTCAGCCTTGTCAGTGCTGCTGCTGCTACTTCTGCCAGACCATCTGCTCCATCTCCTACTGTGCTGTTCATTTGGCCTCCCCCTGTGGCTAGACTCTCATCTGTCAGTTTCAGCACCACCATGCTGGTCTCCATTCAATCTCCTGGGAACAGACTTCCTCTTTCATTCTAGCTTGTTTCTTTTAGGTGACCTTTGTCCTGGCTTGCTTCAGTGAGATTCAGAATCTTCCCTACAGCAGAAAGGAGAGTTTGATTTCCCATTGTCAAGGTTTAGGGCTTTTAACCCTGTACTTCCAAAACACTAGCAGTTGAAGACACTTTTCCTCATCACAGGGCTAAGTGGCTGATTTTGGAACCATGGCACGGTTACTGCAGCTGGCCGAGACACTCAACATTAGAAAACTATTTCCATGGAGAGAATGTGATTTCAGAATGCTCTTATCCCCAGGTGGAGATTAGCTGGTGTCTGCAAAGTGCCTTCTTTTACTCATTCCCATCCTTACTGCAGGCTGCAATTTCAGAGATCAGCGTGGTGTTGGCAGTTGTCACAGTTGAGTATTCCAGTGCTTGAAGGCTGTATATAGGGTTGGGTTGTGTGCCATTATGCTCCTGGTCAATCTCTTCCATAATACAGGAACAAAGCATATTAAACTAAACTCCTCCTGCTAAAATGAAGTGCTCTGTACAAGTACATTGTGGCGGTGAGTTACACAGGCTAATTCCTTAGTAGGCTTCAAAAATAATTGGACAATTACATGAATCAAAATACCTAGAGGTGGGAATTAAAATAAAAAGTGATATTAAACCCTTCTGCTTGGGGCTACCTCTCTGCTTTGCCGTGCAGCCTTTCAGAAGGGATGTGCCAGATTAGTGTTGCTGTGATCTGTACTACCAGACAGACTCTGTATTGCCCTCCAGGGTTTAGACCATATACAGAGGTTTGACTCTGCTAGGGCTGCCCTGGCAAGGGCACACAAGCTGTTTACAGCACCAAAAAGAGAGCCCAGGGCCCAGCAGCCCATGGTCATCTCACATACGGGGAGAACTCGCTGGCCATGCAATGTCTTGCCGCATGGCCTGGTTCAAAGAGAGGAGAACAGCATGACTAACTCCTCCCACTCATGCCTGTGGTGCAACAGGAGGTCTGTGGTGTGCAGCTGAAGGGGCTGAGTTCAAGGCAGTATAGGAACCGCAGTGACCCAACTAGTGTGATAGTATTTAGCAGTGAAGTATTTAGCAGTGAAGTTGGTCATTTTCTAATATTTGTCTTTCTATTGCATTTTTCTTATTTGTACTTAACAGAAGCTGGGCGTGGCACTGTATGGGCCAGTGTGTGTGAGGCTGAGCACCAGGAGATGATGCTTGTGACCAGAGGACAACCAACAGCTGGGCAGACCAGGAGCAGGGACAGGAGCCTGACCCCACCCCGCTTGCCCAGCTCAGCAGGGGTTAATAGTGGTCCCCATCTAGCTGGTGTGCGGCTGGCCTGAGATGACCCAGTTCCACCTCCTACTGCTGCGGCCTCTCTGGGTCCGGGGCTGCTTTTGTCTGAGCACTTCTTCAGGCTCCTGACTGAGTGTATTCTTAAAGTGACAGCATGCTCATACACTTGGCCATATACATGCATACACACACTCTTCTTCACACAGTCCCCCCAACACACACACCAGGGCTCCTGCATCCAGGTCACTTTCCCCACCTGTGCTGTGCTGAGGCATCAGGA
This sequence comes from Gopherus flavomarginatus, assembly GCF_025201925.1. Classification (NCBI taxonomy): domain Eukaryota; kingdom Metazoa; phylum Chordata; order Testudines; family Testudinidae; genus Gopherus; species Gopherus flavomarginatus. The sequence goes on from NC_066621.1 coordinate 8,524,368, forward strand.
GCTGCTGCTCTTCTGCCCTCCCCTTACACAGCCAGCAGGGAAAGTGACCTAGGTCCAGGGAGCCTGACATCGCTTCTTGCTCTCCCCTCACAGCCTCCTAGGGCTGTGCAGGGTGGAGGAGCAGCAATGCCAGCTGCTTTGTGCATCTAGGTCAGTTTTTGCAGGAGGGGGATGCAGGGGTTGGGGTGAAGGGGACATAAGAGGGTCAGTGATTGGGCTAAAGGAGACAATGCAGGGGTTGGGGGACAGGAGGGAGGTGCAGGGGGTAGGAATGAAGGGGGTGTAGGGATTGAGCCAGGAGGGAGGTGCAGGGATGGGGTGACGGTGGCACAGTGTAGGGGGGACAGGTTGGGGGTGTAGATTGGGGCACTGGAGGGAGGTGCAGGGATGGGGTGAAGGCACGGTGTAGGGGTTAGCGTGCACGGGGGCACAGGTTGGGGGTGTAGGGATTGGGGTACAGGAGGGGGAGCCGGCATTAGGCACAAACGAGGCACAGTGCAGGGGTTGGCAGGAAGGGAGGGTCGGGAGCCCATGGGCGGCACCAAAATGCAAGTTTGCCAGGGGTGCCTTTCCCCTAAGGCTAGCCCTACCGACCTCATGCTTGTTCCCCCAGGACTGGCACTAGACTGTAAGGGTGGGGGGAAGGATTGTCCCTCACCTCTCTTTGTGCTGATCTCTGGGATGCCTCCACCAGGAGCTCCTTCGCTGGGCCCCAAACTGCTTCACTCTTAACGTGTGAGGGTTGGTAACACTGCTGCCGCTGCCCAGACGTGCATGAACCCATGCACTGGGCAGAGGGCAGGGGAGGCTTTCAACAACCACAAGCTTGATCAAAAAACAATTTACCCCCCCAGCACCACCCATGATTTTGGATCCACTCTATTTTATTTGGGGCAGGGAGAGTGAGGGTGGCAGCACTAGGCTAGAGCCTGGCAGGCGCAGGGGTTGGTGCAGCAGCTCTCCAGGTGAAAACAGTGGTAGCTAGTGCTGGGTGGAGGCTTGGGAGGCTGCTGTCTGCCTGGGTGGGGGCTTGCTGCTGTGGGGGGATTTCCCCAGCAGAACTTGCAGTCCCCTTGTGATAGGTGTTAGCCTCAAACCAGCCGCACCTGGCTAGTAGAAAGGGGTCAGAGGCTAGCACAGACTGGCTGCTAGTGTAGGGAGACCCCCATGTCACCCTGGCAGCCAGATGCATCTGCCAAGAGGACATCCCAGCTCCCAGCACCCTTCACTGAGACAGGCAATTTCCAAAGCCCAGGCCTAGGGAGGGTGATTTTGCTCCTCATTAGTGCCTGTCTCATTGGCATTCCCTGGACAAGGACATACCCATGTCAGGCTTGGCCTCAGCTGAACTGGTTTCCAGCTCAGGGCATGTCGCTGTGTTGTTGTGCACACAGGTCAGCCTGCAGCAGGTGGAGGAATGCAGGAACGTTCCTCAGCCCGAACCAGCGTGCTGCTACCCGAGAGCCTCTGTCTAGGCCCAGGAAATAGCTGGGGCTGGTGACCCCACAGCTCGGGGCAGGACCCACACAGCACAGCCTGAGCGGCTATCTTGGGGGTCCATGGTAACTGCCAGCAGTGTCTTGTGGGCACAATGCAGTGCCTGTGCAGACCTGTTGTCCTGTGCACAGCATCTCCCAGCCCAGGGGGAGAGTCTAGCGCAGATAGCAGGGTGGCTTGCGGCCAAAAGGCCATCTGTGCACTGAGCGGCTGCCTGCACCCAGCCATCATCTTCCAGACAGCTGCCCTGCCAGGGCGAGGGGAGGAGCCATCACACCTGCCCCCTATGGCGCAGGACAGGCCTGTCCAAAGGGCAATCAGCCATGGGCTGGAACACAAGAGGCTTTTGGCTGGAGTCTGGCACAAACTGGGTAGGGGGAAGCAGGGAGAAAGCAGGCAGAGACAGGGAGACACTGCCCTTCCTGATTGAGGTCCCTCCTCACAGGGCAGTTTCCATGGAGCCAGCCCTGGCAGCCCAGCACATTATGCAGCCACACAAATCCATTGGTGTCCTAGTGTCTGCAGGCACTGACCCGTCACTAATTGCTTCCCGCAGGGACAGGCTCAGCAAAGCCCAAGTGCCACATGGCCTGTGTAAGTGCTAGAATCACTGTTACCAAAGAGGGATGCACCTGCCAGCCACACCCTGCAGAGAGGCACTAGTTGCCATGCCAGGAGCAGAGGCTGCATGGGGTTGGTTGCTGCTCCCGCAGCTGGTTGGCAGTTGCTAGCAGCCTAGGACCACAAAGCACCAATGCTTTTCTCCCCAGGGTTGATTTTGATAGCAAGCAGGCCCATGGTGGGCAAGCCAGGCTGAGCCCAAGTGGAATGCACACAAACAGGGCCCTGTGCTGCCATGCTGGGCTGCTCTGTCTGCAGCCTGAGACTAAACACCTGCTCCCATCCTGGCCTGGGGAGAGGTGCAGATTGCTCTGCTGCCCCCACCGCACTTCGGTCCCTCACTGGAAAGGGTGCCATAGCAATAGCCTGGCTGCACTGGCTTCCCCTATGCCAGGAGCCTGCCCACAGGGGCATGTAGCCCTCCTGTGCCAGCTCCCTGACCCCCCCACACACACTCAGTAACTCTGCCCCCAGCTCTCGCATTACTCGGGCCATGCTTGGCCTGTGTACTGCAGGGCTCCCTCACACCTTGAGTCTTTGGCCTGCTTGGCTTTCACATCCAGGGCTGGGGTACAGGTGGGAAGCCTAAGCAGAGATGACCTGCACTTGCTAATGGAGGAGGGGGGTGCACAATGTAAAGGTTTGGCTACCACCCCCTTACCCTCAGGCTCCCCTCCTAGAAAGCAGTGGCCTCTCCCTGCAGCTCCCAGCTGTTGCTCCTGTCTCTCCCTACAGGCCCCAGCAGCTGCTGCAGAGGGACGGGGGCCAGCCACACCATGTGACTAAGCAGGGCTGGCAAACACTGGCAAAAATCTTGGGGGGCATGTGACCCTGTGTCCTTTCCACACACACCCCCCTGCTGGATGTGGCTGTACAATAAAGAAATCATTGAGAGACAGGCTGCTGACTCTGAAAAAGCTGCAGTTGGGTTGGACTGCACTTACCTACCTTAATCTTATTACTCATACTGAGCATGGACTACCTGGTTCACCCACAGCTTGGTTCTTTGTTAACTCTCTGGTTAGGTCAGGTCTGCCCATACCATGAATTCAAAGTAATGGTACTAATTTATAAAGCTGTCATTAGGCAGAGATAGGGCTACCTCCTAGAAAATCAGATCATTTTTGATGTGTGACCATGACCATGTAGTAGTAGGATTTTATGTTTGTATTTTGTATCATTTAGAATGAAGGCTAAAGAATAATAATGTAGCATGCATTCAATGTATTGATGCATGACTTGATCATATCCTTCCAGCCACCCTTTCTAAAAGCGGAAAGGAATGGTCTAGTGTGCCATTGGTAAAGATGCATCAGCTGGAATCTTGTGTCTGAAGCTGATTCAAGGCAGTGATAGACCTTTAGGGTCACCACTTTGTTGTAGGTTTAGCATTTTGAAATAAGTAAAATAATGCAATAATTGTTTTCTCTTGCACTGCAATTTGATGTTCCTGTACAAATGTTGTGTGTGAGAATGAGGAATATGTGTGTTAGAAAATAAGTGTGAAGCCCATCACTGGACCAGATGTTCTGGGGAGGAATCGAGGACATACATAAAGGTGCCAGGAGATTGCAACACGCCCCTATTGAGATGTCAGAGGAGGGCAGATTGATGACTCTAAAAGATATGGCAGGCACCCATCAATGGGGACAAGATAGCTGTGATCAAAACTAGCATGGGGTAACTCCCTGAGAGACTAATGAAAGAACAAGACAAAGGATGAGGAAAAACAATCTAAAAAAACAAGCACTCCTCAAATGGCAATTGATTACAGCATGCAAAAGTCATTGGTCCCAGTGAAGGAAAATCATTATAAAACAGAGTGCTTTTCCATGAAACTTTGGGTTCGTCCTGCCAAGACTTCCCCGGAGCATCGCGGACTGAACCCGGCTCCTACCTACCCATGATCAACCTAGCTGGCTGCTAGATTGATCTGGACTCTGGACTGGTAACTATAACATCAACTGGCGGGATTGTGTGATTGAATGCATATGCTAATTATTGTTTCTTCAATAAACACAGCGTATTGCCTTTTCCCCTGAAAAAGATCCCGTGTGCTTCTTATAAGCATAACAACCATGTCTGAGAGTTTCTGCTTCTAGCCTTTAAAACTGCTCACACTGTAGCTAATGGGAGCAGGCTTAAAAGTGACAGCCTGCAGTTAGGTTACTGATACACCACAGCTGATATTTCCTTCTGGTTTGTGGGATGGGAAGAAATCACTTTTCTTTTCCCAAAGCTCGGGAGTGGGGTTGGGAATGAGCAGTGTTCACCCATTGTGTGCATATCACTAGCCTTTCCTGGATATGACCAACCCCCATTGCCAAAACCCAAAAATCCCAGCAGTATTAGATGTTCACGCTGGTTTTACAAAGTGGTGGGGCTGGGAGCACGCCATGGAATGAACGCCAACAGGCACAGAGAGACACAAGCTGCCAGCAGTATTTCTCTTTAAAGCAAACTTTCAAAGCTCTCTGAAGTGCCAATGCAAAGCCAGATTGGCTTGAGAATTGGTATGCCAGGAAGACCCCCGAATAGAATCATAGAATATCAGGGTGGAAAGAGTCCTCGGGAGGTCATCTAGTCCAATCCCCTGCTCAAAGCAGGACCAACACCAATTAAATCATCCCAGCCAGGGCTTTGTCAAACTGGGCCTTAAAAACCTCTGAGGATGGAGATTCCACCACCTCCCTAGGTAACCCATTCCAGTGCTTCACCACCCTCCTAGTGAAATAGTTTTTCCTAATATCCAACCTAGACCTCTCCCACTGCAACTTGAGACCATTGCTCCTTGTTTTGTCATCTGCCACCACTGAAAACAACCTAGCTCCATCCCCTTTGGAACCTCCCTTCAGGTAGTTGAAGGCTGCTATCAAATCAATGCCTGAGGTACACATGTGGGTGTCTTGTGGTGAATCAAGCCTGCCTTTTACATGTTGATTTTACAATGGGGCAAACTAGCCAGGCAAGTAGAGCAGACTGAGCAGAATGGCAGCTGGAGGTACAGGCAGCAGGCATCCAGTGCTGAGCTGGGGAGTGAAATGAGACTGTGTGTGCACAGTACATGCCACAGGCACTCAGGCAGACTTACAGGGAAGCCAAGAATGGGCACACTCGTGCCACTCCATTGTCACACAAAGCCAGATCCACACAGGGAGTTAGGTGCTGCCAAACTCCTGCTCAACTGGTGCCCAAGCTCACCTGGCATCAAAGTTTGCTCCAAAAGTTCAAAAAAAGGGATTTGAACAATGGTGGCTTTCTGGTTGAAGCGGTTCCACTTTAGTTAAGTGTTAATTGGCCCAAAGGAAGCTTCTAGCAGGGAAAGCCATTCTGTGATGGAGTGGTGAGGGTGCTCTGCTAGGCTATGAAGTTCCCTGGTTTAATTCCATTATCTGCCAGCTGGAGTAAAAGGATTTGAACAGGGAGCTCAGCTTTTCAGTTGAAGCTGTTCCACCTCAATTAACTATTAATTGGGCTAAAGTAAGATTCCATTGTGGGATGCGATCTAGGTTGCAGTGGTTACAGTGCTCACTGGGTTTCTGAACTATGCTGGTTCAGCTCCCTTGGCTGTAAGCTAAGGATTTGAACAGGGAGTTCATTAACTATTAATTGGGTCAAAGCAAGGCTTAAGCCTAGGAGCCTCTCTATAGTGCAGTGGTTACAGCACTTGCCTGGGATGTTGGCGTACTTGGTTTAAGTCTATGCTCTGCTGGTGAAGGTGGCTCATTTGAAGAGAGCGTCCCCCCCAAGGCTTGCCTTTGTTGGAGTGGTTCCCCTTTACTTAAGTATGAATTGGGGCAGCCCAGAACTCTTGATCACTCTTTATTCCAGTGGTTAGGTGCTTGCTTAGGAAGTAGGCAATCCTTAGATTTCCTGGTTTGAATCATGCTTCTGCCCCTTTAGAAGGGGTTTGAATGGAGAAATCCTATCTCCCAGGTTATGGAGGAAGTAGCAGATTCCTGTTTAGGTTCCCTCTCCTTCACAGGAGCCCTTGAGTTCCTGGGAAAGGCATGTGCAAAGCTGCTCCTCTTCTGAAAAACACAATGAGCCGCTCCTTGGGTGTTTTTAAGCCAAACTCACAAATGACCATGACAGAGCAACAGTTGCTGTGTATGAGGATTAGAATACAAGAGAACAGCAGCTACCATTTAGCACCAACAGAGGGAGCCCCTGGCATTCAAATCCCAGCGTGCAGCCCAGAACCGCTCTGACTGAGGGCCCAAAGAAACTAGCACAGGTCTGCAAACGCCAGGCTGGCAACCATCAGGGCTGGGCATGTAAGACACTCTCATAACACCCCCTGCAGGTTTCCGGCTCAGTGCTCAGGTTGCTGATCTCCCTACACATATGTTCTGAGAAAGCTGCTCCTTTCCCCCACCTAGAAGATGCCCATGGTGCTGAGCCTACAAGTGAAGGCTGAGTGCCCCAGCGGTGCCCAGGTCTGCCAGCCTCACTGTTGGGATGCACATGTGTCATATGCAGAGTGATGTTTATTCCAGGTGTGACAAATATGTAGCCACAGCAAGTTTTCCTCTAAAACTGTGAGAGTGTCAGGGGCTCCCAGTGCGGGGGCTGAGACCGCTTTGTCTTCACAGTCCAGCAGCCCACACGTGCCCTGTCCCTCCCTCAGCAGCGCTTGCCTTCCCTAGAATGGGGGAGGCACCATCTTGAGATCATACTGCCTTGCTTCGCATTGCCCCAGCCTCTAGCAAACCACAGCCACGTCGTGCACCCCAGCAACTGGGGAAGGGAATGCCCACTCCAATGTATAGGGGGAGAGTGGGATGAGCTTAATGAGGAAATAAACCCAGAATACCGTCTGGGAGCCGAGGTCTGTATCCCATGGAACTAAGAACGACTCCTATTCAGTGAGCTGCAGGCCCAGCGTTTGTTTGGAACCCCTGTGAGGAAAGAGCAAAGAGCGGGCCAAGCAGCTGCTGTAGTAGAGGGTAAGCATCTTACACCTGCTGTTGTCCCTGCCCAAATCTCATTCCTGAGCTGCTGATGCAAGAAAAGCTCCCTGTGACCTGCAATACTCCGTTGTATGTGGTGCTGCGGGGGCACTAGGCTCTGTGGCCCTGAGCACAGGGCCCACTTCTTAATCAGTTTGTACAGCACCTAGCACCAGCGGTCTGGCCTTAGCTTAGGCTCCCAGGCACTATTGTAAGACACCTAATAAATAATTACACATTGGGAGGCACAGGAAGAGCTGCAGCCACCCTGGGGGAGATGCTCCCTGTTACAGCAGGATACGCCTGGGGATCCGTGCACTGTGAGTGCTGCAGCAATGGTCAGGCTGGTTAAGGATTGTTTTTTAAGAAGTGGCGCTGGTTCCTTGCCCTGAGGCTGATGGTAGTTATTTGTATGCACCCTTCAGGGGGAGAAAAATTCTCAGTGCAGTGTTTTGATCGTAATGTGCTGCGAAGCGAAGCAATGCTGCCTTGTGAGCATAACTGTGCTGGGCGACTGAGTCTCAGGGCCTCGGTATCACTTCTACTGCAGGTGAGAATTTAGTGAATGTGCTCAGTGTAAGGGCTTGTCTACACTGGCACTTTAGAGTGCTGCAACTTTCCTGCTCAGGGGTGTGAAAAAAGTGTCAGTGCTGTAAAGCGCCAGTGTAGACAGTGCACCAGCGCTGGGAGCCACGCCTCTAGTGGAGGTGGGTTTTTTAGAGCTCTCTCCCAGCGCTGTGCCGTGACTACACATGCCACATTAAAGCACTGCCTCAGCCAATTTGGGGGCCCCTGCAAGAGCGCTAGAACCTGGGAAGAAGTAGAGGGGATGCCACCAGTGCCAGAGCTATGACCCTGCCCCCTGCTCCTCTTCTTCCTCCCCAGACCCTCCCCCTTGCCCAAGCTGGCAGCCAGGCTGTGGAAAGAGCCACCCAGAGAGCCTGGACTGCTGAACCTGCTCCCCGGACCAACCACCTGCTCTGGGTATTGGGCGGGGTGCTGTCCAGGGCAGGTGGATGGTCTTGGGCTCCCCGAGAGGCTCGTCTCTCAGCCTGGCTCTCGCTTCCAGCCTGGCTTGGGGGCACGGGGGAAAGAGGAGGAGCAGGGGGCAGGGCCCTGTGGTGTGGGGGGCTAAGGCCCACCTCAGCCCCTCACTGGGAAGAGGCTGGTTCCTCTGGCAGGGGTTGCGCTTCACGGGCTGGCAATGGAGCTAATCACCCCCATCACGAAGCACAGCCCCTGCCACCGCTGCTCTGCAGCTGCCCGAAGCTACTACGCTCATGTTAAAAAGTGGGTGGGCATGGCCCTCACACTTTTAGAAGGGGGGGGCATGGCCTCCCTGGCTCTCCCAGCACCCATGGTGGGGGGTGCCCAAATATTATTTGTACCAGGGCCTCAATAAATCTTAATCCACCTCTTTATGTAGATGAGACAGACAATGGCTGGGAGAGGAAAGAGAGCAGCCTTGGTTTGGCCCCAAAGGAGAAAAGACTTCAGCTCTCCCAGGCCGGAGCGCGCTCTACTACACAGTTCTGTGCTAAAGAATCTTTTATGTTTTCCAGTGATCAAGGGAACTTAGCTCCAGACCCTGGCCCTGAGTGCCTGAGCTTCACATCTGTCTGCATTGCGCTCTGTTTCTCCCAGGGATGTCAGCCAGGGTACAAAAGCAAGAGAAAGGTGGATAATTGGCCCTCTTCTGCTCAATTAACAACCCAGTTCTCACAGCTGTGAATAATAAATGATAGCAAAGGCAGAGATTCCTCTTTTCATTGGAGCTCACCCCACAAGCACTTTAACATTACTGATTCCTTAAAGCCAGGCAAGGAGGAGAAAAGCATCATTCAGGCTCAGAGAAAACATTAATACAAACCAGTGCTGGGAGTTCTTGTCTACTAGACAGCTTCTGTCAGGATTATAACTGAGCTGAACCAAAAGGCTGGAGTGTGATTCCTGTTCTGGTTTATGGCACTGTTTGACTTCCACATAATCACAACAATGTAGGGATTGCCAAGCTGATTAGCCCAGGGGTCCATCTAGCCCAATATCCATCTCGGATTGGCCAGCTTTGGCTGCATCGCAGAAAGGTGCATGAAACTCCCTGGGGGGATTATGTGACAGCCTGGCTATAAGGGTATTTTCTCCAAGTTCACACCTCAGTTAAAGATTGGTGCCTGTCCTGAAGCACAGAGCATCTTTCCTGGGCATTTGCTGATAGAAGTGAAGGAACTTGGATCCTATATCTCCATGGAGCAACCTACATAGGTAATCAAAGTCTCAATAACTAAGATGTGGGGTTCTTCATTTCCTGTTCTAAATGTGTGCCTGTCTTATGGCTATATGTTGCTTAAATAGCTGCAGTTAAGTAGTGGGTATGTTGACACTTGTACACGTGGCCAGAGGACTATAAAACAGATTGAGGTTAAAGGCTCTATGAAACAAGTAGAAAATTGTTAGAACTCAGATCAGAGCAATAAAACCAATTGACTGTGAAGAGCTGGAGCAAAAGGTGATAAGAGGTTTCCTCAAAGGTCTGATGCACACAGTGCCTTATTTTGGTAACCTGTGCAGTTACATTCAGCAGCAGTTCTGTTTTGTTAGTATTTGGAAGGCCTCAGTGGCTATTGACTAGGAATTGAATGTTGGGATTGCCCGTTTTAAAAGGTATCAGGCCATGTTATTGGATTGTTACAACAGATCTTTTTATTCCATTCCCTCAAAGCAGCTAAAACATTTAACTTTTGAAATAAGGGACTTTAAACATTCCTTTTCGCAATTCTAGTCTGATGTGCTAGGGCTGCTGTCAGACTGGGAAAGAAAGGCTGGCGTTCCATGACAATGGGAACTGATAGCTCCTGAGAGGTACATCACAAACCACTCATAAAAACTTGCAGAGTACTTTTCACTGCCAGGAACATGTTGCATTGTAAAGTAAATTTGCTCAAAGCACAGAAGAAGTGCTAGAAATAGCCTGAGGAAATAGCTTTCCAGATGCAGAGCTGCTTCATGTTGTCAGTGAAGATGATGCTTTGTAAAGATACTTGGATTTTAGTGCAGAGCTACTCTGCTCTGTCAGCCACTCTGCTGCCACCAGCTGTCCCGTGATCCGCTCCAGCCGTCCCCACAAACTGCTCCACTCCGCCAGCAGCTCTGTTCCACAGTATAGCTCATCTGAGCTGAAGAAACCTGCAAGTCCCATGTGATGGATTTTGTTGGTGAATATCTTTGTTTGTTTGTTTTGATTCTACAAGCTGTTTGCCTTGATCAGTTTGGAGGGGTAATTATTTCACAGTGTACAAATGTGTAAAGTGTCTCCTTTTCTCAGTTTTAAATCAGCTGCCATTTAATTCCTTTGGGCTTGCCTCTGTATTAGTAAACAGGAGCCACCTGACTTACCTTCTATCACTCATCTCACTCGACATTGTTCTGACCGCCTTTCTCTTCTCTCTAAACAGTTCAAAACATTTGAATCCTCTTCTCACGCAGAATTTTTTCCAGGTGGCTAATCATTTTTTCCCCATCTCCAAACCATCTCCTATGTTTACCGTGCCTGTGTGAGACGGGGTGACCAGAGTTGTACACAGTGCCCTGGGTGAGGGGGAAGCTATTGATTGGCCCGGCAGGGTTTTCAGGATCCTTCCCCTCCCCATTTTGTACTTAGCCTCACATTTTGTTTACTTTTCTGATTGCAGTTGTTGCACACTTAGCAGGGTGGGATGTCTCTGAACTGTCCACAGCGATGCTCATAACTTTTCCTGAGCAGTTACTGTTCATTTAGAAGCTGGCAACACATGTCAGTCAGTGCACCTCTGGAACTAGGCGCCGTGCTGGATGGAAATGGTTTATCTCAGTAGGTGAGTGCTGCAGCCCTGCACCAGGAAGTTCTGTGGCTGTCGTTAGGAGGTGTTTCAATGTCCCCCTGAGACTGTCTGGGCTTGGCTCCCAGAATCCATCTCGACCCTGAATTTTGGCCCTTGGGCTGTACTGGCAACAGGGCCTAGTGTGGTGTCTGTGATGAAGTGGAAATGTCTGTACAGTTGATGAATTCTGTGTGAGATTGTGAACCCTGTGTGTCTGGATCAGGCTGCAAACTCCATTTTGAATTGCCTTTTGCCTTATCCACAGCCTGTTTGCCTCCATTGGGCTGAAAATTCCAAAGGCAGGAGACGGTATTTGACTCTAAGTACCCAATGGTTGGACATTATTCACTTTGGACAAAAGACTGGTCCCTGCCCAGAGGAACTGGTTTTGTAGGGGACTGGTTTAGCCCCGGGCAACAAAGTCACATGACAGCGGTGGGTGCTCATGTGGGGAAGCTGGCTAGGGGTCCTTCACCTGCCACAGGGGACTGGAGGTTTTAAAGGGGCAGAGGCTGGTCTGCTCAGGGGTCTTTCTCTCCAGTCTAGGTGGGAAAAGCAACCCAGAATGTTTCAGCCTCCTAGGGCAGAGGGTCCCAGCCTAGATGTTCCCAAGGAATGTAGACAGCGCAGGGAATGCCCTGGAGTGGTAAGGAAACCAAGGCATGGACACGTGTGTAGGGTTCTTGTTTTATAGGATCTGTACTCCTCTGTGCTTTACATGATTTAGTATAATGGTGGTAGGCGTGTACTGACTGTGCGCCCCTGCTAGTGTTAAACTGGAACTGGAAACTTAGCTCCTTTGGGTGAAGTTCTGGGAGAGGAAGGTATCTCCGGGGTCAGTGCTGGTCTAGAGGCCTAGGGCAGGTTGCTGAGGAGACCCTGTTTCCAGAAAGGGCACCAGACTGCGGGCCAGTGCCCAGGCCAAGGGAGGAACCAGTGCTGCAGCCTGCTAAGACTCAGGAGCTTAACACAGCGCAGGGGGGCCAGGGCAGAATGAGGGGTACTCGCTAGCATCTGGGACAGCATCTGTTTCCTCTGCCCTCAGGTGGCCCTTGTGTGTCTATGCTCAGGCAGTGGCTGCTCTCTGATCTGGGGACAGGAGCCTCACCAGCCCTTGGCTGCCAGGGGTAGCAGCTTGAGAGCAGGATTGTTGGTTTTGAAATGTGTTGTGAGCAACTTTGGGCCAGGGTCTGGTGGTGGCTGAGGAACGCACTGAAGGGGCGCTGGTCAGCGTGTGGGGGGCCTGGCTTCCCCTAAGTGCCAATCACCGTAATGATGATTTTTCTTGGCCCATTTTTGCTGCGTCATTCAGCTGCAGATGGGGCTGAGGTGGCCAACCCCAAACTCAGCTGTCCCAGCACAGATTCTGCCATTGCAAAGGCCTCTGACAGGGCCCTGGGCCTGACATGTATGGGGCTGGGGAAGGGCCGTGAAGCCTTGCTGTCTCCTCACAGTGAGAAACCTGCCTCATGCATGTACAGAGCTGGGCTCCAGCTGGTCGCTAGAGGGGCTCAAGGCACTGGCGGTTCGCTAGCGTGTCCTGGCTCAGTGGGTGCATCATCCAGGAGAGCTGGGCGGAGGCTGGTATGAGCCACTCGGCAGCATCCCTTCAACCTCAAGGGTCTCTGGCTGCTGTCCCCTGCTGGGCAGGTACCCAGTGACCACAGGGGGCAGAGAGAAGGCAGGAGACACCTGCCAAATGGGGCTGGGCACAAAGTCATGCGGAAGGCCCTGGGGGAGGTGGCTGAGCCCTGGTAGACAGGTCTCATCCCTGAAGCTGCACAGAAAGTCCTGCTGCGTGGTTAGCATGAGAATCCCCTAGCACAAAGCCTCATTCACTTGGCATTAACTCTTTGTTGGCCATTTCTGTGGATGAGCCTCCCAGAGCTCTCCTGAGCAATGCAGCCCACCTAGCCAGCATTAGCACCTGAGAAAAGACTTTCCAAGCCCCACAGGCAAACACAGTGGGATGCCAAGCAAGCAGCAGTGGCACCATTATTGGGCTGCTAGGGCCAGCTCAGAACTCCTGACCTCAGCAAGCTGGGGATGGCCCAGGTGTCTTTGGCTGCACATGAAAAAGCAGCACTTTTATTTAACAACTCCTCTTTGATAAAATGACGTGTTAGCCCTGAATCACTAGGGGCCATAGTCATGTCCTGCAGCTGCTCAAACCTGCACAATCTGATTTCTGCCCTGAGTCTCGCTTCTGATTATACCATCAGGGACCTTCTAATTAAAAATAGCAGTTAATCTGGAGTGTGATTTCTTCCAAGTGCTAGTTCCACAATCTTCGCCAATCAATGCTGGACTGAGAGGCTCGTTTTAGTTGCATCGATTCTGTTCACAGTCAGATGCTCCAGTCAGAGAGTTTTTTGCCAATCCCGCTTTATTAGCCAACAAAGGATTTTCTTTTATTCATTATTGAAAGGCCTAAGTTCAATAAAGCACAGGGTTCAAAAGGAATAGAAATGTGTGCTTTTGCCTTAGAATGGCAGAGGAGGAAACCTCCCTCTAATGGAAACCTGATGCTGGCTGAAGAGAAGAGTGCTTGGACAGATTCCTGCACTTGGACGAAACATTCTAACAAGAGGCTGGAATGGCTTCAGGGGAAGTTAAAAAGCAGAAAGATGCGCTTCATGCCAAACTATCTGGTGTTAAACGTAGCAAGGAGGGAGCCTGGATAGGTTCTCACAGAGAATGCTGGGCGTTGGGGCCAGAAAGGAGCTTCAGCAAGCCCAGCCTGCTGCCCCTACTGACCACGGTTCTCTCCACGGCTGTGTGCTCCACTTTCCTGCTCCCATGGCTATGCTATCCACTCTTCCGCTGAGCATTTCCATCAGTGCTCCCAAGGGAAGGCTCTTGGGCTTTGGCAGAGTCACCAGAGGAAGAGGCAAAAGCCCTGCTAGTCTCACTAACAAAGGCTCGGGGCCATCTGTGCAGGAAGCGATGGTCTGAAAGGCCTTTTCCACCTGTAATTTCTGTCCCTCGGATGCATACAGGTCTCACTGACATTCCTGAGGGCTGAATACACCTTGCTCGTCGTATTCCTCGCTTAGCATCTTGATCAGTTCAATATAACTCACTGCATCCAAAGATATCCTTATATGAGGTGCTTCTGACTCTGTCTTCACCATAATTTCTTGCTAACCTGATAGTTAACTTTCACTGTTAACTTTTATATTGATTTTATTGCACTATAATATTAACTCCTTAGTGAGCCTGCTGGGCTGACTGATTTCTGGGGCTTGGACAGAGTTTGGGCTTTGTATGCAAAGCCATGAAAGGTCATGAGTAGCTAGGTCTGTCTGGGTTTTTGTCCTACACCGATCACCATAGTAACTGAGTGTCGGTGCAGGGGCATTGCACAGTTTAGCCAGTTACCCCCACTTGGCTACCATCTGTTCTTCCAGTCTCCCTTTCTCCTTTTCTCATAACCTTTGGGATATTTAACAATTTAGAAAACTCACAGATTTAAAAAAATCCCTGAAATGAGTCACCCCAGTGCATTCTGGGTTAAGTATATTAATTGCAGAGACATGCACTGACCATTCAGAGCAGATAATGCTTGCTGGATACGACAGTGCCAGAGAGATGAGTGCTACCTGATGATGGGATCCTCTAGCTCTTCAATTATCACCTTCAGACCCTAATTACAACGTGTGGAGAGTGACTTTAAACCCCTACTTTGTGGACTAGCTGAGGTAATTGGGGCAGTCCCTGTTCCCGTTGGCTCTGACTGATGTGCCAGCTTACCCTGCTGAGACTATTTCTTGCCATTGGTTTAAAATGAGGTTTTCAGATTAAATTCCATATGTAGCAAATTCGGAGCGACGTGCTAGATGCTGACCTGAGGGCCAGTGGAACACTGGAAAGATTGGGGGAGGGAGTAGGGGGTATGGGAACGATTTCCTCTTTTGCCTCTTGTCTGTTGCAGAGTCCATGTTCTGTGATTCTGCAAACAAAACTGCATAGATGGCTGACTGCAAGCTGCCTGCTGAGCTCTCCGAAGGGAGCGCCCTTCCCAGGGCCACAGTCCACACTTCTCAGACAATGCCCAGCAGCTTTGATTTAATGCCATTAAAATATTGCCAGGGAATTCAGTATAAATCTCCTCTCTCTCTCCAATGCTTAGCCAGACAGTCGGCCATAGCGATTGTTTGCCATTTGGTCCATTCCTGCACAACCATGAAGACTTGACAGACTGAGAGTCCAAAATTAGAACAGACTTGATGAACCCATGTAATAGGGGTCTGCCTCTGGGCCGCCTCCATGCATTGGTTGGTGGAATTTTATCCCAAAAAGTTACCAACCACCCAGAGAACAGCATTCGCCGGAACATCTTGTGGTATTCTTGCAACATGTCTGAAAAGTGTAAGGCGCCGCCTGCGGACAATGGCCCCAGTAATCTGTAGACCCGAATAACCATAAACATCTGCATTACAGATGAAGTCACTCCACTTTATGCCTAATATACAACTTTGACATTTTGTGTGGAAGGCCTCCAGCTTTGTCCAGTCAGCATGCCATAGTGTCCATGTTTCACAGCTGTACAACAGTATGGGAAGGATACAGCTCGAATAAATCCTGAACTTGGTTGTCATACTAAGATAATGTTGATTCCATCTCTATTGTAAACAGCCTATGGCAGATGCTGCTATGCCAATCCAAAGGAGAACCTCTGTGTGAGAACTGGAGGAGCTGGTAAGTATAGAACCCAGATAGCAAAAGCTGGAAACTGATTTAACAGTTTTGTTGTTCAAAGAGATTGAAGTTGCAGGTGGACCTGGTCCTAGATTTTGCACTTTTGTCTTTGACCATGAAACATGGAGACCAATCTTAGCTGACTAGTCCTCCATATGCTGGAGTGCCTCACAAAACCTGTTGGGGCTCTGTACTAAAAAAACAATATCATCAGTGTAGTCAAGGTCTGTGAGTGAGAGATCACTGACCTCAATGCCTATGGACCCAACAGAATGCTGCATTATGAAATCCATTGCCTGACAAATGACTACAGGGGCCAGAACACAACCCTGCCTAACACCAGATACTGATTTAAAAGGTGCTGACATCTGGTTTTCCAGACAAACACAGGCAGTGGTTCCATTATGAAGCTCTCTCATCAAGTCCAGTAGAGTGGTAGGGACACCTATGCCCTTTAAGGCATTCCATAATGCGACACAGTATACTGAATCAAATGCAGCCTTAAGATCAACATATGCTAATTCAGGGGCTTCCTGAACTCACGATGTATCTCTGACAACAAGCGAAGGGCCAAAATGGCATTTAATATGAACCTGTTCCTCGTAAAGCCTGACTGCTGGGGACGATGCTTCTGATGTACAAAGGCTCCAGGAGGGCCACAAAACATGCGCAAACACCTTCCCTGGCATGGAGAACAAGGTGATCAGCCTGTGGCTCTTACACTCACTGTGCAATCCCTTGCCCTTATACAGTGCAACCACAATACCATCCTTCCAGGAGGCTGGCAGTGTTCCAGTTCTCTATACCAGACGAAAGATACCCAGAAGTGATTCTACTACAGGATCAATAGCACATTTTAGCAGCTCTGAGGAAATGTCATCAGCACCAGCTGCGCATCCGTTTTTCAGTTTAGATATGGCACACTTCATTTCATCCAATGTTGGTGCATCAGTATAAATGTCTGGATCCGGAACAGCAGTGAGTGCCAGATCATCCAGCTCTGAACAAACAGCAGCTGGAGGATGGGTCAGGACACTGTGATAATGTTCCACCCAGCATGAGAGAATGTCATCATTCGATTTACATGGATGGCCTTGTCTGTCGTTTAGAATGCCGTATGTAGTGACTACCTCTTGACTGCTGAGGTTGCAAGTGGCACGGAATGCTGGCTTCAAGTCGCCTCTGGCTAAGCCAAATTCAACAGTATCCGCCACTTGGTTATAATATGCCTCGCAATCTCGGAGTGTCAGGATGCTAAATTTTTGTTTCTGCTAATTACGAGTGCACTTATCACCATGCTCGGGGGCTGCAGCCTTCAATTTAATTATCTGGAAGGCCTCCTCCTATAGCCATGGTCAACGTGCTGGATGTCTACAGCCAATCGTCGGCTCAGCAGATTGGTTGAGGGTAGAAGCAAACAGGGACCAGGCAACCTCCACGTCGTCTGGCAGATTAGCTAGAGCCGAGAATCTGTTGCTGACATCAATACGAAACCTGTTGGCTAAACCTGGCACACGGCAAGTGCATTGATGTCAGACTTCCTCATCATTGCAGAGGGCTTACCTGCTCGTTAGAGCACCAACACCATACGGGCGATCACTAGATGGTGATCTGTGTTCGCCACGCATTCCACACCACAGTATACTCTACGGGAAGCGAAGAGACGCCTATCACATGTAATGATGTGGTCCAACTCCTTCTGAATGATGCAATCATGAAAGATCCATCATGAGAGAAATCTCCTCTGAGACACAAACCAAGTTAAATAAACACAACATACCTCCCTCTTTCTGCCCTGCCCCTCTTGGAGCAAAACCTCATGTGTCTGTACTGTCAGAAAACCACCGTCAATATTTTCACAGCCTAGAAGAGACGCTAAGCAGGAAGTATTCGGAAAAGTAGCGCTCAGCTCAGGAATGAGATGAAGCATTACCCAGGGAAATGGTGCTGTCTGCAGAATCAGTGGCTCAGCTAAGGGCTTTAAGGAGCGCAAGGGCTTTGCTCGCTAGCAGAGGCTCCTGTTTCCATTGACAGAAGCCCCAGAAAATGGATTTTGTGAGTGCAAAATAACTCTCCAGTCCAGGCAGCTCGTGGCCAGTGCAGAACTTGTGACTTGAACTGCAGTGCTGCTGCTCAAATAAATCAGCTCCCTTCGCAAAGAAAAGGGTGGGCCATGGAACTGAGACCCACCGCCGGCTTAGAAATAACCTCTTATTGTGATACTTCAGCAGAGCAGCAATGGCTCCCCTCCTGGACTGACTGTCACCACTCTGGCCGTGAGAGCACCTGGTGTAACTCCGTGCCGTGTGTGCACATGCACAGCTCATTCTCAGGCATTGCTGTATTGCTGCAGGTCCAGACACTCCTCCCAGCATCCCTGTGGAATGCAGGCATTATCCACTGGCAAGACAGAAGAAATCCGGTAGAATCAGCCCAGTTTCACAGCCCAGCTGCTTCCATGCAGCCATTTCACATACAGTGCAGCTCCCAATGTTAGTGGAGGTCACCTGACCCAAGTTTCTAGCAATATCACAGAGCATGGGGGAGCAGTCAGTGTTCAGGCTTCCCCCAAGTGAAAAGACAGCACCTAGGGCACACGTACCGAGTGATGCACTCACACCTGTGCTCAGTTTGCTTGAAGACTTGCATATTTAGCTAGGTGTATATTGCAAAGGAGATTTACATGGAGTTCCCCGGTGATATTTTGGCAATAAATAATGGCACATTATGAACATCATTGTGTCATGTAATTACAGTGGAAGCCCCTTAGTTCCTCTCTTCTTACCTAGCCAGGAAGAGTCCCATGTGGCGTAGGAGAGAACATTCTGATTTCAGAGAGATTGGCTATTTTCCCGTACAGCCCTGCGTTTTCAAATATGAGTGCCTAAAGACAGGCCCTAAATCCACGTGGAGGCCCATAAATAACTGCCCTGTTGTCTTGAGGGGCTGGACACCTGCCACTCCCATTGTTTCCCCAACTGCTCTAGGGGCTGGCTCTCTCCTTTGCAGCTCCTGCACTGCTGACTCATGGGGCTAGCTGTACTGCCTCCCCTTCCAGAGAGAATTATGCCACCTCTATGGGGTATGTCTGTCTGTTGTTGGGCTGCTGGTGTTTGCATGAAAAGCAGTGCCAGGTCACGCTGATATTTCTGTAATTTGTGGGGCTACTTAGGTACTGTGAGACTGGCCTTCCCTCATTACCTGGCCTCCCAGGGTGCTGAGTGCGCTGGGGCGGAGGTGCTTCCCCACCCTGCAGTGTGGTTCGGCTCCTCCAGGTCCTCAAGGAATCAGTCTGGGGAGTCCCACTTGGGAGTCGGAGATCAAGTTTCCAAGTGCCTCATGCTAACGAAGCAGCAGAGCCCTGCCCTGCCAGGCGTGGAGCGGGACATGAATGACGCAGCCCCAGCTCCACCTCTCGACAGCTGACTAGAGAACAATGGGCTCAAGAGAGGATGGGGAGTTGGTAGTTCTGCCGATTGCCTGGACTTTCCTATCCAGACAGCAGGCTAGCTGCCCAAGAGGTGAAGTCAAGTGACACAAGCTTACATTGCTTGCCCCTAACTCACAATGGCCTTTTCTGTTCTCAGCATTTGATCACCTTATTACAAGTCCTTTTGAATAGGTGTAAGCGGGGGAATGGTCCCGCTATTGTGGGGAACTTTCATGACCTATACACTACCCCGGTGGAATTGGCTAGTGAAAGGATCTGAGAGCACCATGGCGGGATGCTCTCTCCGACTCAGCCACGTTCCCGACCCATTGCTCATTACATAGAGTTCAAAGCAAACATGACTCATTAAACAGCAACCAATACACAAAATACGGAAAAATGGGCAGGTTAAAGGAAACCACGTCACCCCCTCTGTGGGCCGGGACACCACCAGCCCCCTCTGGGCTGCAAGGGAAGATCAGTCTGTCCCTCGCACACCCCAGACCCCTGCCCAGGCCCTGGCCATGCTGCAGGGACGCGGCGGGATGGACACTTGCTCTGGCCAGGGCCGCCCTCAGGCTCTAGGTGGCAGGGCCCTTCCCCCCAGCGTTGCCCCCTCCCAGGCCGGCCTGTGAGACCCCTTGGCTGGTTACCTCGCCCTGCACTGGGCCCTCTGCCTGGGGTCCCCCTCACGCTCCCCAGCTGCTCACCACACTCGGCTCCGGACGGCCCCAGCTCCTGCCTCAGCGCGGCTGCGGCTCTGCCTCCAGCGCAGCTCCCCAGGCCGCCCCTCTGGCCGGCGGGGCTCTGCCCCCGGCGCAGCTCCCCGGGCCGCCCCTCTGCCCGGCGCGGCTCTGCCCCCGGCGCAGCTCCCCGGGCCGCCCCTCTGCCCGGCGCGGCTCTGCCCCCGGCGCAGCTCCCCGGGCCGCCCCTCTGCCCGGCGCGGCTCTGCCCCCGGCGCAGCTCCCCGGGCCGCCCCTCTGCCCGGCGCGGCTCTGCCCCCGGCGCAGCTCCCCGGGCCGCCCCTCTGCCCGGCGCGGCTCTGCCCCCGGCGCAGCTCCCCGGGCCGCTCCTCTGGCCGGCGCGGCTCTGCCCCCGGCGCAGCTCCCGCCCCTGCTCTCTCCCCTTAGCTCAGCCCTGCGCTGCCCCAGGCAGCTCCAGCGCACTCAGAGGTTGGGACCCCAGGCTCCTGACTCCCTCATTGGCCTGTCTGCCCTGTCAATTGGGCTGACCTGGAGCACTGACCTCTCTCCATTGGCCCTGGGGACTGTCAGTCTCAGGCTCCTGATTTCTCATTGGCCCTGCCCCTTTCCTTTGGCACTGGGCAACCACCAAGACCCCCACTCAGTGTCAGTGAGGGGCCAACCGTCCCCTCTGCAGGTTCCTCAGCAGCCTGGCTCAGAGCTGCCTGAGGTCGGGAAGGCGTCCCAGAGGGGCTGCGCTTCTGGGGGGGAGCTTCTGGGGCTGGGAGTGTTTTGTATCATGTATGTAAACAGTGTATTTCGATGAGACTGCGCGCCCAGCACCAGTTCTGGCCTTCCCATCCGCTCAGCCCAACAGCTGCTCTAAACTAGTGATCCAGCTCTTCCCTTTAGGCCTTTCTAAATGGACAAAGCAGCTGTAATTTTTACTGTCACTGTAACTTTCTCCTGCTGCCCCCCTGGAGCACCGAGCTCTGGTAAAGAGCAGGAGAGAAGTTCCCCAGACCTGCTCCAATTGGGGTGTGTGTTTGAGGACCAAGATCCTGACACTGAAAATGTCTGGCTATGTCAGAGCCCCCCCGAGGTGAGAACACAAGTTTTCAGGTTGCAGTTTTTCCTGTTTGTTCTCAGACCAGAAATGGATGTTCTCTAACAAATGAGCAGCGAAAAGAGGCTACACAATTATGATCCTGGGAGACTTCCCCTGCAAAGGAACATCTGTTACTGGGGTGGAGGATGTAAAATTGGGCTCAGCATCAAATCCACCATCACTCCTGAAAATGTCAGGCTTGCCCTGCTCTGCTGTGCTGACTGGGTAGCGCTGCTACCTCCCCGATCAGACACTGGAGTGTATAAATGACAATACATGCAGAGGTGAAAGTAAGCTGGTACGGGCCGGTGTGGAGGACCGGTAAGAAAAGGAGACTGGCTGAGGGAGGGAGAAGCCTGCCCCCTGCATAAGAATAGTTTAAACTCAGCTGTTCCCTGAGTGGTTCAGCCCTTGGGGTTAGGAGTGGTTTCTGGCATCCTTGTTAATTTCACTCACAGTAGCTGGGGGAGTGGGGAGGGTGTGTCTGACCATGGCAGGGCCAGTCCTTGTCTGCCCCTGGGATGAGGGGATCTCTCCAATAGAAATATACACAACAAATACAAGTATTTGGCTGCACAGGTTAAATCCAGAGCTAATAAAAGCAAGTGGAAGGGGAAAATTCACTGTCACATTGATTTCTTTTGTCTCCTCCCTCCCCCTCCTCCAGCCAGGCTGCAGACAAGGCTCTGCATCCCCCCCCCCGCCAGGGGTTCTCCGCTAGGCTCTAGCTTGCAGTAGGGACACTGGCTGAGATGCCTGCTGCTGCTGCCTGCATAAGAACAGTTTAAACTCAGCTGTTCCCTGCGCAGTTCAGCCCCCAAGGTTAGAAGCCATTTCTGGCATCCTTGTTAATTTCACTCCCAGTTGTTGTGGGGTGGGGTGGGGAGGGTGTGTGTGACTATGGCAGGGGGAGTTCTTTTCTGCCCCCGGGATGAGGGGATCTCCTATACGCAAAAAACACAATCAAAATCAGGAACCATTTCCAAGTTCAGATCTATCCCATTCCCTCCCCAGCAGAGGATCATGGTTGTGATGTCCAAACTGCTTGCAGAGCCTCTTTGAAATGTTACTGAACCACACAGGGAACAGCTGAGTTTAAACTGTTCTTATGCAGGAGGCAGGCTTCTCCCTCCCTTAGCTAGTCTCCATGCTGCAAGCTAGAGGGAAGCCCCTGCAGCTGCTGAGTGCCAGGTAGGGAGAAAGCATGGAGCCTAGTGTCGCAACCTGACTGGAGGAGGAGGGAAGACAGAGAGAAAAATGTGACAGTGAGTTTTCACTTTTTCAGGCTTATTCCAATAGTAAAGTTTTATTACAGACAATACTGGTAGTAGTAATAGTAGCTTTATTTTCTCTATCTATGTCATGCAATCGGAGGGATCCATGAACTACGTAGGAGAGGTGGGTTGCTTGCGATTGGACCATCTAGATAAGAAATGTAAATTACTTTCACCCCTGCCCAAACCCCAGGGCTCTCAGCTGCCTCTGCAGCTGGTAGCTCCACGGGTGATTTAAAGGGCCCAGCTCCTAGCTTCAGCTGAATTCCCCAAGCCCTTTAAATCCTGATTTAAAAGCCCCGGGATTTAAAGGCCCTACCTCTTCTTGATAGAGGCCATGTCTCTTCCGGTTGAGGCCCCTCCCCCTCCGCAGGACTCTGGAGTACCAGCAAATCCTTTAACTTACTTTCACCCCTGAATACAGGCCATGCTCCCATTTCAACCTTAAGCACCCTTTTGCCAGAGCACTGATCTGACTTCTTGTCAGCTTTATGGGCACGGACTATTTCATGCCAGCCTGCTCCCCCCATGCTGCAACCTTGATAAATCTTCCATGCTCTTAACCTCCTACACAATCTCTCACTCTTTCAGTTTTCTCCTCAAAGATGCAGGCCAAAAGGATTTTGGAAATCAGCCCCGGTGACTGTGTCTAGGTGTGTTCTCTGGTTTGGGCAGTGATTTATGTTTCTGTGGCTTTGGGGCATTTTATAATGTTACTAACGTATGGGCCTTGGAGGAATCAGGACAAATGTCATTTAAATGAAAGCAAAAGAACGTTAGTGGCCTGTTTCTGAAGAAACATCGAAACGCCATGAATATTAAAGACACACGGAGGGAGTATCTATGATAATTGGAAATTAGCTGCCTTCCTCATCCCAGTGGGAACCATTTATTTTTATAAACTTCGAAATTGTTTTCAGGAAGTTTGAACAAATTAATGTTAGAAAACATGAAGGCAGCAAAGCCTCATTAATATTTCATCCAGCTCTGAAACTGGGATTTTATGTGAGCAGAAAATCTCTGCCCTGTAAAAGAGAGAATATTGTAGACAGAATAATTTAGGGAGTCCAGGGACCTCAATAACTATCACAGGAGTAAACAGGAGTTGTCTGGGGTCCCAGCAACCCCGTGCTTGGTCTGGAGAGGAAAACAGCAAATACATTTTAGACAGAATTGATTTTCAATATTTATAAAGTTTTATGTCTGTCACTGCATGTGTGGAAGAATGGCTTCCCTGTTCGTGCTGGATGTTTTCTGGAGCTGGTTGTGCAGCCCTTTTTGGGGTAGAACATTTCTGAAACCTAGGTGCTGGATTTTTGCTAAGTGTTGGGCAGAGCTAAAGCTGCAGGATGGGGGTGGTTTTTAGTGTGTGACATTGGGAGCCATTGCAGGGCAGGAGAGCTGCTTTTTCTTTAGTTTTGATAGAGCATCTATTCTAAACTTTCTCTCTCCTGCAGATTCTCTCCCCCAGCAAAACTGCTCCTCCTCCCCTCTTAGCATGGAAAATATATATCAGAAATATTCAAATTAACACCAAATGGACTGAGCCCCTGTTAAAAAGAAATACTGCATAGTTGGATTCTTTTTATTTACCTTCTTGTCTTTAAGACTTTAGGGTTCACACAGGGAGAGGCGACACACACACACTCCCATACACCTCTTTCACATGGGCGGGGGGATGACTGACCAACCCGACCCTCTCTGCCCTCCATGCCTGGGTGGGCCCCTGGGACGGACCCACCTCTTCTGGTACTTGACACCACATCTTCTCAAGGCAACATGTGGTGGGCATGCAGGGTCACATGCCCCCCCCCTCCCGATTTCTCCCAGGGTTCACATGTCAGAATGTGTCCAGTAGTAGCCTTTCAGCACTGTGCGGGAGGGAAGGGCCAGGAGCTGCTTCCAGTTGCCAGGAAGGGATGACCTGACCCGTATCTTTGTAGAGCTCATCTCTTTCCCACTCCCCTGTGGCTGGAAGCAGCTCGTCCCTGCCTGCCTGCACAGTGTCAAAGGGCAACGAACACCTCCAGGCTGCTATTGGCCACCAACACAACCTAGCCGCCTCCTGTTCTGCCCCCTCCCCGCCCCGCCCCCCAGCTACAGCATGTGCAGAAAGGGGTTAAGCCCTAAGGATGCATTGTGCTCCAAAGCAGCAGTGAAAGAGGGTGAGTGAAGAGGATGCAAAGTCCCTGCCTGGGGGGCTGCTGTGGAGCCTGCAGGGTGGGATGCAAATAGGCTGGAAATTGCTCCTCCCCACCACAACGACTCCAGAGCTTAGCTGAGGGGCAGAGAGGCTTCCCTGTGCCAGTGCTTTGGGGGGGGGGGGGTTGGCACATGCAGGGCTTGGCTGGAAGGTATGGGGCACTGGCCCAGCCAGAGGCAGCGTGGGAA
The DNA here is from genome assembly GCF_025201925.1 of Gopherus flavomarginatus. Classification (NCBI taxonomy): domain Eukaryota; kingdom Metazoa; phylum Chordata; order Testudines; family Testudinidae; genus Gopherus; species Gopherus flavomarginatus. The sequence continues at coordinate 8,548,882 of NC_066621.1, forward strand.
GGAAGGATCCTGCCAGCCAGGCTGTTGGTGAGCTGAGTGCTCACTAGGGGCTGGCTCTCTGCACAGAGCTGGCAGTGGGACGTGCCCCACCAGGGGGGATATGGAGGAGCAGTGGGGCTGGGGTGTGTGAAGGAGCAAAGCAGGGAGAGGACAGCGAGAGGAGGAGCATATAAAGGGCTTACGGGTGGGCAGCAGAGAAGACACATAACCAGCTGCCGCCTGGTGCCTGCCCACACTCACCAGCTGCCACAGCACTGCAATTTAGCATGTTTGCAATCCACATGTTTCAAGGGAGAATTAGCAATAGTCTATCTGTCATTTTTAAAACCTGCTCTTGCTCAGAATAGACTCAGATAGGTGAAGTACAATTTGGGTGAATTGAAAAGCATTAAAAGTGTATAATCTCTGTGCTGATTGATTACACTGGAGTGCCTCAGCTACTTTGACACTAGCAGCAGTTGAGCTTCAGGACAACAGACAAATAAAATGGATCAACTGCTATTCATACTGAATTAAAGAGGCTTTGTTGTGAAATAAACTGTTGGAGGAGGCATTCTCATAAATATGGGCCTTTCCTTAGTGTTAGTGTCAGTAATTAGCAGCTATGGATGGGAGATAGGCAGTATATTAACATGATTTAAATGAATGGTTTCCATTTAAGACAAACAGCCAATCAGACTTGAGATTTATTGCTTAATTTAAAAGAAACCCAGACAGGAAATCCCAGAGTACTAGACAGAAATTAATATTATTTAGTTACTGGCCCGGTAGGAATGTTTAAGTGCTGATATACTTGCTACATGCATGAAGTGACTGCTTTTGTATTTTTATTATATTGGCTATTTCATGTCAATTTTTAAACTTGGGGGCCATAAAAGACCACATTCTCCTGCTAATAACCTATAGAACATTCCGATTTCACTCTTACCAATGATGTACTGTTCTGCTGGGACTCTGAGGAACTAACTTCAAATTGAGGCTTATTGAAGACAATAAAGAGTGCCTTATACTGGAGCTACTGAAATTTTACAGAAATTGAAGAAGCAGGAGCACTGAGAGTTTAGTTTCTATCGAACATTCCCCCTGTGTCACCATTCCAGGCGGGAGGGTTCTCGTGGGACAGAGTGCTGAGGGCATGAGACTTCAGAGACGGAAAAGACCTCTTTGGCCATACCGACTGTCTCCCCTTGGTGGCCAGAACAAGATTGTTCCTTACGACCAGCCCACTGCTCGGAATCACAGCCTTATTTTAACATCTTTCCCTCCCAAACCACATGCACTTACTAAGCTGACAGGTTTCAGAGTGGCAGCCATGTTAGTCTGTATCAGCAAAAAGAACAGGAGTACTTGTGGCATCTTAGAGACTAACAAATTTATTTGGGCATAAGCTTTTGTGGGCTAAAGTACTTACTAAGTTGTAAGTCTTCTACAGAGCCAATGACATGCACACCTCTGAATAACTCCCTTGTGATCCTTGTGGGCAGGTGGCCATGCTGTGCGGAAGACTTTCTCCATGGACTTCGGTTTCCATGTTATCACTTGATCCTGCTACTATGTGCAGGCTGAATAATCATGTGGCTTCAAATGGGGAATTGCACACTAGAGGGGAACCCTTTGCTGGTATGAGTGGGGAGGAAGATCAGAGGCTCTTTGCTAATAGTCAGGTGAGTTGCTGACATGGCTGTATGTGCAGGGATAGGGTGAAGGGAGAGCTGGTCCCTGGCAGGATTACGGCTCTGCCCCACAGCACTGTGTTGCAGACACATGGGCAAGGGCAGCTAATACCTAGTGTAAGATCAGTTTTTCAGAGTGGGGAGCAGGGACTCCTCCGTTCTCCACGCCCAGCATGTATAAAGAGACTAGGATTGGCCACACTAGACAAAGGAGCTGGATGTGACACCTCCTCCCAAAGACAGAGACGATAACAGTGAAGAACTCCCCTCCTTATTCTGCCATGGATAATCTGCCCCAGTGGCCCAAGGCAGGCAGGGAAACAGGCCCCTTGCCTGCAGTGAGCTCTGCTCCCATGCACTGCCTGCACATTTTGCACTGAACTTCTGACACCGCTGGGGCACAGTACAGCTGGACTGGCACCCCCCAAGGAGTGGATTGCTGAGCTGTGCCAGATGTACGGCAGGCTGCATGCCAGCTGCAAATGAGAGCAGGATGTCAGGGCCCTGATGGGAGCCGGATGTCCACAGTGCCAGGACTGTAAATTGCCTGCCCTGACTGCAGGGGAGGGAGTTTGCAGATAGAGGCTGATTATTTAGGAATGATCACAGAGATATTGGAGAGCTAGATACATATGGCGCAGGGCCACAGGGGCTGGCCCTGAATCTTTTCCTGCTGATAGTTCATCACAGGTTTGAGCAATGACGGCTCCCTGGCTCTGAGTGCTGTGGTGGTTCATGAGGAAATCAGCCAGGACAGCACATTTCATAGGTGGCCTTTAGTTTAGAATGCGCGAACTGTATAGAAATCTGGTTCATCGATGCGCTGGCTTTGGGGTTCCAGGATCCAGCACTGCCTTATGGCACATCATACTGGCACCATCTAAGTGCTCCTTGTGATGCAGTAGGGACTGTCTCTGTGGGGAGTGGGAGAGCAGGGGAGGACTTTAGGGGATGGACGATGCCAGGGCCTGTAACCTGAGCTAGGTAAGGGAGGGGAAAGGTTAACACCTTTGCCCGGGAAGGGGACAAAGGAAGGGAGTGGCAGGAGGGAAGCAGTTTTAGTTTGGGCTTGGGGCAGTGTGGGCGGAATTCAGGGTATCCTAGCTAGGATCCAAGCACCCTGAACCCCCAGAAGGACTCGAGGGAGGGGTCCTGACTGTGCCTGCAAGCCCTGCTGTAACCTGTGTTCCTGTTGTCCAATAAACCTTCTGTTTTACTGGCTGGCTAAGAGTCACTGTGAGTCCCAGGAAGAGGGGTGCAGGACCGGACTCCCCCACACTCCGTGACACTCCTCTACAGCATGGTCTGGAAATGTTTGGCTAATGTATGACTGCTGTGTGTGTACTGCATTAGGCTTATGGAACAAACGGAAAACAGCTTCCCTTGCTAAAAACCAGCTCAGCAGATGACTCAGTTAGAAAAGCTGGAACTAAGGTGAGCTTGATTTACCTTCTTCCCAATGCAACCCCTTCCCTGCAAGGTGTTTTGGCCTCCCTGGTATAATGTTTAATTTATGGAGCATTTTAGAATCATAAAAGTCTGCGTTTCAGTCAGAGGCAGGGAAAGCCAGGGCTCAGCTTTCTTTGCTGCTTTGTAATTGACTTCACCTCAACAGTAGCAGCCTCCAGTTCTGCAGGAAGGAACTCAATCACACCGTCAGGGGAGTAAGCTCTGACTGCAGGCAGCAGAACCGGGCACAATGGGACAGCTGCAGACTCCAGGAGCGGCCGTGTAGACCATGCAGGGGGAGGAGAGGCCAGGCTGTTCATCAGGCATAGTAATTACTGTGGTGGGAAGTCTATAATGCAGACATGCCCTAAATCTAACACTTTGCTGACACAGCAGAGATGTAGGTGGAGATGGAACTTAATGCCTGTGTAATTGGATGGGTGCTGCAGCACCAGCTCACATAGAACAAAAGACAGTGCGGGTGATTGGGCCGAGAAACTGATCTGTAAAAAAGTTCCAGTTCTGAACATGGTGACTTCAAATGCTCTGCTGCAGAGTGGTACAGCTGCTTTGTCAAAGCTGTGGCAGGGAGCTGGGTCCAGAGGCAGGCAGGCCAGCACTGCTTTCTGTGGCGTGCCGCTGCTGTTGATTAGTAATATAGTGCAACAAGGAGCAAAACTGCCCTGACTGCCTCCAGACCCTGCCAGAGCTGGCCTAGTGCTGAACAGCCTCTGGAGTTCCAGTCTTTTCTGTTCCTAGTCCTAGAAGATGAGGCTGGATGACAAATAGGGTGAAGTCAGGAGGCTTCTCAGCCCTGGTGATTGTGGTGGATTTGGGGTGAGCTCCCCATGTGGGTAAGTGAAGAGAATATGCACACGCATCCCTTTGCATGCTCCTCCCATATGTGACAATTCACTGGCAAGGATGCCCTTTAAGACAGTTCATCAGCAGGCAATATAGAGCAATGTGGAACAATGTGGCACTCTCATAATGCTGGGAAATCCAAGAGCAGAAAAAGGCATTTAGAGGGTTTGGACTGAAAGGTCGGTGCTGGAGAACTGGAGCTGAGGAACAGGACAGCAGTGGCTGAGTGGGCTGCTCCGAGGAATAGAGTGTGGTGAAGGAAGGGAATCTTCCTAGGAAGAGGGGTGGGAGGGCAGTAGCACTGGAAAGGGAGGAATGAGATGGACAGCGAACAGAGGGGATGGTAGGAAATAGGCCAGCAACAAGCAGCAGCAGGACCTTTGCTCTCTGTGGAGAGGACAAGACAGCAGCCAGGATACACAGGGCCAGGACAAGAAGTGGAAGCACCCTCATTCCATTTTACGAGGAGGAGAACCGAGGGCAAGTGACCCGCCCCTCTCTGCCTGGTGTCTCTGCATGGTGCATGAAGCACGACTACATTGTTGTGCAGTATCTGGGGTAAGAAACTCCCTTTGCCTAAGCCTGGGCATGGGACAGCGGGACCCCTATTATCACCTACGCAGATCAGTAGCGTTCCAGCTTTGGATGGAAGATAATAACAAAGAGAAACCACGTGTGTCCTACATGCTTGGGAACACGTTGTATGAAGGCACTTGGGCTCTATGACAGGTTACCTGATTGCAAGCTTGCACTGCACTGTATCCACAAACTAGGTTGCCGTATGCCCTTGGCTTAGTGTAAAACACCGCATGGATCCTCGCAGGAGGGCTCTTCTCTGGCTGTTTCTGATCAGGATCCAGAGGGGACATTCCTGTTAAAAAAAAAAAAATCACAGCCTGGGTTAGCAATATTTTTGCTTGTGAGGAGAGAGCGCTGCCATATTTCCCGTCTAGTGCGAGTGGGTGTGAAGGAGGGAAGCGTAAGTGTGGCTAGAGGAGTGCATATAGCATGGCAATGACTATAAAAAGGCAGGTTGTAAAAAGAAATAAAATCAGAAATTAGTGGCTGTGTTGGGAGTTCTCTGTGGGCTGGGAAATGACAAAAATGCCATTGTTAGTGAGGAAAGAGCAACGGTGCCATTGCATGAAGTTGGAAAAACTTGGAAGAAGTGCCAGTTTCAGGAAGGGAGCATGGCTTCTCGGAAACTCAAGTTAGATTTGGCCAACATGGAAACCACCTTAGTCTAGAGACCTGCCATGCAGAGAGCAGTACAGCGCAGAGACTCAGATGTACAAAGACCTAGCACAGGCAATACATTTGCATAAATGGGAAAAGGGGCCAGGGTGACCAGACAGCAAGTGTGAAAATTCGGGACGGGGTGGGGGTGGGGGTGGGGGTGAGTAATAGGATCCTATATAAGAAAAAGACCCAAAAATTGGGACTGTCCCTATAAAAGGGGCTCTCCTGAGATGTCAAGCAAAGCTAAATGCAAGTCCAGTACCCAGAGCAGTTTCCCTACATGCATAAGGAGCAGAGCAAGCTCCTTGCAGATGATGTTCTCTGCTGGCTGAATGTTGCCTTGCATAGCCTAGGGAGGGAGGCACTGCAATTTCACCTGGTTTCAGAAAAGCTCACGGTGTTTGATTCCCCATGATGATGTTTTCAGGTCCAAAGTATGTATGTCCCCCACCCCCTGCCCAGTAGCTGCACATCAGAGAATACTGACGAGGCAGAAGCAGCATGTCAGCCTTCCCATTTTGTTCCCATAAGTGTTGCTCTGTTACTCCTGCCTCACACCAGTGCAAGAGACAGCAGAATCAGGCCTACAGAGAGCATGCTGCCTTACGGATGAGCTGAGCGCAGAAGTGCAACATGAAGGATCACGTGCAGCTGCTCCCTACGCTACCTGCTCAGCGAGTAACTGACTGAGGACAACAGCCCACATCCAAAGGCTGTGGTGCTCTCGAGTGGCTGAATGTGAAACCAGGAACATGCGCTAAGCGTGTGCTCTGGTGGCATTCCAGCTCCATGTGCAGAGACAGTGCCATGGACAGGGTCCAAATGTGCCACGGGTCTTACGAGCCAGATGACGACTGCTGATCACACCCCAGCCAGAGTGTTCCATGTGACCTGTTCAGCTGTGACAGTGCTAGGTGGGCAGCATTGCATCATGGGTGGAAATTATGCTTCCCTGGTGCAGACTCAGATAAACCTGTGCTTCCTGGTGCACGAGAGACAGATGGCTGGGAGGTGCCATCATTTGGTTGATCAGCCCATGCAAGGGAGCCAGTGACTTTCCCAGTAAGCTGTGTGCTGCATTCCAGCTGGTGAGAGATCTGCTACCAGCCAGGAAGCAGCTTTCTGTGCTATAAATGCAGCTGCTGCCAAGGCAAATTGCATAGTCTATGGAGCTGGAACAATCTTGGGATGGGGGGACAGGTCTCTGCACTAGCTCTTACTTTTCATTAGTGACATTAATTTTCCTATTGACCAAGTGGGTCCACAGCCAGGAGATGTTAAACCAGCTACACACTCCAGCTAATGACTGAGGGCTTGGAGATAATAGCTAATCTTCAGGAAAACACTGCCCTGGGCAGCAGTGAGCCTGCGGTTTCTGTCACACTCTGGCTGCTTCGAAGCTCTGAAAGCGGGAGTTTAACATTCCTTCACTGCAGGTGTTGAAAGCAGATGTCCTGCACCCACAGCGTGAGGCCCTATGTCTGAAGGCGATAGAAGGGGGAAGAAAGACAGAAAGGCAGCTACTGGCATGGAGAAGCAGCAGATGAGATCAAGCAGCATGGACTGATCCCCCACCACAGGCCCTGGGAGACTGGAACAAAGGCAGGAAGTTTATTGGGATTCTTCTTCTTACAGCTGATGAAAATGGAGAGCAATAACTATAATTTTACATTCAGATGATTAAGCGAGATAATTGTGTCTAGAGTAACAGAGTGTATCGCTGTGATGCCTCTTTCATATTTGAGAATTGGGCATTGAGTTGTTACATGTTCCAGGGTCTGTTCTGGGTGACCAGTCACATGCTGGAGAGTCTTTAATTTTCCATTTGTGCAGCAAGTATCCACATCTGCCGTGGTGCGTGTGGATGCTGTCATGGAGTCACCAGGTGATGCTCTGGAACTGCTCCCCACCAAGCCAGTCAGGACTTTGGGGAGCCTCCTCTCCCTTGGAGCAGACTTGTTCAGGGCAAGAAGCTCACACGTCTTCACCTCTTGGGCCTCTCCTTGGAGCATTCAGCATCCTCTGTCCCTCTGTGCGTTTCCCACAGCGAGCCTGCCCCAGCGGGGTCCTGGGGAAGCCACAGGGTCCTGCACCCTCACTTTGCAGTCAGACGTGACTCAGCCAGCCAGTAAAACAGAGGTTTATTCGATGACAGGAACAGGGTCTAAAACAGAGCTTGTAGATACAGCGAACCGGACCCCTCAGCCATGTCCATTCTGGGGGGCAGTGAGCAGACCCCCCACATCTGCCCTCCACTCCTCGACCCCAGCCAGCTCCAGACTAACAACCCCCCCTAGCCCCTCCTCTCTACTCAGCTCCTTTCCCGGGCCAAGAGGTCACCTGATCTCTTTGTCTCCAACACCTTCAGCTGGCACCTTTGCAGAGAAGGGGCCCAGGCCATCAGTTGCTAGGAGACAGAGTGCCAGGCATTTAGGTGCACTGTCCCTTTGCTCTTCAGCAATCACATGCCCTTATCCCACCACCTGGATACTTAAGAACTGCATAGGGGACACTGAGGCACCAACACAGTATTCAGAG